>NC_138980.1:123914233-124556591 GCF_964341445.2 Mesoplodon mirus | reverse complement strand
TGAGTCTCTGTATTCTGCCTTCTTGTGGGATACATATATACTTTCATACTTTTCTACTTCTGATACAATAATTTACTATTCTCAGCTTATATTTATACTGATATACTGATTCAGCTCACTTTTTTTAACATTTTTATTGGAGTATAATTGCTTTACAATGTTGTGTTAGTTTCTGCTTTATAACAAAGTGAATCAGTTACACATATACATATGTTCCCGTATCTCTTCCCTCTTGCATCTCCCTCCCTCCCACCCTCCCCTCTAGGTGGTCACAAAGCACCGAGCTGATCTCCCTGTGCTATGGGGCTGATTCAGCTCCCTTAATTAAAATAAAAGATATTCAAGTTTAAATTATATATAAACTAAGGATAATTTTTAAAAAGCTTTATGGACATGGATTTCTTTGATTCTTATTAAGGCAAGTTATGCAACAAACATTTATGTAATTTTATAATGTATAAATATAGTATTGCCTCTTTATGAAGATAATATATTCAGGCATTTTAGAAGTAGAAATAATATAGGAAGCATATGATATGCTAAAGGTGATAAATTCATGTGATTACATCTGAAGTCAAATTTGTTAAAGGGGATTCCACCACCAGGACATCTGTAATTTAGGTACAGTCCTTATTAATCTACTATGAAGCAGAAAATGATATATCAATAAGTCTATAAAATATAAGAAGCATTTTTTCCCAAGCCATACCAAAATCAAGTTCCTTTAAAACAAGAGTAACATTAAATTGTTAATTCATTTTGACTTACTAAAAAAATCTTTCTTTGACTTGAACAAGAGTTCTAATACATGATTCTAAATGTTTCTGAGTTCAGAAGTCTAATAAGTGTCAGTCAGCTTTTCTTTTTCACACTTACGTCCTGTCTGGATTTGACGTGGCTGATTCGCCAGCGGAAGAATGTTCTCATCAACTCTATCCTTTCCTTTTGCTTGCCTATGGCATGAGACAAGCTAGAAATCACCTGTAAACAGCAATTAGTAAAATGGTTTTTTTATATATCAAAAAATGCTAGAGAGAATACTTATGGATCACTACTGTATTCATCCAGTTAACCTCATTAAAAAACTTTCCCATATGAATACACTACTTATCAGTGAATAAAGGGGAACAAAAGAGGAAAGAAATCTTCATTATGTGTATCCTGGTAATAATCAATAAAATGTTTATATACAGTATTTGAAAATTAATATCACTGGAATTTAATTCAAGAAAAACAACCATACATTTGAGAGTTTTACTACGTATACAAAATGTTTTTATTCACTAGACTTGAGGGCAGAGACCAGGTTTAAAATATCTTTCTAGTCCCTAAATACCTTCAATACCTTGGATTAGAAGTTTCTCAATAATTGTTTAATGATTTTCTGGATTCAACAAACTCATAAAAGCAAATAATTGTTACACTTTGATGTACTTTTTTAGTGATATTATTCCTGTTCTTTTTTTTGCGGTATGTGGGCCTCTCACTGTTGTGGCCTCCCCCGTTGCGGAGCACAGGCTCTGGATGCGCAGGCTCAGCGGCCATGGCTCACGGGCGAAGCCGCTCCGCGGCATGTGGGATCTTCCCGGACCAGGGCACGAACCCATGTCCCCTGCATCGGCAGGCGGACTCTCAACCACTGCACCACCAGGGAAGCCCCTCCTGTTCTTTTTTTAAAAAAAATCTATGAAGGCTTTTAAATCCTGAGATAATATTCTTTCTTATAAAGAACTGAGTAACTGAAATATATATCTAAAAATGGACCTATTAAAAAGAGATTTGGTAAATTAGGCATATTTACTGAGAGACATTCTGGTTCTTTAAATAATTTTCAAAAGTGGAAAAGGGCAGGAATTCTAAGATACTAGTAATAGTCCATTAAGCTGTGTAGTGGCACATGGCTGTTCACTTTATTTTCAAAAACTGGACATGCATATATACTCTTTTTGCGTGCGACACTTTTGAAATAAAAAAATTAAATTTAATAATATATTTTAAAACCTTAGGAGAGAATTTTGAGGGTAATAGAGAAAATAACTGACATTAGTATCTATTGTTTCAAAAAAGCAAACTACGTAAAATGATCAATTTTACATTGCACCCTATAACACCCCCAAAAAAGTATATTTAAAAAAACTGATCATCTTATCTAGTTCATTAAAACAGTGAGTGCTGCATCTGCAGACAAGTAGGTGAGGTATCTGCTGTGAGTCCCTCTTCTCTGAAGGTCACCATCCTCCTGGGGGAGCTACAGATTTGCTGCCCATCTGCTTTGTTCAAGGTGCTGTTGGGAAGCACAAAATTAGCATAGATTTGAACCCTACTCTCAAGTTCTTAAGAGGCTGACAGAAAGTGAAGTAAACAGTGCTCTTGTGCTTATCAACAAAATGAAGGACTTCATTAATGAATAAAGACATATCACAGATAGAATGTGGGATACTTATGCCCCTCCGAAAGGATGGTTGAAAATGTGGGTAATGCTGGTTCCCTGACATTCTGTTAAGGGCAGTTAGGAAGAAAAGATTGGGAAGAAAAAACTAGTGTTCCCACATTTAATGTGCACTCTTAAAGCACACCAAACATGATGGCAAAGATAAAATGACGTGATCCTGGCACATTTAATGTGAAGAATAAATCTTATTTCTATGCATCTATTTTTCTACCAGTTTCTGAAATGATCTTCCCTTTGTATCTTGTAATGATGTAAACAATCAGTGCCTGGCATTTATTACCTAGCAAGACATTTACTGAATCTCAGTTAAAAAGCAGTATGAAAAAGAAGACCTCATCTTTTCTCCCAATGGAGACTTCATAGGTTTTTTGCAGCTCCTTCAAGTTGTTGATCTGGTTGCACAGTTGTTTTATATCTGCTGCATGCTTTTCTCTCTCTTTTTTCATTTCCATTCGGTGCCAATCAATAAAATTAAGTCTCCATTTACTTAGTTCAGATATGACGTTTGTCTGAAAAATAAATATACTGACAATTAAGTAGTCTGTTCCTTAATACCGCTTCATAAAATGACACTGAAATTAAGAAAAATTTTTTAAAAATCAGAACAAACAATCTACATAAGACCTACTAAAAAAAAATCCACTAATGAAAACATCTGCAAGTTCAACAGTCACAGCTCTTCTTAGTTCACATTCACCATACTAAGGACATGATTTTTTTCCCTATGTTAAGTTACTTTGTATGAAAGCTTAGTGTCATTAAAATTTTTTTTAGGTCTCATTCATTAATAAACAGTTCCTTTGTTTACTCAAGGACTTAAATATCCATATTAAGGTGGATCAGACAAAAAGGAAATGCAGGACTATGGCCTAGGCTGAGCCACAGGACTGGGATATTATTTAGATAGAGATGAACAGTGGAAACCATTGGAGTTGATGCTTTCTTCCTCCAAATCATTCTTCACAACAGCCACCTTACAACAAATTGCTAAGACTGATCCCTTTTCACCCTACTGACTGGCGTAAATAAAAAGACCAAATAATCATGTTATCAAAAAATTGGATAACAGTATCAAAAAACTGGGTAACAGTATGGTTAACTGAACATAGGACAATTTTTAAATGGTTGGTGGTACATTACTCCAATGGACTTAACGCCACGATCAGAAGTATGAAACCTGTTCCCTGGATAAAAATGATAGAAATTATACTAAAAGGTTACTTCTAGAATTTAAGGTTCCAAATAATGGAGAAAATATAGATGCCACAAAACTCTCATGACCATAATTTCTCCATATGTGAATACTCAGCTTAGTTTTCTCAAACTATGTTTCAGAAAACCTGTCATTTTCTCCATTATATTTTAAATAGCAGAAAAACTGCCATTTCTGGATTACTTTGTTTTATTTAGAGGCCACTAACATCACCAAAATAAAAATGAATTTTTATTGATTTATCAGTTATACACTGTGGTTGCTATAAGAGTGGCTATAAAATGAATCCATGTTTCTAAAATTGGGTCTTATGCTTCATATAAAAGGAGACATTTCCATTAGTCATAGGTACGATGTGGGAAAGGCTCAATAGGTGTCTCTCTCAGTCACACAGGCTGAGCCTTTCAAAACATCTCGAGAAGTTCAGTAGCACATGGAGAGCTGTTCCAGCAACTATTTAAAACCTTGCTATTCAAAGTATGGCTTCTGAACCATCACCTGGGAGCTTGTTAGAAATACACCATCTTAGGGACATCCCTGGTGGCACAGTGGTTAAGAATCTGCCTGCCGATGCAGGGGACATAGGTTCGAGCCCTGGTCTGGGAAGATCCCACATGCCACGGAGCAACTAGGTCCATGCTCCACAACTTATGAGCCTGCGCTCTAGAGCCTGCAAGCCACAACTACTGAGCCCACGTGCCACAACTACTGAAGCCCGGGAGCCTAGAGCCTGTGCTCCACAACAAGAGAAGCCACCACAATGAGAAGCACACACACAGCAATGAAGAGTAGCCCCCGCTCTAGAGAAACTAGAGAGAGCCCATGTACAGCAACAAAGACCCAATGCAGCCAAAAATAAATAAATAAAACTAAATAAAAAAAAATTTTTTTTAAGTGGTACAGGCCTAACTATGTGCATTTCAAAAAAATAAAAAGAAATGCACCATCTTGGACCATGGCCAAGACCGACTGAATAAGAAGCTGCAGTTTAACAGAATCCCCAGATGATTCATATGGATGTTAACAATTGAGAGGCATAGATTTAAGACACTGGACTGATCTAAGGCAACTAAAGTTTTTTTTTTTTTTTAACTTTTTAATTCAAAGAAAAGAAGAATAAACAGTGGAATCAAGAGCAAAAGTGCTATACTACATATTAAACAATTGTAAGTGAACACTGTAATACCTTAAGACCTGAACTCCAATGATCAAGCACATTTTCCATCTTTTGAAGGTTTTCATCGGAAATAAGAAAATCGGTGCCAACTACTTCATGGGCATCTACAGGACTAGAATCAGACCTTGGTGAGGAAGAGTCAGCTAAAAGATTCGAACTGAAAAAGTCCATAACCAGGTGAGGTGACTTCCTTGGGGATGACACTGGTGATGACCCTAGTAGAAAAGAAAAGTTGGAGTGGTTAGCTAAATTTAAAATAACCCAAATTGGTAAGGAGTTATACTGGAAGCCTACAAGATGTCAGTTATCTATGGAGGCTGAGGAAAATGCAGAGAATGGACTTTCAGTGTACTGAATCTGGCTATTTTAAATTTCAGTATTGTCACTGATTTAGGACCAGCACAAGAATTCTCCTACACTTCCGTCCCCCACCCACAAATGACCTCTATCCCAAATAAGGATGTTTCATATACCTAGGTATAGCCTGAGCTGAAACTATTATCATTCACATCATCATATCAACATTTACTAAGTGCTTCTTATGTTCCTGTAATAAAAACGTCATAAGGATTAGCTCATAATACACACTACTGTAAGAAAAAGGTATTATTATCTCCATTTTACTGATGAGGAAACTGAGGTTTAGAAAGGGTTAAGTAATTTACCAAGGTCAGAGTGGCTGTATATAAGTCATTATTACTTTATGTAAAACAATGGGGTGGGTTTTAACACTACTAAAATTCAACACTATAAGAGACTAGTTTAGTTTATCAAACACTCAGTTGTAAGGCACCCTGTGAGCCTTCAACATATAGGTGAGAAATATATGTATCTATATATATGTATGTACATATGTACATCACTCCCACCTCCTTCCCATGTACATGGGGCGGGGGTTGGTGTGAGAGCCAGAGCCAGAAAGAGAATTGGTATCTATCTTTAAAAAGCACAAAAATAGAAAAGTTACTATTTTATCACACATGAATATTGGAATTACAGACTATTCATCATAATTTCTCATGTATCTCACACTTTTACTATAAGGGTCCTAATAACCAAGACTGAAGGGCTTTCCTCTTTTCCTTATTGAATGTATCAAACAAAGAATAATCTACTATAGAACTTGTTATTTAAAAGTAAATCTTTCCAGAATACTTTGCAAAAGAGAAGATCATTCCCTAATACATATATATATATATATATACATTTTTTTTTTTTTTCTTTTTGCGGTATGCGGGCCTCTCACTATTGTGGCCTCTCCCGTTGCGGAGCACAGGCTCCGGATGCGCAGGCCCAGCGGCCATGGCTCACGGGCCCAGCCGCTCCGCGGCATATGGGATCCTCCCAGACCGGGGCACGAACCCGTATCCCCTGCATCGGCAGGCGGACTCTCAACCACTGCGCCACCAGGGAGGCCCCCTAATACATATATTTTGTGTAAAAAAAGGTATCAAAAAATGGTTCAGGCTAGTCATACAATGAAACACTACCTACATGTTCTGAAGATGGTTAAGGAACCCAAAGAAAAAGGCAGAATGACAAAGTACATGAATATTCTCTTTTACTACAATTAGATCTGCACTCAGGGAAAAAGCATGGCTCTGCTTTTTTTTTTTGTTTTTAAATATATACTCACCTTTTAAAAAATAGCATCAACTTAAGAATGTGGGAGGCTCTAAGTCTTCCATTTATAAGTGAGAAAATTAAAGGAAAGAGGAATTTCTTATATGGTGGCTTAAATCGTCCTTACATTAAATAACACTGAATCACATAGTAAGAAAAGTCTATTTTTATTATTCTATGTCAAAGAAAAAGTTTCAGTCTGGTGTTAGTATGCTTTTACAACCTCTTTAACACTTACTAATCTCACCCTTCAACAAAGAAAAAACAGACTTCAGGCTGAACATATCATCACTACTAGTATTCAATCAAAATTTAACAACTTTGTTTTAGTTGCATTTATTTTAACCATTGCTTTCTAATTGTAACAAGTATATATTATTTTTATGCGATAATCAATAATGACAGATATAAATTTTCCTTTTAAAATGAATTTAAGCTAAAAATGAATATATCTAAAGAAAAACACTAAATGATAGGACAAGTGGTATAAAGATGGGACAAAAGTCATTAAGTTTGTACATGGATGCCTGAAAGTTGGGAAATAATGTTCTGGTTTATGAAAAAAATTAAATTGGCCAAAATGATATCCCATTAAGTCTTTAAAAATATCTGCTCTTTGGGACTTCCCCGGTGGTTCAGTGGGTAAGACTCCACACTCCCAACACAGGGGGCCCAGGTTCGATCCCTGGTTGGGGAACTAGATCCCTCATGCATGCCACAACTAAAAGATCCTACATGCTGCAACGAAGATCCCACGTCCTGCAACTAAGACCCAGCACAGCCAAAATAAATAAATAAATATTTTAAAAAAAATCTGCCCTCTAATCTAGCAGTTTTAAGGAAAAAAATGCCACACATTATAATGCATTAACTTGTCTTAATTGTAGTATCTGGCATCTTACAAAATAATTTTATTTTTTTTAAAGATTTTTTTGATGTGGACCATTTTTAAAGTCTTTATTGAATTTGTTACAATATCGCTTCTGTTTTGTTTTTTTGGCTGCGAGGCATGTGGGATCTTAGCTCCCCAACCCAGGATTGAACCTGCACCCCCTGCACTGGAAGGTTAAGTCTTAACCACTGGACTACCAGGGAAGTCCCCAAAAATATTTTATTTTATTTTATTTATTTTTTATAAATTTATTTATTTATTTATTTTTGGCTGCGTTGGGTCTTCATTGCTGCACACAGGCTTTCTCTAGTTGCAGTGAGTGGGGGCTACTTTTCATTGTGGTGCGCAGGCTTCTCACTGCAGTGGCTTCTCTGTTGTGGAGCATGGGCTCTAGACACGTGGGCTTCAGCAGTTGCAGCATGCGGACTCAGTAATTGTGGCTCACGAGCTCTAGAGCGTGGGCTCAGTAGTTGTGGCGCACGGGCTTAGTTTGCTCCGCAGCATGTGGGATCTTCCTGGACCAGGGCTCGAACCCGTGTCCCCTGAATTGGCAGGCAGATTCTCAACCACTGCACCACCAGGGAAGCCCCCAAAATTATTTTAAATAGTATTATTTAATAAATTAGTAGTAATAGCATTTAAAAATCCTGCCAATAAGTAATATGCTGCAATTATTCCCCTTACTAGATGGATAATATTCATCAAGCACAAAATGTTGTATATTAATAAAAATAAGCTAAGGAAAAGTCATATGTCTGTCTTTGAATGACTTGAAGTATTTAAATCACATCTTTTTCCAACTTCCATCCTCGTTTCTCTTACTGCAGGGCTATTTCCTGCTGAAAAGAAAGAGATTTTTCTTTTAATTAAACCTAACAAGTCTTATGTAGAATGCCTAATCATACACACCTAATTTAAGAAGGTAGCTGTACACAAGTCAGATTTTAGAACAAGGAAAATACAGTATGCTGGGATACAGGAACATTAAGACAAAGAATAGGAAGAAAGAAAAATGTTTGACTCAAAAAGTCTTATTGTATCATTAATAAGCTCAATTCACCCAAAAAATATGGATGAAAAAGAATTCAGTCTACTAATGGCATTCAATTCACACTAAAAGAGTAAGTGGATGAATGACATTAGAACTTAGAAAAGCTGTCTTATCCTACAACACTGGATATTTCTGGGGACTGCTGCTTTTCACTAGCTGCATTCAAACTAAAGTGACACCGGTTCCCCCCAAATAGGGACTTCTTTACTTCCACCTCAGAAACCTTTAGTCAATACATGGTGAAAAGGAAACTGGGAAAAAAACCTCACAAGGATGGCTGTGTCAGAGGCTTACAGAGACTTTGCCAACTTCAACACACCCTATTTATACCAAGCAACAGCAATACCAAGAGTAAAGAGAATGGGATAAATTTACGTAGTCCATTCTAACCAAGTCTGTGTGTGAATCAGGATATCTAAACTCACTACATGTTGTGTGCTTAGATCTCAAATCATTTTTGAAAAGGGCAGAGCATAAACAAATGAATACTATCTTACATGCTAGAAAAGACCAGGGTTCTTAGGTCCCAAGTGATTGCTTTAAGAGAGTATTCAGCACTTTGGGTTTGCTCAGTAGGAAGTGCATATAATCAAAACACGGTCGAGATCACTGATGGAGAATGAATAAATCCAAGGGTCATATCTCTTGAAGATCAACAGAATCTGGGCAGAAAGTGTTCAGTGTTAGTACGTTTCAGTGTTAGAAGAAATATGTATGTTTTGAGGTTCTGGTCCTATTTGTTGATCCAGTGCTGTGGGCTGAGAAGCAATGAAAACTCCATGTCTACAGAGGGAGAGGAACAACAGACACTAGGGCTGTGACTTACCAGGAACCCAAGAGCCTGCTGGCTCTGACTAGGCTGTGTCATGTGCTTCAACAAGGGATCCCTGGAGTTATGCTTATTGTTGATAACTGCCCATTATCAGGGCTGTTTTAGGAGGGCTATCTGCGCTCCTTGAAAGAACACTTGTTTTGAGTGAGCTGTTTGGAATCTTGTATTGAATAAGGAACAGATAGGTAAAAGGAGTTTTATCTCCCTTTCTCTACCTTTCACTCACTCATCTATCAACACACATCCTGGTTTGTGTTAGTTCTCAATTCTGTCAGTGACACAGTTCAAAGATGGGTTCGCCTTTGTAGTAACAATCCAAACAGTCCTCCAGGCCTGTATAAATACTGCTGACAAAGTCCTAGCACATGGTTCCTGAACTTAAGGGGTTCTGAGGGCTACCTATAGACCATCTCTAATTTGGGGGCTTGGGCATTTCGTTTCCAGTGTCTCCTGGCATAAAACCATTGTAACAAGTACAGAGATGCAACATACTCCACTAAGAGACATGTAATTTCTACAGTGTTGCTCTAATTTTATGACTTTTCATAAAATAGCTAAATGAAGTTCAAATAAAAATCCAACTGTTATATAAGAGCCAAGAAAAACGTATTAAAATGTAAAATTTCCCCCAAATTATAGTGATATACACTGTTGACTGAGAAGAATCACTGGAGAAGTATTTTCACAATCAAAAGTCAATAGCATTAAAAAACTCAGTAACACCTTAAATGAAGAGATATCTCAAAAAATATACATAACCTGGATTTTGAAGAATATCATCAGTCATAGTAGGAATTCTAATATCTGGCACCACTTCTCCCTTAGAATGAGACGGTTGTGAAGCACTTGATTCAACATTTGGAGTCACTATAGCGTAACGAAGCAGTTCTTCATACTCTTCCTATGAGAAGCCAACAATAAATAATGTATTATATCCCTGTCGCAAGACACTCAGGCAAAAGAATGGTAATGGCACAAAGATGTTCTCTACTTCAGTTCCCAAAGCAGTATGCCCAAACGATAGTAAGGAATGTGTACTTTTGATTTATGTTTTTCATTCATCATTTACTCACTCTCTTGTAGTAAGTAAAATTTCTCAAAAACAAGCAAAAAATCCAACAAATATACCTACCCAAATTTCTTCTAGTGCTAATGCCGTAGTACCCATATTCCTTCAGCATGTCAATTTAAAACGGTGACACAGATTACCTAGAGCAGTTTCCTTAAGCTGATCAACAACTACAACACAGAAGAGCCCTCTTTCAATTGGCAGCTGCTTGCAGGTGGGAAAAGACACGGCAATTTCTCTGCTTTTCTGAAATTTAGTTCTAAGATGCTGCTTCCTAAGACTCCACAACAGGAAGGTCTAGGGATGAAAAGTAGTTTGGGCTCTGATCAATCCCTGCTCCCACCCAATTCTACAACAACCCTGAGTCTCTTTTCATATGTAAGCATGGAAAGAGTATGAGAGAGATACTGTAAGAGAAAGAATACTGAAGATAAAAAGAGAACACAATGCCAACCTGCATTCTACCTGCTGGCACATCATGGCACATGCCAAAGGAGGATAAAAAAAAGCACGCCATAAAGTGTAGACCTTACAGAAATATTCCTGAAGTTAAAAAAAAAGTGGAATTTCCTAATATAGATAGTTAGATATTTGTTTAGCCAAACCAAAAAATTCTATCAGTGAAGTAAAAAATATGCTGGAACTTAGTCTCCATTCAAAAGGGGTTGGTCACTGAGGCAACAAATATTCCTATTCAGGAGTAATTTCTAAGGATATTACGCCATGGACCCAGAGAATGTCTTTGCAGTAAAAATGGGGGGAAGGTTTTCAAGAATATGAAATGTCATTATTTTAAAGAATTATTTAGTATTAATTTTTCTCCATAAATAGTTCAGATACAGAAAATTCCACTATCATCATTTCATTGGTCATAACTGTCTTATTATTTGATTCACCTTCAGGATGAAGAAAAATGATGCTAAAAATTACCTCCTTGAAGTGTCACAGTAAATATCTGCTGAATTGAGTTAACAGAGATTCTGTCTAAAGCAAAGAAAGAAGCTTACCTTTAATAAGACTGTTATGCTATGGTATAGGTGTTTGAAAATTAGCAACCCTTACTTTTTCCCTATGTTTTCTATGAGTAAGAATATTTAACTGTCTAAACACACTCAAGTGTCTGGCCATGAATATATCGTAGTGTCTTGTGTTTCCCAAAAGAATAGATGTAATTGCAGTCAGAGTTCTGAAGTCAGAACTACCTTGTAGACTATGTACGTAGTCAATATCAATACGTTTCAAACTAGTTTCCAAGAAGGTACTTCAGGGAATCCACAATATTTTCTTCATATTTCATTTTTAAGCTATTTAACTCTTTAAAAATTAATAAAAGAGCATACACTATCAAAGGTGCCATATATACTAAATTTTAACAGGCCAGAAGCTGTATATTATTAAATTTGTTTGTTGGTTGGAATAAAGCTCCTTCTGCCATTGATGTCAAATTCTTGTGAATGTGTCATAGATTGGAAAGGTTGTAGCTCTGTACAAGTTTATTTTTTGTTGTTATTTTAACTTCACACCTGTACACATCTGCTCAAGTAAGCTGTACAGGTGAGCACACAACTATGACATAAGTGGTCCACACCAACTACCAGCCACTCAAACTCAAGCGCATCTGATGGGGCCAGTCCCTCCTTATGACACGAGAGTGATGAGTTGTGTGGTATCCAGTGACTTCACACCTTGTCACATGCTTATCATTAGCACTTATTCTAAGTTTGAGTCTTTGGGTGCTGCTTGTGTGATAAAAAAGTTTGAAGAGGTGATAGATTTTTGTTGGTGATTCAACACTGAATCAAAAATTTCCTAGCAATTCTTTTTTACACTTCAAATCAGTTTAACTGAAAATGAGATATGTTATTAAAAATCTACTATTTTCAACTACTTATATAGAGAATCAGAATTTTCTTGTTAATTTGTAACCCAAACAAAATATAGAAGTAAACTGGATACTTAGGTTTATAATACTGCACTGGCCTTCAAGTATCCCCCAATTTCAAATGTACGTTTATCAAGGCAGCTCCATTGTTTTTCCTTACTGCTTTTATGAGAAGTAAATGTCACAAATTTGAATTTATGAAATAAATCTATACAACTGTAGTTTGGCTCTAATCTTTTTATGTTGGAATTTGAAGTAAAATTATTTGAAGAAAGAGTTTATGCTTGATAAACGTTTATGCTTGGTAGATGTTTGAAAACTGCTAGTCTTTAGGGGAATTAAATGTAAAGGAGTGACCTGGTTTCAGTTTCAACCTTGATTTAACATTTAACATAGATTACTTACATGCAGTAAATTTTAGTCATAGCAAATACCGATTTTTACATATATTAAGGCTAGCAACAGAAGAGAAACAGAGATATTGCAAAGAGAGCACTGTTAGAAAACTCAATCATCAGAATCTCCTTCATATAGCTATAGTCAGCTCCTTTGTCAGTGATGTCCTCTTCATGACAATAAGCACATGTCTGAGTTTTAAACTTACATTTCCTGATAGAAAGTAAGAGTCAGTATTTCACATAATGGTTATCACTGAGGTTGAAGGCTCTTATCAGAAAAAAAAATCATTTAGAGTATCAGAGATACAACATTTAATTTTTATGTAAACAAAAATAACTGTAAGTCTTTAAATAGATGTAAAAAGCCTTAGGTTTATATTTCCTAAAGCATATCAGTTTTCCAGTTACTAGAATAAAAGGAAATTCCCAAATAGTTTGATAACTTGAGGCCATACACAAGATATTTCACTGGTTCCAACAACCCTGAATGTATGAGTCAGTCCTAATGAGCTAACTATCAAAATATATAAACTTTTAAGTATGATAACTTACTATGGTAGAGAGGCTAACAGTTCAGCAGCTTCCATTTCCCCTTTATTCCTTTAAGTTAATAAAACTGCAGGGTTTGACCTAGGCAAATGGGCACCCACAGACATTTCTCAGCCTCCTTCGCAAGCAGGTGTGTCCAAGAGACCTGGTCTATGGGATTTGAATGGAAATGATGGGTGCAACTTCAGATCAAGTCCTTAAAAAAGAAGCTGCTTGCTTCCTACTCAGCTTTTCCCATGGGCTAGAGGTTGTAGTGAGTCAATGCACTCACTGGCAATGCAAACACAGTCAACCCTAGGGCAGGGTCGAGCAGCAGGAGAGAAAAGACTGGGTCCTCAGATGACCACAGGACTGTGTACCAGCTCAGATTTTTACAAGAGAGAGAATCAAACTTTAAGCCACTCACTTAAATCACTCTTGATTCCTGTTAAAGCAGCCAAAACAACATCCCAGTATAATCTGCAAAGAGCCAAAGTAAACTTTCGATTTTGGCAAAGAACATATAAAAGTGTGGCTATTATGGAATGAATTTTTGTTTCCGCAAAATTCACATGTTGAAGCCCTATTCCCCTGGTGTGCCTGTAGTTAGATAAGGGGGCTTTAAGGAAGTAATTACATAATTAAGGTTGAAAGAAGTCATAAGGGTGGAGTACTGATCTGAAAGGATTAATGTCCTTATAAGAAGAGAAAACAAAGAGCTCTCTCTCTCTCTCTTTCCCTGCACACATGTTCCAAGGGAAAGGCCATGAGAAGGTGGCCGTCTGCAAGCCAGGAAGAGAGCCCTCTTCAGAAACTGACCCTGTCAGATCTTCATCTGGTACTCCTAGGATCCAGAACTGTAAGAAAATAAATTTTTGTTTAAACAACCCTGTCTATGGTATTTTGTTAAGAGAACAGGAGAAGATTAATACAATGGCTATCTTATATTTGTATTTTGATGTCAATTAACTTTTTAGCATCTCCTTCCTCTGGAGGCAGTTACAACTAGATGTAGCCAAATCAGCTCTGCTCGGTTAGTTTATTACCACAGGAATAAACTGTGCCTCTAGGAATGGAGGGGAAGTGAAAGTCAGAGACTTTAACTTGTGGCTTCCCTAGTTTGACCTTTGAAAAGGGAGAAAGATCCGAACATATGTTTCCAAGTTCCCACAACAATCACTATGAGTTAAAGGGGATGTAAGCAGGTATATGTTAATAGGATTCGATGTACATATACATTTTAACTTACTTTAAAGAAAAATTTTAAAAAATCAGTTATTTGAACAACTATTTTAGTTTCATATATGTAGATACAGGCCAAATGGGTTATTTTTTAGTTAAGGATCAAAATATTGTCTTTCTTAACTGTCAGAGATAACCTGCCTTAAGGTAAACAAGAATCCTAAAGTAATAACCAAAACTTGTAACTCTGCCCCCCCACCCCCCATCCAAGAGCTGGACTGATGTGAGCCTAAAATACAGCTGAACCCATGCATACCAGGTGCGGTCAGGACAACTGGCTGATATTTTTGAGTTGTGTTTAGAGGAAATTGTAAGTGAATAAGCACTATGGATAAAGCCCCTCCCTCCACATTTATCAGCAACAGTTTTATGAAGCATTCACATATCTGAAACTAATAAAAACGCTCTTGGGCTTCCCTGGTGGCGCAGTGGTTGAGAGTCCGCCTGCCGATGCAGGGGACACGGGTTCGTGCCCCGGTCCGGGAAGATCCCACATGCCAGGGAGCAGCTGCGCCCGTGAGCCATGGCCGCTGGGCCTGCGCGTCTGGAGCCTGTGCTCCGCAACGGGAGAGGCCACAACAGTGAGAGCCCCGCGTACCGCACAAAAAAAAAAAAAAAAAAAAATGCTCTTAAGAGGAATACTGATTTATGAGGGGCCTTTGTATTAAGTGTTTGGTGTTACATGTTTACTATATATGTTAAATTATATAATTATTTTATGTTATTTTATTTTTAACATCATTTTTGGCATTTCATTTTGAAATGTTTCCAGTAATGGAATATGGCCAGCTTTTCAACTGTGGTCAAGAACCAGTAGGGTCATAAGCTGAGGGTTACTAAAAACAGAATCTCAGTTGGGGTGACATTCTAAGTAGGTAACCAATAACACAAAATGATTTCTGGCATGTCTAGAAGATTCTTCCCCCACCCTCTCTTAAAATTCTACTCTAGACGTTTCTTTTAATGTAAAGCTTTGTTTCTTGACAAAATGACAACTTGAGATGTTATAAGGTGTTTACATTTTAGTATTAGAGGGTCCTGGACCCAACAATTACAATGTGTGAGTTTTTTCCCCACAACCACCAAGCAATTCTCAGACACCACTTGTGTGTCCTATAATTCAACTCAATTCTGACACTTTCCACCAGAGATGGCATCAGATTCCAAAGGTGAAGGGATCAGTTCCACAAAACTGCCCTCCCCCACCCCACAACTTCAGATGCCAGTCGCGAGTCCAGGTTATCACCTGTGTTTCTGACCAACCAGCTATGGACTGCAGGTTCCAAAGACCCACTCCTTGGGTTTGAGTAATTTGTTAGAGGACTCACAGAACTTGGAGAAACATTTTACTTACTAGATTACCAGTTTATTGTAAAAGGATATAACCCAGAAATAGCCAGATGGAAGGAATATACAGGGCAAGGTATGGGGAAGGGGCATGGAGCTTCCGTCCCCTCTCCTGGCAGGCCAGTCACCCAGCACTTACACGTGTACACCAACTGGAAGCTCCCCAAACCCGGTCCTTTTGGGTTTTGATGCAGGCTTCATTAAATAGGCATAATTGAATAAATCAATGACCACTGGCGATTGATTCAACTTCCAAGACCCTCTCCCCGAGGTCAGGGGGGTGTGACTGAAAGTTTCAACCCTCCGATAACATGGTTGTCTCTCCTGGCAGCCAGTCCCCATCCTTAGGCGAGGTCCAGAAGTCACATCATCAACATAACAAAAGATACCATCATTCTCACTAGTTAGGAAATTCCAATAGGTTTAGGAGCTCTGTGGCAGAAATGGGATGAAGACCAACTATTTATTTATTATAACTCACAATATCACAGGTATAAATAAGTTAATCAGTTCTCTCCTGAAGGAAGTTTGGATGTGGCAAAGATGAAGGGTGCAGGACAACACTGTTGCCTTAAGAGATAGCACTATATGGGAGAGGTAACATCCAAAGGGAAGGCAAGGATGAAACATCTAAGTCACAATTCCAGACCACTTTTACCCTAGTAAATATTCACAGGTACTTTTCCAATAGCTTCCCAATTCCTAAACCTGTCATTTCAATTAAAGGAACACATCTGTTTCATAAAATATTTCCCTAAAGCTTCTGTCATCTTATGCAGTGCCAGTAACAACTTACTCTACTTAGGCATAAACATACCATCCAGCTTTTCCCCTCTTAAGTAATATAACCATAAAACCCAAGATATACCGTGTCAGTATTCTCTCATTTAAAATCTACTCTAGAAATCTGAATCCATATTTTTGATGATAAAACACTTAGAATTAAAAGAAATTGAAAACATTTCATATAAAAGCCACGCCTTCTGTAGTCAATGTACCTGTCACTGTCCAGGTCCTGGGCACCAGCAGGTGTTGAATGGTATGGCAACAGGGGCCAGAACCAAGAGTGGAACACTCTTGGAACACTCTAGGGCCCCAGAACTCTGGATGGTTTGATATTGGATTAATTTGCATTAAAGGGAAAGCAGCATTCAAATGAGAGAGCTACAAAGAGAAAATTTCAAGAAAAAATGTTTCTTCAGATTTTCAGCTTCTCCTCTCACTGTGTTGTTTGAAGCCTTTGTACAGAGAATGCTGGAAGCGTTCATGATTATTTTCTGAACGGTTAATTAAAACAATGTAAGGTATTTCCCAAAGTTTGTAAAATAATTCCCAGTTTGATATTATTATAATTTGATACACATTATAATTATAAATGCAAATGGCATGAATGAATGAAAAATGTATTCCTAGTTTTCCCTCATATTGTCTCTTGTTTGAAATAAATAAGTCATGACAAATTTAGACATGTCTTCCTACCTGAAGATCTGAAGAGACAGAACTGCCTCGGTTGGAGTCATTGTGCAAAACTGGAGGTGAGCATTTCTCCTCATCTGATGACATTCTGTACAAATACTATAAAACAGGAGAAGCTAACTTTAGTTTGTTTTTTGTAATATTTAAACTAAAATAAAATGTTTTCTATATACATATATGTGTGTGTAATAACATCCTACCCTGTAAACAATAACCATTCGATATGTTAAAATCATTCAACATACTGAACACCCACAGACGAAATCACTGGGCAAGAAAAACATAAAGACTCACTTCCCAGCGAGTGAGTTTATAATGTAGTCAAGGAGATGAGACAAATACATGAAAGGTTAAAGAAAAAATGGAGGCTCCCCAGAAAAAGCCATGGTAGGGGCTGCTGAGAATCAGAACGTGTGATCACTGTTCAACAGTGTGTGAGGACCTAGGTGCTGCATCCTTTCTTAAAAGATACTGAACCAAGAGAGAAGGAACAACCTATGTAAATTCTCTGCTTGGCGAACTGACCTTTTGGGAATACTATTTTTTTTTTTTTTTTTTTTTTTCGGTACGCGGGCCTCTCACTGCTGTGGCCTCTCCCGTTGTGGAGCACGGGCTCCAGACGCGCAGGCTCAGCGGCCATGGCCCACGGGCCCAGCCGCTCCGTGGCATGTGGGATCTTCCCGGACCAGGGCACGAACCCGTGTCCCCTGCATTGGCAGGCGGACTCTCAACCACTGCGCCACCAGGGAAGCCCCGGGAATACTATTTTAAGAAAAGCCTATATGGAAAAATAGATTCTAATACCATTCAAAGAAAAATTGTTTAAGGTCTTAACCAAAAAAATAAATAATAATAAAAGTACTGGTAGTAACAAGTACATAAGTTCCTTAAAAGGCATATTATGACTATTCAAATGATCTGAACACCAGTTATATGTAAGACATTGGTGAGAAAGGTAAGATGAAGAAGTCCTTGTTCTCAAGGACTCTGCAATCTGTAAGGAGGGCCAGACATGTATATATTAGAAATGACTGATGAAAAAAGTGCTTAGATCCTAAAACAACAGAGGCACAAAGTAGGGAGGTCAGAGTAGCCTTCTTCACAGGGTAGGAAGATGAGGGTGCGAAGGAGTGGGAATAAACGATCAGGGTGTTGAGACCTGAAAGACAGATAAAAGATTAAAGGATATGCAAGGCAATAGCACAGCATAAGCAAAGACAATGAGGCATGGACACATACTCCAGGAACTACAAGTAGTTTGTGAGGCTAAAGCAAAGGGGACAAAGCAAGGTTTGGTTAAGGATGAAACAGGCAAGGTAAGGAGCAGCCAGATCATGGAAGATCATAATTATGTCATGTTAAAAAGTTTCGTCTTTCTTCTAAGAGAAGTTATTAAAGTCTTAAACAAGTGATAACATGATCAGGCTTGTCTTTTAGAAAGATCACTCTGGCAGCTTTCAGGATGGATTTGAGAGGTGGGATACTGAAGAAAGAGCAACAGAGAGCCAACTTCAGTAGTCCAAGAGATAAATGTTCCCTCCGGCAAATGGGGACCTGAATGGAGCAGGCAGCAATGGGAAGTGGACGGAGTTATGCCTGTGAGACAGGTGCATTACGGCAGTGGAAATTCGAGATCATGATCAACAACTGGTGAAGGGGTTAAGGGGAGGAAATGCTGATCTCTTCCAGATTTCTGGCTTGCAACTAGATGGATGGTAGTGCTACTCCCCAGGGCAAGGAATACAGGAAGACAAGCAGGTTGGGAGGAAGGGTAATGGACTCACTATCAGACTCGTTGGGTGTGAGGTGCCTCCGAGGCACGGAAGTGAGGCTGCAGGTATGCGGTATCTGGGCACACCACCTATGCAATGCACAACTCCAAGGACTGCCATTCCCAATGGCTACAACGCGAATGGTGCTTTCTGGAGTTAAGCAAGGTGGGAGCCCTGCACTGGATGTATAGCTTTCGAGATTCATTTTGACGAATCGTCAGCATAATGGGAACTGCTGAAAAAAGAGAGAGGATAAGATCACTTATGAAAAGGAGTGTGAGAGAGACTGCTTACTCTGAGGTCCTTACACCCAAACTGTATGCAATATTTTTAGCACATGTGTATTTTTCTAGGAAGAGGATTCTGAGCTTCTAATAGGTGTCCAGAGGGTACTATAACCTTAGTGAAGTTAAGGGCCACTACTGTAGCAAGAGGAGGGTTAAAATCAGAACCGCTAATATTTAAAGGGGAAGTGAAGAAGAGCCAGCAAAGATGGAAAAGGAAGTCAGGACAGTAGAACAATGAGAACAGCATCACAAAAGCTTCCAGGAGGGAGTGGTCGGAAACAGATGCCAAAGGAAGATGGGAATCTGATAGAGTCCCTTGAATCTGGCAATCAGGAAGTTGCTAGGGCATTTAGCCTGAACAATTTCAGTGGACAGTGGAACAAGTCTCAATCACAGTGGGCTGAAAATTAAGAGATGAAGAAAATGAAATAGAAAGGGCAGATACAGGGAGAAGTGCAATATTAGAATGGAAACGTAGGTTGGGGTTAGACTGTGGAAAGGAAATTTCAACTTTGTTCAATGAGCATTACTGTGTAGAGACATGATAAGTAAATGAAATCTCAGCATGACTGACTTTAGTTAAGCCAATTAGGGAGGATAAAATAAGCACATACATCTGCAGCAAGGAATGGCTGCTTCACGGACTTCAAATCCACCACAGTGGTAACTTTGTCCCTTCTATTTCAATTCACTTCTTCCTTTAGGATGTGTTTGCAGACTGGTAATAAGGGGGGCAGGGGTTGGGGGGTGCTGATTATTTAAAAAACAAATAAGTTGAAAAGTATGGTCAGATCTCAAAAAGGATTTCTGAATATAGATACTGCAGACACAAAACAACTACTGTACCTTTGGAAAATATGCTATAAATCTTCCATCTGCCCTGTTCTGATGCCAACAAGGTATGACAGTTTATCTAAAACTCTACCAACAGTAGCATTTTCCTTACTGTTTCTAGTTCAGAGACAAAGGAGAAAAATGAAACTTGCTTTGATGGGAAGCAGATGTACATCAGATACCTAAATTTTCAGTATTCTCTAACCCAAGATATCAGAAACCACGAGATAAAAAGTTCCGAGTGCCTGTCTATTGCCAGAGAAATCAAATTACATCTTGGTAATTGCCTGGCTGATAGAGGAAGCGGGGTCCGGGAATTCAAATTAACCTCCAAGAGGCAGAGAAAGAGTGAATTAACGCGCAAGCAGGCAGCAGGGTGACGTCCCTGCGCCCTTGAGCTGTCTTAGCTGCAGGCAAGGAGAGGGGGTGCGCCAGCCCCTCCCCACGTCAGGGACTACAGAGGGAGAAGCAGCTGCGAGCAAGCAAAGGGCTACAAGTTCTCTTCAATCACTTTCTCTTACCCCTGTGTTAATCGAATTCTTACTTAAAAACAAAGTATTATTCAGCCATAAAAAGAAACGAAATTGAGATATTTGTAGTGAGGTGGATGGACCTAGAGTCTGTCATGCAGAGTGAAGTAAGTCAGAAAGAGAAAAACAAATACCGTATGCTAACACATATATATGGAATCTAAGAACAAAAAAAAAAAGGTCATGAAGAACCTAGGGGTAAGACGGGAATAAAGACACAGACCTACTAGAGAATGGACTTGAGGATATGGGGAGGGGGAAGGGTAAGCTGTGACAAAGTGAGAGAGTGGCATGGACATATATACACTACCAAACGTAAAATAGATAGCTAGTGGGAAGCAGCCGCATGGCACAGGGAGATCAGCTCGGTGGTTTGTGACCACCTAGAGGAGTGGGATAGGGAGTGGGAGGGAGACGCAAGAGGGAGGAGATGTGGGGATATATGTATATGTATATGTATAGCTGATTCACTTTGTTATACAGCAGAAACTAACACACCATTAAAGCAATTATACTCCAATAAAGATGTTAAAAAAAAAACAAAAAACAAGAAAACAAAGGGTTAGACATGGTCATTTTACCCCCTAACGTTTTAAATGACCAGAACCTATAGCGACAATACCGCTATACTTCAGGCACCCCTCACTCCTGCCCTCTCTTCCCGGACGGCTCGGAGGAAAAAAACCTCTCGACCTTGCCGCCCCGCAAAACAGCTGAAGGGCCCGCGTTTCGGGAAGATGCCCCCAGCCCTGTCCTGTCCGATCTCCGGGGGCGCCAACCCAGGCCGAGACACTTTAAACCCCACTCCAGCGCCTCCGCCAGGGGCGCGGGGCCCGCCCGCGGCGCCGCTACCCACCACCTCGGCTCTCCGCAAACACGGACTCCGTCCTCCGCGTCTTGTCTCCGCGTCGCCGCTGAGACAACAGTGAGTCCAGCGACTTCCTCAGCAGCAACCTGACACTTTCAAACTGCACGGAGGAAATAAGGACGGCCCCTAGCATTGGCCCCGAGCTTCAGCAATCTGCCATCTGATTGGTCTGAGATCCGGAGGCGGGGCAGGAGGGAGAAGCCGGAATTAAGTTTCTTAGGGAGAGTCCCGCCCCTTGCATCGGCTTATTCGGAGGGGGCGGAGTCTTAGGGAGTCCCGCCCAGCGTACAGGAACCCATGATCAGTTGCGTTCTGCGCCTGCGGGAGACCAGGCGGCTCTGAGAGCAGGTTTGGTTAGAGACTGCCGAGCAGGGCTGAAGTCAGCTAGGATGCTACGCAGCTGTCTGTGCGATAATGCCCATAGCCTATGCGTGTGGTCCTCATGCATGTGAATCATCTGCTTCCACAGGTGCCCTGCAGCAGAATCACTAACCCCCCACCTGCTGATTCCTTCGGTCTTAGGCAGGGCCAGGGAATCTGAATTTTTTACAAAGACCAACAGTGATTCTGACGCAGGGGTCTGCGGACCAGGCTTTAAGACACTGCCGGACTAGGTTTTACTAGTGACTTCAAACGTGTCAGATTGCAAGCCAAGCCCTTCGGGCGAAGTGAGTATTGCCCTGAGAATCATCATAAGTATATCCTGGCTGTATCACGTACTCACTGTCACCTTGGATAATGCTATCCACATATAGGCTTGTAGGGGGATTAAATGACTTACTATATCTAAAATACCTATCGCATAAACATCAAAAAACTAATCTTGGGCTTCCCTGGTGGCGCAGTGGTTGAGAGTCCGCCTGCCGATGCAGGGGACACGGGTTCGTGCCCCGGTCCGGGAAGATCCCACATGCCGCGGAGCGGCTGGGCCCGTGAGCCATGGCCACTGAGCCTGCGCGTCCGGAGCCTGTGCTCCGCAACGGGAGAGGCCACAACAGTGAGAGGCCCGCGTACCGCAAAACAAACAAACAAACAAACAAAAAACTAGTCTTTCAGCTTATATTGGCATAACGGCTAGAGGTACATTAGGATCCAGGTGGCAAAGGGAGTGCCCCAATCTGGAGAACAAGTAATGAGATCCCGGTGAGTTTTCAGGCTCCCTGTGTTACCTGGAGGATGAGGTATCCGTTTCTTTTTCTGTAGATAGAAATGGCATAACCTGGGTCTCACCTACTTACCTGTTCACGGAGCCAGACTTCTATTTATACAAGCAATGAAATAAGAAGAGCACCAGCAGTTTCTTCAGCATAAGCTATGTTTGTTCTCTGCCCCCCACCTTTCCCATGCTTAAAATAAAGGACAAATTCCTATTGATAGATACAAATTCATACCTGGTCCCCAAATATGTTTTTTAATTGAATTACCATGTGGTGACCCCTTACACTGTAATTGTTTCTGATTCACTATCCCTGTGCCCTCCTGTACTTGGCTCCATGTTTCTCTTCTCTGTCCCTTTGGGGGTCAGATTTTCATAGAAAACTGTTGGCTAAGGCATCACCATTCTTCTGTGAAGCTACAGCGAGAAAGAGAACAAACCTGTCTCCATGTTATGAATTTAGAATAGATTATTTTTCGAAGGTTCCTAGAGGTGGAGCCAAAGAGAGAGAGGGAGACTAAAACCCTCCACAAACCCATGAAAATTAAATTGCCAGCTTGAACCCTGCATAATTATTCTTTCAACAAATATTTATCTAACAGTATTCAGATGCAAAGCATTTTGTTGGTGCTAGGAATAGAGTGGTGAATAAAATAGACACACTCTGCTCTCATGGAACTTAGTCTAATTGGAAAACAGACATCAAATTAACAATACAAATGAATAAATAGTTATGAATTATGTTTGAAGTGAGGACAAATCAGGAAATGTCTGTGTGATAAAGTACATTTAAGCTGAGACCTGAAGGATGAGTATATAAAGAACTAACTTTAATAAACACACATATAATGTTTTCGATGTTCAGGTCACTGTACAAATTAACTCATTTAATTCTCAGATTCTCCCTGTGACATGGACTCTGTTTCCATCTTCATTTTAAAGATGTGAAAATTGAAACCCAGAGAGGTTATGGGCTTGTCTAGGCACACACAGCTAATAAGAGCAAAACTGGCATTCAGATTGAGGCAGTCTGGGCTCCAAAGTCCACGTCCTTATCACTCAGAATGTTCTGTTGGTAATAGCATCACTGTTATGGATTAGATGGTATCCTCCAAAAAAGATATGTTTAAGTCCTAAGCCCTAGTACCTGTGAATGTGACCTTATTTGGATATGGCGTCTTTGCAGATATAATCAAGTTAAAATGAAGTCATACTGGATTAAGGTGGGCCTTAACCCAATGACTTGCATCCTTATAGGAGAGGGAAATTTAGACACAGAAGAGATATAGGGGAGAAAGGGAGGCAGAGATTGGAGTGATGCATCTATAAACCATGGAATGCCAAGTATTACCAGCAACCACCAGAAGCTAGAAAGGCAACGAAAGATCTTCCCCTAGAGTGTTCAGAGAGAGCATAGCCCTGGTGACACTGTGGATTTCTGACCTCCAGAACTGTGAATGAATAAATTTCTGTTGTCTCTTATATACACTACCAAATGTAAAATAGAGAGCTAGTGGGAAGCAGCAACATAGCACAGGGAGATCAGCTCGGTGCTTTGTGACCACCTAGAGGGGTGGGATAGGGAGGGTGGGAGGGAGATGCAAGAGGGAGGAGATATGGGGATGTATGTATACATATAGCTGATTCACTTTGTTATACAGCAGAAGCTAATACAACATTGTAAAGCAATTATACTCCAGTAAAGATGTTAAAAATTTTTCTGTTGTCTCAACCACCCATTTTGTGGTAATATGTTATGGCATCCCTAGGAAATCAATACAGTGGCCAAGGCTTTGAGGTAAGAAAACACTTATTATATCTGGGTGATGAATAAAAGCAAGTAATCTTAGTGAAGTAGGGACAGGTACAGGATAAGGCTGCAGATGGAAGTGAGGGTTCTATGTTAAGGGTTTGAGATTTTACTTAAAGTCCATTGGGATATTTTTAGATGTTCAGGAGAGAGATGAAAGCAATTTAGGATAGAGGGGTTGCAAGGGAGATGGAGAGAAGATGACAGATATGAGATATATTTTGGAAGTAGAATTGATGGGACTTGATGAATTGTATTTGAGATGAAGGAGAGAAGTGCTAAGAAGGATACTCCGGTTTCAAGTTTGTGACTTGAGCGACTGGGTGGATGACATTTACTGAGAAAGAGAACACTGGATGAGGATCAGGTTTTAAAAGGAGAAGATCAAAAGTTCATTTTTAAATATGCTGTTTGAAATACCTGGACATAGCCAAGTGACTGTGCATTAGGCCATTAGACATATATGTCTAGAGCTCAGAAAAGAGGTCAGGACACAGATACGTAAATCAAGGAGGCTTTGCATGTAGAAATTGTGGAGGATTTCAAAACTGGCTCCAATTATTCATCTCTTACTATATCAGTGTCCTTTGCCATGCCTTCTCATTAACGTCAGATGGGATGTTAAGAAACATGATGGAGGCAGAGGATTTTAAGATGCTTGTTGATTGGCTTGGCTTGCTTTTGCCCTCTGTTGTCATCATGAGAACGTGTCTCAACTAGCCTAGTGGAAGTTGACAGTGTAGTAGACCTGAGTTGCCTGATCATCCCTGCTGAGGCCATCCTTGATCAGTCTATAGCCACCCGACACCCAGACAGGTGGGTAAGTCCAATCAAGGATGGCAGAACCACCCAGCCAACCTGCATTGTCAGGAGCTAAATGAACATTGATTGCTTAAAGCCATTGTGCTTTGGGGTGGCTTGTTATGTAGATTTATTGTGGTAATAAATAACTGATAAGATGCAATTTAAAGTTAAGGAACTAGATGAGACATCCTGGGGGAAGAGAGTAAAGTGAGTAGAGAAGAGGGTTTAGAACTGAACCCTGGATTCCTCTAATGTTCAGAGGTTGGGTACCAATGGAGGAGCCAGCAAATGAGACAGAAGGAGGGGCGGGAGAAGTGGGAGGAAAACCAGGAGAGGCTTCAGTAAAATGCTACTGAAGTGACTACTGTGTTTGTCCATATAGATGCCTTTCCATGGACCCTAAGTTCTGAACCTCTGCTCTGATATCTGTTTCCTTTTAATCCCCACTGTTTTAGGTTAAGCTGTTGCTAAATTTGGACTGTTTCTCTCATTGCAGGTCTTTATTTCTTCTTTCTATAATTCACTCTTCACACTGCTTATAAATTATCTTCTTAAATTTGGATTACATCACTTCTTCCTCAAAAATCTTCCTTGGTATTACATGACATTCAAAGCTCCCCTAAATTCAGAACATCTATCCTGGAGTTTTCAGATTTACCATGTACTAGGTGTACAACTTTGGGGAAGCTTTGTATCCTTTAGGAGCCTAAGCTCATCTCTTTAAAGTTGAGAAAATAATAGAATCTACCAAATCTAAATCTAAAGCTAAACCTGAACCTATCTGTCTATCTATCTATCATCTATCTATCTATCTATCTATCTACCTATCTATCAAAAATCTATTCCCCCCTTCCATAGTAAAATCATCAACTCTGAGCACATGGCTGCCTAGGTAGACTACATTTCCCAGTCTACCTGGCAGTAAAGTGAGGTGATGGAATATGAGTGGAAGTGAAATGGGATTTAAAACCTTAGTTATGCTTTCTCTAAGCCTTCTCCTTCCTCACTTTGTTGGGCTGAATGATCAGGTGGAATAGAACTCTGCCAGTTCTCTAATATAGGAAAACAAACAAATTGTTTCTTTTTTTCCTTTAAGTCCCTGTATTTTTGGGACAATCTCTTATAGCCATCCCTCCAACAAATATCACAACTAGATCTATACAGATGGACATATGAATCTGTTGGGAAGCAATGTATGTGAAAGTACTTGGCAGTTTTTAAAAGTACAAAGGGTTCAGGTTTGTAAGATCTGGTGTTTAACGTTCTTCAAGATGAAGGCATGAACCTAAGATGGCTCTAGGTACCTGTTGAGAACATCTCTGAGTTATTATTGTTGGAAAGAGCTGAAACTCATGTTATTTTTGCTAAGCCTGGGTTAGGGGACTGATTTGAAACCTCTTTATTTTCCAGGTCATCCCTGACTCATCTAAAAAGCCTGTCTCCTCACCCTATTATTTATTTAGCTAGGACTGTAAGGGAACATTCCTTGACCTGGAAGTCTTTAGCATTGATGACTCCTGTTCTAGGGTAGCAACCATAATCTAGTCTATCACTTTCATTTTATGGAGGAATAAATTAGATCTAGAGAAAACTGTATTTGCTTTCTTGGAATTGCCAATCTGGAAAGAGAGAGAAAGTGTCGAATAAAGAGAAGTCCAGGGAAAAGGAATAGGGGTGGAGATGGGGAGAGATTTCAGGGTCAGAACCCTTGCTAGGACCATATTTGGGTGAGACTGCCATGGTGTGCCCTAAGGTCTTGATACATTATAGCTAACCCCATGGTTGTATTTCCATAAGATTGCTGGACTCACAGATTTTCCTTCCCTTTTTTTCATTCTCTACTCCTCAATTCAGATGTACCTGCCTTTGTCACAGCCTCTCAGGCTGGACCTTGTTTCTCCAGGTTACAAATGGCTGACATAGTAATTTAATCTCCACAGATGAGAGAGGCACAAGTCTCCAGAGAGGTCCATTCCTTATGAGCTATGAGTACTGGACTTCTGGAAACAATGCTCTTGTTTTTCTAAATCAGAAAAGTGACTTGATGGTGAAATCTGAGTTCCAGCAGGAAGGTGTGCAAAGAACATGGTAGATTATTTTGGGGCAAGTGGCTTACAATGCATGTCCCTACGTAGAATTTTTGTAGCTGGACTACGTAGTCTATTTAGAATCCCAGTGCACACTGAGAGCCAAAAAGACGGATTCATTGAACACATTTAACTGAAGGACAGCAGAGGGAGAAAGACTGTCAATAAGCAAAGACAAAGGGAGGTGGTGGGCATTGTGGGCACAGTGGTCTGCAGATGAGGCAGCATGGCAGCGCTGTGCAGGGGTGGGTATTTGTAGTGGAATAAGAGCTTATTCAGAATATTTTGATTCCGTGGAATCCACAGTTGCATTTTGCTACACAGCATTCCCTGGTCTCTTTATGGCAGAACGGAGTTTGTTTCTTAGCCCTCATCATCAGCCTTCTCTGTTCTTCCTAATTATAAAGACATGCCCTTGAACCCCTCTGTTAGCATCCTCTAGCCATAGAAAAACTTCCTTACTCTTATCATTTCTTTCTCCTGTTAAAACAATCTAGGACTAGCTGCAAGAGGCACATTAATTAGTTTTTCACAGAACAATACTACTTGAGTCCCACTGATGTTTTGAGTGTTCTACAGATGTTATATTCTTGGGGCGTTAGGGCTTCTGAGGGTAGGTTTGCCGATGAGGGTAATTCAGCTCAGTGATAAGAATCTATGCAATTCTATTTTTTACTATAATAATTTTTTTATGTTGAGGAAAGTTCCCTCTATGCCTACTTTCTGCAGGGTTTTTATCATAAATGGGAGTTGAATTTTGTCGAAAGCTTTCTCTGCATCTATTGAGATGATCATATGGTTTTTCTCCTTCAATTTGTTAATATGATGTATCACGTTGATTGATTTGCATATATTGAAGAATCCTTGCATTCCTGGAATAAACCCCACTTGATCATGGTGTATGATCCTTTTAATGTGCTGTTGGATTCTGTTTGCTAGTATTTTGTTGAGGATTTTTACATCTATGTTCATCAGTGATATTGGCCTGTAGTTTTCTTTGTGACATCCTTGTCTGGTTTTGGTATCAAGGTGATGGTGGCCTCGTAGAATGAGTTTGGGAGTATTCCTCCCTCTGCTATATTTTGGAAGAGTTTGAGAAGGATAGGTGTTAGCTCTTCTCTAAATGTTTGATAGAATTCGCCTGTGAAGCCAGATGGTCCTGGGCTTTTGTTTCATTCTTTTTTCTTTATTCTGTTCCGCAGCAGTGAATTCCACCATTCTGTCTTCCAGGTCACTTATCCGTTCTTCTGCCTCAGTTATTCTGCTATTGATTCCTTCTAGTGTAGTTTTCATTTCAGTTATTGTATTGTTCATCTCTGTTTGTTTGTTCTTTAATTCTTCTAGGTCTTTTTTTTTTTTTTTTTTTTTGCGGTATGCGGGCCTCTCACTGTCGTGGCCTCCCCCGTTGCGGAGCACAGGCTCCGGATGCGCAGGCCCAGCGGCCATGGCTCACGGGCCCAGCCGCTCCGCGGCATATGGGATCCTCCCAGACCGGGGCACGAACCCGTATCCCCTGCATCGGCAGGCGGACTCTCAACCACTGCGCCACCAGGGAGGCCCCTTCTAGGTCTTTTTTTAACGTTTCTTGCATCTTCTCGATCTTTGCCTTCATTCTTTTTCCGAGGTCCTGGAGCATCTTCACTATCATTATTCTGAATTCTTTTTCTGAAGGTTGCCTGTCTCCACTTCATTTAGTTGTTTTTCTGGGGTTTTATCGTGTTCCCTCATCTGGTACATAGTCCTCTGCCTTTTCATCTTGTCTATCTTTCTGTGAATGTGGTTTTTGTTCCACAGGCTGCAGGATTGTAGTTCTTGCTTCTGCTGTCTGCCCTCTGGTGGATGAGGCTATCCAAGAGGCTTGTGCAGGTTTCCTGATGGGAGATTCTGGTGGTGGGTAGAGCTGACTGTTGCCCTGGTGGGCAGAGCTCAGTAAAAGTTTAATCTGCTTGACTGCTGATGGGTGGGGCTGGGTTCCCTCCCTGTTGGTTGTTTGGCCTGAGGCAACCCAACACTGGAGCCTACCTGGGCTTATTGGTGGGGCTAATGACAGACTCTGGGAGGACTCACGCCAAGGAGTACTTCCCAGAACTTCTGCTGCCTGTGTCCTTGTCCCCACGGTGAGCCACAGCCACCGCCCACCTCTGCAGGAGACCCTCCAACACTAACAGGTAGGTCTGGTTCAGTCTCCCCTGGAGTCACTGCTCCCTCCCCTGGGTCCTGATGTGTATACCACTTTGTGTGTGCCCTCTAAGAGTGGAGTCTCTGTTTCCCCCAGTCCTGTCGAAGTCCTGTAATCAAATCCCACTAGGCTTCAAAGTCTGATTCTCTAGGAATTCCTCCTCCCATTGCTGGACCCCCAGGTTGGGAACCTGATGTGGGTCTCAGAACCTTCACTCCAGTGGGTGGACTTCTGTGGTATAAGTGTTCTCCAGTCTGTGAGTCACCCACCCAGCAGTTATGGGATTTGATTTTACTTTGAGTGCGCCCCTCCTACCATCTCATTGTGGCTTCTCCTTTGTCTTTGGATGTGGGGTACATTTTTTTGGTGAGTTCCAGTGTCTTCCTGTCGATGATTGTCCAGCAGCTAGTTGTGATTCTGGTGTTCTCACAAGAGGGAGTGAGAGCACGTCCTTCTAATCCGCCATCTTGGTTCCTAATCCTCCACACATTCTTTTTTTTAATTAATTCATTTTTGCCTGTGTTGGGTCTTCATTGCTGTGTGCAGTCTTTCTCTAGTTGCGGAGAGTGTGGGCTACTCTTTGTTGTAGTGCATGGGCTTCTCATTGTGGTGGCTTTTCTTGTTGCGGAGCACAGACTCTAGGGCTGGCATGTGGGCTCAGTAGTTGTGGCTCATGGGCTCTAGAGTGCAGGCTCAGTAGTTGTGGCGCATGGGCTGAGTTGCTCCGTGGCATGTGGGATCTTCTGGGACCAGGGCTGGAACCCGCATCCCCTGCATTGGCATGTGGATTCTTAACCACTGTGACACCAGGGAAGCCCCTACCACACCTTCTTTATCCATTCATCTGCCGATGGACATTTAGGTTGCTTCCATGTCTTGGCTATTGTAAATAGTGCCACTATGAGCATAGGGTGCATATATCTTTCAAATAAGAGTTTTCATCTTTTCCAAATATATGCCCAGGTGTGGGATTGCTGGATTATATGGTAGTTCTATTTTTAGTATTGTAAGGAACATCAATACTATTCTCCATAGTAGCTGCACCAATTTACATTCCCACCAACAGTGTAGGAGGGTTCCCTCTTCTCCACACCCTCTCCAGCACTTATTATTTGTAGACTTTTTGATAATGGCCATTCTGACTGGTGTGAGGTGATACCTCATTGTAGTTTTGATTTGCATTTGTTTAGTAATTAACCATGTTGAACAGCTTTTCATGTTCCTGTTGGCCATCTTCTTTGGAGAAATGTCTGTTTAGGTCTTCTGAGAATCTATGCAATTCTAAATTATGACTCTCTCCTTCCCTTCTTCTCTCCTCCTTCCTTCCTTTCTTTCCCTCTTTTTAAAATTTATTTTTATTTATTTATTTTTATGAAGGGAAGGAAGAGAAGCTAGATCCAGCATCTCAAAGCAGGTTTGTACACTGTTGTCATAGACTTTGTTTCATCTCCTTGATAGTACCATTTGAATAGATTTTTGTTATTGTTCCAGTTTGTATGTTCGGGGTCATACCAATCAGTCCACCTCCCATCTATGAACATGTTCTAAAGTTCAACTGTAAATTTATTGTTTGTAGGTTGAAATGCATTTTTCTACCAAGAAAATGAAAATGTTTTAACTCCAAGGGCAGCTCCACTATGAGTCCATAAATAGGGCTGAAATGTTGTTCACAAGCAAATAAATAAATAAATAAATAAATAAGTAGAAAACAACATTGTTGCAATGCTGGTAGATCTAATAAAGAGGAGAAATAACACTGAATAAGAAAGATTTTATTGTGCGTTTATCTTGAATGCTGATGAGAAAGAAATCGGGTGATATGATGGGAGTGAGGATATGCTATTGATTTAGAGGAGGCTGCATGAAAATGTTATGGAATGCCTAGGTAATTGATGGGGGGATGGCAGCAGAGGAGAAGACATGGCAAGATTAACGTGTAACAGATCTATGTTTTCTGCTCTACGATGTTACCTGGGGTTGCCATGCTCCTAGCCCTTGTGATCATCTGTGCCTGCCAGTCTCACAAAAGATACTTCGTGAGTTGAAATACTAGTCTCACTATATACAGCCTGTGTATGTGTCTTAATGTGTCTCCCATTTCAGAATCTGTGGGAGGATAAGTGAGAGGAGGTGGGGGTTCCTGGAACATAGGCTCCATCTTATTGCTTATTAGTTGGGGTCTATCTTAAGTCTGATATTAATCCCCATTATATATCCCCCTTCCCTTCCATCCCTTGGGTCTCCTAGGTCCCCTAGCCTGCATCAAATTCTCCTGGATCGTTTACTAGAACATAGCTTGCTGGGCTCCACCCTCCATTATTCGGATAAAGTAGGCTAGGGGTGGGCCCAAAGAGTTTGCATTTCAAACAGTTTTCCACGTGATATTGATGCTGCTGGTCTTAGGGCCACACTTTGCCCTGCGTCAGTCCTGTCCTGCCCCTTGTTGTGAGGCTGCATACTCTCTGGCTATAAGCTTCAGCCTTCCTCACCCTGTCACAGTCAGACATTTCTATGGCTCTGCTCTGGACACTCCAAACTTCCTATCTGGTCCTCTGGAGGTTGAAGTCCATTCCCTTCCTAAGCCCGAAAGATACTTTTCCAGACTAAAGACTGTGGAGCCCTGTTCTGACAACTGTTCACCTTGGAGATCTCTGGGATTCTGGATCTTGGAAATTTCATTCTCTCTTCACCCGTTTCCTCTGTTCTTTTCAGTTGTCTCCTGCATGTCCATCCCCCAGCAAATCCACCCTGCTGAAGCACAGCTTTTCACTGCCTCTCCTAAGTAGCACCAGGTCCTAACTCATCCTATTCGTGGCGGATTGTGATCCTGAAAGCCAATTTGTGTCACACATTTTCCCTCCAGTAGCTTTTAGCAGACCTCTGTCTCTTGCCCCAAAGCTAAGTTAATGGAAGGTGTGAAGTGGCTTCTGGGGATGTAGTTCCACAGCTTTGGCTCTCAGATAAGTTCAGATACTTCCCATGTACTATCTCATCACTCCATTGTTGACCTTTCTCTCAGGAAAATGGTTTTTCAGAATTGCAGTTTCAAGCCCACAGTGGCCTTGGAGTAAAGCCAAGGTCTCTATACTATTTCTTTTATTTGGTTCCTACCAACCTCACGACAAAGCCTTACTCTTCATTGGTTTCTGTGAATCAGAGGAGCTGGCTCACATACAGTCACAAAGAGCATCCTCTCAGGTACCATGAAGTGCTTGCCAGTTTCTTTCTTTCTCACTCAGGATTTCTTCCTTTCTGTGTGTCCTCAGGTGACCTGCTGCTGAGACCTCAGATTCCCTCAGACACTGCTGTGCCCAAGGTGCCATCACCTCCCACACTCACTTGCTTTCTCTGTGGCTCTGCTCTCTCAGACCCCTTCCAAAAGCACTGCTGCTGGCTGTCCTGTTATAGCAGGGGTGAAACAGCCCAGGTCAGCCCATGTCTCTGCTGAACGCATTGGTCCCTGTTGCTGGCGGAGTTGCTAGGGTCCTGCCTGTTGATGGGGAAACAGGTGGTGGCACTGATGTGATGAAGACAATAGTTCTCTGTTAAAATGGGAAGGATTCTTTGGTGGCTTTTGTCTTATGCTTTTTACCTGGGTTCCAAGTTAGTGCTCCCTGATGTTGCCAGTGACTGGAATTTAGTGAAGGAGCCTTTGGCAGAGATGGCTAGCTGCCTCCCAGAAGTCGGTTATGTAGAATTAGTGCTAAGAAGTAGCTGTGCAGGCATTTAAAAATCTTTCTGAGCCCCCGACCCCATCTTTGTATTCAGTGGAATTTCGGAACTAGTTCTCTGCAATGTGAACAGAGCTGATGTATATTGTTTCCAGGCCAAGGAGAGTTTAGAAGTAGGTGTGCCTCCTTTCTGTTCTTTCTTTCCCCTCTGGTTGGCTCTAAGACTTCAGGGAATGTTAGAATATAGGATGAAAGGAACCAGGACATTCGCCTTGGACTCTTCTATAAGCAAGAAATATATTTTCTGTACACTTAAAAATGATTAAAACGGTAAATTGCATGTTTTGTATAGTTTACCACAATTAAAAAATTATATTTCTACCATGATAACTTACTGGAAATTTGAGGTTTATTTGTATAGCAGCTAATTAGTTCTCAGCTTCCTAAATTTGTTCTATTTTAGATCCATTTCCTAGAATCCTGGTACAAGTTGCACACAAAGTACAGTAGGAACAACACTCCCAATTTCACTTCTCTTTTCATATTGGCCCTTCGTCCTTGGCAAGCCTTTCTGTGCTTGGAGCCCCTTAACATTCTTTTATAGGCCTTCCTTGAAACAGACTCTTGTTATTATAGAATAGTGATTTGCCTCAAAGACCCTAGGACAAGGTACATGGATTTGAACTCCAGCTCTTCCCCTTACTAGCTGTGTGACCTTGGGCAAGTTACTTAACCTCTGTGTGTCTCAGTTGTCTTAACTGAAAAATGGGGCAATAGCATTACTTACCTTCAAAGGTTCTTGTGAGGATTCCATGAATCAAAAGAGATAGAGTACACATACCTGGCTAGAGTATACATCACTGCTACCTAAGTTTTAACTCTGCTGCTATTGATAGGGTACCTCACAGCCCCTCCAGTCCTACCCACACATGGATGACTCTTGGGTAGATAATTTAAGTTTGAGCTGAGCTTCTTACTACAGAATATCGGTTTGGCCAAAAAGTTTGCTCAGGCTTTTCCATAAGATGGTACAAAAACCCGAACGAACTTTTTGGCCACCCAATAATAAAATGCCATATTAATGACAGATGTAATTTCCACTCAGAAAGGGCAGATCCTCCTTATATTTTGGAGTACTCAACCCCCAAAGTACTTGAGTACTTGTCATGTATCAAGCAATTTGCTGGACCATTTAACATATATTTTGCTATTAATTGTTATAAAATTCTGCATAATTAAGCCATGGGAGAAGAACTAAAAACTTAGTTTGATAATATATGGGGGATTGTGATGCAATATTAACCATTATTACATATTCCAATACTGCATTGTATATTTATCTCTAAAGTATAGAATTATTTTTTAGAATGTAATTGGCATTTTAGAATTTTCATTAATAAGAAAAAAAGCAAATTGATGAAACCACATCAATTAAAGATTGTTTATTTCCTAGAAGAGAAATGACATTAAAAAATGAGATTTTATAATCTTTCTCAAGTGTCATCTTTATGCATTAAGAAATGTAAATACATAATCCTAATATTATATGAAGCATTCTCTATCATATACCTTTAAAATATATGTGTGTATGTATATATATATATTTCTCTTAATATAAAAAAATGGAAAGTTCATTTTGAAAGTTATGGGTTGATAGAATTTTATATTTAAAAATTTTGTTTTTGTTATTATTCCGTTTATATAAATCATTATTTTTTCAGGATTAGTGGGCATGTATTTGAAGACTATTCTAATAAAAATTCAAAAGTCATTGGTTTATTTTTATGACCCTGAACAGTTAAAAATTTATGTAAACACCTCAGAATTCTAGAAAAAATAAATGCTAAGAACATGCTCTTCTGTAAAATCAAATTTTAAATTCAAGATTGTAAAATACCATGATAGTTCTGCCTAGACTATAATTCAAGTAACTGAAATTCAGTTGAGGATGTTGAAAGAAATGTGTGCAGTATAAACGTACTAATTTTACCATGAGAGTAAATGAAGGGATGAAGTTGATACGCTGCATTTCTTTTTCTTTCTTTTTTTTTTGTTTGGCTTCCAGTTATTTTATTATAGTTTATTATTTTAACATTATTAAAATAATACAAAAATAGTGAATTTAAAAATTCACTATAAATAGAAAATAATACATCCTATATATTAAAATCCAACTCCAACAACTATCAACTTTCCCATGGTACTTGTTTCATGTAGCCTCTCTTTTCTTTTTTTTACCATCTTTATTGGAGTATAAATGTTTTACAATGGTGTGTTAGTTTCTGCTTTATAACAAAGTGAATCAGCTATACATATACATACATCCCCATATCTCCTGCCTCTTGCGGCTCCCTCTCACCCTCCCTATCCCTCCCATCTAGGTCGTCACAAAGCACTGAGCTGACCTCCCTGTGCTGTGCGGCTGCTTCCCACTAGAAATGCTGAATTTCTAAGGCAAGTCATATTGACTACCCAAGCATCTTTAAAAAAAAACTCTTTAAAAGTAAACAGCTGGGGCTTCCCTGGTGGTGCAGTGGTTGAGAGTCTACCTGCCGATGCAGGGGACACGAGTTCGTGCCCCAGTCTGGGAAGATCCCACATGCTGCGGAGCGGCTGGGCCCGTGAGCCATGGCCGCTGAGCCTGCGCAGAGGCCTGCGTACCGCCAAAAAAAAAAAAAAAAAGTAAACAGCTGGAGGAGCTTCAAGATGGCGGAAGAGTAAGACGTGGAGATCACCTTCCTCCTCACAAATACATCAGAAATACATCTACATGTGGAGCAACTCCTACAGAACACCTACTGAACGCTGGCAGAAGACCTCAGACCTCCCAAAAGGCAAGAAACTCCCCGCGTACCTGGGTAGGGCAAAAGAAAAAAGAAAAAACAGAGACAAAAGAATAGGGACGGGACCTGCACCAGTGGGAGGGAGCTGTGAAGGAGGGAAGGTTTCCACACACTAGGAAGCCCCTTCGCGGGCAGAGACTGCGGGTGGCGGAGGGGGGTAAGCTTCGGAGCCACGGAGGAGAGCACAGCAACAGGGGCGCTGAGGGCAAAGCGGAGAGATTCCCGCACAGAGGATTGGTGCCGACCGGCACTCACCAGCCCGAGAGGCTTGTCTGCTCACCCGCCGGGGCAGGCGGGGCTGGGAGCTGAGGCTCGGGCTTCGGTCAGAGCGCAGGGAGAGGACTGGGGTTGGCAGCGGGAACACAGCCTGCAGGGGGTTAGTGCACCACGGCTGGCCGGGAGGGAGTCCGGGAAAAAGTCTGGACCTGCCAAAGAGGCAAGAGATTTTTTCTTGCCTCTTTGTTTCCTGGTGCGCGAGGAGAGGGGATTAAGAGTGCTGCTTAAAGGAGCTCCAGAGACGGGCGTGAGCCGCGGCTATCAGCGCGGACCCCATAGTCGGGCATGAGACGCTAAGCCTGCTGCTGCTGCCGCCACCAAGAAGCCTGTGTGCAACCACAGGTCACTATCCACACCTCCCCTCCCGGGAGCTGTGCAGCCCACCACTGCCAGGGTCCCGTGATCCAGGGACAACTTTCCCGGGAGAATGCACGGCGCGCCTCAGGCTGGTGCAACGTCATGGTGGCCTCTGCTGCCGCAGGCTCGCCCCGCATCCGTGCCCCTCCCTCCCCCGCGGCCTGAGTGAGCCAGAGGCCCGGAATCAGCTGCTTGCTTAACCCCGTCCTGTCTGAGCGAAGAACAGACGCCCTCAGGCGACCTACACGCAGAGGCAGGTCCAAATCCAAAGCTGAACCCCGGGAGCTGTGCGAACAGAGAAGAGAAAGGGAAATCTCTCCCAGCAGCCTCAGGATCAGCAGATTAAATCTCCACAATCAACTTGATGTACCCTGAATCTGTGGAATACCTGAATAGACAACGAATCATCCCAAATTGAGGAGGTGGACTTTGGGAGCAACAATATATATATATTTTTCCCCTTTTTCTCTTTTTGTGAGTGAGTATGTGTATGCTTCTGTGTGTGATTTTGTCTGTATAGCTTTGCTTTTACCATTTGTCCTAGGGTTCTGTCTGTCCGGTTTTTTTTTTATTACTTAAAAAATTTTTTTCTTAATAATTACTTTTTATTTTAATAACTTTATTTTATTTTATTTTATTTTATTTTATCTTCTTTCTTTTTTTCCTCCCTTTTATTCTGAGCCGTGTGGAGGACAGGCTCTTGGTGCTCCAGCCAGGGGTCAGGGCTGTGCCACTGAGGTGGGAGAGCCAAGTTCAGGACACTGGTCCACAAGAGACCTCCCAGCTCCACATAATATCAAACAGCAAAAATCTCCCAGAAATCTCCATCTCAACGCCAAGACCCAGCTCCACTCAACGACCAGCAAGCTACAGTGCTGGACACCCTATGCCAAACAACTAGCAAGACAGAAACACAACCCCATCCATTAGCAGAGAGGCTGCCTAAAATCATAATAAGGCCACAGACACCCCAAAACACACCACCAGACATGGACCTGCCCACCAGAAAGACAAGATCCAGCCTCATCCACCAGAACACAGGCACTAGTTGCCTCCACCAGGAAGCCTACACAACCCACTGAACCAACCTTAGCCACTGGGGTAGACACCAAAAACAACGGGAACTACAAACCTGCAGCCTGCAAAAAGGGGACCCCAAACACAGTAAGCTAAGCAAAATGAAAAGACAGAGAAACACACAGCAGATGAAGGAGCAAGGCAAACCCCACCAGACCTAACAAATAAAGAGGAAATAGGCAGTCTACCTGAAAAAGAATTCAGAATAATGAAACTAAAGATGATCCAAAAGCTTGGAAATAGAATGGAGAAAATATAAGAAACGTTTAACAAGAACCTGGAAGAACTAAAGAGCAAACAAACAGCGATGAACAACACAATAAATGAAATCTAAAATTCTCTAGAAGGGATCAATAGCAGAATAACTGAGGCAGAAGAACGGATAAGTGACCTGGAAGATAAAATAGTGGAAATAACTACTGCAGAGCAGAATAAAGAAAAAAGAATGAAAAGAATTGAGGACAGTCTCAGAGACGTCTGGGACAACATTAAATGCACCAACATTCGAATTATAGGGGTCCCAGAAGAAGAAGAGAAAAAGAAAGGGACTGAGAAAATATTTGAAGAGATTATAGTTGAAAACTTCCCTAGTAAGGGAAAGGAAATAGTTAATCATGTCCTAGAAGTACAGAGAGTCCCATACAATATAAATCCAAGGAGAAACACTCCAAGACACATATTAATCAAACTATCAAAAGTTAAATACAAATAATAAATATTAAAAGCAATAAGGGAAAAACAACAAATAACACATAAGGGAATCCCCATAAAGTTAACAGCTGACCTGTCAGCAGAAACTCTGCAAGCCAGAAGGGAGTGGCAGAACATATTTAAAGTGATGAAAGAGAAAAACCTACAACCAAGATTACCCAGCAAGGATCTCATTCAGATTTGATGGAGAAATTAAGACCTTTACAGACAAGCAAAATCTAAGAGAATTCAGCACCACCAAACTAGCTTTACAGCAAATGCTAAAGGAACTTTTCTAGGCAAGAAACACAAGACAAGGAAAAGACCTACAATAGTAAACCCCAAACAATTAAGAAAATGGTAATAGGAACATACATATTGATAATTATCTTAAATGTAAATGGATTAAATGCTCCAACCAAAAGACATAGATTGGCTGAATGGATACAAAAACAAGACCTGTATATATGCTGTCTACAAAAGACCCACCTCAGACCTAGGGACACATACAGATTGAAAGTGAGAGGATGGAAAAAGATATTCCATGCAAATGGAAATCAAAAGAAAGCTGGAGTAGCAATTCTCATATCAGACAAAATAGGCTTTAAAACAAAGACTATTACAAGAGACAAAGAAGGACACTACATAATGATCAAGGGATCTATCCAAGAAGAAGATATAACAATTGTAAATATTTATGCACCCAACATAGGAGCACCTCAATATATAAGACAAATACTAACAGCCATAAAAGGGGAAATTGACAGTAACACACTCATAGTAGGGGACTTTAACACCCCACTTTCACCAGTGGACAGATCATCCAAAATGAAAATAAGTAAGGAAACACAAGCTTTAAATGATACATTAAACAAGCTGGACTTCATTGATATTTATAGGACATTCCATCCAAAAACAACAGAGTACACTTTCTTCTCAAGTGCTCATGGAACATTCTCCAGGATAGATCATATCTTGGGTCACAAATCAAGCCTTGGTAAATTTAAAAAATTGAAATCATATCAAGTATCTTCCGACCATAACGCTATGAGACTAGATATCAATTACAGGAAAAAATCTGTAAGAAATACAAACACATGGAGGTTAAACAACACACTACTTAATAACCAAGAGATCACTGAAGAAATCAAAGAGGAAATAAAAAAATACCTAGAAACAAATGACAATGAAAACACGATGACCCAAAACCTATGGGATGCAGCAAAAGCAGTTCTAAGAGGGAAGTTTATAGCAACAACCCTACCTTAAGGAACAAGAAACATCTCAAATAAACAACCTAACCTTACACCTAAAGCAATTAGAGAAAGAAGAACAAAAAAACCCCAAAGTTAGAAGAAGGAAAGAAATCATAAAGATGAGATCAGAAATGAATGAAAAAGAAATGAAGGAAACAATAGCAAAGATCAATAAAACTAAAAGCTGGTTCTTTGAGAAGATAAACAAAATTGATAAACCATTAGCCAGACTCACCAAGAAAAAGAGGGAAGAGGTATGGGGACATAGGTATATGTATAACTGATTCACTTTGTTATAAAGCAGAAACTAACACACCAGTGTAAAGCAATTATACTCCAATAAAGATGTTAAAAAAATAATATTCCATTGGCAAAAAAAAAGTAAACAGCTGTTAATTCATTTATGGTCAGTGAATATATAACATGTATGAATATAATATGAATATGATAATATGATTTAAATTATTTTAAATTTAAAAATTTATTTATTTATCTGTTTATTTATTTGGCTGTGCTGGGTCTTAGTTGCAGCATGAGGACTCTTATTTGCGGCATGCAGGCTCTTAGTTGTGGCATGCATGTGGGATCTAGTTCCCTGACCAAGGATCGAAGCCAGGGCCCCGGAATTGGGAGTGTGAAGTCTTAACCCCTGGACCACCGGGAAAATCCCAAATTATTTTAAATTTTAAGTAATCCTGTCTTAATAAAATTGTGGAACCTTTATATGGGAGGGTTTTTGTCTTGTGTGTGTGTGTGTGTGTGTGCATGTGTGTGTGTTTGAGGTTAAAGAGATTTGAAGAAAACTTAATGGAAGTATTGCTATCCAACACTATCATTTAGGAATTACTTTTCAGGGAAATCAAAATCTTTCAGTATTTCTTTTTCTTTTTTTTTTTTTTTGCAGTACGCGGGCCTCTCACTGTTGTGGCCTCTCCCATTGCAGAGCACAGGCTCTGGACGCTCAAGCTCTGCTCATGGGCCCAGCCGCTCCGCAGTGGCATATGGGATCCTCCCGGACCGGGGCACGAACCCGTGTCCCATGCATCATCGGCAGGCGGACTCCCAACCACTGCGCCACCAGGGAAGCCCAGTATTTCTAATTGAATAACTTTCACCCTTCTAATAATAAAATTTTAATCACAAGTGACTATGAAAACTATAAATTTTCTCTTCTATATTTTGCTTATGATAAAATGGCAAGATAAAAATGTAATAACTATTTTTAAGGAGGTTTCAATTTATCATTTTGTTATTTTTGGTATGTATTTTTCCTCTTCCTCCTCAGTTTCCTGTTGCAGCCTATAAAATTCCAAATTTCCTTCAATGCCTGTTCCAAATAACACTCCTCTAAGAAGTCTGTTTTGTTTTTTTATTATTTCTTGTGACCTCTTCCCCATTTGTGCACTTTGTATGCTTAGCTCATATTGTATTCTGTCGTATATTGCTAAATCCTCTGGCACAGGGTTTGTGCCTTCCTCATTTTTTTTTTTTTTTTTTTTTCAGTATGTGGGCCTCTCACTGTTGTGGCCTCTCCCGTTGTGGAGCGCAGGCTCCGGATGCGCAGGCTCAGCGGCCATGGCTCACGGGCCCAGCCGCTCCGCGGCATGTGGGATCTTCCCGGACCGGGGCACGAACCCGCGTCCCCGCATTGGCAGGCGGACTCTCAACCAGTGCGCCACCAGGGAAGCCCCCTTCCTCATTTTTGTGTCACCTGCAGAATTAAGCACAGATCTTACCTGCAATGGGCCCTACATCAACATTTGCTGACTTAAAAATGCTGAATACGTAAGGTTTTCCCCCCTCTATAAAGTGATTTGTGTTTGCTATTGATGCAGACCTCTCTTCTCATTTTATGTAGACCTGCAAATTCGTCCAGAACGAAGTTCAGCCTGCAGCATGACTCAGCAATGCTGTCCCTGCCCTGGTAGCTTCTACAGAATGGAAGGAAGTTTGTCACCGCCACACCAGGTGGCAGTGTGACCCTGGTCTGCATGGCCGTCAAGGCAAGTGTATGAGGAAAAACAATTCAGTGATTCTACAAAGAAAACATTTGAAAATAATTTAACACAAAAGGGATAAATGAACTCAATTTTCTATATTTTAATCAGGTTCAAGATTTGTGTGATTTATATGACAGCTATTGACAGGGAAAAGTGAAAAAAGGAAGTATTATTTGCACTGCCAACAGGTATACAGAGAAATAAATATGTATCCTGGTAGACAAGAGCAAATATTTGCATTATGTAAGGGAATAGAAGTGATCATATTGAAAGTTATTGTTATTATATGATTTTCTAAATATGAGAATATCTGTAAAAGGCACAATTATTCTTTGGAATTCAAATGGTCAGACTATCCTATCAAAAATTAAGAGATTAATCTGATTCTCAAGAAATAGTATTTTTTGAAGTTATAGAATGGTTGAGTTTGGGTGCAGGTGAATGATTTCTGCAAAATGTTTTCCATGCATGTATTATTGTCTTAAATTGGGATTACAGCTGAAGTCCCTCTGAATTTGGGATATGGTGAAATAAGGAATAATTGCATTATTCTGCTATCTACCATATTCCTCCATGAAGTAGCACACTGTGCAACACTTGGCATGTATTATCACTTCTACATTTCGGTTGGTTTTCTGAGCATTTGTTGCAACTGTAAGATAGAAGCACTCCCCAACAGAGAGAAATCTCTCCTTTAGGGGTTATTGTGGACATTTGTCATGTAGGGCATTTCTGATTACCTAGCACCTTTTGAGCACTCTTCTAATGTTTTGAAAATGTCCTGTTTTATGAGCTCCACTTCCCCAGGTTGAAGCAGCAAACTAGTTTGCCAGGTTCCCTTGCAGCAAGGGCACATGTGTATATGGCCTGGATTCCATCAATCAGATGTACTTGCATGTGACTTTGATTCAGCAGCGAGCAGTGGGAGGAAGGAGGCTTGTAGAATTTGTCATCTGGCAAGCACAGCTACAGTAGTGTTGGGGTTTTAGGGGGCATCACTGCCAGAGTTTCCAGCGTCTGTTCCTGAGCGTCACTAGCATGAACTGAGCAACATCTGTGCAAGTCATGGTGGAGGTGCCAACCAGTGGCAGCAGGGGTGTTTGAGCTGTAGTGGCTCCTGCAGAGTAATTGGACATCGTTCCTGACTGCTCAGTGTCCAAGCCTGGTTCTCAAACCCTCTTGGAGAGTCTATGAGCTACCTACTAGCCTTTAATTAATTCTTTTTTCACTTAAACCTTCCAAGGTGGATCCTGCTGTTTGTCACTTAAAACCCTGATAGAAACAAGGAATGAGAAGACGTGCTCTTTTTTTTCTAGACATAAATTTTGGAATAAGTTGTAAAAACTTTATTGCTTTATAAATCTAGGGAAAGTTTTATATGAAACCAAGAAAGGAAACAAAGAAAGAATACAGTATAATAACTGTAATCTGGAACTGATTAAAGATCCAATAAATGAGGTAAAGCAACCAAAACTGAGTTAACAAGTCATTTTAATATTTACATTTATAAGTAAAATGCTTTTTATAAATAAGAGGGAAATAGAGGACCTAATGTTGCCAATTCCAGAACCTTTGTAGATTCTGCAAAGCATATTGGGTTTCTTCTTGGCTTCTTCCACTGCTGGTTTAGGACTGAGCTTTGTTTAGATTCTTTCTCTTTAGATTTGTTCCCACTTATCCAGCTTTCAAAATTGTGCTGCAGTTGTCCCTTTTTTCTTTGTCCTTGTGGTTTTGTGTCCTTTAAAAAGTTCTTTTCTGATGTTTTAGTGTAGTTTTGAGAGGGAGTTGAATAAATAAATGGAAATTTACCTGAAAAAAAAAATAAGGGGGATATAATTTTAATGTTCAAAACTAGGAATTTTAATGTTCATACTAGGAAACACTTAAATTTGATATCAAAGAGTAATTAGCAAGGTACCAGTCTTTTAGAAAAGCAGAATAGAAGACTTGCTGTTGTTTGACCAGTACCCCATTTCCCTTCTAGTTACAGAATCCCTGTTTATTATGGGGAACCCTCGGCATGGGACTATTCATGAGAAGATAAGAAATAATTGTTGAGAAGAGTAGGGCAGAGGATTAACCAGGGCCATGTTGGTAGCACTATGGGCCACCATAGTGTCATGAATGAGTCCAGTCATCCTAGTTGTGTAGTTTTTTTCCAGCCACATTCAGCTGATTAGGTGTGGGTGTGGAGTAGGCTGAATAAGCAGAGTAATTTAGTCTGGGGTACTGTTTAGCCCGTTGAAGTGAAGGGCAAGAATGGTGAGGGATGTGAGGGAGTGACTCTAAAGATAGACCATGGACTCTTGGTGGGATAAGGGAGAAAAGGAGGACACGAGGTAGGTGAGGGAGAATGAAAAGTTGGAGGGCCCACTGGGGTCAAAGCACTGGTAATACATGGAGTGAGTGGGAGAGGAAGAAAGTGGTGGTCAGAGAATGGAATCATTGACATTGAGATTAAAAATTTTTTTGGTAAAAAAGATATTGTTTATTTATCGATTTTCAATAATACTCTTTCTTTAAATCAAAAAGTTAATATATAATTTATAATAATAAAATTCACATATTTTAAGCATATGGGTTGATGACTTGACAAATATATACACCTATGTAATTGCAATCAAAATCAAGATATAGAAGAGTGCCATCTTTCCGAAGTTCACTTGTGCCACTTTGCAGTTAATTTTCAATCTCTCTGCAATGGACTGAATGTTTGTCCTGTGGGCACCCCCCACCCCGCCCCAATCCCTATCTTGAAATCTTAACCCCCAGCGTGATGGTATTAGGAGGCGGGGTCTTTGGGAGGTAATCAGGTTGTGAAGGTGGAGCCCTCATGAATGGCATTCGTGCACTTATAAAAAGAGGCCAAAGAGCTAGCTAGCCTCCCTCCACCATGTAAGACACAGCAAGAAGATAGCCATCTATGAACCAAGAAGCAAGCTCTCACCAGACATTGAATCTGCCAGCACCTTGATCTTGGATTTTCTAGCCTTGAGAACTGTGAAAAATAAATGCTTGCTGTTTAAGCTGTCCCAGTCTATGGTAGTTTTGTTGTAAAAGCCCCAACTGACTAAACACTACCCCCACCCTCACCTTAGTGAAACACTGGTCTCAGTTTTTTAAATCGCTATAGATGAATTTTAACTTATATGAGAATTTCATACAAGTAGAATCATATGGTATGCACTCTTTTATGCCTGGCCACTTTTACCCAGTGTAACGTTTGTGAAATGCACCCATGTTATTGTGTTTATCAGTAATTCATTCCTTTTTATTTCTGAGTGTTATTCCATTGTATAAATATAAAACAACCAGTTTATTCACCTGTGGGTAGACATTTTTGTTGTTTCAGTTTGGGCTGTTATTAATGTTTATATACAAGACTTTTTTTTTCTTTTGAAGTGATTTATTTATTTATTTTATTTTTGGCTGTGTTGGGTCTTCGTTTCTGCATGCGGGCTTTCTCTAGTTGCGGCAAGCGGGGGCTACTCTTCATTGTGGTGCGTGGGCTTCTCACTTGGTGGCTTCTCTTGTTGCGGAGCATGGGCTCTAGGCATGCGGGCTTCAGTAATTGTGGCGCATGGGCTCAGTAGTTGTGGCGCATGGGCTTAGTTGCTCTGCGGCATGTGGGATCTTCCCGGACCAGGGCTCAAACCCGTGTTCCCTGCATTGGCAGGTGGATTCTTAACCACGGCACCACCAGAGAAGCCCCTATACAAGACTTTTTATAGGCATATGTTTTCATATTCTTGGGTAAATACTTCAGACTGTAATTGCTGCCATATATTATCTGTTTTTACATATTGTTGGATTTGATTTGCCAATATTTTATTTAGAATTTTCAGGACTGTGTTTACAAGGCCAAGGGAAGTCACAATAACTATCAAAGAGGGAAGCACTTAATTCTTTGCTGGGAGGTTGAGGCAAAACTAACCCTTTGGCTCTTCACCTTGTGTTGAAGTCGTCACAGCAGCAGTCCCTTGATCCTAAACAATGGTAAATGGAACCAGAACACATATAAGCCAGATGGAATCATCTACCACCGCAGCAAGAATGGCATGAGAAATGAATAATGGGGCATGGCAATGAGGAATAACACAGAAATTCAGAGGCCACAATACTCCATCCTCGTATCTACGTACATTTTTCCTACACTCCTTCCAGTCTTTGTTTTTTGGTCTTCTATGTACCCATATTCTTAGGCAACCAGTCCTTAAGTTGATGATATTCTGATAGCAGCACAGGCAGTCAGAGACTCTCCAAAGGGACACTGTACATTTGGGGGGATCAGTGGTATAATTTAAAATGTCCTTAAGAGGCAGACTGTTTTCAGTTGTAGCAATGTAACCACTAAACCACTGTACCCAAAGGTGAGTCAAGAAAGGAGCAGTCACCCTGGATCCATGGAGTTACAGCTATTGACACCTGGATCAAATGTCCTCTTCCTTAAGTGTGAAATGTTTCTGGAGTGTTATTGCTTTAAAGACTGTCAAGTTCCCCAAAAGTAAAAATTATTTATTCCGTAGCAAATAATTCCATCTGCAAGTTAAGATTTATAATTAATTTACTGGAACTTCTCTTTCCTGCATACTTTTTAAATACTCGACTGAATCTCAGGCATGTACTGAGGCAATCAATAGATTTTTAAGAAAGCAATCAAGATTCCAAAATGTCTCATCACAAAATTAGGACTTACATAAAGATAATTGAAGTAAAAGACAAAGAACACATTGTTCTCTCGACTCATTTCAGTTCTCCCCTGACAATGAATTTTCATTAGCTGCTTGGACGATTAAGATAAATTGATGTTTTAAAGTCTCTGATTATTTGTGACAGGAGTACAATATTTGTAGGCTTTTGTTTGTGTATTTATACTGATTATCTATGAGCAACTGTGAGTAAAATACCTTCTGTTTTAAAATTGCTCATTTAGTATAGTACTTGCCAAACATCACTTAAATGAATACTTATTATATGTGGAACACAAGTGCTTTAATGACTTGCCTTTAAAATATTTAATTGAGGGGAGGAAATGAAAAATGGAAGGACTATGATCTTAGAGCACAATATAAATAGCTTCTATGACTTTGGGGGGAAAGATCTGTTAGAGTAAGTTTTCTGAACCCCTAAAGCTTACATCTTCAAAAGCTGCCTTTTTTCTTTTAAACAAATATTGATAATATTCTTTTTTAAAACAAATTTATTTATTTTATTTTTATTTTTGGCTGCATTGGGTCTTCGTTCCTGTGCATGGGCTTTCTCTGGTTGCGGCAAGTGGGAGCTGCTCTTTGTTGCCCTGTGCGGGCTTCTCATTGCGGTAGCTTCTGTTGTTGCGGAGCATGGGCTCTAGGTGCATGGGCTTCAGTAGTTGTGGCACGTGGGCTCAGTAGTTGTGGTGCACGGGCTTAGTTGCTCCGCGGCATGTGGGATCTTCCCGGACTAGGGCTCGAACCCATGTCCCCTGCATTGGCAGGTGGATTCTTAACCACTGCGCCACCAGGGAAGCCCGATAATATTCTTTTTAAATATAATGCTTGAGGAGAGGGACAAGATAGTGGTAGGGGATTAAGAGGTACAGACTACTATGTATAAAATAAAAAAGCTAGAGGGATATATTGTACAGCACAGGGAATAGAGCCAGTATTTTATAATAACTTTAAATGGAGTCTAATCTATAAAAGTACTGAAGCACGATGTAGTACACTTGACACGAATATAATATTATAAATCAACTATACTTCAATCAAAAAATGTAATGCTTGATTTCCTGCCATCTTAGCAGAGCATACAGAATATAATCTACACTTCCTATAGGGGATAACTATGCACATCAATTCAACAAGGGGTGTTCCCCTTGAGGTTTATTGAAGTTTATAGACACCAAAGAGGTCAGAGGACTGTATGGCAATTAGGGGCCATACAGTCAATGGCAAGTCTGCCTCTCCTCCCGTTTTCCTCCCTCCCATATCCATTTGTTTCCAACCTATTCATTTCATCTCAGGAAGACTGAGGGTTCATAAGGGGCACCAGATAACCTTGGTAATTCCCTCACTAGCTTCACTTTACATTCTTACACATTTTGGTTTTGAAGAGGGGCCCAAGGGGGACTCTCAATGCTTTCATGGGGGAGTCAAGTGCTTGTATCCACAGGCCTTTTTCTCTGTTTTGTTCCTATAGGTCTCCCAGTTTATTAAAGGTAGCAAAAGTGGGTAGCTGGAGATAGGGCACATTACTGGACTAAGGTCTGTGTACTTCATAAACTTTCAGTTCTAAGATGAATAAATTCTGGGAACCTAATGTACAGTATGGTGACATGGTGACTATAGTTAATAATACTATATTAGATACTTGAAATTTGATGAGTACGTAGATCTTAAGTGCTCTCACCACACACACAAATGGTAACTCTGTGGGGTGATGGGTATGTTAACTAACTTGACTGTGGTAATCATTTCACAGTGTATACCAATATTAAATCATCATGTTGTACACCTTAAAAATATACAACTCTCATTTCTCAATTATACCTCAGTAAAGATGGGGGGGGATGCTCTGTGTACTTCAGAGTGCAGGAAAGGCATGGTTGGCCCACTCAAAACTTGGATTTTTTTATTCTTTTCTTTTTGTGGTATGTGGGCCTCTCACTGTTGTGGCCTCTCCCGTTGCGGAGCACAGGCTCCGGATGCGCAGGCTCAGCGGCCATGGCTCACGGGCCCAGCCGCTCCGCGGCATGTGGGATCCTCCCTGACCGGAGCACGAACCCGCGTCCCCTGCATCGGCAGGCGGACTCTCAACCACTGCGCCACCAGGGAAGCCCGGCTTTTTTATTCTTTTCTGTTTGTCTCCTGTCTTACAAAGATTCAAATAAGAGTACCGTTGGCCCTCTGTATCCTTCGGTTCTGCATCACCAGATTCAACCAACCTCCCATGGAAAATACTTGAAAAAAATTCCAGAGAGTTCCCAAAAGCAAAACTTGAATCTGCCACAGGTCGACAACTAGTTACATAGCATTTACATTGTATTAGGTATTATAAGTAGTCTAAAGATGATTTAAAGTACACAGGAGGGTGTGTGTAGGTTATATGCAAATACTATGTCATTTTATATAAGGGACTTGAGCATCTGTGGATTTTGATATCTGTTAGGGGTCCTGGAATCAATCCCCCATACTGAGGGAGGACTGTCGTTTATTTGGCAGGTGAAGGCAGGGCCATGGTGGCTTGAGAGAAGGAAGCGAAGGCAGTCAAAAGAGTGTGTGTTTATCGAGCCAGCTCCCATCACCCTCACCCTCCGCGGCCATCGAATAACTGACTTTATAAAAACTTTATACTGTCTTTATAAAATGCTCAACTGTGGGAACAGTGAGTACAGATAAGCAGGAATTCTGTCTTATGTTGTAGTGGGAAGCTTTTTTTGGAGCATCTTTCTATAACAGAAGTTTTCAATGGCTCTTGCATTACAACACCCCTGGGAGGAAATGATGGTTAATATTTATGCAAACTTGCAGAAGAGAAAATTACTCCTGGATATGTTACCGACCCTTTTGAGATGAGCCCCAACAAGGGGCTGCCCAGCGTCGCTCAGCTGCCCAGCGTCGCTCACTCCAATAGAACAAGATCAGGTTCAGTTCAGAAGCAAAGGAAAGTTTTATTCTTGAATCAAAGAACCGAGAGGCAAGAGCTTGCGCTCTGGAGCACAGGCACTTCCCACGGGCCATGGGTGGAGCTTCCTTATAGGGTTCCCGTATCGGGGAGGCGGGAGAGGGGAGGGGGAAGGGGAGAGGCCTTGCCTCCGGGGCGCAGGCGCGTTGCTCACAGCACTTCAGACTGAGGTGCCCGGTGCAGCCATCTTGAATTGAGGTACCTCAAGCAGCTCTTCGGCACAGGGTCCGCGGAGTTGCGATGTCGATGTGGTAGTTCTGCACTGTGAGCTCTGTCTGACGTGTTAGGTATAAAGCCTCTGCACGTGGCTCCCTAAAGGTACGTGAAACCAGACTAAGCACAAAATAAGAGGTTAAACCTTCTCACCTAGATTCCATCTTATTCTTTCCGGGGAAATATAAATGGTTTCTGCCTGTGGCAGATATTCAGATATTTTTGTCTCCTAGCCTCCAATTCCAAATAAGTTTGTGAAAGTTAGCAAGTAGGTAAATATGTATATTCTCTTATAATTTTAATTCCTATGTGCAACTTTATTTCCAGGGCTAGGGAATTAGGGTCTGAGGTAATTCCCAGGCATGAAAAGCACTTGTTGATGTGCAGTATTTATGCTATACAGTAAATCAAATGGTGCTTGCAATTCCTTTGTGAATTCGTCAGAAAACCAGGAGGTATCAGCTAATGTCTGGCCTTGGAAACATCATAAGTTCATTTGGGGATGGTGAGTCGTAGAGCAAATCCCTGGTCTCTCCTGATCGCTAGCACCTCCCCCTCCCACCGAGCAATGATCTCAGCTGTAGATGCCTTACCTTAAAAGCGACACTTAATTGTACAATAAAAACAAATGATTTCGAGAGTGCCGGTGGGCCGGGACCTCTTGGTGTGTAAGAGCAGAGCTGGGTGTGCTCTGTTGTGTCACATACTCATGGGAGTAGCCAGGGTTGTAAAGAATAAGGAGGGTAACACGATAATGGGACAAATCATCTGTTCTGAAAACCTTTTGTTTTCAGGACTCCTTACACTCTTAAATATTATTGAAGAACCCGGAGACCTTTCGTTTATGTGGGTTACATCTGTTTATATTTACCGTTTGAGAAATTAAATAAGAAAAACCTAAGTATTGGGAAGCTTACAAGCTCATAGTAGAGGATATGTTTCCAATATTTTATTTTAAAGATTAGAGTGTGTAATTGGCAACAAATACTTTGTTCTTTTCTTTAAAGTGACTGGAATGTGAAGTAATAATGTCCACCAATACCCAAATCCGAATAACCATACTTTGTCGGTGTTTTTTCAAGACAATGTGGAATCCCTTGAAAAAAGTGTGTAGTTCAGTTTGCAACTTAAATACTCACACAAGCTGTTTTCCTCGTGCCAACCACTGTACTTTGATATATAACAGAAGTGCTTTATGAATAGTTTCCATTTTATAACATAGAATATTAAAAGGAAGCGTACTCCAGGCTTCAGAACTAACAAGTTTTTAGTGCTTTTTCAAGGACATTCTTAAGTGAAAGTGGCTTTTTTTTTTTCTTTTCTAAACTGTGAGTGCATGGCAATGAATTATACAACTGCTAGAATAGTTTGGTGCCACTGCCTTGATTGGTGCTAAGGTGACAGAAGTTTTACCCACATTGCTTTTGCACCATCAGTACAAATGTCAATATACTGAAAAAGGCAAATATCCTTTTAGGATTATTATGAAAATAGTTTTGACCTTGTAGATTCCCTTGAAAGGATTGGGGAATCTCCAAGAGCTGGCAGACTATATACTCTGAGGACCACTGATTTAAGAAATGCTATCTTTCGAAAAAAGACGTATTGAATACCTGTCACTGCCAGGCACTTCTGTGTGCATGGGACATGTCGGTGGACAAAACAAGGAGCTCTGCCTTCATGGAGGTTATATTCTAGCAGGGGTGGTGACCGACAATAAGACAGTAAATATAATTAACAGGTATATTAGGAGACGCATCAGGAGGTGATAAGCGCTATGGAAAAATAAAAAGTAGAGCAAGGTAGGGTGACTGGGAGTGCTGGTAAGTGACAAGGAGCAGGTTAAAATTTTAGGTGTCATGGAAAAGATGATATGTGAGCAGAGTCTTATAGGAGGTGAGGGAGTTAGCCATGTGGCTACCTGGTGGTGGAGTGTTTCAGTCAAGGGAACAGCTGTATAATGACTAAGTGGGAGTATGCCTGGCATGGTGCAAAAAGCACAAGGATGGTGTGAGGAGGGAGTGGAGGGATTGAATGTTAAAGGTCTAAGATATGTGGTCAGAAAAGGAAAGGAGGGCGCAGATTTTGTAGAAACGGAAGCTTCTGGAGGGTTTTTAGCAGAAGAGTGACCTAATCTCTCTTATGCTTTCCCTGATGGTCCAGTGGCTAAGACTCTGCTCTCCCAATGCAGGGGGCATGGGTTTGATACCTGGTCAGGGAACTGGATCCCACATGCCACAACTAAGAATTCACATGCTACAACTAAAGATCCAGCATGCCGCAACTAAGACCCAGTGCAGCCAAATAAATAAATAAATATTTTTTTTTAAAAAGGTTACTTTTGTTGCCATGTTGAGGATAGACTGTACAGGACAAGGTAAGAAAACAGATTAATTAAGAGACATATGTAGTAATCCAGATGAGATAATAGTGGGTCGGGCCAGAGTTATAGATGTGGAACTAGTGAGAATGGAGAATCAGTAGAACTTCCTAATGGTTTTGATGTGGGTGTAAGAGATATAGAGAAGTCAGAGGTAACTTCAAAATTTTTGGCCCGAGTAACTGAAAAGAGAGTGTATCTCTTATACAAAAATTAACTCAACATTTATTGTAGGTCTAAGTATAAAATTATAAAACTTTTAGAGGAAAAGACAGAAGAAAGTCTTCTGGGTAGGCAAACAGTTCTTAAACATAACAAAAAGCATGACCCATAAAAGAAAAAAATCAATATATTGGACTTCATCAAAATTAAAAATATTTGCTCTTTGAAAGATACCATTAAGAGAATGAAAATAAAGTCATAGCATGGAAAAAATTACTTGTAAATCACATACCCCACCAAAGATTTCTATCCAGAATATATTTTTAAAAATCTTTAAACTCAACAGGAAGAAAACAATCCAATTTGAAAATGAGAAAGGGATTTGAACAAATACTTTGACAAAGGATGGCAAATAAGCATGTGAAAAGATGCTTAACATCTTTAGCCATTAGGGAAATGCAGATTAAAACCACTAAGAGAGGATGGAAGGAAGAAAAATTCCAGTAGCAAGTAGAAAGAGAGTAGGTCTGGATGAGTACAGGCCAGTGGCTCTTACACATAAGCAAATTTGCTGGCTACTCCTGGTGAAGGACTTCCTGTGTTTCAATTAGAAATAATGAAAAAGGAAGTAGGCATAACCCAAAGAACTTACCCTTTCCAATATTTTAAAATACAAATACACACACACACATATATACAATTTTGCATTTTGTATTTGCGTGTGTGTGTGTATACACATACATACATACATAAAGCTTCTACTACAAAGGGCAGAACATTGGGGCAATGAAAAATATAAATGTAAAGGACAGGTTTTTGACATGTACCTCTGCTTTTGATACAACATAGTTGGGGAGAACAGAGATAAATGACTGATTTTTCCAGAATGTATTTAAACAACAGAATGTTTTGATTTCCTCTGGAAGAAAAACCTGCCCTGTGTTCTACCTGTTCTTTGAAGAATGCCTAAGGCAGGGCAACTAGTTCTTGGGTAGCTGATCAGCAGTGCAGTCTTCTTTCTCAAGATCACAGGTTGCCGTTTATTTTTTAGGCTGCAGTTTTGTGCTGTTATTTTTTTCCTCTCCATCTGATTCATTCTGAGTCATGGGGAGCATACTCTCATTGTGATGGGGTGCCCTGCAGAGAGAGCTGTCTTGCTTGTTCTGCACCATTAAATGTTTGCTTGAGTCTTCCTATCAGAAATAGTATGGAGAGTCACAACACAGGGGAAAAAAATGGGAGTGTGAGGATTCTGCCTGGGAAGACTCGGATTAGTAGAAATGGAATTAATGAAGAGAGTTTTCTGTTGTTTTCCAAGGAAGAAAATAAAGAACTAATGTGCTTGATGGGCAGCTAAATCTCTCTGTGTGTCACGATTTTCAAGCAACCAAATAGCCCTTAACACTGGCATTCTCTCCTGATGAAAGATTCCATTCAAGCATGCCAGGTTCCCAGGCAGGGGGGAATGGGTTGAGGGAGAGATCACCTTAGTGGCAGAACAGCATTACCATATGTCAGATCTCCTAGGTCATTAGCCTTGCCCATATACATTTACTTGTAATCCGTCAGTGGGGAATTGAAGGATGTTGTCCCAGTCACACTGAAAAGACATGATTTTCCAGGATATGGGAGGCTTCTGTTCATTAAGCTGAAGCTGAGCATAGCTTGAAGAATTTAATCTGAACAAAATGGCCCTGAACTCAGTGGGAGTTACTTCCAAGGGTATAGGACAAGGGCAGTATACCTTAAGGATATTAAAAGCTGGAACAGAATGGAAGTGTGGTACATTTCTCTCCTTTCCTCCATTCTGTGCTTAATACCATTATGTCAGATGTAAGTATGATACATCTAGAAGATGGAGACAGTGAATCAAAAATCACTCTTTGACCTCTCTTTTTCCTCACAACATTAAAATCCAATTGATTTTCTATAACAGTAATAATTCCATTCACAATAGACAAGAACAATAACACCAATAAAATGATAGAAAAATGCAATTTGTTGCATTAGTGGCAAGCAATTGGAACAAAATGTATTAGTTTAGAAACCATTCTGTGTGTAATTTGTGTGTGCTGTGTATTAAGAAAAAATACACAAAATGGTAGGATGTGAGGGATAAAATATCTTTTCATTGGCATGATCCTTTTACTTGAGAATCCATTCTATAGTCGTAAGTTATAAAAAAGCATATTTGCGCCTGAAACTGTGTAGCTTGCAGTAAGATCCATTTTCAGCACTTCTGAATTCAGCTCACATAGCCTTCTTGTAGGCTGTAAGGAGGTTCAAGCTGTTCTAAAACAGTCATCACAATCCATTACACTTTGTTCCCTGTAGCTTTTGTTCCCAGTTGCATGTGATACTGTTGATCGTGAAAGAAAATTTAAAATATATGCTGACTTTACACATGGAAGGATTATAGTTTCTCTTGTTCAAAGCATTCTTGAATATACCTTCTAGAATCTAGTATGAAAATCCAGGGCAAAGGTAACATTTCAAAAGAGGATATATCAAATTAATATTCCCTTTTTGTTAAAAGAATTATCTTAGGAGAAATGTACTTTTTGAGATTGTGAGTTTGTTTAAATGTGGGAAGCAGAAGCCAGTAATTTAAGCCTGAAAGGTTTACTGCAGATACCTGTATCACTGAAGCAAAAGCATTTTGCCTCAGTACACATTGAAGAAAATTTATCTTTAATTGGAGATTGTATTGATTTTTAATTAATAATAGAAGGCATCATATCTAATATTTTAGACTATGTTTGGAATATGTGTTCTCTTTTTGGATGTTGCAGATTATAGAGAAAGATCTTCTTTGAGACGTAACACATATTTGAAGAGAAGACACATATTTTTATACTAGTTTATCCCCTCAAACGCTACGGAAAACTGAATATTTTCTCCCAGGAACCTACTCCTGCTGCTTAGGATCATTATTGCTTGAGGTCTTCCAGTCATTCAAGCTTCTTTGAGATATTTCATACTTTCTTTATATAATCAGTTGCCAAGTCCTACCAAGTCTTTTCTTTCTTTCCTTCTTTCTTTTTTAAATTGAAGTATAGTTGATTTACAATGTTGTGTTAGTTTCAGGTGTACAGCAAAGTGATTCCGTTTTATATATATACGCACACACACATACACACACACTCTTTTTCAGATTCTTTTCCATTATAGTTTATTACAAGATATTGAACATAGTTCCAAAGTCTTTTCTTTTAAAATTACTCTCCTCCATAGAATCACAGATTTTTTTTTTTTTTTTTTTGCGGTACGCGGGCCGCTCACCGTTGTGGCCTCTCCCGTTGCGGAGCACAGGCTCCGGACGCGCAGGCTCAGCGGCCATGGCTCACGGGCCCAGCCGCTCCGCGGCATGTGGGATCTTCCCGGACCGGGGCACGAACCCCTGTCCCCCGCATCGGCAGGCGGACTCTCCACCACTGCGCCACCAGGGAAGCCCGGCATCACAGATTTTCATGTCCTGGAAGGAAGCTCCTGTAGTCCAGTGTTTTCAACACTTCTGGAGCAACAGAACCCTTTCTCTGAATGACGCCTAGAAGCCCCCAAATTACTACTACTACTGCTGCTGCTGCTGCTGTTGCTGAGTCTGATTTGGTTGAAGCAGAGGTAGACAGGAGGGTCACAGACTTCTATCTGTTTGGTCCATTTCTGTTGGCTTGTTGTCACCTTCAAAGATGCTTTATTTAATCCCAAGGGATCCTGGGAGTGCAGGAAACCAAGGTCCAGAGATAAGGGTCTTGTTCAAGATCATTAAGCCTGTTAGTGCAGAGCTGGGACTAGAAGTCAAGTTAAAGTTTAGTGCCCTTCAGGTCCATCACCTGTACCATCTCTGTCACCACCTGAGACCTGGCTTATTGCAATACATTCTTAGCTGTCTCTGATCTCCCCTCTCCTATGTCCTCATTTACAGAACATATGGTATTTTGTGTTCTTTGTGTCTCTCCTCTGTACAGCAGGCTTCTATGGCTCCCCATTTCTTATAAAGTCAAGCCCCAGTCTTTACGGGTTCATTTCAGGTTCTTCATAATCCAAACTTTTTCTTACATTGTTCTCCAATCCAAAGCCACTGTGCCAGCCTGTTTGCTTTTTTTCACTGATCCTTGAATCACCTCCAAGTCTTTCCTTATATTTTCCCCTCTACCTGGAATGCTGACTTTCCACTGAACCTGTCCTTCAAGACGCAGATCAAGATCCTTGAAGCCTATTCTAACTATGCAGGTTCACAGTTACCCCTTTTGTCTTTTTGAGGACCATATGCATTCTGTACCATTTTTTGGCTTTTAAATTTCACATGGGTAAGAATATGTATTGTCTCATCAGTAAAAACATAAGTTCTGCTAGGACATGGACCGTGGCTTATTTTGTATGCAATACTGACGTGGTGCTGTGTGAAAACCAACTGTGTTTTGTGAGTGAGTTAAATTGGACTGAGGTGATGACAGATTCTCCCTGCTCTTGATCACCACACAAGGATCCACTGCAGCATTTTCCACGTAGCAGATGATGGGTATTCCATCCATTTCATCTATTTTCCTTTCCCACCATAAAAAATTAGATCTAAGATTTTCTCTTTGATCTTTTCTATAACTATGCCATCAGCCTAATCATTAAAAAATTCTAATTGAATGTAAACATATGTCGATAATAATACTAATGTAAATGTTTTATTGTAAATACCTATTTCTATAACTTTTCCATAAATGTCTTTATACTTGTGTAGTACAATAAATGTAACTCCTTTTCAAAAATTAATGAGTCATACCAAAAGCCATATTTGCTCCTAGAGGAGAGGCTGTCCACACCTCTCTAATATCCAGACGGCAAACTCAGGCAGGACTCCACGTTTTATCTACCTATACATCTACAATTAAAATTCAGAAGGCAGGGTTATTTGAAATGAAAAATGGAGTCAGAATTCTGATTGGTTATTGGTTTAACAATGAGGAATAACTTTGCTAATTAGGTTATAGGATGGGTATTTTTGATACACCTTTGTTAATACATTTTAAAAAAATATGCAAGCTGAAGATTTAACCCAATTTGTTGAAAACATGTTAACAATACTGAATATAATTAACAATATCTTAGTTTTCTCAACTTGTTCTGGGTATATTAGGCTACAGACGATGCCACTAAATGAAAGATTAAGAGGTATAGTTAATAATTATTTGAGCAGTCTTGGAAAATATTTTTGATATATTTCCTAGAAATTGAGAAATTGCTATTATTAATGATGGGTAACAAATCTCTTCACAATTCAGGATGATTTTCATTTCTTTGCTCTCAACAAAATTGAGGAATGTCTGGTGGATCACAAAAATAATATTTGAAGATGTGTCACTGTGTGGTTTTGGAATATAAAGTGGAAGAAGCTCAAAGAGATGAATGACATTTCTATAGCAAATTTTGCTCCAATTCCATCTATTTATATATGTTAACAAGTATTCTCAGAGCTCACAAAAAACACTTTAGAAATGATGCTGAACCCAGTCTCATTGTAGCTATAAGTAATATTCATCCACCAAAATATGAAATGAAATAAAAAATCCTCATCTACCCCATTAATGAAAGAATTTCCAAATTCTTTCTTTTTATGTTTAAAATTTATATTTATATTGCTTTTGTTAAACTATTTATTAATAATAATTTTAATAATGACTCAATCCAGAAGGAAAAATTTTATCTGGAAAGATGAAACGGCATCAGTGAAAGATTTTCAAGAATAAAAATATTTCACGTGAAGATATTCTGTGGGGAAGCTGGAATGGAAACACAAGTTCAAGGAGAAAAAAGAATGATATAAAATTTCTAAGTGTTGAAGATCAGCTTGTTCACATAAATATATAAATTTCAATGGATGGTATTGGGTATTAATAGCTTTGGTATTTATATATATTTTTGATATATTAATTATTCCATTATTTTAAAATGTCAGTTTTACAACATACCAAAAATCAAATCCTTTGCAACCATGTAAATTTAAAATGAAATAATTTAAATGTGAATTAATACTGTGTGAGTGGGTACATAGTTTTTCATAATTATTTTAGAGGGATACATAAGTAAATCTTAGAAACTCCTCTGGCCAAGAGGCACTGAATGTCATAGCCTCTGCCTGTCTCTCCAGTCTTATCAGATGCTTCCCTTTTATTTGCTCTCTACTTCCAAGGCACATTGGTCCTTTTTTAGTTCTCTGAATTCTTCTAGTTGCTTCCTGCCTAAGGACTTTTCCTCCTTCCTTATCTGCTCAATGGCACCACTCTGCCCCCAAAGCTAACTTAACCACCCTTAGCCAGATGATGTCCACTCATCCTTCCGAACAAAACTTCAGTGTTAGGTCTTAGGAGAGCCTTCTCTAAGCCATTTACCAAAGGTAGGTTTCTCTAGACTCCTCCCTAACCCTGTAACACCTTGATTTTTTCCTGCATATCTCTTAGCCCAATTAGGACTTAAAAAGTTGGTCATATATATATATTTTTTTACTGTGAGTTCCATAAGGGCAGGTACCAACTCTATCTTGCTCACTGCTGTATCCCCAAGAGAATCCAGCACAGAGATGGTGTTAAAGATGGTGAAAAGAAATTATTCATGGCCTTCATTAAAGATGGTAAGGCAGACTTTATTCAGTTCCACTGTGTTAAGTATAGGGACCACTTTGATAGAATTTTGCAGTGGAGAGAGAGATTGGGTTCAACTCCAAACACAGCATGGGCAAGTGGGAATTGAGGATGGAGGTCAGTGGGTGAAAAGTTAGTAAGGAAAATATTAGGAGTAAGATAGAATTCTGCCTAAATCTGTATAACAGGAGTCTTATTGAAAATAGGCCAGGGTGATCAGATATCACCTGGCAGTTGGTAGAGGATAAGGAACCTGATCAGATATCTTGCTAAAATGACTTAGCAGAGTTCTTGTTAAAACTGGATTTTATAAGGAATACACAGATGGGCCAAGGAGAAGGGTTCAGGAGCCTGACTAAAGTTTGGTCAAGCAAAGAATCTTTGTCAATGCGTGCATAGAAGTGACTCAATATTTGTTGAATGAATCAATGAACAATACAGCTTATTCCTTTTCTTTTAATTAAAAAAATTTTATTGAAATATAGCTGATTTACAATGTTGTGTTAGTTTCAGGTGTACAGCAAAGTGAATCTGTTACACAAATACATATATCCACTCTTTTTTAGATTCTTTTCCCATATAGGCCATTACAGAGTATTGAGTAGAGTTCCCTGTGCTATACAGTAGGTCCTTATTAGTTATCTATTTTATATATAGTAGTGTGTATGAGTACAGATTATTCTTAATATCTGTGTGTGGTCACAGATACTTGTAGAGTATTATTATTCATTTAAGGAAGAAGGACTTTATTCATGAAAGATCTCAAGAAAACTTTGTAAGTAGTTACATGGATCCAATAAGATTATGTACAAAAAAAAGACTTTGAAGGAGTTAAAATAATTATTCAGATGTTGGTTATTTCATGTAAACTCTCTGCATCACTTTGAATTCTCTGAGAAGCAGTCACCAAGATTGTTTCAGATTGTGGGAGATTTTTTGAGGAAAATGTATGCGAAAGATAAAGGAGAGTGGGAGTAGGTGGGGAGAGCTTCAGACTGTGATGTGGTTAAGACACTTTTGAAAGAGAGGAATTTGACAGGAAGAGTTTCAGACTGCAGTACAGTTCTAAGAATGTGTCAGCCAGATCAATGAAGAGTTCTTTACCCTAAGTCACCTGTCAGAGGAGTTTCGCATCCTACAAGATGGACCTGCATTAGTACCCCTTCCACGCAGAGCCAAGACTTGGGGAAGTCTAGGGGAAGGAAAGCATGGCCTTGGTGTAGACATGGTGGTGGATCTCAAAATCCATTCTGCTCCTGCCAGGAGGAGAGCTGAGTGGTGCATTCACACCCAGAAATCTAGAAGTGTATCGTCTGTCCAACCATTTTCTAATTTATCTATGCACAGTGCTTGGGGCAGAGCTTATATTTTCTGATTTTTACTTTGCAATTAATGAGGTATATTTTCCTCCATGAATTTGACTGAGTTCATTCAATAATGCCACCAAGTTTCCTGGCCTAACTTCTGTTTGCCATCAGCTTATTGAATATTCCAGACAATATGGATCTCCCTTCCTCATGACCACCAGTCCGTTTACCACTTGGAACTGACAGGTTGGTTCTTGGTTATTCCAGTGCTGGGTTAAAGAACAATAAAAAACAAATGAAGAATAAAGACAGGACTTTAGCAAACAGTCCTCGTTGTTGTTAAAGTTCTCTGGCATAACCACTTCCAAAATATTGCAACAAATAGGAATTCAAAGGGGCAGAAATTCAGAAATATTTAATCATAAAAGCACCTCCAATTCCAATGGCTGATCACCATTACCTGTCAGTGAGTTCTACTTCAGAGAAGTGCAAAGACCCGGGGATGATATCTTAGCACTTGTAACGGCTGTAGAAGACCAGTTCCTGTCTTCTCCTTGGGGTTTCACCTGTCCTCAGCAGTTATAACTGAACCATTATTTCCATTTGCCTCTACAGGAATTTTGTTAATGGCTCTGCTACTATTCCTGTAAAGTCACCCTTGGAGGAACAGTTTCTAGTATGGTCACCATGGTGATGCCACATGGATCAGTTTGCAGTCTCTTAGATGACCCAGACTTCACAGACCTTGATTTTAGGCTAGCCCTGTACTCTCTTTAGGAGATTTTTAATTATGAGTCAATCACATAGAGCACTAATACTCATTATACAGAGGTTTAATATTAAAATAGTATTGAGGGGCAAAAAACTTTCAAATTTGCTCCCTCTCTTATTATCTGTCATTCCCTCCCCAGGGTAGCCTGGTTTTGTGTGTCTGTATAATTGCATGATGGTTTTGCTGGGTATTCCTTTATTTTCTTCTTCTCTCCTGATTCTTTACACTAGACTACTTGGAGGCCTTTCTGAAGTAGAGTATAGATTAGGAAATGCAAAGAATATACATTTTGTTTCATGTATAGTGACCACCTGTTTTCATTATCAAAGTAATATGAGTCTCTGGTCAAGATAGGATCAGAAACCTCTCTAGATCTTTGTCTCATGGATTGCCATGGTGATAGGAGGGAGGTAGAACTGGGAAAGGACTGAAATTTATTGTAATATTTGAAGCTTGTGAAATCCATGTGAACATTTATTTCTGACTTGGACATTGACTGATCCCTATTATAATAGTGAAGGATACCATCTGTTTAAAAAAGTCTGTTAGCATCCTCCCAGGACTTTAGAGATTGTGGCTGTTGGAGAATAGGTTCTTGAATTTATAATACTGTTTAGTTTTACCCATACAACATTTGGCATGAAGAAGGAAAACTATAATATCCTGTGGTTGTTTGAAGGTGTTTAATGGTATCAGGCAAGAATTGTAATGGAGAAGCTCAAATGGAGGGTCCCTTTTCAACTACCATTTCAGCAAGAATGCTGATACCTGCAGAAAGAACATGCCCTCCAGTGAGAGAGAGAGAGAGAGAGAGAGAGAGAGAGAGAGGGAAACAGAGACAGAGAGAGAGACAGTGAGCTCTAACCACCATAGCCATGACAGTGCTGCAGAGCTGAGTAGAGGGAAGAAAGCCTTTCACGCTAATCGATGGTGTTGATTTAATCCTCAGCCACTATGCATGAACAAGTCCGTGGACCAAGCCTGAGAGCTATCTGTGAACAGACACAAGGGGCTCTGAGGAAAGGAGATAGCACAGCACTGTAGAGAAAGAGGGAAGAGGGACAGGAATGACTGGGCTCACGGTAGGGCATCCAGACAACAGCATCCAGTTACTGTCTCCTAATGACTCTGGTTGAGACAGTTTCCTGAACTGTGTTCTACAGAACACCAGTTCTGCAAGATGTTTAGATAAGACACACCAAAAAGAGGATTCCATGGTCAAATAAATTAGGAAATACTACCTAGCATATCCTCCCTGGTGGAGATGTGTAATACATATGAATTAAAGCAAGCAGTCTAACTTTATTCAAACCCAGTGTATCTCAAACCTTTTTGAATATAAAACCTTATTTTTATTTACTCATTTAGATATTTATTATTAGTACCTAATGAAAAGTGTGTCCTGTTGAATACAGTATGGAAAAGCCATGGTAATGGTTACTAGTAATGAAATGTAGAGCAGTGAGAATTGGATATCAGAACCCAATAAATGGCCTTTAGAGTTCTTGTATATGTACCCAATCCTAGTTGTGCATCAGGATCATCTGGTGGGGTTTCTAAAAAATGTCGATTTCAGATCTCATCCCTAATCTAAGAAATCTGAATCCAGAGGATAGGGCCTTAGGATCTGTACTTTAAAAATGTTTCCCTGGTGATTCCTATAAGCCAGCCTAGTACTGTTCTATGGACCAGCATTTACAAACCATTAAATTACAGACTTTGGGCTCAGTTGTTCCAATAAAGATTTTGTTGGCTCTGTGAAAATCAAGTTAAATAATTCATGTAGGTAGTGTCATATAATATATACCTAAACTGAATATAGCCCACCTGTAGATTAGAGCCAAAATTCCGGTGTCCAAAGTAGGCAAAACCCAGTAATTTTTCTTCTTCCAGAATTCTGCTTTAACAAAGTTAATTTTTCTGCATGTGTTACCTTTTATTTTTAACTAAAATGTTATTTAAGGAATTGAATGAAGGGTAGATGAAGACAGGATAGGATACAGAATAATTTTATAAATCCTTAGTTCAGTATGGAAGGATTTCATCTAGGGAAGTACAGACTAAACTGCCCTTTTAGTATTTTGGTAGAAACAACACTTATTGTACATGGAGTGACATTTCAGTGCAGAGAAAGCTGGCAACCTTTATTGGGGAATCTACTCCAACAGTCTTCTCCTGAGCATCTTCCTCAGACACCTGCACCATTCTTATAGCTTAGCTTGACTGTTTACCTGAAGGTGATAAGGCATGAGTGGTGATGGTTCTGATAAGGTAACTGTCTGTAGATTCCTTAAACTCAGCTAAGAAATTATGGTTCTATGGTCAGAAACAACTGTGTCTAATAATGGTGACGTTGTCCATAATTACTCAGAGCAATGATGGTTACAGTAAAGTAGGTAGGATTGGAACTTTAAGAAAACCTCTAAAAATCTAGATTGCTTCTGCAAAATAAACTCATTTCGTCATTGAGATTTCTTAGTCTAGCTCATTGGAGGAGAATGCACATTTGATAGGCTATTCAAAATAATTTCACACGTGATTTTTTCCTGCTGACCTTTTACATGTGAGAATTAATTCCAAGGCAACAAGCCTAGGTCTCATCTAACTCAAAGACTGTTAGATGAGAATTTTGCCTCTGAAGCAGAAATTGTCAGGCAGGAAAGGAATGTGGTACTTTAAGGCAGTGCTTCTGAAACTTTAACGTACATATGAATCACCTGGGATCTTGTTAAAATGCAGATTCTGGTTGAGAAGGGCAGGGATGGGGCCTGAGATTTCTTGCTTTTCTTGCAAGCTCCTGAGTGATGCTGATGTGTAATGGACCACCCTGAGGTTCTAAGGTATTTGGAAAGCTTTCCTCTTGGGGCATATCTGGAAACCTAAGGAGAATATTGTATTTATTATACTTTACCCAGAAGCATACTGAACGTACTATTTGGAAGTGCAGCTGAATAGTTACACACTATTTAAAAATAAGTTTCCTTTATGTTTCTTGCCTTTGCAACACTTATGGCTGCCAGCTGAACAAAGCTGGTGCAGTGTGAGTGGCTGCCAGTGGACAGTGACAAAAACAAGACTTACTGAAACAAACAAGGGTTTCTTATAAATAATTTGGAAATGATTTTGGAATCCATTTCTTGGCAATGGAAATAGTACATTTCAGATGCTATTAAGTGATTGATTTATAGGTGGGAAGGCCTCAGTTGGTAGTTCTGGAAATATTTAATGATGCTATGCCACCATCTATGAAGTTGAGAGGATATCCTGTAGAAAATGAAAATCCCAGAGGAAGGAAGTGCGTGCTGTCTCTGCACAGTCACGATCATCTAATACAAGGTTTATGCTGGAGAACTGTGGTGATACAACCAGTTACAACTGAAATGGGCCCTCAAGGATAGATTAGAGACAAAACAGGAATCCACAAAACAGCTCCAGTATATGTTTGGACAAGCATCCAACCAGTCAACCTTTCTGTGTTTTTTCAGTCACAAGACTCCTCTTTTTCTGTGATCCACTTGTCAAGTACATTTTGCCTTCACACGGGACATGTGATAGTCCAAAACTCAATCACATTCTTCCCAGCTGTAAACTGACTGCAGAGGTGACTAAAAACGCCATGGAATTGAACTTAAAATAGTAATTTTGCTTTTTTTGTTCGTTGCCACATTAGGAGACAGAAAGATTTTGAGGGCTATCAGATTGGTAATACTTGATATGAACTGGTGATAATATGTTGATAATAATTAATTTATCGTGTAGAGACAGGGTGGATACAGGAATTATATTTGTGTTGAGTTATTTTACTGAGTTAGTTTTGTTGTTATTGATTATACGAAAGGAATTAGTGCTATGTCATACACATTCCACATTTTTTTCAGTTTACCTTTTTCTTTTGATTTTGTTTAGTGTCTTTATCCACACATACATTTTGAAATTTGTGTTGCCTTCATACACCAAGTTCACCCATTTTAACTGTACAATTCAATAACTTTTAGTAAATTCAGAGTTATACAATCATCGCCATAATTTGATTTTAGAATATTTGCATCACCTCCAAAACAATCCTTGTGCCATTTGCAGTTATTATAATTTTTGATTTATCTGAAATTTATTTGGGTGGAAGAAGTGGGTTAGGAATCCAGCTTTATTTTTTTTTTCCAAATGGCTAGCCTGTTGCCCCAACATTTCTACCTCACAGAGTTGAAATGCCACCTTTTATCCTAAACTAAATTTTTATATATACTTATGTTTAGGTCTGTATTCTAATCTGTTCTATTAGCTGATGTTTATTGATCTGGGATGATCATATTTTATAAGTTAGTGGCAAATTATGATGTTTTAATTGTGGAGGTGCTAGATTTCAATTAGTATCTTCTTTTTTCAGATTTCCCCAAATATCTTGTATGTCTATGTTTAGGTCATTTGGTCAAATGCTTCCTCCATGCCTTCATAGCTGCAGGTCATGCAGCTTTTAAAGTTCCTTTTTGATGCCTCTGGTTGTAAGATGACTGCCTCTACTACAATATCACCTCTGAATCCCAGGTGGAATTAAGAGAAAGGGCAAAAGATGTTAGCTGACTGGTCTCCCTTTACAGATCATTCTGGGAGCTCCACCCAGTGACCTGTGCTTTCATTTCATTGGCCAGAACTCTGTCGTATAAATACTCTGGTTTCAAGAAGGCTAGGAAATGTGGTTTATCAGATGGGCACATTACCACCCCATTAAAAACCAGTATACTGTTGGTAAGGAAGGAGATTAGATATCAGTAGACACTGAGCAGTGTATGCCACTTTCCTGTTCTCAGACATTTTTGCAATGATGGGACCAGAATTTCCTCTTGTTCAGTATAATATCAGTGTACATTCACACTCTTCAATTCACATCACGGTACATTTTAGTAGGGACCAATTTATATGCAAGTATGTGAGCTGAAGCATATGACTGCTCCCAATAAGAATTATAGTACCTATTGTCTTTTGGTGTGAGCGGTCATTGGGGAACACTAAACTTTTCTTTCTTTTTCACATTTTACCCAGTGATATTTGTGGCATGTGTCTGTTATTCTATTTAATGCACAGGAGTTGGAGATTGTAAACTTGATAGAAATGAGAATGGGGCAAAGGAAATGGGAAAACTAAGGGAAATTTATCAAGGATACACATCAGCATTTAAATGTTAAATATCAGTGGTTAGCAACTGGCTGCCCAATGCTTTGACCATAAGATAGGTTGAAAAAGAAAATGAATGTATAAATGATGTTAAAATAGAAATGAACTTCACTTTCCTAGAGAGAGTCTTCACAGAAACTTTTGGAGGAGAGGGGAAGCCAAAGCTGTTGGAGAAGATGCCGGGGTATTCTAGGAAAGGGGAAACAGGGTGCCTTTTCAGGAAGGTTGAGCTAAAAATAGAGCCCTGGTATCCAACAGTGGCCTGGGCGCTTCAAACGCTGGGGTCCGTGCCATTGCTGTTTTTTTAGAAAAAAACTTATTTTGAGTTAATTTTAGACTTACAGATGAGTTGCAAAATAGTACAGAGAGTTTGCCTATACTTTTTAAAATAGTTTTTAAAAATAATTTATTTATTTATTTATTTATTTATTTTTGACTGCATTGGTCTTCGTTGCTGTGCGTGGGCTTTCTCTAGTTGTGGCGAATGGGGGCTACTCTTCATTGCGGTGTGCGGGCTTCTCATTGTGGTGGCCTGTCTTGTTGTGGAGCACAGGCTCTAGGTGCACGGGCTTCAGTAGCTGTGGCACGTGGGCTCAGTAGTTGTGGCTCGTGGCTCTAGAGCACATGCTCATTAGTTGTGGTGCAGGGGCTTAGTTGCTCCACAGCATGTGGGATCTTCCCGGACCAGGGATCGAACCCGTGACCCCGACCCCTGCATTGGGAGGTGGATTCTTAAACACTGCACCACCAGGGAAGCCTGAGAATTCGCATATACTTTTCACTTTGCCTCCCCTTATGTTAAAATCTTTTTTTTAAATTAATTTTTATTGGAGTATAGTTGCTTTACAATATTGTGTTAGCTTCTACTGCACAGCAAAATGAATCAGCCGTACGTGTACCTATATCCCCTTCACTTAGGACACTACAGTGCATTAAGCAGAGTTCCCTGTGCTATACAGTATGTTCCCATCAGTTGTCTATTTTATACATAGTATCAATAGTGTATATGTGTCAGTCCCAATCTCCCAGTTCCTCCCACCCCACGACTTTCCCCTTGGTATCCATACATTTGTTCTCTACCTCTGTGTCTCTATTTCTGCTTGGCAAATAAGGTCATCTATACCATTTTTCTAGATTCCACATATATGCATTAATATACGATATTTGTTTTTCTCTTTCTCACTTACTCTCTGTATGACACTCTCTAGGTCCATCCACGTCTCTACAAATGACCCAATTTCATTCCTTTATATGGCTGAGTAATATTCCATTGTATATATGTACCACATCTTCTTTATCCATTCCTCTGGTGATAGACATTTAGGTTGCTTCCATGTCCTGGCTATTGTAAATAGTGCTGCTGTGAACATTGGGGTGCATGTGTCTTTTTGAATTATGGTTTCCTCTGGGTATATGCCCAATAGTGGGATTGCTGGGTCATATGGTAATTCTATTTTTAGTTTTTTAAGGAACCTCCATACTGTTTTCCACAGTGGCTGTATAACATCTTATATAACGAAATAATTATAACAACTTGCTGAGGGAATTCCCTGGTGGTCCAGTGGTTAGGACTCTGCACTCTCACTGCCGAGGGTCCAGGTTCAATCCCTGGTCAGGGAACTAAGATCCCAAAACCTGTGTGGTGTGGCCAAAAAAAAACTTGCTGAATTTCCAGATACACTAATCAGACCTATCAGTACTGAAGAGAAGTAGCAAGCCTTGGAAGTAGGGAAGGTATAATTAAAGTATCTAGAAAAAGATATTTTTATATTCCCAGATATTCCCAATCCATCAAATCTATTTAAAAAAAAATAGAGTCAGGATTAACATTACTGATGGTTAGTTTTTTTTTGTTTGTTTGTTTGTTTTTGCGGTACGCGGGCCTCTCACTGTTGTGGCCTCTCCCGTTGCGGAGCACAGGCTCCGGATGCGCAGGCTCAGCGGCCATGGCTCACGGGCCTAGCCGCTCCGCGGCCTGTGGGATCCTCCCGGACTGGGGCACAAACCCGTGTCCCCTGCATTGGCAGGCGGACTCTCAACCACTGCACCACCAGGGAAGCCCTGATGGTTAGTTTTTAATGTGAGCAACTATCGTTTTGAAAATGAGGCATATTTTGTCCTGATTCTTGCATTGCTACTCACTCTGAAAATAACAGACACTCTGCTTCTGAATTTTAGCTCATAAAATAACTCTGGGTGTAGATTCAGTTCAGAAAATACTTTGGGGTTCCAGTTAAGCAGTTTTATAAAATACAACAGCCCATCCCTCTTCCTGGGGGTATATCTAGGGTAAGACATATACCTATATACTACATTTTTACCAGTTGTCGGTGCAATAAAAATCAAGTATTTTAAAGAAAGATTAGACCAATATAGAGTTGTCTATTATTTTAGAAAACAATACTTTAATGCTGTAGTTTGGTATTTATATTCCAAATATTCCTGGTCCTTGTGTCTGGAATATTTTTATAAGACACTCTCCTGCCCCCATCATTAGAACTATCACCAGCCCCCAGCCTCTCCCATCTCTCCCTCCTTCCCCTCCCATGCTCACAAAGACACACATTTTCTCTCTAACACTCTTGAGCAGGTTAATTTCTAGATCTTTCGGGTCTCAGATGAAATGTTACTCCCTCACCAAACCCTGTTGTATTCAATCACCAGCATCTAGCACAATGCCTGAGATATAGTGGACACATAATTAATTTATATTATTCCTATTTTTAGGATGAATAATGCTGCAATTAACATCATTGTGCACGTATTCCATCCATATTTCAGGTTATTTCCTCAGGAAACTAATTGAGTTTAAAGGTATGAATATTTTCAAGACTAAATATATATACTGTGAAATTGCTTTCTAGTAATTGTTCCAACTTCTACTCATACCATTAGTGTGGTCTTTCTGTGAGGAAACAATTAAATTTGGGGGCAGTGTTTTCAGGCTTCCTAAATTCTACAACTTTATTATGAATTGATTGAAAATGGATTTGCATTTTCTTTTTATTTTCCTCTGTTGTTTGCTTATTAAGAAAAAATCTCATTTCAATGAGCACTTTACTGACACACAAGTATATTCTCTGACAGTTTTCTTATTCAGTATCACATGATATCTATTCTGAAAGGCAATTTTTTTTTTGCCAAAACCACAAATTTTTTTTTTGTGGTACGCGGGCCTCTCACTGTTGTGGTCTCTCCTGTTGCGGAGCACAGGTTCCGGACGCGCAGGCCCAGTGGCCATGGCTCACGGGCCCAGCTGCTCCGCGGCATGTGGGATCTTCCTGGATCGGGGCACGAACCCATGTCCCCTGCATCGGCAGGCTGACTCTCAACCACTGCGCCACCAGGGAAGCCCAAAACCACAATTTTTAATGCCTCAAGTTGAGCTGTCATCTAGTTCACCAAACCAACAAAAGGGTGATAATACATTTTACATAAATAATTTGGGAGGATTCCTCCTGTCAAAACAAAAAGCACCTCGAAAAATAAACCAATATTAACAGTAGCAATTCAGAAAAAATACTCTAGCAAGTCCACAAATGATATTTCACATTTATCTTATGCTTTATATGTGAAAGCCATATCATATACTGCAAATAATAAACTATATTTTATTATCAGGTTCATAATTCATGATATTTTGTAGCAATTGAGGCGAAGGAGTAAAAGAATAAATGTTCTTTTACAGAAAACATGGCAAAAACCAATCACCAAGATTAAGAGTTTTCCCCAACTGGCTAGTGTATGAACAATACAAATTGGAGTTTGGATATGCTGATGTTTTATATTTATATCAAATATTCAGAATATTTGATACCCTATGTCATGGATTGACAGACTTTTTCTGTAAAGGGCCAATAGTACATATTTTAGGTTTTGTGGGGTCATTGGGTCTCTGTTGCAAGTACTCAACTCTGCCATTTAAGTGCAAAAGCAGCCATAGACAATGAGTAAACAATGAGTTTGGCAGTGAACCAGTAAAACTCTTTTTTTTTTTTTTTTTTTGGTATGAAGGAAAATTTATTTGGCTAGAGCATTTAAATAACGTAACTTTTTTTTAAACCAATGAACTTGGTAATACACGTCATTTCTGCAAGATTTTGATAAATTACACCCTTGCATTTAAAGACATTTCCAGATACACTCTAAGTAATTTACCAGAGTTTTGGACAGCATCATTTATAGCTGTAAAATGAATAAATTTGCTATAATTTTATTAAATAAAATCTTACTTTTCTTTGAACTAATATCTCCAGCTTAGTGAAGAGCAGCCTGACATATAAACAAGACCCTGGTTATTCAAGTGAATGGAATGTAGGTTCTGTCATCAAGCTGATCTGTATTCGTAAGATCATTATCCTTAGAAGAGAACAGGAGGGAAGAACAAAACTTGGGGAATGACTTGTCAACATCTAAATAATTTCTTCAGGACTCTTACGATTTTATCCTTTTTCATTTCCACAAAAGGCTGGACTTATACAGTAGTTAATTACATAATCTGAAGTTTTAGAGTTTTTTTTCTTTTAGATTTTAGAATCATATAGGAATATGATTAGTAAAACTCTTTACCACAATAGGAGGGCAGGAGGGCTGGAATTTGCTGACTCTTGGCCTATATGATAGATAGGACAGCCATAGGAAATGTTGCTCCAGAACTTGAGAGTCCAAAGCATGATTGTAAAGAAATACAGAAATATTTATAAAAGCATGAAGAAACCACACTTTAAAAGTGGCAAGTAAAAAAATAAAACCCACGTAGAGAAAGTCTGAAATAATATCCTGAAAAATTTCAAAGCTGGTAGAAAGAGATGAGAAGAAACTGAGTTATTTATAACATAGAAGCCTCTCTTACCTCATGGCAAGAGGGAAAATAATTCAGAGGGTGCTGATAGTGAGTTGGGGGAACTAGGGATGTTTACTGAAGCTTGGATTGCAGGCTGGTCTTAATGGCAGAACCCCTAGGAGAAAAGGACCTTTTTTCCTTAGGTATCTAAGGAAGGAATGAGCTATTGAGATGGACTTAGCTTGGTGTGTATGAATGCTTTCTACTTGGTCTCATCCTCCCCTTCCCACAGTGGTGATCCTGGGGGCCAGCAAGGAAAGTATGTTGCCCAAATGTTACCCAAATTACGATGGCCCAAGACCCAGTGGCTTTATTTATCCTTCCCAAAGTGTACTCAGATATGTCAGAGAGGTCCTGCAGTGCTGCCTCTTATGTGGCAAGTACTTCCTCACCTTCTTGTCTTTCATTCTCCCTGTTACACCTGCACAGTGGTCTCTCTGGCTGATGGTCCTCATGCTTTGCACAGTATAGCTCTCCCTCTGCTGGTGCTGGTGAGCCCCACTGCTTTAGAAGAGAAGGTATCTTTTTCTCCTTGTAGAGATGGCATTCAGCTTTGACTAAACTGTAGTGACTTAAGTGGATACAGATTTCTTTTTGTCACAAAATAAGTCCAGATTCCTTTTGTGCCACCATGCTTAGCCTGTGGTTTTTATCCTCACGGTTGCAAATTGGCTGTTTTGCACCTCCATATCATGTCCACAGTCCAGGTAGGAAGAAGGCAAAAGGGAAAGAGTTGGTACCAGCAAACTTCTGCTTATGTAGTTTTGGCCCAAACTCTGTCAAATGGCCATATATAGTTGCCATAACACCTGAGAAATTTATATGTATTTATTTTTAATAGCCTCAGTAAAATGGTAGTTGGGTTAGCCAACCTGTACTGAATTCTCAACTTCTTGTTTACTTCATTCCACGAATAGGACAGTCCTGTCTCCTAAGTTCCCCAAAGTATAGCAGAGACTAGGCTTAACTTTATAAAGATAGCTCCCTTATTTTGAAATAGTTTAAGATTTACAAGAAGTTGCAAAAATAGTGGTACAGATCCTGCATACCCTTTATTCAGCTTTCTCAAATTATAATATCTTACATAAGCATAAGATATTGTCATAATCAGGAAATTGATGTTGGTACAATACCATTAACTCAGGTGCAGACCAAATTTGAATTTCACCAGTTTCATATGCACTTTTTTCTTTTTTGGTGTATATTTCTATGATATTTAGTTGCATGTGTAGATTTGAGGAACCATTACCACAATAGGGATATGGGAATGTTCCATCACCACAAAGAAGCTCCCTCATTTTTCCCCTTCATAGTCCCCTTCCTCAACTCCTTAACAACTACTCCTCTGTTCTCCATCACTATAATTTGAGAATGTTATATAAATGAAATAATAGAATATGTAGACCTTTAAGCTGACATTTTTCACTTAGCATAGTGTCCTTGAGATCCATCCAGATCTTGAATGTATCAAAAGTTCATTCCTTTGCTGAGCAATATTCCATTGTATGGATATGCCACAGTTTGTTTATCCATTCGTTCCATGTAGAACATTTGGCTTGTTTCCAGGTTTTGGATATTACAAATAAAGCTACTATAAACATTCATGTACAGATTTTTGTGTGACAAAAGTTTTAATTTTTCTAAGATAAATCCTAGGAATATGATTGTTGGGTTGTATGGTAAGTGTATGTTTAACATTATAAGAAACTGCCAAGCTATTTTCCAAAGTGACTGTATCATTTTACATTCCCATTGTCCATATTAGTCTTTTTTTATAAATTTATTTATTTTTGGCTGCATTGGGTCTTCGTTGCTATGCGCGAGCTTTTCTCTGGTTGCATCGAGCAGGGGCTACTCTTTGTTGTGGTGCACGGGCTTCTCATTGTGGTGGCTTCTCCTGTTGCAGAGCATGGGCTCTAGGCACGTGGGCTTCAGTAGTTGTGGCACGCGGGCTTAGTAGTTGTGGCTCGCGGGCTCTAGAGCGCAAGCTCAGTAGTTGTGGTGCACGGGCTTAGTTGCTTCGTGGCATGTGGGATATTCCCGGACCAGAGCTCAAACCTGTGTCCCCTGCATTGGCAGGCAGATTCTTAACCACTGAGCCACCAGGGAAGTCCCCATGTTAGTCTTAGGTGGAAACAACTCAATCCAAAATATCCATCAGCTAATGAATGGATAAACAAAATGTGGAATATCCATACAATAGAATATTATTTGGCTATTAAGAGGAATGAAATATTAACATAAGTTAGTCATGTTTTGAAGAATACTTCAAAAAATATTATGCTAAATTAAATAAGCCAGACACTAAAGACCACATGTTATATGATTCCATATCCTAGTCTGGACTAGGAAAGTCTGTAGAGAGAGCAAGTTAACCAGTGGTTGGTGCAGGAGGATGGAGTGACTGCTAATGGGCATGAGGTCTGGTTTTCAGGTGAGCAAAATGTTCTGAAATTAGATTGTGGTGATAGCTGTATACCTCTGTAAACATGCTAAACTCCATAGAATTGTACACTTAAAATGGGTAAATTTTACAGTATGCAAGTTATAGTTCATTAAAGCTATTATATGAAAATGTAAAATACTTAGAATAGCCCAAAGGCTTTTGACAAAGAACAGATGTGGAGGACTAACACTACTTGATTTCAACATTTTATAAATCTGCACTAATCAAGACAGTATGGTACTGGCAGATAGATAAACAAATAGATTACAACAGAACCAAAGAGTGAGTGCAGAAATGGATGCACTCATATACTGACAACTGATTTTTGAAAAAGGTACACAGGCAATTCAGTGGAGAAAGTGTAATCTTTTTAAAAAATGGTGCTGGTACTCCATTAGATATTCATATATTAAAAAAAAGAACTTCAATCCATACCTCACACCATGCATAAAAATTAACTCAAAATGGATCATAGACCTAAATGTAAAATGTATACTATAAAACTGCTGGAAAAAAAACATGAGGAAAATCTTTTTTTTTTTTTTTGGTCATATCATTCTTAGATATGTCACCAAAATAATGATTCATAAAATAAAATATTGATAAGTTGGAATTCATCCAAATTGAAACCCTCTGCCTTTTGAAGAACGCTGTTAAAAGAAGGAAAAAGTAAATGATATATAGTGAGAAAATTTTATAAATCATAGTTCTGATAGAGGACTTGTATCTAGAATACATAAAGAACTCTAAATCTCATCAGAGAACAAACTTTCCAATTTTAAAAAAATGGGCAAAAGATTTGAACAGACACTTCACCAAAGAATACATACGGATGGTAAGTACACAAAAATATGCTCAACATCATTAGGAAAATGGAAATAAAATCACAATGAGATAAAACTACATATAAGACTGACCATACTAAGTGTTGGCAAGGATATGAAGGATCTAGAGCACATATAGAATACTGGCAGGAGTGTAAAATAGAACGACCACTTTGGAAAACAGTTTGGCAATTTCTGAAAAAGTTAAACATTTACCCACCATGTGATCCAGCCATTCTATCCCTAGATATTTACCCAAGTGAAATAAAAGTGTATGTCTATACAAAGACTTGAACACAATGGTCATAGCAGTTTTATTTGTAATAGTTGAAAACTACAAACAACCTAAATGTCCATCAACAGGTGAATGATAAACAAATTTTGATGTATCCATGCAATGAATTACTACTCAGCAGTTAAAAAGGAATAAACTACTGAATCATGTGGCAATGTGGATTAATTATGAATTAATAATGCTGAGTGAAATAAATCAGATAAAAAAGAGTACATATGATTGCATTTATATAAAATTTTAGAAAAATGCAAACTAACTTAGAACAGAGAACAGAATAGTGATTGCCTTGTGCTGAGGGGCTTAGGGTGGGGCACTTTGGACGTGGGAGACAGATTGCAAAGGGAAACATGGAAACTTTGGGGTGATGAATAGGTTCACTATCTTGATTGTGGTGATGGTTCTGGGTGTGTATATATGTCAAAACTTCTCAAATTGTACACTTTAAATATGTGTAGTTTGTTGTAGGTCAGTTATACTGCAATAAAACTTTTAAAATAGTAACACCTAAATAAAGTAAATTAATATTGAATTAAATCCATGTATCATCACCAAAGTTATGATAATGATCAGCATTATAATTTATTGAGTTACTACCTCCCAGGAGTTCTAAGCACTTTACATGTTTTTGAACATTTAGTCATCACACTAACCATGTGAGGTAGTGCTATGATTATCAGGTTTTACAAATGAAGAGACTGAAGCATACAGAGGTTAAGAAATTTAACCAAGGTCATGTAAGTAAAAAGTGTCAGAGTCAGGATCTGGGCCCAATGATTTGGCTGTAGAAATTGTGCTTGTAGGATTAGTCATTATATACGAAAGCTGAGAGAGAATGTGTAACTATGGGGCAGAGGAGAGATTCAAAGACATGCAGATACCCTAGAGTGAGACATGTCAGTATCCTAGGCAACCTAATACTATTGGGCCCTCTTCAAGCCAATATTTCTTAAAAAAACTTTTGTGGGGTTAGAAAGAAATGAATTTTTTATTAAAATAATGTTATACTTCTTAATGTTCTAAACAAACATTGACTGTTCAGAAAAATTCTTATTTGTTTGAGGTTATCTTTCATTTACCAATATTTCCTATTGTGTTTTATAACCAGTTCTTTAACGATAGAGGTAACAGAGAATTTGGTGAGAATCTTGTTCATGTTTTAAAGCTGTTTTTTCCCCACTTGTCTGTGCATCTTGTCCTCCCTTCTGTTTTCTTGGGTAAACAAGAAATCAAACAAGTTCTTGGGAGGTACATTACAGAACTTAAAATTTCTTTCTTCTTCTCAATAAATACATGATGATGTGCATCATTTAGCTCAGTTGTTCCATCAACTTCTAGGCTTCTGTGAGATGACTAGTCTCAGTGTTGCTGCCATAGACTGTTGGGCCATGCAACTTGTATGTCACAAAAATACTGAAGGAACATGTGTTGGATCTAGTAAAGAGCATTTTTTCCATCACTCAAAGCTACTTTCTACTTCAGAGATAGTGGGGCCAAATTACATTTTACTAATTATGTAAAGCAGTGGTCCCCAACTTTTTGGCACTAGGAGCCGGTTTCACGGAAGACAATTTTTCCACGGACTGGGGGTGGGGTGGGGGAAGGCTTTGGGATGATTCAAGCATATTACATTTATTGTGCACTTTATTTCTATTATTATTACATTGTAATATATAATGAAATGATTATACAACACACCATAATGCAGAATCAGTGGGAGCCCTGAGCTTGTTTTCACTTGCCACTCACTGATAGGGTTTTTTTTTTTAAACATCTTTATTGGAGTATAATTGCTTTACAATGTTGTGTTAGTTTCTGCTGTATAACAAGGTGAATCAGCTATACATATACATATATACCCATATCCCCTCCCTCTTGCACTTCCCTCCCACCCTCCCTATCCCTCCCATCTAGGTGGTCGCAAAGCACCGAGTTGATCTCCCTGTGCTCTGTGGCTGTTTCCCACTAGCTATCTATTTTACATTTGATAGTGTATATATGTCCATGCCACTCTATCACTTCGTCCCAGCTTACCCTTCCCCCTCTCTGTGTCCTCAAGTCCATTCTCTATGTCTGTGTCTTTATTCCTGTCGTGCCTCTAGGTTCATCAGAACGATTTTTTTCTTAGATTCCATATATGTGCGTTAACATACGGTGTTTGTTTTTCTCTTTCTGATTTACTTCACTCTGTATGACAGATTCTAGGTCCATCCACCTCACAAGAAATAACTCAATTTCGTTTCTTTTTATGGCTGAGTAATATCCATTGTATATATGTGCCACATCTTTATCCATTCATCTATTGATGGACACTTAGGTTGCTTCCATGTCCTGGCTATTATGAATAGTGCTACAATGAACATTGTGGTACATGACTCTTTTTGAATTATGGTTTTCTCAGGGTATATGCCCAGTAGTGGGATTTCTGGGTCATATGGAAGTTCTATTTTAGTTTTTTAAGGAACGTCCATACTGTTCTCCATAGCGGCTGTATCAATTTACATTCCCACCAACAGTGCAAGGGAGTTCCCTTTTCTCCACACCCTCTCCAGCATTTATTGTTTGTAGATCTTTTGATGATGGCCATTCTGACCCGTGTGAGGTGATACCTCACTGTAGTTTTGGTTTGCATTTCTCTAATAATTAGTGATGTTGAGGATCTTCTCCTCTGCCTCTTGGCCATCTGTATGTCTTCTTTGGTGAAATGTCTATTTTGGTCTTCCGCCCATTTTTGGATTGGGTTGTTTGTCTTTTTGATATTGAGCTCCATGAGCTGTATATTTTGGCGATTAATCCTTTGTCAGTTGCTTCATTAGCAAATATTTTCTCCCATTCTGAGGGTTGTCTTTCCATCTTGTTTATTGTTTCTGTTGCTGTGCAAAAGCTTTTAAATTTCATTAGGTGCCATTTGTTTACTTTTGCTTTTATTTCCATTTCTCTAGGAGGTGGGTCAAAAAGAATCTTGCTGTGATTTACATCAAAGAGTGTTCTGCCTATGTTTTCCTCTAAGAGTTTTATAGTGTCTGGCCTTACATTTAGGTCTTTAATCCATTTTGAGTTTATTTTTGTGTATGGTGTTAGGGAGTGTTCTAATTTCATTCTTTTACATGTAGCTGTCCAGTTTTCCCAGCACCACTTATTGAAGAGGCTGTCTTTTCTCCATTGTATATTCTTGCCTCCTTTATCAAAGATAAGGTGACCATATGTGCATGGGTTTACCTCTGGGCTTTCTATCCTATACCATTGATCTATATTTGTGTGTTTGTGCCAGTACCATACTGTCTTGATTACTGTAGTTTTGTAGTGTAGTCTGAATTCAGGGAGCCTGATTCCTCCAGCTCTGTTTTTCTTTCTCAAGATTGCTTTGGCTATTCAGGGTCTTTTGTGTTTCCATAAAAACTGTGCAATATTTTGTTCTAGTTCTGTGAAAAATGCCATTGGTAGTTTGATAGGGATTGCATCGAATCTGTAGATTGCTTTGGGTAGTATAGTCATTTTCACAATATTGATTCTTCCAATCCAAGAACATGGTATATCTCTCCATCTGTTTGTATCATCTTTAATTTCTTTAATCCGTGTCTTATAGTTTTCTGCATATGGATCTTTTGTCTCCTTAGGTAGGTTTATCCCTAGGTATTTTATTCTTTTTGTTGCAATGGTAAATGGGAGTGTTTCCTTAATTTCTCTTTCAGATTTTCATCATTAGTGTATAGGAATGCAAGAGATTTATGTGCATTAATTTTGTATCCTGCTACTCTACCAAATTCATTGAATAACTCTAGTAGTTTTCTGGTGGCATCTTTAGGATTCTCTATGTATAGTATCATGTCATCTGCAAACAGTGACAGCTTTACTTCTTCTTTTCCAATTTGGATTCCTTTTATTTCTTTTTCTTCTCTGATTGCTGTGGCTAAAACTTCCAAAACTGTGTTGAACAATAGTGGTGAGAGTGGGCAACCTTGTCTTGTTCCTGATATTAGAGGAAATGATTTCAGTTTTTCACCATTGAGAACGATGTTGGCTGTGGGTTTGTCATATATGGTCTTTATTATGTTGAGGTAGGTTCCCTCTATGCCTACTTCTGGAGAGTTTTTTATCATAAATGGGTGTTGAATTTTGTCAAAAATTTTTTCTGCATCTATTGAGATGATCATATGGTTTTTCTCCTTCAATTTGTTAATATGGTGTATCACATTGATTGCTTTGTGTATACTGAAGAATCCTTGCATTCCTGGGATAAACCCCACTTGATCATGGTGTATGATCCTTTTAATGTGCTGTTGGATTCTGTTTGCTAGTATTTTGTTGAGCAAAGGAGAATACTGAAGAATCCTTGCATTCCTGGGATAAACCCCACTTGATCATGGTGTATGATCCTTTTAATGTGCTGTTGGATTCTGTTTGCTAGTATTTTGTTGAGGATTTTTGCAACTATGTTCATCAGAGATATTGGCCTGTAGTTTCTTTTTTTGTGACATCTTTGTCTGGTTTTGGTATCAGGGTGATGGTGGCCTTGTGGAATGAGTTTGGGAGTGTTCCTCTCTCTGCTATATTTTGGAAGAGTCTGAGAAGGATTGGTGTTAGCTCTTCTCTAAATGTTTGATAGAAATCGCCTGCAAAGCCATCTGGTCCTGGGCTTTTGTTTGTTGGAAGATTTTTAATCACAGTTTCAATTTCAGTGCTTGTGATTGGTCTGTTTATATTTTCTGTTTCTTCCTGGTTCAGTCTCAGAAGGTCGTGCTTCTCTAAGAATTTGTCTATTCCTTCCGGGTTGTCCATTTTATTAGCATATAGTCTCTTGTAGTAATCTCTCATGATCCTTTGTATTTCTGCAGTGTCAGTTGTTACTTCTCCATTTTCGTTGCTAATTCTGTTGATTTGAGTCTTCTCCCTTTTTTTCTTGATGAGTCTGGCTAATGGTTTATCAAGTTTGTTTATCTTCTCAAAGAAACAGCTTTTAGTTTTATTGATTTTTGCTATTGTTGCCTTCATTTCTGTTTCATTTATTTCTGATCTCATCTGTATGATTTTTTTTCTTTTGGTAATTTTGGGTTTTTTTTTTCGTTCTTCTTTCTCTAATTGCTTTAGGTGTAAGGTTAGGTTGTTTATTTGAGATTTTTCTTGTTTCTTAAGGTAGGATTGTATTGCTATAAACTTCTCTCTTAGAACTGCTTTTGCTACATCCCATAGGTTTTGGGTTGTCATGTTTTCACTGTCATTTGTCTCTAGGTATTTTTTAATTTCCTCTTTGATTTCTTCAGTGATCTCTTTGTTATTTAGTAGCGTATTGTTTAGCCTCCATGTGTTTGGATTTTTTACAGTTTTTTTATCCTGTAATTGATATCTAGTGTCATAGCGTTGTGGTTGGAAAAGATACTTGATACAATTTAAATTTTCTTAAATTTACCAAGGCTTGATTTGTGACCCAAGATATGATCTATCCTGGAGAATGTTCTATGAGCACTTGAGAAGAAAGTGTATTCTGTTGTTTTTGGTTGGAATGTCCTATAAATATCAATTAAGTCCATCTTGTTTAATGTGTCATTTAAAGTTTGTGTTTCCTTATTTATTTTCATTTTGTATGATATATCCATTGGTGAAAGTGGGGTGTTAAAGGCCCCGACTATGATTGTGTTACTGTCGATTTCCCCTTTTATGGATGTTAGCATTTGCCTTATGTATTGAGGTGCTCCTATGTTGGGTGCATAAATATTTACATTTGTTATATCTTCTTCTTGGATTGATCCCTTGATCATTATGCAGTGTCCTTCTTTGTCTCTTGTAATAGTCTTTATTTTAAGGTCTATTTTGTCTGATATGAGAATTGCTACTCCAGCTTTCTTTTGATTTCCATTGCACGGAATATCTTTTTCCATCCGCTCACTTTCAGTCTGTATGTGTCCCTAGGTTGGAAGTGGGTCTCCTGTAGACCGCATATGTACGGGTCTTGTTTTGTATCCATTCAGCCAGTCTATGTCTTTTGGTTGGAGCACTTAATCCATTTCCATTTAAGGTAATTATCAATATGTATGTTCCTATCACCATTTTCTTAATTGTTTTGCATTTCTTATTTTAGGTGTTTTCCTTCTCTTGTGTTTCCTGCCTAGAGAAGTTCCTTTAGCATTTCTTGTAAAGCTGGTTTGGTGGTGCTGAATTCTCTTAACTTTTGCTTCTCTATAAAGGTTTTAATTTCTCCATTGAATCTGAATGAGATGCTTGCTGGGTGGTGTAATCTTGGCTGTAGGTTTTTCCCTTTCATCACTTTAAATATGTTCTGCCAGTCCCTTCTGGCTTGCAGAGTTTCTGCTGAAAAATCAGCTGTTAACCTTATGGGGATTCCCTTGTATGTTATTTGTTGCTTTTCCCTTGCTGCTTTTAATATTTTTTCTTTGTATTTAATTTTTGATCTTTGATTAATATGTGTTTCAGCGTGTTTCTCTTTGGATTTATCCTGTATGGTACTTTCTGTGCTTACTGGAGTTGATTGACTATTTCCTTTCCCATGTTAGGGAAGTTTTTGACTATAATCTCTTCCAATTTTTTCTCAGACCCTTCCTTTTTCTCTTCTTCTTTTGGGACCCCTATAATTCAAATGTTGGTGCATTTATTGTTGTCCCAGAGGTCTCTGTTACTGTCCTCAGTTCTTTTCATTCTTTTTTCTGTATTCTGTTCCCTGGCAGTTATTTCCACCATTTTATCTTCCAGCTCACTTATCCATTCTTCTGCCTCAGTTATTCTGCTATCAATTCCTTCTAGAGTATTTTTAATTTCATTTATTGTATTGTTCATCACTGTTTGTTTGCTCTATAATTCTTCTAGAATCTTGTTAAATGTTCATTGTATTTTCTCCATTCTGTTTCCGAGATTTTGGATCATCTTTACTATTATTACTCTGAATTCTTTTTCAGGTAGGCTGCCTATTTCATCTTCATTTATTTGTTCTTGTAGATTTTTACCTTGCTCCTTCATCTGTAACATATTTTTTTGCCCTTTCTTTTCTTTTTTTTTTTGATGGGTGGTGCTGTATTCCTGTCTTACTGGTTGTTTGGCCTGAGATGTCCAGCACTGTAGTTTGTAGGCAGTTGGATAGAGCTGGTTCTCGGTGCTGAGATGAGGACCTCTGGGAGGCCTCACTTCGATTGACATTCCCTGGGGTCTGAGGTTCTCTGTTAGTCCAGTAGTTTGGACTCAGAGCTCCCACCACACGAGCTCAGGCCTGACCTCCGGCCTGGGAACCAAGGTCCTGCAAGCTTCATGGCACGGTTAAAAAAAAAAAAGAAGGAAAGAAGAAAAGGAGCAATACAATATCAAAAATAAAAACAAAATAAAATTAGAAGGATAAAAAATATATTAGGAAAAATAAAACTATAATTGAAACAACTTCAACAAGGTAAAATAAAACCACAACAGAAAAAAGAAAAGAAAAAGGTAGAGGGGAACAAACCAAAAGGAGAGAACAATAACAAAGTATAAAGAATAAAATAAAATTAGAAAAATATAAGATTATTAGGAAAAATAAAAATATAAAAGAATCAACAATGAATCAACAAGGTAAAACAGAACCCTAATCTAAAAGAGGGAAAAAGAAAAAAAAAAAAAAAAAAAAGCCTTGGCTATTTGGGCTGCGTTTAGGCAGGGGTGGGGTTTAGGGTGGGGCGGGACCTAGGTGGGTAGGTGGGGTGACTTTTAAGCATGGGGTGGGGTGTAGGCTCAGGACCCACGTAGCCGGAAAAGGCCCTGGTGGCTGGGCCTAGGCAGGGCGATGTTCCAGCATGGGGCAGGGCCTCTGCTTAGGACCTGTGCAGAGGTGAAAGGCAGTGCGTCTAAAGGAGGGCATCTGGAGTGTGGAGTTCTGGAGTTTGGAGGTAGGGCCCTGGGTGGGGGGGTGGGGGGGGGCGTTTAGGCCCAGCTCCTTGGAAGGGATCTCCGAATGTAGAGGTAGGGCCCTGGGCGGGGGTGTAGGGGTGGGGTTTGGGTTCTGTGCGGCAGAAGGGAGGCTGGGAGGGCAGAGGATCAGACCTGGGAGCCCAACAGGCTTCCCGTTCCCTAAGTGGACAGGGAAGTCACTGGCTCCGTTCCCTTCCGTTCCTTCGCGCCCCTTCCCCGCCATCTCCCCCAGGTTCTCCCCTGTCTCTGCTGAACCCCTAAGCATGGGTGGGTCCCGCTGGGTGTAGGAACTCCTCTCCTCCCCAGCCACCCCTCAACGGTCCTGATCCCAGAGGTCCGGCCTTTACTTTTTTTTTTTTTTTGCAGTACGCGGGCCTCTCACTGTTGTGGCCTCTCCCGTTGCGGAGCACAGGCTCCGGACGCGCAGGCTCAGCGGCCATGGCTCACGGGCCCAGCCACTCCGTGGCATGTGGGATCTTCCCAGACCGGGGCACGAACCCGTGTCCCCTGCATCGGCAGGCAGACTCTCAACCACTGCGCCACCAGGGAAGCCCCCGGCCTTTACTTTTGCTCCCCCTTCCCTCCCTCCCACTCCCTCAGAACCAAAGCAGCTGGAGGGGACCTAGGTGGGCAGAGGTTCAGGCCCGGGATCTCAGCAGGTTCCTGGGGGCCCAACTGGACAGGGAAAACCTGGCCATGCTCCCTTCTTATCTTTTGCCCTCCCAATGGTCCCCCAATTTTACCCCTTTGGGCATGGGATCCCTTCCCCTCCCCAAGCCCGCCCTCAGGGACACGAGTCCCACCCCACCTCCACTTCTCCTCCCCCTTCACTCCCCCCATGCCCCATGTCCTACCCAGTTGCTGGGGGTTTCTCCCATCCCCTTAGGTGTCCATGGTCCCCCCACTAGGGCCTGGTAGGTGCCCTAGTTGTGAGGAGACATGAATTCCGCATCCTCCTAGTACACCATCTTGACTCCACCCTCTCACTGATAGGGTTTTGATATGTCTTTAAGCAATTGACTTATTATGGTCTCTGTGCAGTCAAACCTCTCTGCTAATGATAATCTGTATTTGCAGCTGCTTCCCTGTGCTAGGATCACCGCCTCAGCTCCCCCTCAGATCATCAAGCATTAGATTCTCATAAGGAGCATGCAGCCTAGATCCCTCGCATGTGCAGTTCACAGTAGTGTTCACGCTCCTATGAGAATCTAATGCTGCCACTGATCTGACAGGCGGAGCTCAGGCAGTAATGCAAGCAATGGGGAGCGGCTGTAAATACAGATGAAGCTGCACTTGCTCGCCCACTGCTCACCTCCTGCTGTGTGTCATGGTTCCTAACAGGCCACAGACTGATACTGATCCATGTCCCAGAGGTTGGGGACCCCTGATGTAAAGGATCAGTTCTGGAAATCTGAGATAGTGACATTATATTTCTGGTTTACTCCAGATTTGTTTTAATGCCCATTATAGCTGGCTGCTATAATGGGTAGCCCATGTCTGAATCCAATTCTGGGAATATTCAAATCCTAACAATCTGATCAGAATTATACTCAACAAAATAGGATTGAATAAGACAGAAACATACTGAAATCTATCTGTGAAGACTCTAGAAAGTGAGGAGTCACTGAAGAAAAATTTGCTTAGTGTTTATCCAGCAGTGCTGAACCTGAAAGGTATCATACTCTGAATGTTTGTGACTGGGCCCTCCATGTTTCTGGTACCTCTAGTTTGCTCCATAACAGGAACAGTGGGTTAATATGAGGTGAGGGAGAGTGTGTTGATCTCTTCAGTTCAAATGAATGCCTTCATTTTCAAGCTCATTAAGCACTCTTCCCCTCTGTCATGAGTCTTCTTTAGGTCAAGAAAGGAAAAAACCCACACTGAAGTGTAACAGCACTATGGTTATTGATTCATTGTCTAGTAACCAAAGCTGATTTTACTTATTTGTGGGTGAGATTCAAATTGACTAACAGTGAAGAAAAACACCTGTTAGTTTTTTCACCATCCAAAGCATGCTGCACAACAATAAAATAATTGCATTAGGCTTATTCTTGCTCTTAGGGATTTAACAGGCTAAATAATTGATCAATTTGTATTCCAATTCATGATTTAGAATAGCAATGGAGCTTCTGACTATGGAAAGGAAGTATTGATTTATGACTTGGGAAAAAAATGGTCAAAGTGTGGATGTACCATCAACAGGTATAACAAATGAATCATTGAGATCCTGACTAGGAATTGGCATGTATTTAATTGCATGTGGAATAGAAGAAGTCTTTGAAGATGACTAGAAGGACAACAATGAGAAGGAAGAGGCCAAAGTGTCACCATTTAGTATTGATTCTACTGAATGATTCTAGATGAAGCACTTCACTTTTTTGTTATCTTGGTGTTTTCATCCAAAAACTGCATATTTAAAGATTGTCTCTGATTTTCTGAGTAAGGATTTCTTGACAGGACTGAACTTGAAATGATCCAAGGACTTAGTCCAAGGACAATAGGCTCAGATGGCTTGGAAATATACAAAGCTGTTAACAGTGGAGGTATAATAGGGGACCTTTATTTTCTGTAGTTCCCAAAATTCTGCTGTGAATAGGTATTGATATTATAATTAGGAAAAATTAATAAATGTAATTTAGCCAATAAAAATGGACTTAAACCTCATTGGTTGTATTCCCAACTGAACTTAACTGGATCCCCAAATGCCAGTTACTCCAACACCACGCAATGTGATGGAGAGCATGAAGGAGCAGAGGTGAGATGGAGAATCATTAACCTTAATCAATTACAGTTAAAATAGTCTACTTTTGCAAATTTTACAAATTTGCTGAAAGAGCAGGTGTGAGATTCCTTCCCTGGGAACATACCCTGAGAAGAAGTTTAGCAGGCAGTGTGTTTATTAGCAAGTGCCCTTGGGGTCAATACCTATGGATGAAAATGGAATGAGGCAGGATTGGGCAGAAAGAGAAGTTGAGCTGCCTCTGCTGACTTCATGAAAACCTCTGGAGATAGAATGACCTTTCCAAGTTGTCCAGTTTTTCATTTTCATTATTTTTTAAAGAGGTAAAATAATCATATGGTAGAAAATTAAAAATATTCAGAAAGAGTATCCAGAGGAAATTCATTCTCCTACCTTTGAACTACAGGCCTCAGGAAACTTCTCCAGAGTTAACCTGTTACCAGTTCTGTATATGTACTTCCAGAGATACTCTTTTTTTTTTAAATTTTATTTTTTTTTATTAGTTTCTGCTTTATAACAAAGTGAATTAGTCATACATATACATCTGTTCCCACATCCCTTCCCTCATGCATCTCCCTCCCTCCCACCCTCCCCATCCCACTCCTCCAGGCGGTCACAAAGCACCGAGCTGATCTCCCTGTGCTCTGTGGCTGCTTCCCACTATCTATCTACCTTACGTTTGGTAGTGTATATATGTCCATGCCTCACTTTCGCTTTGTCACAGCTCACCCTTCCCCCTCCCCATATCCTCAAGTCCATTCTCAAGTAGGTCTGTGTCTTTATTCCCGTTTTACCCCTAGGTTCTTCATGACATTTTTTTTTAAAAATTCCATATATATGTGTTAGCATACGGTATTTGTCTTTCTCTTTCTGACTTACTTCACTCTGTATGACAGACTCTAGGTCTATCCACCTCATTACAAATAGCTCAGTTTCGTTTCTTTTTATGGCTGAGTAATATTCCATTGTATATATGTGCCACATCTTCTTTATCCATTCATCCGACGATGGACACTTAGGTTGTTTCCAGCTCCGGGCTATTGTGAATAGAACTGCAATAAACATTTTGGTACATGTCTCTTTTTGAATTATGGTTTTCTCAGGGTATACGCCTAGTAGTGGGATTGCTGGATCATATGGTAGTTCTATTTGTAGTTTTTTAAGGAACCTCCATACTGTTCTCCATAGTGGCTGTACCAATTCACATTCCCACCAGCAGTGCAAGAGTGTTCCCTTTTCTCCACACCCTCTCCAGCATTTATTGTTTCTAGATTTCTTGATGATGGCCATTCTGACTGGTGTGAGATGATATCTCATTGTAGTTTTGATTTGCATTTCTCTAATGATTAATGATGTTGAGCATTCTTTCATGTGTTTGTTGGCAGTCTGTATATCTTCTTTGGAGAAATGCCTATTTAAGTCTTCTGCCCATTTTTGGATTGGGTTGTTTGTTTTTTTGCTATTGAGCTGCATGAGCTGCTTATAAATTTTGGAGATTAGTCCTTTGTCAGTTGCTTCATTTGCAAATATTTTCTCCCATTCTGAGGGTTGTCTTTTGGTCTTGTTTATGGTTTCCTTTGCTGTGCAAAAGCTTTGAAGTTTCAATAGGTCCCATTTGTTTATCTTTGTTTTTATTTCCATTTCTCTAGGAGGTGGGTCAGAAAGGATCTTGCTGTGATTTATGTCATAGAGTGTTCTGCCTATGTTTTCCTCTAAGAGTTTGATAGTTTCTGGCCTTACGTTTAGGTCTTTAATCCATTTTGAGCTTATTTTTGTGTATGGTGTTAGGGAATGATCTAATCTCATTCTTTTACATGTAGCTGTCCAGTTTTCCCAGCACCACTTATTGAAGAGGCTGTCCTTTCTCCACTGTACATTCCTGCCTCCTTTATCAAAGATAAGTTAACCATATGTGCGTGGGTTTATCTCTGGGCTTTCTATCCTGTTCCATTGATCTATCTTTCTGTTTTTGTGCCAGTACCACACTGTCTTGATTACTGTAGCTTTGTAGTATAGTCTGAAGTCAGGGAGCCTGATTCCTCCAGCTCCGTTTTTCGTTCTCAAGATTGCTTTGGCTATTCGGGGTCTTTTGTTTCTCCAAACAAATTTTGAAATTTTTTGTTCTAGTTCTGTGAAAAATGCCAGTGGGAATTTGATAGGGATTGCATTGAATCTGTAGATTGCTTTGGGTAGTAGAGTCATTTTCACAATATTGATTCTTCCAATCCAGGAGCATGGTATATCTCTCCATCTATTTGTATCATCTTTAATTTCTTTCATCAGTGTCTTATAATTTTCTGCATACAGGTCTTTTGTCTCCTTAGGTAGGTTTATTCCTAGATATTTTATTCTTTTTGTTGCAATGGTAAATGGGAGTGTTTTCTTGATTTCATTTTCAGATTTTTCATCATTAGTTTACAGGAATGCCAGAGATTTCTGTGCATTAATTTTGTATCCTGCTACTTTACCAAATTCATTGATTAGCCCTAGTAGCTTTCTGGTAGCATCTTTAGGATTCTCTATGTATAGTATCATGTCATCTGCAAACAGTGACAGCTTTACTTCTTTTCCAATTTGGATTCCTTTTATTTCCTTTTCTTCTCTGATTGCTGTGGCTAAAACTTCCAAAACTAAGTTGAATAAGAGTCGTGAGAGTGGGCAGCCTTGTCTTGTTCCTGATCTTAGTGGAAATGGTTTCAGTTTTTCACCATTGAGGACAATGTTGGCTGTGGGTTTGTCATATATGGCCTTTATTATGTTGAGGAAAGTTCCCTCTATGCCTACTTTCTGCAGGGTTTTTATCATAAATGGGTGTTGAATTTTGTCGAAAGCTTTCTCTGCATCTATTGAGATGATCATATGGTTTTTCTCCTTCAACTTGTAAATATGGTGTATCACATTGATTGATTTGCATATATTGAAGAATCCTTGCATTCCTGGAATAAACCCCACTTGATCATGGTGTATGATCCTTTTAATGTGCTGTTGGATTCTGTTTGCTAGTATTTTGTTGAGGATTTTTGCATCTATGTTCATCAGTGATATTGGCCTGTAGTTTTCTTTCTTTGTGACATCCTTGCCTGGTTTTGGTATCAAGGTGATGGTGGCCTCATAGTATGAGTTTGGGAGTGTTCCTTCCTCTGAAGTTGTTTGGAAGAGTTTGAGAAGGATGGGTGTTAGCTCTTCTCTAAATGTTTGATAGAATTCGCCTGTGAAGCCATCTGGTCCTGGGCTTTTGTTTGTTGGAAGATTTTTAATCACAGTTTCAATTTCAGTGCTTGTGATTGGTCTATTCATATTTTCTATTTCTTCCTGATTCAGTCTTGGCAGGTTGTGCATTTCTAAGAATTTGTCCATTTCTTCCAGGTTGTCCATTTTATTGGCATAGAGTTGCTTGTAGTAATCTCTCATGATCTTTTGTATTTCTGCAGTGTCAGTTGTTACTTCTCCTTTTTCATTTCTAATTCTATTGATTTGAGTCTTCTCCCTTTTTTTCTTGATGAGTCTGGCTAATGGTTTGTCTATTTTGTTTATCTTCTCAAAGAACCAGCTTTTAGTTTTATTGATCTTTGCTATCATTTCCTTCATTTCTTTTTCATTTATTTCTGCTCTGATCTTTATGATTTCTTTCCTTCTGCTAGCTTTGGGGGTTTTTTGTTCTTCTTTTTCTAATTGCTTTAGGTGCAGGGTCAGGTTGTTTGCTCGAGATGTTCCTGTTTCTTAAGGTGGGATTGTATTGCTATAAAATTCCCCCTTAGAACTGCTTTTGCTGCATCCCATAGGTTTTGGGTCGTCGTGTCTCCATTGTCATTTGTTTCTAGGTATTTTTTAATTTCCTCTTTGATTTCTTCAGTGATCACTTCGTTATTGAGTAGTGTATTGTTTAGCCTCCACGTGTTTGTATTTTTTACAGATCTTTTCCTGTAATTGATGTCTAGTCTCATAGCATTGTGGTCGGAAAAGATACTTGATACAATTTCAATTTTCTTGAATTTACCAAGGCTTGATTTGTGACCCAAGATATGATCTATCCTGGAGAATGTTCCATGAGCACTTGAGAAAAATGTGTATTCTGTTGTTTTTGGATGGAATGTCCTATAAATATCAATTAAGTCCAACTTGTTTAATGTATCATTTAAAGCTTGTGTTTCCTTATTTATTTTCATTTCATTTCACCAATCTGTCCATTGGTGAAAGTGGGGTGTTAAAGTCCCCTACTATGATTGTGTTACTGTCGATTTCTCCTTTTATGGCTGTTAGTATTTGCCTTATGTATTGAGGTGCTCCTATATTGGGTGCATAAATATTTACAATTGTTATATCTTCTTCTTGGATCGATCCCTTTATCATTATGTAGTGTCCTTCTTTGTCTCTTCTAATAGTCTTTATTTTAAAGTCTATTTTGTCTGATATAAGAATTGCTACTCCAGCTTTCTTTTGATTTCCATTTGCATGGAATGTCTTTTTCCATCCCCTTACTTTCAATCTGTATGTGTCTCTAGGTCTGAAGTGGGTCTCTTGTAGACAGCATATATATGGGTCTTGTTTTTGTATCCATTCAGCCAATCTGTGTCTTTTGGTGGGAGCATTTAGTCCATTTACATTTAAGGTAATTATTGATATGTATGTTCCTATTCCCATTTCCTTAATTGCTTTGGGTTCGTTATTGTAGGTATATTCCTTCTGTTGTGTTTCTTGCCTAGAGAAGTTCCTTTAGCATTTGTTGTAAATCTGGTTTGGTGGTGCTGAACTCTCTCAGCTTTTGCTTGTCTGTTAAGGTTTTAATTTCTCCATCAAATCTGAATGAGATCCTTGCTGGGTAGAGTAATCTTGGTTGCAGGTTTTTCTCCTTCATCACTTTAATTATGTCCTGCCACTCCCTTCTGGCTTGTAGAGTTTCTGCTGAGAGATCAGCTGTTAACCTGATGGGGATTCCCTTGTGTGTTATTTGTTGTTTTTCCCTTGCTGCTTTTAATATGATTTCTTTGTGTTTAATTTTTGACAGTTTGATTAATATGTGTCTTGGCGTATTTCTCCTTGGATTTATTCTGTATGGGACTCTCTGTGCCTCCTGGACTTGATTAACTATTTCCTTTCCCATATTAGGGAAGTTTTCAACTATAATCTCTTCAAATATTTTCTCAGTCCCTTTCTTTTTCTCTTCTTCTTCTGGAACCCCTATAATTCGAATGTTGGTGCATTTAATGTTGTCCCAAAGGTCTCTGAGACTGTCCTCTGTTCTTTTCATTCTTTTTTCTTTATTTTGCTCTGCATCAGTTATTTCCACTATTTTATCTTCCACCTCACTTATCCGTTCTTCTGCCTCAGTTATTCTGCTATTGATCCCATCTAGAGTATTTTTCATTTCATTTATTGTGTTTTTAATCGATGCTTGATTCATCTTTAGTTCTTCTAGGTCCTTGTTAACTGTTTCTTGCATTTTGTCTATTCTATTTCCAAGATTTTGGATCTTGGAAATAGAATCTTGGATCATCTTTACTATCATTATTCTGAATTCTTTTTCAGGTAGACTGCCTATTACCTCTTCATTTGTTAGGTCTGGTAGGTTTTTATCTTGCTCCTTCACTTGCTGTGTGTTTTTCTGTCTTCTCATTTTGCTTATGTTACTGTGTTTGGGGTCTCCTTTTTGCAGGCTGCAGATTCGTAGTTCCTGTTGTTTTTGGTGTCTGTCCCCAGTGGCTAAGGTTGTTTCAGTAGGTTGTGTAGGCTTCCTGGTTGGGGGGACTAGAGCCTGTGTTCTGGTGGTTGAGGCTCGATCTTGTCTTTCTGGTGGACAGGTCCACGTCTGGTGGTGTGTTTTGGGGTGCCTGTGGCCTTATTATGTTTTTAGGCAGCCTCTCTGTTAATGGGTTTGGTTGTGTTCCTGCCTTGCTAGTTGCTTGGCATAGGGTGACCAGCACTGTAGTTTGCTGGTTGTTGACTAAAGCTGGGTGCTGGTGTTGAGATGGAGATCTCTGGGAGATTTTTGCTGCTTTGCTATTATGTGGAGCTGGGAGGTCTCATGTGGACCCGTGTCCTGAAGTTGCCTCTCCCACTTCAGAGACACAGCACTGACTCCTGGCTGCAGCACCAAGAGCCTTTCATCTACCCGGCTCAGAATAAAAGGGAGAAAAAGTAGAAAGAAAGAATTAGTAGAAGAAAGAATGAGAGAGAGAAAGAAAGGAAGAAGGAAAGAAAGGAAGGAAGGAAGAAAGAAAGAAAGGAGGGAGGGAGGGAGGAAGGATGGAAAGAAAGAAAGAAAGAAAGGAGGGAGAGAGGGAGGAAGGAAAGAAAAAGAAAGAGTGAAAGGAAGAAGGGAGGGAGGGAGGGAGGAAGGAAAGAAAGAGAGAAAGAAGGAAAGGAGGGGCGGAGGGAGGGAGGAAGGGAAGGTAGGAAAAAAAGAAAGAGCGGGTAAAGTAAAATAGAATAAAGTATGAAATATAGTAGCGTTATTAAAATTAAAAAGTAATTATTGAAAAAAAAAACGGACCGATAGAACCCTGGGACATATGGTGGAAGCAAAGCTATACAGAGAGAATCTTACACAGAAGAATACACCTACACATTCACAAAAAGAGAGCAGGGGGAAAAATCAAAAATCTTGCTCTCCAAGTCCACCTCCTCAATTTGGGATACTTCGTTGTAAAAAGAGGAAAAGGGCGAGAAGTCTGAAATCTTGCTAAGTCCACCTCCTTAATTTGGGATAATTCGTTGTAAAAAGAGGAAAAGGGGGGAAAGTCTTAAATCTTGTCCTCAAAGTCCACTTCCTCAATTTGGGATGATTCGCTGTCTATTCATGCACTCCACAGACGCAGGGCACATCAAGTGGACCGTGGAGCTTTAATCCGCTGCCTCCGAGGCTGCACAGAGAGATTTCCCTGTCTCTTCTCTGCTCTCACAGCTCCCGGGTCTCAGCCTTGGACCGGGCCCCGCCTCTGCGCGTAGGTCGCCGGAGGGCGTCCGTTCTTCGCTCAGACAGGACGGGTTTAAAGGAGCCGCTGATTCGGGGGTTCTGGCTTACTCAGGCAGAGGGGAGGGAGGGGCGCGCAGAGTGGGGCGGGCCTGCGGCGGCAGAGGCCGGCGTGACGTTGCACCAGACCGAGGCGCTCCGTGCGCTTTCCCAGGAAAGCCGTCCCCGGGTTCCGGGATCCCGGCAGTGGCGGGGTGCACAGGCCCCCCGGAAGGCGGGGCGGACAGTGACCCGCGCTCGCACACAGGCCCCGCAGCTGCGGCAGCAGCAGCAGCCTCAGCGTCCCACGCCCGTCTCCGGGGTCCGCGCCTTTAGCCGCAGCTCGCGCCCGTCTCCGGCGCTTCCCAAAGCAGCCCTCTTAATGCCCTCTCCTCGCGCACCAGGAAACAAAAGGGAAGAAAAAGCCTCTTGCCTCTTCGGCAGCTCCAGACCCTTTCCCCGGACTCCCTCCGGGCTAGCCGTGGTGCACTAACCCCTTCAGGCTCTCTTCCTGCCGCCAGCCCCAGTCCTCTGCCTGCGCTCCGACTGAAAGCCGATACCCGAGCCTCAGCTCCCAGCCCCGCCCGCCCCGGCGGCCGAGCAGACAAGCCTCTCGGGCTGGTGTGTGCCTGCGGGCACCGATCCTCTGTGCCGGAATCTCTCCGCTTTGCCCTCCACACCCCTGTTGCTGTGCTCTCCTCCGCTACTCCGAAGCCTTCCCCCTCCGCCACCTGCAGTCTCCGCCCGCGAAGGGGCTTGTAGTGTGTGGAAGGAAACCTTTCCTCCTTCACGGCTCCCTCCCACTGGTGCAGGTCCCGTCCCTATCCTTTTGTCTCTGTTTTTTCTTTTTTCTTTTGCCCTATCCAGGTATGTGGGGAGTTTCTTGCCTTTTGGGGGGGGGGTCTGAGGTCTTCTGTCAGCATTCAGGAGGTGTTCTGTAGGAGTTGTTCCACGTGTAGATGAATTTCTGATGTATCTGTGGGGAGTAAGGTGATCTCCGCGTCTTACTCTTCCGCCATCTTCCCAGGGTCCCCCAGAGATATTCTAACCATATAAAATCACATTCATATTTCTCTTTCTTTTTTCTCCCTTTTATACAAATGGCAGCATACTATACACAAGAGCAAGTGGGTCCACTACATTACAGAAAGAGAACAATATGGAGCCCAGAGGTGGATATGTGACATTCTTTGCTCTTTCTAGGCCCTAAAGACTCAGTCTCAGATGACTATCCCCCTGTCCTCATGCCCTTCCTTTTTCCTTTCCTATCCTCTCCTTTTTCCTACATGCCCAGCTTTATTTTGCTAGTGTGGTGAAGGCTGGGGAAGTCATGATTCCTGGCTGTGGTAGGCTGAACAATGGCCCCTAAAGATATGTAGAGCTTAATCCCTGGAACCTTATAGGGCAAAAAGGATTTTGCAGATGTTATTAAGTTAAGGATGTTTAGATGGTGGAGATTATCCTGGGTTGTCTGGTCGCCCTAAATGTAATCACAAGTATTCTTATAAGGGGCAGGCAGGGAGAGATTTGAGTCCAGAAGAAAGCAATGTGAAGACTGAAGCAAGACACTACTCTGCTGGCTTTGAAGATGAAGGAAGGGGCCATGAGCCAAGGAATGCAAGGAATGCAGCTCTTGAGGCTAGAAAAGGCAAGGACACAGGTCCTTCCTTAGATCCTCTAGAGGGAGAGCAACCCTGCGACACCTTGATATAAGGCCAGTGAAATTGATTCCAGACTTCTGACCTCCAGAACTGTAAGCTCTAAGAGAATGAACGTATGTTGCTTTGAGTGCCAATTTGTGGTGATTTGTTACAGCCACAGGAAGTGAATCCACTGGTCATATCCTGAACAGGCAGCAGTCAGCTCTTGGAGCCAGCAGCTTCCTCAAATCCTTCGTCACAACAGGAGCACCCAAAACACAAGAAAACTTTCTTCTTGTTAATAAGGATTAATTTTCATGGCTTAACAGCTTCACTAAAAAGATTTCCAACTTCCTAAGAAGGCATGAGGCAGAGGGGCCTGAAAACTCCACCCTGCCCCTAGGTGAGCTGGACGCCCATCATTCCATGCCTCTTCTAGACATCAGTGTTGGTCCTGGTCCAGTTTCTGTGAGCCAGGTAAAGGTAATGTGCCATTACCATCTAGCCTGCTCTCCTTGGCAATATGGCAACATGGAGAGGTTGTCAGTTCTGGAATTACACTCTTCTTTAGCAGACCCTCTTAGGACAGACTTGCTGTCAAATAATTTTTGCGCTTCTCTGTTTTTGTGAGACATAAATCTATCATAGTATCCTTCCCCACTAAACTGGGACTGCGTCTCTGAATGCCTCTCAATACAGAGCTCTCAGTGGCTACTGACAAATGAAGGACATTGCTCAAGAGGTTTTCAACCCCAGTCATAAGGGCATGCTGAGCCTGAGAACACTCATGACAACTCCAGACTGACCGTATTTCTCCCACCAGACAGAGGAGAAATGACCTGATTAGATTTATAAATGTTTCTTTCCTTTTAAAAGATAGTCCTTCAAAACCTCTTATGTGAATCATGAGTAGCATCCCTGGAAAAACTTCTCAGTTATGAGGAAACTCAAACTGTGAGGACTCATTAAGTGTGTTAATTGTTCTGACCTCATCAGAGGAAGAGGTGTCATAGAAATAAAAAGATTCCTAGCTATTTTTATTTTAAAGTTGCAAACAAGTTCTTTAACATTTATTCTCTCTGTTGGTTGGTTTTTGCATAGTGGCTACCAAATATTATTGTGTCACTCTGTATTCAGCACCCTTCCTCTCAACTTTGGGTCACATCTGATTCCAATTTTGTTTCCACCTAAGGTACCCAGTGTTCTGCCTATGCCTCTGGATGGTCTCAAGCTCAGCAGTGCATCTCCTCATTCAGTTGTCTCACTATCCCCATTGGTGTTCAAGGTAACGGACATTCATTACTTCATTACTTCTGCTAGATCCCTAGGAGCCCAGTGAACAAGTCCGTTGGATCTTTGGTTGCCCTTAGCCATGGTCCTCCTCTTGGTGGAGTTGAACTTGGCAAAAGTAGGTTTGGTTCATTAGTAGAGATGACCCAATTTATGAGCTAGGCCTTTAGCACATGGGCTAACTGAGAAGGGAAAGTTTTCATGTCTGAGTGAATTCGAGGGTAGCAGAGCTGGCATAATTGAATCTCTTATCTGTCCTTACATTTTCTTGCAATTCTTTTGTTCATAAGTAGTTTAGACATAAGTGTCTTTTGCAATGAGCTATGAGATGGAAATTTGCAATGAGAGAGAGCATGCTTTATACATTTGGAAGTGGTTCACTGCAAGTGGTACACTCCTAGAGGTCAACAAATGTGTTCATTTTGTTGGACAACTTTCCCCAGGGCCCACTATTTGCACCCTCATAGCCACTATTCTAGAAAGCTGTTTAGAGTAAATCTGAAAACTGTAGTCATAAGTTAATTAGACCTGTCTGCAGAAAGGAGAAGCTGACATCCCAGTTTTATTAAGAAAGATTTCTTGACAGGTTGACTGCTAGTGTTGAGTGCTTAATGTATGAGTATTAGGAAAAAATCATTTAGGAGCTTAGGGGATTTCAGCATGGCATGCAGACTGGGATAAGAGAATCTAAATGTATTACAAATGTTTTAAACAATCTCACCCAAGTGAGGGTAAAGGGAGATGTGCAGACCTAAGTCACTCTGGAGATGAGAGGAGATGGTAAGACTAAGGGCAAAAGGAACTGTATATGAGTGCTTAATTACTCTAGTTGATGAAGTTGTTTCTAATGAGGGCGCAGGTTAACAATTCTAATACTACTGTACCTGTATACTGGAATTGAATAATTATCTTCCATGCAGGAGAATTCCAAATAATTTATGTAAGTACTTTGCTTAAAGAAGGGGGAGCATAACTGTTAGCTCTGCTCTGGAAACAGGCCCCTCATCTAAATTCTCAGTTAGGAGGGAGGTAACAAGGAAAACTTCCTGAGTCTTCTGTTTGTTAAAAATAATCAGCCTAAATTAATGCTCATGCAAAGAGACACATTTTGAGATGGCAAATTTTGTTCCCCTCCAGTAGCCAGGTTATAGGGGAGCTTTGTGAGCAGCATGACAACCCTTACAGCAATAACCCTCTGTCACTAAAATGATGCACTGAATCCACTCTAAAAATCCCAGCCTTTCTGGTCTTTCCTATATGTCTTGACTACAGCATCTCTCAACCAAGACAATGCTATTGTTCCTAAATGGGTCCTTTGTGAAAAATATGATGACTGTATTGTCAGCAACTGCCAGCCATAGCTCCCTGATCTGGAATTCAGTGCAGACAATCATCCCATGGGCAGGAAGATTCTAACTCTGGAAATGTTGAGTTCAAGGTATAGAGATCTATTTGGTGACAGAAAAATAGGACTCTGAGGATGTCATATAAAATGGCAGAGAACACCAGCTCCTCACCGGCAAATGTGAACATGCTGGAGATGAGACAGTAACCCATTCAGGCACTTTCGTACGTGATATCCCGTTATAGAATCGTGAGTGTGCCGTCCAAATGGGAGTCGTCCAGTAGCACCTCGTACCATTTTACCAAATCTGATGTGTATAATGGCTCCACAGAAAGTTATGGCCAGTCAGACTGCCATAACATGGGCAGTGGGGCAAATAAAACGCATCCCTTACCTCCCATAGTGAGGAGGGAAATCAAGTAATAGAGACAATGTGGGCATGGCAAAATTTACCTTCAGGTAATGTAGCATGTTTTGTCATGTAACCCAGAGCAAGAAGGAGCAAATATTCTCATCATAATAAGGCTGTGATATTTTTTAGTGTAAAATAACATCGAATTCATGCTATGAATTTATCATGTGAGTTGGAGGGTGAAAATTAATCCTTATGGGGACAAAGTGTGCTTAACGTTTAGAACCTTTAAGAGAGAATGCGCTACATAGACCCCAGAGTAGAGGAGCCCCCCTCCATGTCTCACTCCACCTCCCCCAGCCCAGAGCCAGCAGAACCCACCCTTCCCCTCTGCTGAGCAGTGGGCACAGTAGACACCTGCTGGCACGAAACACTTGGGATTATGGAATCTGCAAGGGTTGGAGGGAAACGATGGAGACTGAGATGACTGTTTTCGTGGAACGTCGTGGTAGAACCCAGGGGAGAAGCTGGGCAGTGACTGGAGCAGGGCTAGCAGAGGAAGAAAGGGTTAAAGGACGGGGGCTGTGGGAGAATTAGGAAAGAGAGAGGGGGAGAGCTAGGAAAGAAGCAAACACTCAGGCACCCCCCCAACACCCACCCTGCCCCTATCCCAGGCCCTTAGTGAGGATTTTTCCCTGATGTGGGAGTGAAGAGTTACAGATGGGGGCCCTCAGTCCCCACTCTTCCACACCTCTGCTGTCAGTAGGCAACCACAGTAACATCCCTTTGTGGGTCACTAGACAGCAGGTGTTGTCTCCTCCTTCGGGTGCCGAGCCAGTGAGGGAAGGAGGAGGTCCCTGACATCACCCTCCCTGAGGATAACTCAAGGCAGATTCAAGGAGCTGCTTCTAACAGAAATGCTGCCCACAACGTTCATGCAGCCATACAGATAGGGAAGTGAAGCAGCCATCTTGACCTATGGTTTTGGGTCAGCTCTTTTGACGCAGGAGACACTTTGTTGATACCATTCTGATGCAGCTGTCTGGAAGCATAGCATCAAAGTCGCTGAGTCAAAATGTAAAAATTTTACCTTTTATTACATAGTAATGTACACAGCAGGCACCTCACACCCTGACCCTTAGCTGCAGCCAAATTCGAAAATGGGGAATGGGTTGAGGTGGGGAGACAGTGTATTTCCTGAGATAAATGGTGAGCCTTTAATTCCATCCTTGAGCCATTATTGTCTCCTCATTGACTCTTCCAGAGGAGCCGTAGTACTAAAGCTGTCGTGGAGTATGGCTGTGACAGCTTCCCTAAGAACGTTCCATGCAGTAGATTATGTGCATGATAAAAATAGGGAGCTACAGAGAGGCCGCATAACTGGTTATTTGGTGCAGAACTGAGTGGGCATCAGAGTTGCTAAGCTGTAGCCGGGAGGACAGTGAGAGTAGGGCACAGCTCAACCTCTGGGCCCAGCTTCAGGTATTACACCTCAGGCTTCCTCATAGTCAAATGCAGTATAAAAAGCATGACTTAACTTACAGGGATAATGGGTCTCATGTTGTGCCATTATGATTCTTCAATCAGGTGCTTTTTTTTTTTTTTTTTAAACCAGATGTAGTTATGCCTAGCTTGGAAGTAACATATATCAATCCTAGACAAGATAATTTGAGGACATCACAGTATGGTCCATGACAGAATTACTATAAGTAGTGACTCTTTCCAATTTTTGCTGGCCTTAGATTTTAGAGCATGTTGTTGCCATTGCCACCACCTAAATTTCACCATTGCCCCATTTCTTGTATCCCTAGCTTCACATCCACACTTTTAGTTTCTGTGTCTGATTCCTTTCCCCTAGGTCAAATGCTCTAGGTGATGTGCCTCCCACCAAGACCCATTAGGAAGGGGAAAATGGTCGGCAGCCAAAAGGACTTGACTACAATCCATGCTATTGGCTGCCCCACATTAAAGCACACTTTACTTCCCATGTTTACTTCTGATAAGAAGAAGGAAAGAAAGGAAAAAACTCCCTCCTTACATAATGCAACTGTTTTCTTCAGACACCTGAAAGCATACTTGTGCCTTCCCAAAGGTAGGCCAGATCTCCTCAGTTACCACTACATTTCCAAATCCAACTCCATCTAGCTCTGCTACAGCTCTACATCAGTGTTCTGCAGTTTATATCCATCCTATAATGCCAAATTACCCACCATCAACATGTTGTATAAAATAGTGAGTTCCATTGCCTTTCCTCCCTTGTAAATGGAATTCCTTGACCAGAAACAACATTTTATGGGACACCGTAATGGTGAATAAGACCATGGATGGTTTCACGGCAAAGCATAGCAGGCAGGGATGGCAAATCCAGATCTGAAATGTGTCAATTATAGTGATTTTAAATTGCTGCTCCTTTCATGAAGGAGAGGATCCAATGTAATCCTTCTGTGATCAGATGAGCCATGAGCTCTTTGGGGATACTGGTATCATTTTTCATCTTTTTGCAATTCCACCCAAGGTTTAAATTCCCTTGAGAGAGAGGGTGTCTGATTTACCTAGACTGGATTCTGTGCCCAACCATTGGTCAGGGGTGGAGCTTTAAGGGGAATTACGATTGACAGGAACAAAAAGTATGGTTAACAAATAAAAGGATGGGGATGCTGGGCAGACAAAAAGAACAAAACTACATTCTACCACTTTGAGGCTCAATTCCCTCCCCTCCACATCACACATGGATTTTCAGGCAGAATTTTAAATGCCTTATCCTAATATTAAAAAATACCTTGTGTACGATCAAGAACACAAGAACACATTCACTCTCTGGGTGAAGTTCATTCTTCTTCTAGTTCCATTGTGATTCTGCCTTGACATTCTAAAACCTCAAACTTGACTCGTTTTGATTACTTAATTTGTGTAGGAGAGTCATCTATATTGATACATGTGGCTCTACTTCATTCCTTTTCACTACTATATGAATATGTTATGATTTACCCATTTTTCTGTTAAGGCACATTTGAATTTTTCTGTTTTTGACAATTATAAATAATATAATGGTAAACGTTCTTGGGTGTGTATCTTGGTTGACACGTACAAGAGCTTTTCTAGGGAACATCCTAGGAAAGGAATAGCTGAGTCAGAGTATGGTGCATTTCTAATGTTTTCTATTGTTCAGTTGCTTTCCACTTTATATTCCCATCAACTGTATGAGAATTTTATTTCCTGACCTCGTCAACAACACTCGTTGTTATCGGATATTAACAATTTGCTTATCTGATGGGTGTGATAGTATCACATTGTAGTTCTTATTTTCCTCTCGCTGATGTCAAACTTAGGTGGCAGGTATTATTATTAATGCCATTTTATAGATGGGGAATCTAAGACTTAGAAAATAATTTGTCCAAGGCCTTGCAGTTAGTAGGGGACAGGAAGTCAGGAATTATCCTGGAGAATCTAACTCCAAGCTATAACATTTTATAGCTAACACTTTACTCTTGGGCCAGAATGTGTTATTATAATGCAGAAACAATGCAAGAAATTGCATTTTTCTCTTCATTCTGTACTCTTCCAGTAGTCTGCCCTCTGTTCAAACTTCTTTCCATTCGTTTTTTTATCCTTTGTTTCCCTTCTTCCATCTTTTCTCTTCCTTCTCTCCCTTAGCCCCTTTCTCCCTCCCTCTCTTTTTCCTTCTATCCCTATATTTTAAATATATTTTAAAAATTACTTAATTAATTTATTATTTCTTTTTAGCTGTGTTGGGTCTTCAATGCTGCACGCAGGCTTTCTCTAGTTGCGGTGAGTGGGGGCTGCTTTTCGTTGCGGTGCATGGGCTTCACATTGCGGTGGCTTCTCTTTGTTGCGGAGCACGGGCTCTAGGAATGCGGGCTTCAGTAGTTGTGGCACGCAGGCTCAGTAGTTGTGCCTTGAGGGCTCTAGAGCGCAGGCTCAGTAGTTGTGGTCACGGGCTTAGTTGCTCTGTGACATGTGGGATCTTCCTGGATTAGGGCTCGAACCCATGTTGCCTGCATTGGCAGGCAGATTCTTAACCACTGCGCCACCAGGGCAGTCCTATCCCTATATTTTAAAAAGTCATCTTAGCTGGGTTATCCTGCACAAGTCTTCATAGATTTGAGTAAATGAAGTGAATAGGCATAATAAAATCTTGGGAGATTAACTGATTTTTCTTTACATTGTATGTGAAGAAATGACAAACCCACACATATCAAGGTTGAAGTGGAAAGAAACAAGGCTGAATCATTTGCGTGTGTATAATGTGGAAATGACTGTTAGCGAAAACTCTCTCTGGAGCAGCTGCCTCTGATACACACCACTTGTCTCCCATAATTAGAACAAAATTTAAGCTTCCTTAGGAACTGAAATTATGCAGCAAATTTATCATTAACAATAAAATGTTGAATGGAGAGCTGCCCCACCATTCATTCCTACATTAATTTCTCTTTTTAATTTCTTTGGCAAGTTCTGTTCTTAGCTAAAAAAGAATTATCACCTAAGCAGGTAATGTGAGGAATATGATTGTAAAACAAAATACAAGCTCAGGATGTTCTAAACCTTGTAGTTGCAAGAACAGTGAAGTAAATTGGACTCAGTCACCAAAGCACCAGTTTAGCAAATTTGTAGGCCTCAGGGTTTGTTAGAAAGAAGATACAAGAAGTTGAATCAATATTTTTATACAGAACGTTATAGTTTATCATATTGCTTTTTTTCTTACATAAAGAGGAAGCCTCTCCTCTGTGCCCACATAGCCTCTCTGCATCCTGAGGACGTTTTTGCCTATGAAACTTTTTGATTTATGTGGTTGATGCCATCATATTGCAGAAGATCCTTGACAGCAGGGCCCATGGCTTGTGCATTTGTGACTCTCACAGATATTAGCACCTTGTCTGGCACAAATGGGTGCACAATATATGATTACTGAATTAAGTTAAACTGAATTCAATAAAGTAACAAACATCCTGCTTTCTAATTCTGATCATGTCTATGAAGAACTGCCCCAGAGCACATGATGAACTGTTAAGATGACAGCAAATCTCTTCATCTCCATAGCCCCAAACTCTGGAATACAACTCTGTAAATAGAAAAATTAAAGTATCCTTGGTGGGATATTGGGAGTGAGATTGTGGCATAGGTTAGCAGATAACCAATAAGAGCAATTCCACTTCTTGAGGTGTACCAGAAAAAGTGAAAATAATATACCTTGGGTAGGTAGATTCAATCTTGTATGATTTTTTTTCCCTTAAATTAAGACTTACAGGAAGTTTGGGGTGGGAGTGGAGGGTGAGTTGAAAAGAATATTTTGAAGTTAATTTGGAAGAAAAACATGCAGGAATTCACAAAAGCTGAAAGAGTAGTAAGGAGTAAAAACTTCTCATATAAGGTATTAAAACATATTACAAACTATAGTTATTAAAACACAATGGCACTGGGGCAGGAACAAATCAACTTGTGTATCTGTTCACCTATTGGTAGACATTTGGATTTTTCACAGTTTTTTGCTATTATGAAGTGTCTATGAACATTTTTGTAGAATTCTTTTAATTCACTCTGGTAATCTCTGCCTTTTAATTAGAACATCCAAATAATTTATATTTAGTGTGACTCTTGATACGGTTGGATTTAAAACTACTATTATGTCACCTATTTTTTAATCTCCTCTGTTCTTTGTTCCCTTTTCCCCTCTTTCTGGGGGTTAGTTGAGTATTTTATAATATTTCATTTGTTTCCATTATTGACTTATTAGCTATCCTTTTAGCTAATAAGTTTGTTTATTAGCCTGTTTGCTTTTAGAGGTTGTTTTCTAGTTTAGAATGTGCATCCTTTGCTTATAACCTTCTACGGGGGATGGCGGGGTTTGTTGCCCTTTCCCCAGTGACTTCCACAGAAAAAATGAGCTTTGTGCCTTTCCCACTCTACTGAGGGAAGCCCTCTCCTGTCTCTCACCCTGCCTAACCTTTCTCATGAGCCCCTTTTGGAGTTCTCTGTAGAAGAACTGCAGGTGAATATGAACTCCACTTGTGTCTGAAGCTCCCAGATGTTCTGTGATATCACACTAGTCCACACTGGCCTTTAGCAAGTTGTTAAGAATTTTAGCTGAATTCTTCTTGCCCACTTCTATGGTGTCCAGTGTCTCTGTCTCCTATACTCTGCCACAAGTAAGCCAATACTTCCAACTCCTTGGAGGCTCCTGTCTTTCTTTGGCTTTCAATCTGCTTCACTGGCCTTTGATCTCAGCTCTCTGATGGGTTAAAGAAAAGTTGTGAATTAGCAATTAATCCATCTTTTTTTGTACTTGGGATGGAAATGATACCTTTCCAGCTACATGCTAGACAGAAACAAAATTCTCACAATAGAGGAATTTTAATGCAGGAATTAGTAAGGGAAAAGCTGAGAAGCCAAACGGGTTGGTGAGCAAATCAAAATTTGCAACATCAGGAAGCTGAGGCTGGGAGATGAAGGGAAGAGGTGCTGTTTAGGCCGGTAGCTAGAGTAAATAAGCAGAATCTGGAACCATTGAGGAGGCTTGTCTGGTGGGAGCTGGAGCCTTGAGGGAAGCACAGACACTGCTGGAAGTGGTACTTATGACATAGGAGGAGAACAAAGTACTCTGTCATTTCTTTTCCTCTTGCCATTCAGTTTTCTGACAGTACCACCCATTGACCAAACCAGCTGTTTTCATCTGACATGGCAGCATGGAGAATGTAGCTTGCAGAGACCAAATACCTACCTTATTAGACAGAACAGAGTAGATGAAGGATGAAATATACCCTCCTCCATACTAAGCTTCCTCTATCTTATTAGCAAATGTAGTTATAACACAATTTTTGTCTAAATAAATAACAAGTGCTACACTATTATGAATATGTATGTACATGTCCACAACTGAGCCAAGTAATGTGTTATGATTACCTTCCCATTAAAATTTAAAAAATTGTAGTTAAATACACATAGCATAAAATTTACCATCTCAACTACTTCTAAGTGCACACTTCAGTACTGTTAAGTATATTCAAATTGTTGTGTAACCAATCTCCAGAACTGTTTCATACCTGAAAACTCCCCATTTTCCCCTCCCCCCAGCCCCTGGCATCCACCATTTTACTTTCTGTTTCTATGGGTTTGACTACTCTAGATACCTCATGTTAGGGGAATTATACAGTATTTGTTTTGGTATAATGTCTTCAAGGTTCATCCATGTTGTAACATGTGTCAGAATTTCCTTCCTTTTTAAGACTGAGTAATATTGTATGTATGTAACATATTTTGTTTATCCACCCATTCATCACTATTTATTTGGATTACTTCCACTTTTGGCTATAGGGAATAATGCCACTATGAACATGGGTGTATAAATATTTCTTTGAGACCCTGCTTTCAATTCTTTTAAATATGTATCCAGAAGTGAAATTGCAGGTTCATATGGTATTTCTATTTTTAGTTTTTTGAGGAACCATTATACTGTTTTCCATAGTGGCTGCACTGTTTTACATTCTCACCAACAGTGCACAAGGGTTCTAATTTCTCCACATCCTTGCCAACACTTGTTACTTTCTGTTGTTGTTTTTTTTTTTATATAGCAGCCATCCTAATGGATGTGAGTTGATATCCCATTGTGGTTTTGATTATCATTTCCCTAATGATCAGTAATGTTGAGCATATTTTTATAAGCTTGTTGCCTACTTTAACATCTTCTCTGGAGAAATTCAAGTCCTTTGCCCATTTTTTATTTTTTATTTTTTTTGTTTTTTTTTTTTTTACATTATGCGGGCCTCTCACTGTTGTGGCCTCTCCCGTTGCAGAGCACAGACTCCGGACGCGCAGGCTCAGTGGCCATGGCTCACGGGCCCAGTCACTCCGCGGCATGTGGGATCCTCCCAGACCGGGGCACGAGCCCGTGTCCCCTGCATTGGCAGGCGGACTCTCAACCACTGCAACACCAGGGAAGCCCCTTTGCCCATTTTTTAATCAGGTTATTTGTTTTTTGTTGTTGAGTTGTAGAAATTCTTTGTATATTCTCCATATTAATACCTTATCAGATATATGATTTGCAAATATTTTCTCCCATTCCGTAGGTTGCCTTTTCACTTTGTTGGTTGTGTCCTTTGACATACAGAAGTTTTTGATTTTGATGTAGTCCAATGATCTATTTTTACTTTTATTGCTTATGCTTTTGGTATCATTCCCCCAAAATCCTTACCAAGTCCAATGTCATGAAACCTTTCCCCTATATTTCCTTCTAAGAATTTTGTAGATTTAGGTCTTACACTTAGGTCTTTGATCCATTTTGAGTTTTTTTTTTTGCCATGTGGTTTAAGGGTCTAAATCCATCCTTTTGCATGTGGGTATCCAGTTTTTCCAGTACCATTTGTTGAAAAGACTGTCCTTTCTCCATTGAATGGTCTTGGTACACTTGTCAAAAATTATTTGCCCGTATATGTGAAGGTTTATTTCTGAGATCTCTATTCTGTTCCACTGAGCTGTATGTCTATCTCTCTTTTTTTAATTAAAAAAATTGTTTTTTAATTTATTTTTGTCTGCGTTGGGTCTTCGTTGCTGCGCATGGGCTTTCTCTAATTGTGGCGAGTGGGGGCTACTCTTCGTTGTGATGTGTGGGCTTCTCATTGCAGTGGCTTCTCTTGTTGCAGAGCATAGGCTCTAGGCACGTGGGCTTCAGTAGTTTCAGCATGCGGGCCCTAGAGCACAGGGGCTTCAGTAGTTGCAGAGCATGGGCTCAGTAGTTGCGGCACATGGGCTCAGTAGTTGTGGCTCTTGGACTCCAGAGCGCAGGCTCAGTAGTTGTTGTGCACAGGCTTAGTTGCTCCATGGCATGTGGGATCTTCTTGGACCAGAGATTGAATCCATGTCTCCTGCATTGACAGGTAGATTCTTAACCACTGTGCCACCAGGGAAGTCCCTATATGTCTGTCTTTATGCCAGTACCATACTGTTTTGATTACTGTGGCTTTGTAATAAATTTTGAAATCTAGAAGTGTGAGACTTCCAACTTTATTCTTCTTTTTCAAAATTGTTTTGGCTATTCTGGATGCCTTGAGAGTCCATATAAATTTTAGGACAGATTTTTTTTTTAATTTCTGCAAAAACCACCTTTGGAATTTTGATTTAGATTGCATTAAATCTGTAGATTGCTTTGGGTAGTACTGACATTTTAACAACATTACTTTTTCAGTAAGTCACCCCATCCCTGCACTCAGTTTTGATTGACCTTTCCCAAGCCAGAGAGATCTTCTGATCTCTGGTCTTTTGATCTTCTCCATGCCCTGTCTGAATGGGCTGGTGGAGCACTCTGGGCACTGGGCTCCTACCTACTTATAAAGATTTTCAACCAATCCTCTTGCTTTCAGTCCAACCTAAACTGTTGTACTCAGTGATATCTGGTTTATCCAATTCTTGAAAATTCCCAAGCTTCAGTAATTTATCAAGTTTTTGACACATAATTAGGTTACTTCTTATTGGATTTTCCATTACAGATTCAAGCTTATTTTTTCTCTGGTCTATTAGGCTACTTTTCATTTATTGTTCTTCAGTTTCCAGATTTTGTTGACATCTCTCATATGCTGTAATTATTTCCTAATTTTTTCCCCTGTGGACTTATAGTTTTAAATACCTCTTCCGTTCATTTTAGTGGGATTTCAGAGGAAACAAGGAAAAAACAATCATATTCTACCCACCATGTTTACTCATAAATTTATGTATTATATTTTAAATTATGAAAAAGCCTTAAAATAAGAAGTGGTTATATTGATAGAGTTATAATTAGGCAAATTAGTTCACTGACTAATTCAACTTAAAAATAAGATATTTTGTTATTAATAGTAAGGTGATGAGGAAAAATGGAAATAGTGAGTTGCTTAAGTTATTAGATATTTAATTTTTCTCTTCATTTGACTAATTTTTTATAGAAAATCAAGAGGAAAAACATGGCTTAAGAGATTATAATAATAACCAAACAACTTGAAATACTAAGAAAATGCAGAATATAAATTTGTAGATGCTGCTTGATCACAAATATGTAAGTCTATAATTTTAGGATTAAAAGATGGTTCTTTATTTTCTCTCTGTACTCAAATAAAAATTGTTATTATAAATATTATTTACGTTTTCTTCGTTGTATTCAGAGTGCTTTGATGTTTACCATTAGTCAGTTTGAGTCCATAAAAGGGTAAGAAATAATGTCTGGATGAGAGGAGAGCCAAAGGAGACCAGACTAGAGAAGAAGGTTACATGTCATTGAAGGTGCTGAACTCTGATAGGCAAGCAGCTTTTAAAGCAGTCCTTGATATGTTTTTCTGGATGCTATAACTGGTCATGACTTTGGATTGCCTTCCTCTTATCAGAAGATCAGCATATTTGTGATTGTAAACATGTTAGACCATGTTGGGATGGGTATCTTAGGAACTATATATGTGGAATGAGGTATTTTCTCTCCCTTAGTTTTCTGTGTTCTCCAAATTTTGTATAAAGACTATCTTATAGCTGCCAGTTGAAGAGAAGTTCAAGAGATTTCCAACAGATGGGATCAACAGGATGCAGAGGACATAGGGTATACAGAAGAGGAAGGATCCTAGGTATCAGGCGGGAAAGGGGTCTAGTGCTCTGAATAGGCCAATGTAGCTCCTTCTAAGGGAGACATCCCTGTCCCTATTCCCTAACAAAAAAGCAGTGGTAGGTACATCTGTGATCCCACCAACCTTGGGCATAGCTCGTTAGAAGAATTAATTAGCTTTGGCCCAGAACTAAACTGTGGTGGTTTAATAGACATTAGCAAATTCTTTAAAACTCCTTTCTTTGAAAGGTGAGGTCTGTGTCCCCTCTCCTTGAGTCTAAGCTGACCTTAATGACCAGTTAACCAATAGAGTATGGTAGAAATGACACTATGTGACTTAGGAAGCTAGGTCAAAATAGGCCATATATCTTTCACCTGGTTCACTGGAACAGTCACACTGGACTATTACACACCATGTAAGAATTTACATACCGTGAAAGAATTTCATCACCCTGAGTCTGCCATTCTGCGATGAAGCCCAAACCACCCATATGGAGAGACCACACAGTGAGCCCCTGAAACCTCAGAACAAAGAGAGGTGCCTGGCCAGCCACCAGCTGCTTCAGCACCGATGGTCTTCTAGTTCCAGCCTTTACCTTATTACAACAGGGTGTCATGGGACACCCTGAGCCACATCTCCCCAGCTGAGTGCTTCTTAAATTCTTGACCCCCAGAAACAGGAAAGAAAAGAAAATAACTGTTGTTGTTTTAAGTCACTAAAGTGTATTGTTAACTGATACAGCTATAGATAATTTACTTACAGTACCAAGATATTTTCCAATTATTTATTGGTACATAACAAACTACTCCAAAATTTAGTGATACAAAGCATGCACTTTATTATGCTTATAGACACTGTCAATCAAGAATTCAGGCAGGGCACAGTAAGTATGGTTTGTCACTGCTCCATGATATCTGATGCATCAGCTGGAAAGACTCAAAGGCTGGGAATGACTGAATGGCTGGGGCCTTGTATCATGTGGAAGCAGTTTACTCACACATGTGTGGTGGTTGATGCTGTTCGTTGGCTGGAACCTCAGCTGGAGCACCTACCTGGCTCCTCTGTGTGGCCTGGGGCTTTCTCACAGCATGGTGGCTGGATTCCAAGAGCAACCTACTAGTTTCTTAAGGTCTGGTCCTGGAAACATGCACAGTGTCACTTCCATTGTATCACACAGCTTAGATTCAAGGAGAGAAAACATACGCCCTCATCTCTGGATGGGAGGGGTGTCCAAGAATTTTGGATACATTTAAATTTCATCACACAACCCATAGGTTAGGTAGTGGTCTAGACCAAAGGTAGTGGTCTTTTTGGTCTTGCTCAAAAAGATAAAGTGGGTTAATTATTTTCTCTTTTTCAAAAATTTAAATTAAGTAATGCATTGGAATAATCTAGTTAGAAGTGGGAGGTAGAGATGGAAGAAAACCATGACATACAGACAAGGCCATGGGTAAACCAAGGTTATGAAGAAGCAGAAACTATGAGAAAGCAGAACATCTGTTGAGTAGAGATACAATGAAGAGAGAAGGAGAAATGAAGTGAAAGAAAATTCATGTAGCCCTGGGGAGGGGCCATAGTAAGAGCGGGGAGTCTCTGGAATGGCCCCCGTGTCTGGCAGTTCCTGTTCAGTTCCAGGTCATTTGTTGCTTTTGACATTGGGCTTTTCTTTCTTACCCAGTTTTCTAGGTCACAGTTAATAATAATGTCCTACATGGCAATAAGCTGTGGTGAAATGAATGAGGCTGGGAAACAAGTTTCTTCTTTCCTCAGAGTTTTTACTGATGTGATGGTGAGAGGCACCATTAGAGAGAAATAACTGTGAAGTGGTGCTGCTGAGTAGTGAGAAAGAGCCACTCTGCTCAGTAGGTCCACCTGAACTTGACCATTATAGGCTGAGAAGAGGAGTGGGAAGTGAGCATGAGAAAATAATGCCCTATTTCTGAAGATGGATTGTTTTAGAATGCATTTTGAAATGGCAATGAACAACCAGTAGAGATCTGGTTTTATCCAACCACAGGGATTATTTTTGTAAATAAGGAATGGAAAAAAACTTCAAAACACAATAGGTTTTCCTTGAAATTTGAGAACATTTGCATTATCTGGTATACATTGGTCACATGATTACTTAATTCAGTGGTATACACTTTTTAAAAAATGTATCTTATTCAATATAGTTGATTTACAATGTTGTGTTAATTTCTGCTGTACAGCAAAGTGATTCAGTTATACATTATATATACATTCCTTTTCATAATGCTTTATCACAGGGTATTGAATATAGTTCCCTGTGCTATGCAGTAGGACCTTGTTGTTTATACATTCTATATATAATGGTTTGCACCTGCTAATCCCAAACTCCCAGGACATCCCTCCCCTCTCTCCATCCCCCTTGGCAGCCACAAGTCTGTTCTCTGTCTCTGAGTCTGTTTGTAGATAAACTCATTTGTGTAATATTTTAGATTCCACATATAAGTAATATTATATATTTGTCTTTCTTTTTCTGACTTACTTCACTTAGTATGACAATCTCTACATCCATCCATGTTGCTGCAAATGGCATTATTTCATTTTTTTACGTCTGAGTAGTATTCCATTATATATATGTACCACATCATTTTTATCCATTCATCTGTTGATGGATATTTAGGTTGTTTCCATACCTTGGTTATTGTGAATAGTGCCACTATGAATGTAGGGGTGCATGTATCTTTTTGCATTATAAGTCTTGTCTGGATATATGGGTGGCATACACTTTTCAAAGAAATATTTTGTTACCCAAGAAACTAGATGTTTTCCCAGTACTCTTAAATGGGGTGTTTGGAGTTCACCTACTGCTATATATTGAGCTTCTTATCTAAAGGGATAGTTAGGCACAATGATTATATTAAATAACTATAAGTATTAAATGTTAGTGTGTCATGGTGAAAATATGTAAAAAGCCCAGGACTTTTTCAAAGAATGACCTTTGTCAGCAGGTACAAACCTCCCCTGACCTGACTTCACATTGTGTCTTTCCTGTCACGCAAGAGCAGCTCGAAACATGCAACTTTATTAACAGAATTTTAAGTGAGTCTTTGGTCAGAGAGGTCTGTGCGAAAAAGACATATATTAGTATTATTCACATGAATAGTTAGGCAGTCACTAAGATACCACTATTGAAACAGCATTGACTCCAAGAATATCATCTTCTTATTAGAGAGAATAAAGAATTCTGAGTTGTGAATAATACTAATATATGTTGTACGATATGAAGTCAGGTTAGGGGAGGGTTGTGCCTACTGACAAGGGTCATTCTTCGAAAAACTCCTGGGCTTTTTACAAATTTTCACCACGACACACTAACATTTAATACTTATTGTAGTTATTTAACTTAATCATTGTGCCAAAGATATAATTGATCTTTCTCCTGTAGGGGGAACATAGAGTAACAATGCTCTAATTTTGTATGTCTCTGTTCTGTAATGACAGGCTGTCATTTTCTGTCATTTACCAGAGGTGATGAACAATGTGTGTAGGCTGAATGTAGTTGCTTAGTAACCACCTTTTAAAACTTTCTTAAGTGTAATTGCCTCTCTGCCAGGGAAATATTGATCCAGCTAATTTGCCCTGAACCACTCTCCAAGCAACTCAACATATTAAACACCCCAATGCTTTTAATTTCAAATTATTTGCCTTTTAAAATCTAAGGTAAGCCACCCTTGTTATGACCATTATTTGTCTTTGAACAAAGTAAGACTTCCAAATGATTATTTGTACATTGCCATTTCCTCCGCTGTTTTCTGTATATCTTTTCATATTGCTTTTTTTTTTAACAGTTGAGGATAGAAACTTGTGAAGAATCATGAAAATCTTCAGTTGCATTCTGAATAATTCTTAATGCTTTCAAACGCCACCAATCTCTAACTGTGTATCAAAATGTGCACCATATGAATGCTTTCTTTGCTTCTGTCCCTGATCCCACTTCTTGTGGTTAATTGAACACCTGTATTGCTATTGAAGAAAATATACAGTCTTAAGTGGACACCTAGCACATAACTTCAGTTTTTATAGTTGTGTCTGCCCATGCACACTGACTTGAAGGAGAAAATGGTCCAAAGCTAGAATTCTGTTAAATATGTATTGTTAGTATTGCAGGATAATATTTCAAATCATTAATTGCTGCACTATTTAAAGTCCACGTTGTATAGTTGCCCAGTTTTTCCCATGTGGCAGGAAAAACTCAATGTAGGAATAATTCACAGCTGAGGGCAAAGCCGACTTATTCTTTGATTCTAAGTTTGAGGTGATTGTGAGATAGAAGAGACCAGAAATGGATTTGAGGAACTGAAAGAACATGTTTATATTTCTGCCTGCTAATCCCCAAACTTAATAAGTGACATCCAAGTGAGAGACTAGGAGAGACTTAGAGAGAGGACAAAGGAAATTCGAATCAGTATAGTGACTTCACACCCAAGTGTATGTCTCCACCCTCTCAAATCTTCCTTACATCTCAAGATCCCAGAGAGGAAAGTCCCAGGTGAAATTTGGAACAACTGCAAGCCTCCAGAGAAACCCCTTGGTCTATGTTGTCTCAGCAAAATGGCAGAATGTTATAGATGGAAAAGAGTGGGACAGAGACACTCCCCTCTCCTCAAAAAACACACCACTTTTCTCATGGATCCTGAGATCCAGTTATTCCTGGAGTCCCAGCATGGGGACACAGAAGTTAGCTATGAGTGAGAACTGATAAACCACATGCCAGAAGGTCACCTTACAGGGTAGAGAAGGTCTTCACCAAAAGAATGCTGTTTGTGCTTTCAGCCAGGGACAAGATAGATTGCAGAACTGAACCCAGAGGGCTTGGCAACACCAGAGAGCAAAGAGGGAGCTGGTGCAAGAACTCTGAGCTCTGTCTGAGGAAGCACTGAACACCTTAAACCAAGAGGACAGACAAGTTACACCCCCAGGGGACACCAGCAGAGACATGATCTCAGAGAGGTGACATATAGCCTACCAGTGCCGTAGTGCTCCCACCTGGACTCAGATAGTATCCCAGAGAGAAGGACGGAGGAAGACAGAACATTTAGTTCACTAAGGTTTAACCTGGTAAGTGATTTGATTACAAGTTGGAATTGATCGAGTGAAAGATCACTGCTGGACCAAGAAAATGCAGGAACTACTTGTTTTAAGTTGCCTCTCCTTATACAGATTGGTGAAACAGATTCAACTGTTATACAAATAAAGTGAACATGTTTGCACCCTGTTAATTTGTACCTATGTGGCTCAGCCTGCTTTTGTGTTGAGATGGCAGGGGTTGAGGGGATGAGGGTGAAGGGGGCAGAGGAGTGTATTGAAGTTTCTGTCCCATATGGGGTAGTTTGGTGAAATGATGGAGAGCAGACAATCTGAAACAGGCAACCAGTTTTCTGTTTGGGAACAAATTATTTGATTCTACTGAATCTGATTTTTCTCATTTGCAGGAAATAGGAAATGTTCAACTTCATAAGGTTGCTGTGAGGTTATGAGATGAAATATACTACACTTTTGGCACATAGTGTCTGGAATATAATCACGGTATCGTATTCTTGACCTCCAGTGTGCCCCTTTGTCCCCACCCCACCCTCACTCCCTCCCACCCCTCACCATGAAAGAAGACTCCATGTAGGCAGAGCTTCTGCTTTATTCGCATTCGTATCCATAGTGTCTGGCACAAAGTAGGCGCCCAAAAAATAGCTGTTGAATGAATAAATTGGGAAGGAGCTCTGGAGGGATAGCTGGGAGTATTAAAGCAGGTTCTACCCATAGGGTTAAGTCCCAAATGAAAGGAAAAAACTTAGCCTTCAGTGAGGTAAATGGAAGAACAGATGGTTGTGAATGAGTCTCAGGAGAGCAGGTTTTGATCACAGGGAGGGAAACAGAAAACAATCATAGTCATAGGCACACGGATGTTGACAATAGAAAGGGAATAGATAGGCGTGGTCCACGTTGGCGAAAAAATCCTGAGCTATAAAATCATACCTTTATAGACCACTGTTGTTTTTTCCACTAGTATGTGCATGTTTATGGGGAAGTGCGTGTGTGTGTGTTTCTACTGTGTGTTTCTGAGTGTCTATAAAATACTTGGATTAGATTTTTCAATCTGACCTGCTTGTTTTGGATCTCTATATCTATCTACTTATCTATCTATCTGTCTATCATATGCAAAATGAGTTTTTCTGTTTGAAAAATGTAAACAGTAGAATTTAACTACATCACAAGGTCAGTACTAATGCTTTAAGAATTTTTTTTTTACTTCTAATGCTTTAAAAGCTTGTAAAGATGAAGAAAATTTTTAAAGATTTTCATTTGACATTTCAAGACCACTGTAAGTTTTTAGACTATAATTAGCCCTTAGACTTGGCTCATTTATAAAATGGGTAACAGAATTGACCTTGGAATAAGAGCAAAATCGTAAAGGATAATGGGATTAGGACATAGTAAACTTTCTTTCTTTTCCTTTTGTAAAAAATTTTTAAAAATCCTTTAAAATCTGTAGTTTTCATTATTTTATCATAACTGCTAGGAATGATGGGTAATAGTTTTCTGAAGGAATAAAATTTTATATTTTTAATATTTAAAGAGATTTAATATCCTTGACAAAGTAAGTGATGCTCTTTAATTCTGTTTTTCTTGAAAATCCTCCTCATTTGATTTCCATATTCTTTGCCACATTAAGGAATGCCCTCTGTACAAAGTGGTCTGCCCTAATGTTATGGCATTCTCATCAAGCTATAAGTAAATGCTCTTTTATTTATGAGAAAAGGAAAAGGTTCTTATTTTTTTTGAAAATAGCTATTTGAGTATGTCATCATTGAATAATGTAGAACAAACATTTCATGCTTCCCATAAAGATCTTTCTCTGAGACCAGTAGCAGGAAAGAGTTGTTTAGGAGAAGCTAATAGAATCCAGCTGAGTGGGAAGGAGTTGGTCTAGTGATTCTCAAACTTTAGCATTGTAAGAATCGCCTGAAGAATTTGTTAAACTGCACATCTCTGGGCCTTGTACCCAGAGCTTCTGATTTAATGGATAGTGTAGTTGATTGAATGGTGTCCTCCAAAAAGATATTCACATTCTATCCCATAGAATCTATGAATATTACCTTATTTAGTCACCCTGGATTATGGGGGTGGGCCATAAATCTAATGATAAGTGTCTTTAAAAGAGATAGCACAGAAGAGGAAAAGACACACATGGGAGACAGCCATGTGAAGGCAGAGATTGGAGTTTTGTAGCCACAAGCCAAGGAACACCTGGAGCCACTAGAAGCTGGAAGAGGCAAAGAATGATTCTTCCCTAGAACTTGGAAGGACATATAGTCCTGCTGATGCCTCAATTTCCAACTTCTGGCCCCTAGAACTGTAAGAGAATACATTTTTGTTGCTTTATTGTAAATTGTTACAGCAGCCCTAGGATACTAATACAGGTGTAGATCAAGAACCTGCATTTCCTACGGGCTGATGCTCTGGTAAGTGGACTATGATTTGAATAGCACTGATTTAGTAGATGCTGCAAGTGTAGATGAAAAAGAAATCCAATTCAGGTATTCCATGAAATAGTTGAGCGCAATACATTTATTATTTATTTATTATTTATTTTTATTAAAAAGTTAAAAAAAATTTGGCTTCCTTGGGTCTTCGTTGCTGCACACAGGCTTTCTCTAGTTGCGGCGAGCAGAAGCTACTCTTTCTTGAGGTGCATGGGCTTCTCACTGCAGTGGCTTCTCTTGTTGCGGAGCAAGGCTCTCGGCGTGTGGGCTTCAGTATTTGCAGCATGCAGGCTCAGTAGTTGCAGCATGTGGGCTCTAGAGCGCAGGCTCAGTAGTTGTGGCTCACGGGCTCTAGAGTGCAGGCTCAGTAGTTGTGGCACATGGGCTTAGATGCTCCGCAGCATGTGGGATCTTCCCGGACCAGGGCTCGAACCCGTGTCCCCTGCATTGGCAGGTGGGTTCTTAAACACCACACCACCAGGGAAGTCTGGAATGCAATAAATTTCGATCATCAAACTGTTTAGGATAGCTGAAGATGAGCAAGAATGAAACTAAGAAGTTAGCTTGAATTACTTTCTCTCCTTTTTGATAGTTCCTGCTGCCGTAAGTGTTCTGTGCTCACAGGAGCCGGTTAACTCCTGGGTATCCTCTGGCCTCAGTTTAAACTTCATTTCCTGGATGGAAGCTTCCAGATTAGGTTAGCCTTTGTTGTAGCACTCCAATAGCTTTCTGTACTTCTTTGTGGCATTCATTACCATAGTAATGATTGTCTAATATCTGACTTTCTGGAACATTGTAAATGTTAAAAGGACAGAAGCCACAAAATTCTTATGCATGGCTGTACCCAGTTCTTAACACAGAGTCTGATACACAGTAGGTATTCAAAAAATTTATCAATGAATGGAAGTGTAGCCCTGCCCTAACTAAGGTAGAATTAGTTTCAGAGATCACTATTCTGAGTAGAATGTTTGCTGTTTCCCTATTGACTGCAGATCTTTATTAAGCAGATTTAATAGATAAAATCGATGTTAGAAGTCGACCAACAAATGATTATTAAGTACTTCTTTCTGTGCAGAATGATTTACTGAATTAGACTCTGAATCAAAAGATATGTTTTTTGTTTTTTTTTTTTGTGGTACGTGGGCCTCTCACTGTCATGGCCTCTCCTGTTGTGGAGCACAGGCTCTGGACGCGCAGGCTCAGCGGCCGTGGCTCACGGGCCCAGCTGCTCCGCGGCATGTGGGATCTTCCTGGCTCCGCGGCATGTGGGATCTTCCCGGACCGGGGCACGAACCCGTGTCCCCTGCATTGGCAGGCGGACTCTCAACCACTGCACCACTAGGGAAGCCCAAAAGATATGTTTTATTAATATATTCAAGAACTGTCCACTCCAGTGATTGGTGTGATTGTGTTTTCACCTCTGAGGCAAGTTGATTTTCTGTCAATTTGTGTTATACATATGCAAAAAAAGATGACACTTTCTGTAAAGTATTCATTTTAATAATCACAAAATACTTATGTTTTTATTAGGCTTTTAAAGACAGGCTTTGAAACTGAAGCTTCTTTTTTTATAATCAATAATATGAAATTAACTTCTTGAGTGGACCATTACTTTTCATTTCTGAGAAAATGACCAATCTGTTACTATGACTACCTAACGCTGGTAAGAATTTAATTGTTAAATCCCAGGCTATCACACAGATTGGTATTCAGTTTTGGTCAGGCCACTAGCTCCAGTTCTAGCTATGCAAGGTGACCCAGGAAATTTCAGCAGAAATTATGATCTAACAGTAGCTCATTCTTCCTCTGTGGAATATCTTTTTTCTTAACGTTTCAAAGTTTACTTTTTTTTCAGCTTTATTGAGGTATAAATGATGAATGAAATTGGCATGTATTTAAAGTATACAATGTGATAATTTGATATATGTATACAATGTGAAAGGATGCTTCAGTGGGATATCTTAAAAGGTTTTTACCAACCAGATAATATTTTTATATATTAGCTACTAGCTGAAGTATATTCTGCTAGTAAGTGTAGTTTTGAATTAAAAACTTTGAGTCCAAGTTTTATTTATCTGAATCAAAAAGACCATATTCTTCTCATAAGACCACATATAAAAATAAAACAACCGGTGTAGACAGTTCCACTTCAGGCTAGGTTGTGAAAGTGCCATATTGTGGTTTATAAGAAATGTAAATTTGATCTTAGCCCATGGTTTCTGGCTCACATATCCCAAAACTCTTGGAATTTTCTGAGTGTTAAGAGCAATAGGAGCATCTTTTGTCATAACGTATGTCTCTTGTCCTCAGTTTCTGAAATCACTTCAGAGCCATGAAGGTGAAATGGGGTCTTGTTAATCTAACAAGCCCCTTTCCACCAAAACTGTGTTTATGTTAATGAGGTGACTTTTGAACCAACACCTAAGGATGGGGGCTGGTTGCCAGGGCAGCCAATCATAGGATTAGAGGGCTAGAACTTTCAGTTGTCCCCCTGCCTCACCTCCTGGGAGGGGATAGAGGCTGGCGATCGGGTTCAATTACCAGTGACCAATGATGTAATCAATCATACCTATGTAATGAGGCCGCCATAAAAATTTTAAAGGATGGGTTTGGAGAAATTCCAGGGTGTCAAACACGTGGAGATGCAGGGAGATCGGTGCACTGGAAGAGGGTATAGAAACTCCATGCGCTTTGCCCATACCTTGCTCTATGAAACCCTTCCATTTGGCTATTCCTGAGTTATATCATTTTATGATAGACTGGTAGTCCATTAAGTAAAATGTTTTTCTGAGGTCTGTGAGCCACTCTAGCAAATTAACTGACCCCATGGAGGGGTCATTGGAACTTCCAATCAATAGCCAGTTAGGCAGAAGCCCAGGGAACAAACTTGACTTGCACTTGGCATCTGAGATTCTGGGCAGTCATGTGGGACTAAGCCCGTAACCTGTGGAATTTGATGCTACCTCTGGGACACGGTGTCACAACTGAGTTGAGTTGTAGGACACCAGCTGGTGTTGGAGAAATTTTTGGATGTGTGAATTAAAAACCCATACACACTGAGATTGGGTGCTCAGAACCTTTAGGAAGGGCATGGGAAACTTTTTCTTGTATTACCTTTCCTTGTAGTATTTTTTGTAATACTACAAAAAAATCTGGACAACATAAAACTCATACTTATCTATGGGACTTTTGAAGTGTGTTGGATGTAAAGAAGCCTTTACATACTGATTACCAGTGCTCTAAATCCTTCATGTTTGTTCTTTTTCAAAATTACTTTGGCTATTCTATGTCTTTTGCATTTTCACATAATTTTAAAGTCAGATTGTCAATTTTTATTAAAAGAAATCCTGCTAGAATTTTAAGCGGAATTGCATTGAATCTATAGGTAAATTTTGGGAGATTTGATATCTTAACAATATTGTTTTCCAAACCATGAACACGGTATATCTCTTCATTTCTTTAGTTCTTTAATTTCTCTCAGCAGTATTTTATAGTTTTCCATTTATTGATCTTGCAGATATTTTGTTACATGTATTCCTAAGTACCTTATGGGTTTTTTTCCTATTGTAAATGGCTTTAGATATTTAAATTTCAATTTCCAGTTTAATTGCTGGCTAAGATAAATACAATTACTTTTTATATATTGACCTTGTATCCTGTGACCTTGCTAAATTAACAAATACTCCTACTAGGTTTTGTTGTAGATTCCTAAGAATTTTCTGTGCACACAATCATGTCATCTGTGAGTAAAGACAATTTTATACTTTCTTTTCTAGTATGCGTGCCTTTTACTCTTCTTGCTTTGTTGCACTGGCTGGGACCTCTAGTACAATGATGAGTAGGATCGGTGAAAAAGACTTGTCTTCTTTCCACTTTTAAGAGAAATGTATTTAATCTTTCACCATTACATATGGTATTAGCAGTAATTTGAAAATGGTCTATTTTCATAATGAAGTCATCTTGCTATTTAGTAAAGTAACAAATTGTATAAACTCCAAGATCCATTTAGTGTACTACACAATTTTTTCTATAGTCAATAATGTTTGTACACAGGTCAAATGTACTGATTCCTTTTTCTTCTCTTAGAAGAAGTCTAATATTGGATGAATTGTCATGAATCTGAAATCGTCTATGTTTGTTCAAGGTGAAATAGCAATTTCTTGACTGAATACACATGATTAGGGATATGAGATTCACTTTTGTTGTATCACTGAACTTCTTATGCATCACTTGAATGATACACAGATTAAAGAGTTAGAATGCTGATATCTATCAGTCTGTGTCTCTTACATCTTCATACAAGAGGGCACTTACTTTCTAGGAGTTTATCTGTTGCCCTCAGGAGAAAAACCAACAACTCTTTGGAATACCACTGGGCATCAGTTCTCTGAAGAGCCAGGTCTGAATCATCTTTATTTACTTGTATTTCTCATTGAACTTGTGTGCATTTTGAATCACCTATATCATAAATAAGTTCCTGTTACTTGAGGCAGTATGATCATTTTTCTGTTCATGCCACCTGCAAGAACCTAATTAATACATCTAAAATTAGAGTCAAGAATATATTATTAATTTCAGACTCTTTCCTCTGCTTGACCTGGAAAACAGCACACTTGACATCCTCCTGCCCTCCTTCCTCTGCCCCAGCCATCCCTGCAATACCCTGAACAGCCAATGTTAATTTAACATGAGTCTATAGACCTATCTTGCTAGGGGGAGAACTGAAATATATTAATAAATTAAAATACCCATTTTAGTGGGGGAGCAGCGCGTGTTTAGAGAGAAACTATATAAGCATGATGCCATTTGCCTAGGCTCTAGATGGATGGCCAGACAACTTTGGGAAACGCATGGTTAGTGTGGAGAATTTTGTAATGACAAACATATACATACAGATCAGGAAATAGCTGAATGTCCTTTGGTCTTATAAAACCAAGGTTGTTATTTGGCAAGTTGTAAAATAAGGGAAATAAGTATTCTGCAAATAAAGAAACCAGGGCATTTTTCAGGTAGGCTTAACTGGCTGGACGTCATGGGGAAAAAGGTGTTGCTGTGGCAAGTTGTTGTCTTTGGGTGTTTTCAGGAAAAGTTCAGCCCCAGCAAGCACTGCTGGAGAAGAGGAACTGTGGTTGAAGCAACCTGTCCTCATCCTTTCTCTGCCCTTTCTTAGAAGACTGACCATCCCAATATGAAAGGCATCTTTCTCCATCTCTCTGCTTCTTGTGTTGCACAATGATATCACAGTCTCTGAGTAGATGCAGAAAGAGAAAGCGTAATGATATCAGGGGTGGGATGGGGGACAAAACTGATTCTTGTGATCAGAACAAAATTTCCGCTCTTTTTTAAAAAAATTGAGATATAATTGACATATAACATTGTATTAGTTTCGGATATACAACATAATGATTTGACATATGCATATACTGCAGTATGAATTAGTTAACATCCATCACCACACACGGTTACATTTTTTTTTGAGTGTGATGAGAACTTTTAAGATTTACTCTCTTAGCAACTTTTAATTATATAGTAAAATGTTAATAACCATAGTCACCGTGCTGTATATTACATCCCCAGGACTTACTTGTCTTACAACTGGAAGTGTGTCTTTTCACCACCTTCACCTACTTTGCCCACTCCCTACCTTGTGCTTTTGGCAACCATTAATCTGTTCTCTGTATCTATGAATTTCATTTTTCTTTCTTTCTCTTTCTTTCTTTCTTTCTTTCATTCATTCCATGTATAAGTGAGATCATATGATATTTGTCTTTTTCTGTCCATTTTTATTTTACTTAGCATAATGTTCTCAATGTCCATCCAAGTTGTTGAAAATTGCAGGAGTTCCTTCTTTTCTATGGCTGAATAATATTCTATATATTCCACATTTTCTTTATCCATTCATTCATTGATGGACACTTAAGTTGTTTCCATGTCTTGGCTATTGTAAATAATGCTGCAGTGCACATAGGGATACAGATATCTTTTCATTTCCCTCAGATAAATATCCACAAGTGGAATTGCTGGATCAAAATTTTCACTCTTTTTGATGATGGCGCATTGCAATGCTTGGCTCCAGGAATTATGGAAGAGGGGGCCTATACAAACACTGTTAATGTGAACTCAAACATCATCTGTCAGCTGGTGTGGATTCCAAAATACTTAGTATTTCAGTCCTTGATCTGGAAAGACTGAGACCTTTCTCAAATTTTTAGGGCCTTGAAGAGTATTGCCAGGGTGTGCTGGTGAATGTTTAACCACCTGGTCTCTGAACAAAGAAAAAACTCCAATTTATAATGTACACCAATTCCTGTGATGTAGGTACTCCCACCATGACTGATTTCAAGCTACCAATGTGATGTTACTGAACTTGAGGTTGGGTAGAGATGCATGGTATAATAACATTAAGCAGCATTTCCACTGCAGAGACACAAAAATCTTTTTTAAAAAAATTAATTTTATTGAAGTATAGTTGATTTACAGTGTTGTATTAATTCTGCTGTACAGCAAAGTGATTCAGTTATACATATAGGCATTCTTTTTCATATTCTTTTCCATTACAGTTTATCACAGGATATTGAATATAGTTCCCTGTGCTATACTGTAGGACCTTGTTTATCCATTCTATATACAATATTGATAGTTTGCATCTGCTAATCCCAAACTCCCAGTCCATCCCTCCCCTACCCCCCTGCTCTTGGCAACCACAAGTCTGTTCTCTGTGTTTGTGAGTCTGTTTCTCTTTCGTAGGTAAGTTCATTTATGTCGTATTTTAGATTCCACATATAAGTGATATCATATGATATTTGTCTTTCTCTTTCTGACTTACTTCACTTAGTATGATAATTTCTGTCCATCTATGTTGCTGCAAATGGCATTATTTCATTCTTTTTTTATGGCTGAGTAGTATTTCATTTATATACGTACCACATCATCTTTATCCATTCATCTGTTGATGGACATTTAGGTTGTTTCTATGCCTTGGCTATTGTAAATAGAGCTGCAATGAACATTGGGGTGCATGTATCTTTTCAAATTATAGTTTTGCCCAGATATATGCCCAGGAGTGGGATTGCTGGATCACATGGCAATTCTATTTTTAGTTTTTTGAGGAACCTCCATACTGTTTTCCATAGTGGCTGCACCAATTTAGATTCCCACCAACAGTGTAAGATAGTTTCCTTTTCTCCACACCCTCTCCAGCATTTATTGTTTGTAGATTTTTTGATGATGGCCATTCTGACCAGTGTGAGGTGATACCTCATTGTAGTTTTGATTTGCATTTCTCTAATAATTAGCAGTGTTAAGCATCTTTTCATGTGCCTGTTGGCCATCTGTATGTCTTCTTTGGAGAAATGTCTATTTAGGTCTACTGCCCATTTTTTAATTGGGTTGTTTGTTTTTTTTTGTTATTGAGTTGTATGAGCTGTTTGTATATTTTGGAAATTAAGCCCTTGTTGGTTACATTATTTGCAAATATTTTCTCCCATTCTGTAGGTTATCTTTTCATTTTTTAAATTGTTTCCTTTGCTGTACAAAAGCTTGTAAGTTTGATTAGGTCCTATTTGTATTTTTTCGCTTCTATTTCTATTGCCTTGGGAGACTGACCTAAGAAAACATTGGTATGATTTATGTCAGAGAATGTTTTGCCTATGTTCTCTTCCAGGAGTTTTATGGTGTCATGTCTTATATTTAAATCTTTAAGCCATTTTGAAAACAGATATAATCTTAAGGGAGTAGAGAACAGAAAACTGTAAAATTAGAAAGTTATGTGTTTTGAGTATTGATTGCCTTTGCTTTTAATATTGGAAATGTATAGAGGTAAATGTCTTATTATTTGCAAATAATCTGATTATGTAGAACATTTAAGAGGTTTTGGGGCCATTTTCCCTCACTTGTGGCTTTTTCACTTGTCCCTTTTACCTTCAGCTGCTCTGGATCAGAAGGGTTTTTATGCATTGTCAGGGCTTCACATTTTGAGGTTTTGCTCAACTATTTGGTTCTGACTCACTTGGTAACATTAATGCCTGATATATTTTTTAAGACCCACATTCTGATAGTGAAATTATAGCTCATTTACCAAACAAGATTTTGTGCCCAAATATCATTTTGAGCAGATTGAATGTCACTTCTTCCTATTCTTTTCCAGAATCCTAAATTATGTTTTTCTGTTGATTTATTCTGCTGATTCAATTTGCTTACTAAAGAATCTTTAAAATGTTTCAAGCTTTCAATTTTCAATATATGGCAAATATAAATTTGGACATATTCAACTGTCTGCCCATTACATAAAGAAAGCAGTATATAATTAGCTCTAAACAACATAACTTTGATTTTGCGATCATTTGAATTATTATAGAATGATTTCAGTGTAATATTCTGTACATCCTATTTACAGTTTCTTATTTTACAAATGACATGAGAAGCAATATAAAAAACACATTCTGTTTAATAATTCATGGTTATGATTTATCAGATAATGAGAGAAAATAAAGGACAAAAGGATCTTTTTTCTAGAAAAATTGATTCTCATATTCTCTGTTTTGTTTAGAAATAATACAAAACTGAGTTTTTTAATGACCTCTTTGGTTTTCCAAACCACTGCTTGTTCAGTGCCATTCATTTATTCATTTATTTACCAAATAGTACCTACTGTGTATCTGCTCTGATCTCCTGCAGAGAAAGCTGACACAGGTGAGGGTAAGATACCAGGCTGGATAGTTAGAATGAAGTTCCCCACAGAGATGGAACTTGCCAGCCAAGGCAGATCAGTTTCATTGACTTTCCCTGGCTGGCAAACTGGGACCTTGAAAATAAGGATGAGGGTGTCTGGGTGTTTGTCCCTAGGGAATTTGGCTCTGTGTTCTCCTCTGAAGTCTCCATCCACACGTTGGAGTCCTGCCCAGCATGGCGGCAAGTGGTTTCCTTAAGAGCCCATCCACCTCCTCTGCTGGCTGCCAGGCTGATAACTGGGGTTCAATCCCAGCACAACACAGCTAGGGGTGCGCTGGGTCTGTTAAGGGGGTAAGAAATCACACTCTGAAGGATCAGCGAGAATTAGCTAGCACGTACCATCAGGGCCCAGGGAAGTCCCCCTTAGGAGTGATGAGGTTGGAGCCAATTCATAAAACACTTGAATATGAAACTCTTTAGGGACTGAATTTTTTCCTCTGCCATTTATGAAGAGAGTATTTAAAAATAAAACCAAGAGAGGAATATGAACACATTTGTTCTCTGAAGTGAGCACTTTGACTACTGTATGTGAGGTGGGTAAGAGGGGGCAAGACTGGAGAGAGGGAGTCTCCATGTCAAACAGTACTGGGACCAGACCTAGAAAACCTAGCTGCTGGCTTCAGGAAAAACTTGCTCCTGGAAGAGAAGATGGTGAACTAACTGAAACAGTTTGCTCACCAAGACTCACTTAAAAATCTTATCTTCACTTTGCCCACCGATGAAAAGCTGTTATGTTGTGAGTTGAGAGTCATGATGCTGAGGGTTGAGAACGGAATTGGAAGCGAGGACGCAGAGTCCCAGGGCTGGGTGGTGGCACCGTCAAAGGGAAGGCAGACTGGGAGTTAAGACACCATCTTTCTGCTCCAGAGGCCCAGCCCACCATGCTTGTTTCCCACTACTACTCCACGGCCATGACAGTTGACAGCACTCTCCTGAAAAGTCTTCTCTGGTTCCTGGTGTGAATTGCAAGGCACAGACTTTGCTTGAAAGATTCCTATCACAATTCCGAGTTTTCCTTCTTAATTTACCTGAAACAATATTTTATTAAGACAATTAAACCTAAAAAAGAACAGCCAAGCAAGCAAGTACTAAGTTTTAATTAGAAAGAAATGCCAAACGCATTTGGGTATGTTCCTTCTCAATCCTTCACACTTCTTTAACAATTTTGTACTTGGACTACTTTAATAATGTTTCTTTTTAATTCAGCCTGAATTCTATCAAAAATCAGATTTGCATATTTTCAGTACCTGGCGGTAGTAACCTGTTGTCTTAGCCAGAGGAAATATATTTTACTGGCTTAGGATGAAGAAATGAATTAAATTTCAATCTTTAGCAAGTTCAGTAAGTTAGAAAAGTCTGTGCAGTTCCCACTACACCCTTTATCTGAGTTTTTCTGCATTATTTCTCTCAATCAAGAAGAGAAAGAAGGGAAAAAAAAAACAGCTTGTGAAGATCACCATATTAAGAGTATAAAAATTCTGTAGCTAGTTTCCTTGAGTAAAAAAAGTAATTTTCCCTTATTTTCTTAAAGAAAATTTTTGTGGCTTTGTCCCCATCCCCATTAGCAGTGTCTAATAGCACTTTCCTAAGAGTAGGTTAGAAAGGAACTGAGGGATCCCTGGAAAGAAACTAATAGAACACAGACAAGAAGTCTACCACTTCCCTAGAGTTCCACTTACACACCTATAAAATAGTCAAATAGAAATATTAGAAACTGATAGTGGAAAATATGAAAGCATGGCCCAATTTGCCAGGAAGTTTGTCAGTTGTAGGACAGATGAGACTGAAGTGAAGGGTGGACTAATGTGAATCAAGGCTCTCCACTTGGATCCTGGGAGGTCGAGGAACATAGTTCTCAGCAGAACTTCCTCTCCTTCCCTTATTTAGGAGGATTTGTGGTGTGGTGGCATGGGGTGACAAGGTGAGAGCCTGTGCCCCTGGGACATGCCACACTTAGTGGAGCCGGGAATGATTTTGTTCCTGGCTTACCCTAAACACAGACATCTGTCCCAGACGAAGAGTTTCATCTGGCTCCTCATGAGGACAAACATGCCAAACAAGGAATCGGGGCATTGCTGCAGCTAATTCCTGGCTGCTCAATAAACACAGAAGCTCAGCGCCAGCATGAGGACTGTTCTTCCTGCTTTGACTGCCTCTGCCTTTAGCTCTGGCTTAGTGACCCAGGCAGTTCAGTTTTTATACTCTGAATGGAAAATTACATTAAATCCCAACCTTTCACTTCCCTTTTTATCTGGGTCTGAAAGATCTGGACAAAGATCCAAATAATCTTTGACAGAATCCATCTCACTTCCCAGAACTGAACAAGTACAGATACCTCTTTAAGGGTGAGCAAACAGGAAAAATCCATCAGACATATGAAAAGATACTGCTCTTTATAAAGAGGGGGCTGTGCTGTAGAACCAGGGCAAATGTCTTCTTATGACCTGCAGTTACTGTTCAAAATAGAGGGGAAAAGTTCAAGTTTTAAATTTGTGATCTTAACATGGTAGAGAAGAGGTTGTTGAGTCTATAAAAATAAACAAGGTGTTCATGAAGAACAATCTGGAGCCAGAAAAAAGAGCATAGAAGAAAAACAATTGATGGTAATATTTAAAGCCTAAATGAAGATCAGATTTGCAGTATTTATTCCAAGGAATAAAGAGAAGAAAACAATGTGGAAAAAATTTAAAAGATAAGTAATGAAGGACGGAGCCAGGAGATCTAATATGCATGTAATAGAAATCTCAGAAAAAGAGAACAGAGTAGATGTAGGAAATGAAATGATCAGGAAATAGATTTAAAAACTTTCTGGAGCTGAACAAATATTAAACATTAATTGTTTTCAGATTAAGAGGTCAACAAGTTCTGGTAAAAGTAAATAAGATCAACACCTAGACATATCCTGGCAAATACTTTGACTTTCAAAGGTTTAAAAAAAACGTATACATAATCAGGTGTTTAAAAAAGTTATCCAGGGCCTCCCTGGTGGCGCAGTGGTTGAGAGTCCGCCTGCCGATGCAGGGGATACGGGTTCGTGCCCCGGTCTGGGAGGATCCCATATGCCGCGGAGCGGCTGGGCCCGTGAGCCATGGCCGCTGAGCCTGTGCGTCCGGAGCCTGTGCTCCGCAACGGGAGAGGCCACAACAGTGAGAGGCCCGCGTACAGCAAAAAAAAAAAAAAAAAAAAAAAAAGTTATCCACCAGAAAGGAGAAACACCAGGGTTTCTCTACTATCAAAAGCCTGAAGATAAAGGAGTAATTGTTACAGACCTGTGAGGAAGAAAGATGGTGACACAAAAATTTTACTACATAGGCATTGAGGAGGAATTTAAAAATAAAGTGTTACATTTTAAGAAGATGGAAAGGTCACATGTGCATACATGTTGTTAGCAAGTTCTAATAAACATCTAGAGAACAGTTACTTTGCTTCTGTTCATCTTGTAGAGCACAGAACAGATGGAAATCTTTTCCATTTATTTAAACAAGTTTAGCATGAGCCTAATGTCAAAATCTGGTGGATATAACAGAAGAAATGACAGAAAAACTTCATATAAATGCAGATTTTAAAATGAGGAAAAAATAAGTAAATTGATTCAGTAGCATAGTATGCCAAGATTAGGTGGGGTTTATTTCAGAATTGAAAGGATAGTTTAATATTAGGAAATCTACTGATGCAACATGCCATAAGAGGCCAAAAGAAAAAGGTATATGATCATCCAGATAGATGTAAAAAAGGCATTTAATATAATTCAACTCCAATTTCTGGTTTTAAAATGTTTTTTAACGAAAGGAGAAATGGAAAGAAGCTTTTTTCTTTCTTTTTTTTTTAATAAAAACTCCAAATCCATCATGCTCGATACTGAAGCAATAAAGGGATTGCAATTAATGAGAAGAACAAGACAAGAATTCCCGATATTACCACTGTTGTTTGGGGGAAGTTTTTGTTATAATTATATGAGAAAAAGAATTAAGTATAAATACTGGAAAACAGACAAAAAAATTTTTATTTGCAAATGACCAGACTGCCTACCTGGAAAACCCCTAAAAGTAACGGAAAAACTACTTACAGTTGCCAGTTAAAAAATAAATATAAAAATAAGATTGTTTTGTTATATGCTTGGCAAGAACCAATTAGAAATTACAAAGGGAAAATCTCACGCATGATAGAACAAAAACACCAAATAATTTGGAAAAATCTTAACAAGAAATGTGTAAGGCCAATATAACATTTGCTAAATTTATTAGAAAAGATGAAAAAGATCTGAATAAATAAAGAGACATCATGTTTAGTACTGGGAAGAATAAAAATTATGAAGATATACATTCTTCCCAAATTAATTTATACTTTCTTGAAATTAATTCCAATTAAAACCCAAATTTGATTATTTTTACACCCAAACAAAATTGTTCTAAAGTTTCCCTGGAAGAGTATTTTTGGGAAAAACAATATAATGGGGGAAGAAAACCCAGATATCAGGCTTCCCTGGTGGCGCAGTGGTTGAGAGTCCGCCTGCCTATGGAGGGGACGCGGGTTCGTGCCCCGGTCCGGGAAGATCCCACATGCCGCGGAGCGGCTGGGCCCGTGAGCCATGGCCGCTGAACCTGCGCGTCCGGAGCCTGTGCTCCGCAATGGGAGAGGCCACAACAGTGAGAGGCCTGCATACCGCAAAAAAAAAAAAAAAAAAGAAAACCCAGATATCAAAATATAATTTTTATTTATTTATTTATTTATTTTTTGTGGTATGCGGGCCTCTCCTGTTGCGGAGCACAGGCTCCGGACACGCAGGCTCAGCGGCCATGGCTCACGGGCCCAGCCGCTCCGCGGCATGTGGGATCTTCCCGGACCGGGCACAAACCCGTGTCCCCTGCATCGGCAGGCGGACTCTCAACCACTGCACCACCAGGGAAGCCCAATATCAAAATATAATTTTTAAATAAAATAATTAAAACAGTAAGACACTGGAATGAGAAGGTATAGACAGATTCAAAGAAAAGAATTGGCAAAGTAGAAAAATATCCTAGTAAATGGAAGAATATAGTATTTGATACAATATTTTAGAGAAATAAAGCTCATAGATTTCCAGTAACTGGCTGTTTAAAAAGAAAAAATGATCATGTTAAATTCCTACTTCATAACATCATGAAATAAATTCCAGATAGTTAAAATACTTAAATATGAAAAATAAAGTCATTAAGGAGATTAGAAAGACATAGATGTCTAGGCAAGGCCTTTTAGTACCAAAGTCAGAAACCAGAGGAAAACATTAGATTTTAGCTACCTAAAAATTAAAATTATCTGTTTATCAAAGTCATTATATATAAAACATGAAAGCAAATGAAAACAAAGTATATCATAATCTGTGAAACAAAGATTATAAAATTGGTCTAGAGTAGGTTCCAATAATATTTGTTGAATACATGAATCAGTAAGTGAAAATGTAAAGCACTCTTATGAAACAATGAGAAAGACACTAAAGTCCCAGTGGAAACGAGGACATAGGGCATGAATAGCAATTTCACGAAAACATAAGTGCTCAACATACATATAAAAAATTCAATTGCATTAGTATAAAATAAATCTAATTAAAAGGTCATCATCTTTAAACTAAATTGGCCAATATTAGAAATAATCATAATACTTTAATCCCACAGATACACATGTTCTCATACCTCAGATAATAACGTTAAGTGACATACTCTTTCTGGACGTCAATTTGGGAATATCATTAAAAGTCTCAAAATATTTGTTTTTATATCCTTAGAAAAACTGTTTCACTTTTGGAATTTTATCCTAAGGAAAAAATCAGACACTCACAAAGGAATTATTTATGAGAACATTTACTGCAGAACATTTAAAATTGCAAAAAAATAAAAAATAAAATAAACAAATTAAATCTCTAATAAACATTTAAAAACGTTTTTTAAAATTTTATTTATTTATTTTTTAACATCTTTATTGGAGTATAATTGCTTTACAGTGTTGTGTTAGTTTCTGCTGTATAACAAAGTAAATCAGCTATATGCATACATATATCCCCATATGCCCTCCCTCTTGCGTCTCCCTCCCACCCTCCTTATCCCACCCCTCTAAGGTGGTCGCAAAGCACGGAGCTGATCTCCCTGTGCCATGCAGCTGCTTCCCACTAGCTATCTATTTTACGTTTCGTAGTGTATATATGTCCATGCCACACTCTCACTTTGTCCCAGCTTACCCTTCCCCCTCCCCATGTCCTCAACTCCATTCTCTACGTTTGTGTCTTTATTCATGTCTTGCCCCTAGGTTCATCAGAACCTTTTTTTTTTAATTCCATATATATGTGTTAGCACACGATATTTGTTTTTCTCTTTCTGACTTAGTTCACTCTGTATGGCAGAGTCTAGGTCCATCCACCTCACTACAAATAACTCAATTTTGTTTCTTTTTATGGCTGAGTAATATTCCATTATATATATGTGCCACATCTTCTTTATCCATTCATCTGTCGATGGACACTTCAGTTGCTTCCATGTTCTGGCTACTGTAAATAGTGCTGCATAAAATGTTTTTGAAGAATATTTGATAAAGTGAGAAAACACTCACAATCTAGATTTGGGTAGGAAGGCAAGTTGACAAAGCTCTGTATTGCTGATACTAATAACAACATCTAACTTCTGTTGAGTGCTTGCTAATATGCCAAGCATCATGCTCTGTATTTTACATGGAACATCTGCCTGTCCTTCAGTGGGGGTAAGTTCTAGGCTTATACCCATTTCACAAAGGAGGAAGCTGAAGTCTAGAAATTTGAGGTTAGAGATCTGTCTCTTTTTGAGACTCTACTTAACCACTATACTGTAAAGTTCCATTAATTTCTTTAAACACATCTATAGGATACAGAGAAAGACTGATAAAACATCCTTTAAAATGTTACTAATGGCAGGAACAGTTGGTAATTTTTATTCTTTCTTTTTTATACTTTTATTATTTCTCCCAATTAATATGCATTGGTATTATTTCCGAGGGAAAGCTGCAACAGTTTTTTTTTTTTTTTTTTTTTTTTTTGCGGTATGCGGGCCTCTCACTGTTGTGGCCTCTCTCGTTGCGGAGCATAGGCTCCGGACGCGCAGGCCCAGCGGCCATGGCTCACGGGCCCAGCTGCTCCGCGGCACATGGGATCCTCCCGGACCGGGGCACGAACCCGCATCCCCTGCATCGGCAGGCGGACCCTCAACCACTGCGCCACCAGGGAGGCCCTGCAACAGTTTTTAAAGCCCCCAAATTAGCTGAGCTCAAGGCCTAAACCACCTCTTCCCCTTCCCCAGCACCAATCATTTACACAAGCTCTTACACCTACTTTATTTACATTTTCCTCAGTGAGAATTCATGTCCATAATGGTGGTCTTGACATAATATAGGATAATAAATCATTAAGGAACTATTACACATAAACATAAACCCTACACTGGCTATACCCTGTACTGGAGTGCTTGAATGCGTGGAGCCAGAGTGCTGGGTTCAAAACCTCACTTGAACTTATCATTTATTTCACCTTGGGAAACCAACTAATCTGAGGAAGTTAACAATTTTCTCAGTAAAATGAAGAGAAAAATGGTAGCTTCCTCCTTTTTGCAGTGGAGATTAAATGACAATATTGCGTTGGCCAAAACGTTTGTTCGGGTTTTTCTATAACATTTTTTGGAAAAACCCAAACGAATGTTTTGGCCAGCCCAATATATGTAAAGCATAGTGACTGGCCCATGGTAAGTACTACACAGTGTTAACTATTATTTTTATTAGCATACTTATGAAATCTTGAAAGTACATAATATTATTTTAGAAAGGTTTTCAACAAACTGAATTCTTTCAGGTATATTTCTGGTTTATCTTGTTAACAGAGCTAACCATTGTCTAAACGTTCTATTCGATGGCATTTTCACAATGGTATTGTTTACCAGTCACTTTGATAATTGAAGAAGATGCAAGAAAATGCAAATTCTGATCAATAAGGAAATTAATAAAGACTGGGGCTCAACAAAAGTGAGTTTGGGTTCTGTTAAACTTGGAAAGATTGACTCCAGTCTTGGGGGGTTTTCTTGGGGAGGGCAAACAAAAATTTCACTGTGAATTAATCATGCTCCACAGGTGTGAGCTCAACTTTAGAAACACCAAAAGGGCCCATGTGAATGGACTATCTGATTGGCTTTGCAGTAGCACTAACAAATGCTTGACTTTTGCTAATGTGGTAATTTTGGAATATAAGTGGAACCTGCCGACAGTGTCATTTTGCTTGATTGCACTGTAATTGCTTTTATGTCATTGGTCTCAAACTGTGCATAATGAGAGACTATTTTAACTCTAATAATAATACACTTTGTTTTTACATGGCTAAATAATATCTACAGAAGCAACATCCTTATGTTAGAGAATAATGGCTCAATATATCCATTCAACGACTATCTGCCTTTTCTGACTGTCCATAGACAGGGTTGATGGACTTGGTTATTCTTATTTCACAATGTAAAACTGGGTTGAGGTATGCTTGCTGAGTATGTTGCAAACTTATGTAAATGATGAATTTAAAACATATTGTATAGAACTCAATAACAACCTACTCATTCTGGTGTGCCAACAGTATTGGATCCTCACAACACAATTAGTGATAATAATAAAAACCTTTGTGACATTTAAGATGCTAAATAATACTTGAAATTCAAGGCAATAAAAACAAGTAAACAATAGAATAAAGGCTATTTTGAGTGGCTTTTGACTCAACACGTGAAAGTTTTACAGGGCTTGTTTATCCTAGAGATGTGACACATACAAGAAATTTCGTGCCCATTATTCCAAAGTGTGGCTCTTTGCGCCAAAACAAATGATAGGGATTACCATGTAAATACTCCCCCTAATCACCCTATCACCCCTTCCCTCCAACCCTAATTAGAGTCTAGGGATGCCTAATGTTTTACACTGATGGGGCATTCCTCAATTTCTCTGTATCAAGTTACTCAGCTCTAAAATCATATTCACCTCAACTTTTGTAACATTTACTATGTGCCAGACACTATTTGGATGCTTTACATTCATTAACTCATTTAGTCCTCATGAGAACCCTACAAAATAGGTAAATTATTGTCCTCGTTTTAAATATGAGGAAACTGAGGCAGAAAGTGGGTACATGACTGCTGAGGTCAAAGCGCTAATAAATAACAGAGCCAGGGAGTCTGGCTTTCTAAAGATGGGGCTAAGGATACTTGCATCACAGAATTGTTCAGAGAATTAAATAAGATATCCTATCAAAAGCTCCTAGGACCCCATAGGGTTTGTTCTAATGCCACCCATATTTCTGCTCCATGATTTTTCTGTACTTCTTGTGCAGTGCAGGGCCTGATCATTTATTTCCTTTTAGTTCTCTTGCCCTGTATCCCACCACTGACTATGGGGGACTTTGATGTAAAGCACCAACTCTTGGGAGCCACTTCTCTCCAGACATGGTACCCAGATCTGTTTCTTCAGGTATCAAACATTGTAGTAGTCATCATAGTAATTACAAGGACAACACAGTAATAATAATGGTAAGCAGCAGTGCCAAGAGAGGTTTGCCTCCCTGCTAAACCATTCCAAATAAACATGCATTATGAATACTCTTACTACACAAGCACAGCTTAAGATCCCATCCCACCAAACTCCCTTCTTTTCCAGTTAAATTGCCCCCTCTAAGCCTTACGATAATATAGAAATACTTTTAATATAGGGATTCCAACCACTGATATTCGTGTTGCTACTGCTGCTGCTAATGCTAATGGCACTTGACATTTTTTTGGAGGAGTTGCCAGGCATTCTTCTAAGTATTTTACATATATTTCTTCATTTCACCCTTACAGTAGTCCTGTGAGGAAGGTACTATCATTTCCTGCTTATTACCCTCTTCTCTCTCTTCCCACCTCCTCTGGAATCACAGAGCTCTAAGCTGCAGAGTCAGAGCTCAGGCAAGGGCCTGCCAGACTCCAGGCATGGCTCTCAGGCACAGTTTCCCCCACAGCCGTATCAAGTGTCCTTGGCACAGTGCCCGTGGGCATCTCTGGGGGGTGAGTATTCTCTGCTCTGTGACCAAAGCAGGTGTGAGGGCGGCCGCAGGCGTGGTTGGTGGACAAACAGTGCTGTAACTCCCAGTCTTGCTTCTAGTTGGACTTAGATAGTACAGCATACAAATCCTGACTCAGCGCCCTGGGCTGCAGAATTTCTCCTGTTTATGGCAAGGCACTCTCAATAGAGGCTTTTATTTTACAAGCTGTATTTATAATAATTTTTGCTCAGTGGCAAAGAAAGCTGAATTTCACATTTGGGTAACTGACAATCTGTGACAACTGTTTTTTTTCATTGCTGGTCTAAGAAAGGTTGAAACAAATGTGACTTGGCTTTTTTTTTCCTTCCTGAGAGTTTGGCTACCAGGGAGGAAAGGTAGCCAAAGTTAGCCATCTGAAGTAAAGGGCCAGGTTAAATGACCTTGTAGAGTCCTTTCTGGCCTATGACTCTAGGAATTAGTTACAACTTTTTTGGAGACTTTGCTAAATCACGAGAGAAAGTAATACTCCTTTTCTATGTGTGCTACTGTTCCCTGCCTTGGCCCCTATCATCACTGTTCTTACACTCCTACTTTTTTTAAGCAACAAGTCAGGAAGCACCAGTGACCTATTTTCATTTAAATGTCAGTGTGTACTGTGTCCTCTGCCCATCACAACTGAGCCTTCCTTAGGCGACACTTCTGTGGACCCTCTCCCTGGCCTTCTGCAGCAGCACCTCTCAAACTGGTGTTTGGGTCCTCAAGTTCTATACGGTTCTTTAAACTTGGTATTTTTATTTTATGAAAACGTAAAACCTTTTTTAAACCAGATAAAAGTGAAAACTTCTTTTTTGCAAAGGTAATTCATGATTAAGAGACATTTTCATAAGACTTGAGGTTCATAAATCAGTGTTCCTCAAATCTGAATTCCTAGAACTATTTTTTTAAACATCTTTATTAGGGTATAATTGCTTTACAATGGTGTGTTAGTTTCTGCTTTATAACAAAGTGAATCAGTTATACATATACATATGTTCCCATATCTCCTCCCTCTTGCATCTCCCTCCCACCCTCCCTATCCCACCCCTCCAGGTGGTCACAAAGCACAGAGCTGATCTCCCTGTGCTAGGCGGCTGCTTCCCACTAGCTATCTATTTTACGTTTGGTAGTGTATATATTTCCATGCCACTCTCTCACTTTGTCACAGCTTACCCTTCCCCCTCCCCATATCCTCAAGTCCATTCTCGGGTAGGTCTGTGTCTTTATTCCCATCTTACCCCTAGGCTCTTCTTGACCTTTTTTTTTTTTTTTCCACACCTGGTCTAGAGAGCAACCGGCCCAGGCTGGAAAAGGACATTACAGGAAGAATACCTTCAGGAAAATTGGACTCGTAGATTATTAGACAGCTTTGATCATATGGAAAATTGAATTGGGAGACATTTTATGGAGCTATTTGAAGATAGTGAAAGTACTTGGAGATTTAAACCAAATGGGAAAAAAAAGGTAATTAATTCCAGGAAAGAAGTGAATTAGGAAGGAAATATTATCATAGTATACTATACTCTTGACTCCTTGGTAAACAATATTTATTTAATCATAAAAACGGAAAAATTGAATATGGGTTTAACTAAAAAAATACTGAGAGGGTGGGGGAGAGAAAATGTGTGTATATGACAATTGATAGGAGTTAATTCCTTGACTTCTCTAGGTAGGCAACAAATTCTGTTTAAGAGAAACAGACAAAAATGACATGATCAGTATTTTGTTTTTAAGTTATTAATATGAAGGTAAATACCAGAGGAATTGGCTATGGTAATTGAAAGTTGTTGCCTTTTGGAAACAGGAAATAGTAGTGACGGGGATTGGGTAGGGGACTACTTGTTTTCCATTATGAGTTTGGTTCCATTTGATTTTTATTTGATATTTTAAAAATTAATTAATTAATTAATTTTTGGCTGCACTGGGTCTTCATTGCTGCACGTTGGCTTTCTCTAGTTGTGGCGAGCAGAAGCTACTCTTCGTTGCGGTGTGCGGGCTTCTCACTGCGGTGGCTTCTCTTGTTGCGGAGCATGGGTTGTGGCACACAGGCTCAGTAGTTGTGGCTCATGGGCTGTAGAGTTTAGGCTCAGTAGTTGTGGTGCACGGGCTTAGTTGCTCCACGACATGTGGGATCTTCCCGGACCAGGGCTCAAGCCCATGTCCCATGCATTGGCAGGCATATTCTTAATCACTGTGCTACCAGGGAAGTCCCCCACTTGATTTTTAAAATTATATACATATTTAATTGACAAAAGTAAACAATTAAAATGAAAAAACTCTATAATAACCCTCAAATATATAATTGAAAATAAAAAAACACTACTCTGAAAATTAAGAGACAACATTTACATGAATGCTGAAATTACAGTAGCTTCACAAGTGTGTGTGCATGTGTGTGTAGCACAGGCTGGGTTTCCCGTGTTGGGTGACAACTGTCCCTGGTCATCTCCCATTTCTGCACATCTTCTATCAGTTTTTGTTCTGAACTGTCTATTCCAGGATGTTTAAACAACCCGATTAAAAAATGGGCAGAAGAACTGAATAGACACTTTTCCAAAGAAAAAATGCAGATGGCCAACAGGCACATGAAAATATGTTCAACATCACTAATCATCAGGGAAATGAAAATCAAAACCACAGTGAGATATCATCTCACACCTTTCAGAATGGCTATCATCAAAAAGAATGCAAATACAAATGTTGGCAAAGATGTGGAGAAAGGGGAACACTTGTACACTGTTGGTGGGAATGTAAATTGGTGTAGCCACTGTGGAAAACAGTATGGAGGTTTCTCAAAAAACTGAAAATAGAACTATCATATGACCCAGTATTTTCACTCCTGGATATATATCCGAAAAAACCAAAAATACTAATTTGAAAAGATACATGCACACCAATGTTCATAGCAGCATTATTTACAATTGCCAAGATATTGAAGCAAACTAAGTGTTCATCAACCGCTGAATGGATAGAGAAGATGTGGTATTTATATACAATGGAACAGTACATATCCAAAGATTGTATAAAAATAAAAAAAAATTTTAAAGGATGTTTATATGGCAAACAGACTTAGAAGCTAGAGAGACTACCTGTCTCCAGGACAGAAGGCATATTTGTTTCCTAACCAGTAGAATAAATATAATGTCTCCCTCCAGGGCAAAGGGTAAGCAGATTTGCTAGTTGCCCCATTTAAAAGATAGGGTTTTCCTAAGCTCAGGGTTCTTTGGCTGTGATGCAAACCTACTCTGTGTTCTGTATCACCCCGTGGGATTTGGGGAGCAAGGAAAATCAACTTAAATATGAAGTTCATGCTGCCTACTGTGCCATGAGTAACAACATTCTTTGTCCTTGACCCAGGAGTCTCATGTGTTCTGCCAGAATCTATGAGCCTGTGGCAGATTAACTGGTTAGCTTGCAGGTAGAGTAAAAGTCTCAGACCCTTCAGTTTTTGATATAGAGGAGCAGACTGGGAGGAGATTTGCATGCACAAAGTCAATGGGAGATGCTCTTGAGAGCAATACCATTGTGAGAACACAGGAAAGCGGGCTGGGCTGAGGGAAAAGTTAAGCTGTTAAACTGCAGTGTGGCCACAAGCTTCAGTCAATTCCACGGGCAGTTCTGAAGCCTGGATGACCTTTCAGTGTTATCCCCAGTTGGAGAGAGAGGCTTGGGCCTGGAAGCTGTTTGCATGGACAAGCCTTTATATTTGGGCTGCTCCAAGGAAGGGGGCTTGGCCTTGGGTAAGTCAGCACTAGTTAGCTGAGGACAAGTCCAGGAGATGGACTCGGCTGAGAGTTCTCAGCTGCCATAACTCCCATGAGCTAATGGAATGGATACAGGCAGGATAGCTTGGAGTTTCCTTTGCTTCATCTCTTTCCTTTCTAAGGAAGTTTCCAGACATCAGGCTCTGCCTCTTTTTACCAAGGGATGTCTCTTGTGTGCATTTCTACTCCCTTCCCCATCTCCAACTTCACACAGATTCCTAAGTGACACACTGCCTTCCCCTCTGAGCCACCAGAGAAGGCTAGAGACCTCTTCAGCTTCTCTTTTCCTGACCCTGCCTGGGGCAGCTCCTTCACTGTACATTTGAGTAGAAAGATTCTTCCAGAACTTGAGTTTTGACTGAGCTAATTTTTTCTCATCTTCATCCTTCCATCCAGACTGCTAAAATTTCTCTGTTGCTTGTGAAGATCCTGAAGCCATTTTGGCCTTAACCAGATATTTGCCAAACACCTTCTCTGGTCTAGGGGTTGTGCCAGACACTTCGGATCTAATAGATGGAGGTGCTCTTCTTGTTTGCTCAGTAACTGTTCAAGTCAGAGCTCAATTCAATCAGCAGACACTTACAGAGTTCCTACTTTGTGCCTGGGTCTCTTTCAGACTCTGGGATAGTATAAGTTAGAGTGCTCGTAGCTGCAAGAAACAAAGACCCAACTCAGGGTAGCTTTTAAAAAATAAGAGGCCTGAGGAACGGAGTCAAGATGGCAGTGTGGGAAAACGCCGAGTTAGCGTTTCCCCACAACTAGGGTGCTTGCCGGCCACTGGTGGGGGGACCCTGATGCCCAAGGAGACAGGAGGAACCCCCAAGTGAACCAGTAGGACGTGGGGGTACTGAGCAGGAAGGAGAAGTGGAGGCCACACAGGATCGGCACCTCTGAGGCCAGGGAGATCAGGAGAGGCAGGTGGGAGGGAATTTCCAGGAGGAATGGGAGAGGAGTGTAGGGCATTTGCCCCGCCCACTCAGGCCCAGGGAGCCTGCTGAGCTCCCAGGCCTGTCCCCTGCCCCCCAGAGCCCCCTCCAGGACACGTGGGTCCTTGGGGGCATAGGCGGGTAGCTGTGGAGATCAGGAGAGCCATCCGGGAGGAGCCAGAGAGGAGCGGAGGCTTCCTGGGAACTTGAGCTTGAGTGCCCAGGAACCCAGATGGGCTCCCAGGTGAGGTCCACTGCCCTCTGAGACCAGGGGTGGGGGGCACGCCTGGGCCCCTTCTGTTCCTTGAGCCTAAACCCCACCCCCCACAGCCCCCATGGCCTTTTCCAGCTCTGTGGGTCCTGAGCATAGGCCACACCCCCCACCCAAACCTCCCCCTTGCTTAGGCCCCACCCTCCACAGCCAAGAACTTTTCCTCCTTCTTTTTTTCTTTCTTTTTATTTTCCCTCCTCCTCTTTTTTTACTGTTGTGGTACTGATGTACCTTCTGGTTGTTGATTCATCTATATTTTTATTTCTATATTCTTTCTAACATATCTGTTAGTTTCATAGTCTAATTTTATTTTTTACTTTGTTATTGTTCTCTCTCTTTTTTTTTTGCCACCCCATGTGGCTTGCGGGATCTTGGTTCATGAGCTAGGGGTCGGGCTTAAGCTCCTGTCATGGGAACTCTGTGTTGGAACCACCGGACTAACAGAGAAACTCAGATCCCAGGGAATATTCATCAGAGTGAGGTCTCACGGAAGTCCTCACCTCAGCACCAAGACCCAGCTCTACCCAACAGCCTACAAACTTCAGTGTTGGAAGCCTCAGGCCAAACAACCAGTAAGACAGGAAAACAATCCCACTCATAAAAAGAAAAAAAAAATTAGACATCAAAAAAATATGTCACGGATGAAGGAGCAAGGTAAAAACCTACAGGATCAAATAAATGAAGAGGAAATAGGCAACCTACCTGAAAAAGAATTCAGAGTAATAATAGTTAAGATGATCCAGAATCTTGGAAATAGAATGGAGGCACGGATTGAGAAAATACAAGGAATGTTTCACGAAGATCTATAAGAACTAAAGAACAAACAAAAAGAGATGAACAACACAATAAATGAAATGAAAAATACACTAGAAGGAATCAAAAGAATAAGTGAGGCAGAAGAACCAATAAGTGAGCTGGAAGACAGAATGGTGGAAATAACTGCTGAGGAGCAAAATAAAGAAAAAAGAATGAAAAGAATCAAAGACAATCTCAGAGACCTCTGGTACAACACTAAATACAGCAACATTCGAATTATAGGGGTCCCAGAAGAAGAAGAGAAAAAGAAAGGATCTGAGAAAATATTTGAAGAGATTATAGACAAAAACTTCCCTAAGATGGGAAAGGAAATTGTCACCCAAGTCCAGGAAGCACAGAGAGTCCCATACAGAATAAACCCTAGGAAAAACACACCAAGACACATATTAATCAAATTAACAAAAATTAAGTTCAAAGGAAAAATATTAAAAGCAGCAAGGAAAAAACAAAAAATAACATACAGAGGAATCCCCATAAGGTTATCAGATGATTTTTTAGCAGAAACTTTGCAGGCCAGAAAGGAGTGGCAGGATATACCTAAAGTGATGAAAGAGGAAAACCTATAACCAAGATTACTTTGCCCAGCAAGGATCTCATTCAGATTCAATGGAGAAATCAAAAAGCCTTTCAGACAAGCAAAAGCTAAGAGAATTCAGCACCACCAAACCAGCTTTAAAACAAATGTTAAAGAAACTTCTCTAGGTGGGAAACACAAGAGAAGAAAAAGACTCACAAAAATACACCGAAAACAATTAAGAAAATGGTAATAGGAACATACATATTGATAATAACCTTGAATGTAAATGGATTAAATGCCCCAACTAAAAGACACACACTGGCTAAATGGATACAAAAACAAGACCCATATATATGCTGTCTACAAGAGACCCACTTCAAACCTAGGGACACATACAGACTGAAAGTGAATGGATGGGAAAAGATATTCCATGGAAATGGAAATTGAAAGAAAGCTGGAGTAGCAATACTCATACCAGATAAAATAGACTTTAAAATAAAGACTGTTACAAGGGATAAGGAGGGACACTACATGATGATCAAAGGATCAATCCAAGAAGCAGATATAACAATTATAAATGTTTATGCACCCAACATAGGAGCATCTCAATACATAAGGCAAATGCTACCAACCATGAAAAGAGAAACTGACAGTAACACAGTGGTAGTAGGGGACTTTAACACCCCACTTATACCAATGGACAGATCATGCAAACAAAAAATAAATAAGGAAACCAAAGCTTTAAATGACACAATAGACTAGATAGATTTAATTGCTATTTATAGGACATTCCACCTGAACGTGGCAGAATATACTTTTTTCTGAAGTGCACGCAGAACATTCTCCAGGGTAGATCACATCTTGGGTCACAAATCAAGCCTCAGAAAATTTAAGAAATTTGAAATTATATCAAGCATTTTTTCTGACCACAATGCTATGAGAGTGGAAATCAATTATAGGAAAGAAACACAAATAAATGGAGTCTAAACAGTGTGCCATGAAATAACCAAGAGATCACTGAAGAAATAAAAGAAGAAATAAAAAAGTACATAGAAATGAATAACAATGAAAACACAATGACCCAAAACCTATGGGATGCAGCAAAAGCAGTTCCAAGAGGGAAGTTTATAGCAATTCAATCTCACCTCAAGAAACAAGAAAAATCTCAAATAAATAATCTAACCCTACACTTAACTCAACTAGAGAAAGAAGAGCAAAGAAAACGCAAAGTCAATAGAGGGAAAGAAATCATAAAGATCAGAACAGAAATAAATGAAATAGAATCAAAGAAAACAACAGCAAAGATCAATAAAAGTAAAAGTTGGTTCTTTGAGAAGATAAATAAAATTGATAAACCCTTAGCCAGACTCATAAAGAAAAAGAGAGGACACAAATCAATAAAATTAGAAATGAAAAAGGGGAAATCACAACTGACACAGCAGAAATACAAAGGATTATAAGAGACTACTACAAACAACTATATGCCAATAAAATGGGCAACCATGAAGAAATGGAAAAATTCTTAGAAAGGTACAATCTTCCAAGATTGAACCAGCAAGAATTAGAAAATATAAACCTACCTATCACAAGTAATGAAATTGAAACTGTAATTAAAAATCTTCCAACAAACAAGTCCAGGATCAGATGGCTTCATGGGCAAATTCTATCAAACATTTGGAGAAGAGCTAACACCAATCCCTCTCAAACTCTTCCCAAAAAGTGCAGAGGGAGAAGCACTCCCAAATTCATTCTACAAAGCCACCATCACTCTGATACAAAAACCAGAAAAAGATATCACAAAAAAAGAAAATTATAGACCAATATCACTGATGAACATAGATGCAAAAATCCTGAACAAAATACTAGCCAACAGAATCCAACAGCACATTAAAAGCATGATACACCATGATCCAGTGGAATTTATCCCAGGGATGCAAGGATTCTTCAATATATGCAAATCTATCAATGTGATACACTAAATTAACAAATTAAGGGGGCCTCCCTGGTGGCGCAGTGGTTGAGAGTCCGCCTGCTGATGCAGGGGATACGGGTTCGTGCCCCGGTCTGGGAGGATCCCATATGCCGCGGAGCGGCTGGGCCCGTGAGCCATGGCCGCTGAGCCTGTGCGTCCGGAGCCTGTGCTCCGCAACGGGAGAGGCCACAACAGTGAGAGGCCCACGTACAGCAAAAAAAAAAAAAAAAAAAAAAATTAAGGAATAAAAACCATATGAGCATCTCAGTAGATGCAGGAAAAGCTTTTGACAAAATTCAACACCCATTTATGATAACAGCTCTCCAGAAAATGGGCATAGAGTGACCCTACCTCAACATAATAAAAGCCATATATGACAAACCCACAGCAAGCATACTCAATGGTGAAAAGCTGAAAGCATTTCCACTAAGATCAGGAACAAGACAAGGATGTCCACCCTCACCACTCTTATTCAACATAGTTTTGGAAGTCCTAGCCATGGCAATCAGAGAAGAAAAATAAATAAAAGGAATACAAATTGTAAAAGAAGAAATGAAACTGTCACTGTTTGCAGATGACATGATACTATACATAGAAAATCCTAAAGATGCCACAAGAAAACTATTAGAATTAATCAATGAATTTGGTAAGGTTGCAGGATACAAATTTAATGCACAGAAGTCTCCAGCATTTCTATACACCAACAATGAAAAATCAGAGAAATTAAGGAAACACTCCCATTTACCATTGCAACAAAAAGAATAAAACACCTAGGAATAGACTGCCTAAGGAGTTGAAAGAATTGTACTCAGAAAACTATAAAACACTGATGAAAGAAATCAAAGGTGACATAAACAGATTGAGAAATATACCATGTTCTTGGGTTGGAAGAAAAAACATTGTGAAAATGACTATACTACCCAAAGCAATCTACAGATTCAATGTAATCCCTATCAAACTACCAATGGTATTCCTCATAGAATTAGAACAAAAAATTTTACAATTTGTATGGAAACACAAAAGACCCTAAATAGCCAAAGCAATCTTGGGAAAGAAAAACGGAGGTGGAGGAATCAGGCTCCCTGACTTCAAACTACACACAAAGCTATAGTAATCAAGACAGTATGGTACTGGCACAAGAACAGAAATATAGATCAATGGTACAGGATAGAATGCCCAGAGATAAACTCACACACATATGGTCACCTAATTTACAACAAAGGAGGCAAGAACATACAATGGAGAAAAGACAGCCTCTTCAATAAGTGGTGCTGGGAAAACTGGAAGCTACATGTAAAAGAGTGAAATTAGAACACTGCCTAACACCATACACAAAAATGAACTCCAAATGGATTAAAGACTTAAATGTAAGACCAGACACTATAAAACTCTTAGAGGAAAACATAGGAAAGACACTCTTTGACATATACCCCAGCAAGATCTTTTTTGATCCATCTCCTAGAGAAGTGGAAATAAAAACAAAAATAAACAAATAGGACTTAATTAAAAGCTTTTGCACAGCAAAGGAAACCATAAACAAGACAAAAAGACAACCCTCAGAATGGGAGAAAATATTTGCAAATGAAGCAACTGACAAAGGATTAATCACCAAAATATACAAACAGCTCATGGAGCTCAATATCAAAAAGACAAACAACCAAATCCAAAAATGGGTGGAAGACCTAAACAGACATTTCACCAAAGAAGACATACAGATGGCCAAGAGGCACAGGAAAAGATGCTCAACATCACTAATTATTAGAGAAATGCAAATCAGAACTACAATGAGATATCACCTCACACTGGTCAGAATGGCCATTATCAAAAAATCTAGAAACAATAAATGCTGGAAAGGGTGTGGTGAAAAGGGAACCCTCTGGCACTGTTGGTGGGAATGTAAATTGATACAACCACTATGGAAAACAATATGGAGTTTCCTTAAAAAACTAGAAATAGAACTACCATATGACCCAGCACTCCCACTACTGGGCATATACCCTGAGAAACCATAATTCAAAAAGAGACATGGGGCCTCCCTGGTGGCGCAGTGGTTGAGAGTCCGCCTGCCGATGCAGGGGATGCGGGTTCGTGCCCCGGTCTGGGAGGATCCCATATGCCGCGGAGCGGCTGGGCCCGTGAGCCATGGCCGCTGGGCCTGCGCGTCCGGAGCCTGTGCTCCGCAACGGGAGAGGCCACAACAGTGAGAGGCCCGCCTACCGCAAAAAGAAAAAAAAAAAAAAAAAAAAAAAAAAAAAAAGAGACATGTACCAAAATGTTCATTGCAGCTCTATTTACAATAGCCAGGACATGGAAGTGACCTAAGTGTCCATCAACAGATGAATGGGTAAAGAAGATGTGGTACACATATACAATGGAATATTAGCCATAAAAAGAAAAGAAATTGAGTTATTTGTAAAGATGTGGATGGACCTAGAGTCTGTCATACAGAGTGAAGTGAGAGAGAAAAACAAATACCATATGCTAATGCATATATGTGGAATCTAAAAAAAAAATGGTACTGATGAACCTAGTTGCAGGGCAGGAGTAAAGATGTAGATATAAAGAATGGACCTGAGGACACAGGGTGGGAGGGGGAAGCTAGGGTGAAGTGGGAGTAGCATCGACATGTATACACTACTGAATGTAAAATAGCTAGTGGGAAGCAGCTGCATAGCACAGGGAGATCAGCTCGGTGCTTTGTGATGGCCTAGAGGGGTGGGATAGGGAGGATGGGAGGGAGGCTCAACAGGGAGGGGATATGTATGCATATGGCTGATTTACTTTGTTGTACAACAGAAACTAACAGTATTGTGAAGCAATCATACTCAAATAAATATCTATTAAAAAAAAATAAGAGGCCTACTAGGTTGACTAACCATCCAAGTTTGCCTGGGACTGTTCAGTTTTAGCATTAGGAGTCTTGCACCCCAGAAAATGCCCCAGAACTGGACAAACCGAGACAGCTAGTCACCCTAGGCCTACGAGGCATGGTGCTTCCTCCTTTGTGGTGGGAAGCGCAAGATGTAGTAATTTGTCCTTCACTTTAGAGGGGATATACTGGCATGTCTGAGACAACTGGATCCCTAAAATCTTCACAGATGGGGCAGGACCCTGTATCTTCTCAGTTTATCTCCCCAGCCTCTGGAATTCAGTACTTTAAGAAGGCCTCCAATGTACTTGTTGCTTCTTGCTCATCCATTCAAAGTGAGATTAATATAGAGGACTAATGTGGTGTTAGTCCAACAACATTGGTTATTGATCAGATCCAAACACTGGGTTTACCTGTGCCTGCAGTAAAATGTCCAGGACTCCTAATCCTTGACCAGCTGCCTTTATCTACCATCTCAGATTTCAGAGGGACTCTGCAGAGTAGAACATTCTTAAGACAAATGCTCACACTTCAGTACTAGTGCTAGGAGATTTGTAAAATACATAGAATGTGCACTCATGTTCTAGGTTTATTTCAGGAAAAGGTTAATATATCATCATTTTGGTGCATCCAAGAACACTGATGCATAATCAGTAATCTCTAACTACATTTTAAGTTAAAAAAATTGATTCAGTACTTTAAAAATTATTTTAAATAATGATTATTTATCATCATTTTTAAATTTCTTTGTTTCCTATGACATAATTTTGATCTCCTTTTCTTTTTTTTTGTATCCGTTCTGATGAATAATCCATTTGGGGAAACTTGAGTTATAACAGGTGGCATGAAATAGAAGTGTTACCTCTGCAATTTAAAATCCATTTTCTTTCATTCCAGAAGTTTATTTCTGAGATATCTGCCTTGCAATGTCAGACTATGTAAATGTCTTTGTGACTTGGGAAAGAAATGTGCCACTGACAGACATAATTGAATTGTAGAATAAATTTCCTTCTCCCTTTTCATCTTTATTAGGACTGTGTCTAGACTGTGAGATGGCACCACCCATTTTGTGTTGCAGAGATCTGTCTGGGGCCAGGAGGGACCTTTGATAAGTCACAGACCCAGAATGACTTGAGCATGCTGGTCCATTAAAAATAGCTTAGGGTCTGCTAAACCCTGACCTCCATAACAAAATTTGATCACCTGTTTCTTACTGCTTGATGTGCTTTCCAGATTCTTAAACTTTGGCCTCCATTTCCAAGTTAAAACTCTTTTACCTGCCTTTTATGACATTTGGCCTCTTTTATTCTTCAGACTTGATTTTGGCCTTGCACTAAAATGCCAATCCTTACTTCATGGGATCTATTTCTTTTCTGGTATTATGTATCTTCCTATATCCCCGGTTTGGGTCTTACTATGGTTTATGTTGTGTCAGTCACTACCTTATTAACTGAACTGCTTGATGGGAAGATTTATAAAAGAGGCTGCTCAGGTGGATTTGTGGTGAGCTGTTTTGGGTAGATGAGATCTTACAGGGGAAAGTTCTATAGACGGTGACTATTTTCAATCCACCCAGCAATGTAGTCCCTCTTCCCTTTATTCCATCCAAATAATGTTTTTATTACTCTTCAATATGTTGATTTCTAGTTGACAGCTGACATCTACTTTTATTCTGGGACATATTGTGGGCTCTTTATGTGATTTAGGTAGAGTTACACAGTCAGATGTATAATTATTTTCTTTTCTGTTGAAACAAGTTGGGAAGAAACTTGTACTTGCTTAATATGTCTGGCAAGGTAATTTTTCTTAGGGAGAGGATTATATTTGGAAAAATACCTGGATAGGCACTTGGGGTAGAAAGTTAGAGACCAAAGAGATAGGTGTCAACTGGTGACAGAAAGTGAGGAAAGAGGGCAGACCCACATAAAGGGGGTGAGGACTTATTTGTCATTTTCGTGACAGAAGAGGTGATAAAGAAGAGAAGGATGGAAGGATAAAGCCCTGGTCTCTGAGAAGAGAAGGTACAAAAGATGAACCCTTAGAGGTAAGGTGAGAGTAAAAACTTTGGAGAGTAGGGATGGCTAACAGAGGTTTTCAGAATACATTCTTGTACCATCCACAAAGTGAACCCTTCCTAGGAATCTCAGATATTAAACAAATTAAGAATGTTTTGGGTAAGAATATATAGGCTTTTTAAATGAAAAACCACAGATGAACTGATTTGTTTAAGATGATTGAGTATGTTGAGGTGTCAGGTGAGGAAAAGACTCCTGAGAAGTGGAGAAAACACAACAGGGATTTCCAGATCTAATTGCCTTGGAGAAGTGTTGTAGTCTTGAAGGCCAGAAACTGCATGAGATGAGGCAATTTTACCCAGATCTCAAGAGGCTGAAAACTCCAACTGATGTATGTATTATAGCCTATATATTGAATAAGAGGCTTAAGCTTCTGAGTAGTAGCTTTTGGGCCAAGAAATCAGAAACACATTGATCTATGGAGACTTTCAATTGCCAATTTGTTGGTGTTAATTAAGAACCCACAAGATCATCAGGGAGGCCCCTGAGGAGTCACTTCTCTTTCCTACGGGAAAAAGTTGGGCTCATTGCTCTTCTTTCTCCTATTACTCCACTCCCTGTTCATTACGAAGCATGTGCTATTATGATGATGGGAAGGGGAGAGGGCACAATGAGAATGGGTCTTGAAATGCACTGGGAAAGAATGCAGAGGTTTAACCATCTAAGTCTGTTATTCAAACTCTAGATTTGGGATTAAGATATTGAGTTGTCTGCTCTCATGATGCAAATGTGCCATCATGAAGTCTGTAAAATTTTCTGGCTTCTGTGGGTTTGACTAACTTCTAACACTGAGATTTTTAAATTTATTTATTTGTTTTATTTATTTATTTCTGGCTGCATTGGATCTTCTTTGTGGTGTGCAGGGTTCTCATTGTGGTGGCTTCTCTTGTCGTGGAGCATGGGCTCTAGAGCGCAGGCTCAGTAGTGGCTCACGGGCTCTAGAGCACAGGCTCAGTAGTTGTGGCACACGGGCTTAGTTGCTCCGTGGCATGTGGGATCTTCCTGGACCAGGGCTTGAACCCGTGTCCCCTGCGTTGGCAGGTGGATTCTTAACCACTGCGCCACCAGGGAAGCCCTAACACTGAGATTTGATTCAACAAATTTGCTTCACATCTGACATGTGAAAAGCACAGAAGAAAGACTCTGGAAGTAAATAAGACAGAGGAAGAGAGACATTCTTGCTGGAGAGCCCAGAGAAGTCACCAAGGAGAACAAGGATTTTGGACCTGTGGCAACTGGCACAATTGACTGGATGTTAAGGGGAATTGTGGGAGTTGAAGCCACCAAGGTAGGCAGAGTTATCAACTTCATCTTTAGAATTCTGTTTTGAGATTTAAATTTTTGTTTACAGCTCAGGTTTCTACTTGCATTCCTCTTTTATTCAAAGAAAAAAAGTCATCAATTAGCATAGTGTTACACACACTCATGAATAAAATCTTCTGGGGCGAATGATTAAAGAGGTTTGCATAAACACACATGGATGTTGAAAGCATAAATTACACATTACAGCTCAAAACCGAATTTGTGCTCTTCACACCTTAGGGATGGGTTTTGATAGTTTTTATATAGTTTGGTGTAGTTTCAGAAGGTTAGGGATATTTGGCTAGGGTATTTTGTTTGCTCAAAACAGGCCTTTGGAAGGTAAGTTGAGTACCAGCTCACTCTCTGGGGGCCCTTCAGATACTTCTGATGTGGATTACTTGGATTACTTGGCATCAGGGATCCCGGAGGCTGCAGTCCTGAAAAAGAGAGGCTGTGGGTAGGCTTAGGCCAATGAAATACCCCAGCAGCTCTGGGTGTCCTGGGACTTCTCACCCTCTTTGTGCCATTGATTAGAACTTTGAGACAATGGACTGTCCTCTGGCCAGAATGTCGAGAACAGAGTTGTCCTTTGCACATGTGAGTAGGAAAATGGAGCCCAAGCCCTAACAAGTGATCAATATCACTGCACAATTTAATGACTTGACTTCCTATCCCCCTCCCAAGTTTGAGCCATCACTTCTGGGACTGGATCCTGGAAGAACATGGCTCCCATCTATCATCCTCCCTTAGGCAGACATAGACACAGACAGAGATGAAGTCTATGATGTGAGAACCAGTTTTAGTAAATCCATCACTTAAAGTACTATTTGTGGTCTGGCTATTATGAATAACTCTTTGTTACTTGAAAAACCATACATCTTAGTGAGAATGATCACTCTGTTAAATTCCTTTTTTAAAAAAATTGGAGTAAAATTGCTTTATAATGTTGTGTTATTCTGCTGTAAAATGAAGTGAATCAGCTGTATGTATACCTATATCTCCTCTCTCCTGGACCTCCCTCCCACCCATCCAGGTCGTCACAGAGCAATGAGCTGAGCTGCCCTGTGCTCTACAGCAGGTTCCCACTAGCTATCTATTTTACACATGGTACTGTATTTATGTGAAACCTAATCACCCGATTTGTCCCACCCTCCCTTTCCCCCTCTGTGTCCACATGTCCGTTCTCTACATCTACATCTCTATTCCTGTCCTACAAATAGGTTCATCTATACCATTTTCCTAGATTCCACTTATATGTATTAATATATGATATTTGTTTTTCTCATTCTGGATTACTTCGCTCTGTATGACAGACTCTAGGCCCATCCACATCTCTACAACTGACCCAATTTCGTTCCTTTTAATGGCTGAGTAATATTCCATTATATATATGTACCATATCTTCTTTATCCATTCATATATTGTTGGACATTTAGGTTGTTTCCATGTCCTGGATATTGTAAATAGTGCAGCAGTGAACACTGGGGTACATGACTCTTTTTGAATTATGGTTTTCTCAGGGTATATGCCCAGTAGTGGGATTTCTGGGTCATATGGTAGTTCTATTTGTAGTTTTTTAAGGAACCTCCATACTGTTCTCCATAGCGGCTGTACCAATTCACATTCCCACCAGCAGTGCAAGAGTGTTCCCTTTTCTCCACATCCTCTCCAGCATTTATTGTTTCTAGATTTTTTGATGATGGCCATTCTGACTGGTGTGAGACGTAGACCCACTTTTATCTGTTAACAGCAAAAGACACAACCAGCAAAGAACAGAGGGTGTCAGATGTTTGGGGCTCCCTCGGCATTTTGTTTCAGAGGCTCATGTATCTATCAAGCCTTTGCCACAGATTGCTGTGAGCATTCAATAAGATAATATGCAGGAGGTTATTCTTTAAACCTGTAATGCGTAAAATGGTATCAGGTACCATTTTACATGTAAGAGATTTTTACATGTGCTCACAACAGTGAGGTTGCTCCCCGTGGGCACTGAGGCCAGACCTCTGTTCCACCAGCCTCATCACAGATGCACTCAAGCTGTCTTTGGGCCCCAGGAAAGAATGCCTCCATCTCCTTTGTCATAATCTGTAAATGGGTGTCAAGGTGGTGTTGTCTGGGCGCTAGTAAGTCAGAATGTAGAGAAATTACTTTTACAGTTCCTATTCACAGCATTCCCCCATCCCCTCACAGGGCTGAGATGGCAAGTCCAGTACGCCGTGTACACAGTGCACAGAACCACTCCTTCCCTCCAGCAGCAAAGGGCTTGCTCAGGAGATCAGTCTCATCATGGGCACTCCTCCAGGAGAGTTCCTTCCCAAAGGCTTCCCAAACTTCAACAAATAGGGTGCCAGAGGGCAGCCCCTGAAGTTCAACAGATAACCCTTAGATACACCTGAGTCACCCATGGACTCAAGGGCTCAAACTCTGCTTGTATTTCAGTGACTAGCACTGGTTGTCAGTATCATCGGGGTGGAGAGGGAGAGTTCCTCATTATTTGCAATATTATGTACATTTAAAAATATATATTAATATGAACAGGGAAGATTTTTTTAAAAACGCAAAGAACATAGACTACAAGAATAAGCCATTTGAGAAGGTTATAGTTTTTTTTTTTTTTTTTGTGGTACGCGGGCCTCTCACTGTTGTGGCCTCTCCCGTTGTGGAGCACAGGCTCCGGACGCGCAGGCTCAGCGGCCATGGCTCATGGTCCCAGCTGCTCCGTGGCATGTGGGATCTTCCCGGACCGGGGCACGAACCCGTGTCCCCTGCATCAGCAGGCGGACTTTCAACCACTGTGCCACCAGGGAAGCCCAGGTTATAGTTTTTTCAAACAGGATGATTTATCATCCCCTGTGGTGGTGAAATGTGACCCTTCAGATGAACTGGATGACCTCCTAACCTTAGGTTTCTATGAACCACTTGGGTTTCTTTTATTCTTTTCTTTCTTTGACTCACATCTAAGCCAGAGACAGTAAGACTCTTGTGCAAATTATTGAATGCTGAAATTATTGAAACACTGACATCGGGGCTTCTTTGTGTTTCAGGTTGAAATGAGTTCCATATAGGTCCCATTTAACTGTGATTGATAGAAAAAAGCAATACTCACTTTAATTAAAGTTGTATGTAGTTTAGGAAAAGAATTACAGGCCAGGGTAGCTTGACACAGATATAAATTATCCTCACTGAGCTTTCCAAATTTACTTTTGCTCCAAGGCTTGCAGCTGTATAATGGAAGTTTCTTTCAGAGTTATTTTAGTTTAGTTCAATAAAAAAATTACCAAGTATAACAAAACATTCTTGGAAAGACAGAAGGAATTCTTGGCATTTCAGTTGACATTAAAAGAACTAATGAGCTTTGCTACTGATAATTTTTGCCATCATATTGGCTTCAAAGAATGATAATAATTCTTAAACACATTCATCTTTTCCATTTTTGTTTTTACTTTTTAGTGTCAGAGTGTTCCTGACACTAAAAAGGAGTATAGTACTGGAATATACTGAAGAGGCTGGCTCTACTTTTTACCTGCATATTCTGTGTATCTGGTGGCTCTGAATCCAAGTCACTTGAATAATATTGGAGACCAAATGTTCCTGATGAACATACATTGTATATAACCAGGTATTGCCAACACATAGGGGGAAAAATGCTGATGTGGCCCAGAACAGTATATATAAGCTGCATTCCTGCCAGGCTGAGTGTGCGCATGGCTACAAAGGGCCAAAATCCTTTGGTAAGCAATCCTCACAGTTGAAGAATAGGGTACATCTTAATATGTTAACCATTAAAAAAAATTCTTCTTAGTGGTTCCTTTTAATCCCTATAGCTCCCCCCATCCCCACACCTGTTTACAGTAGACCAGAGGCATCAGTTTCTTCTGGGAAGGCGTGTCATAGGAGAGAAAAATAAAAAGAGGAATCAATTCTCAGGTTTGAGGTTCAAAATGGACTCAAGACAGTTTGAAGGAAAAGTTTTGATTTCAAAATCCTGATTTTTGAATAACAAAACTAAGATCCTGAAAGACTCAGTGCAAAAAAGTCTTGCCATTAACACAGTTAGAAAGAATGCATGTGAATGTCAGAGCTTGTTTTTCTTTTTTTTTGTAGTCAATTTATTTTTTATATCATATCGGTCAATTAATTGATCTATATTACACATTAAATTCCTCCCATATTAAGTCCATTTTCTCACATCTGGTAATTATATCTCTAGAGAGAAGCAACTGAACTTTTTCTCATGGAAAATCTTTACAAACTGTCATGTCTAAACTTTTTTCTCTCTTTAGTGAATAGTTCCTTCAACATGTATCACACAGCCCAACTTCTGTTTGCTACATTATTTAGGTTCTTTTTCATTGAATCATCACTATTTTCTCCACTTCCTTTGAAAATATGACAACCAGAACCGGATGCTACTAGCAAGCATGCCATTTCCATATAGCTTAGGTCCCATTTATGTAAGAATTCAGTAAAAATAAAAAAAGATATTTTCTACATTGAATGTTCCCATCTTAATGTGACTGAGAGCTATTTGAACAGTTCTAGCCCATTGCACCTGCTTTCCTACTACATAGGCTTCTCTATTAGCATACCTGGGACACAGATTAAAGAGACAGTATTGATAGAATTAATGGAAGTCATTGTTCTTCAAATTTTTAAGGGCTATTATTTTAATAAAATTTAAAAATTTTTTAATGAAATGGCCTGAGAAATTTATTAAAAAACCACTAAATATTAAGTATTTTAAAAGCATATTAATAACCAAGTTGTAAAAATATAGCTAATAATAAAACAAACTTTTCTATTTATAACCCCAGTTTAATAAACAAACAGGCTGTTATCCTTAATTTTGAAACATTTTTAATACCCATTTATCAATTAACCAAAATGATCTTCCTTTCTTCAGATGATTAAGCTATGTGAAGAAATGGTATTACTCATAAACATTGTAATTCTTTGAGTGGCTTTTCAGGATTGACATTAGAAATATTTAATTTCTTCAGAACACTGCCATTGCAGCTTTTCCAAATTGCTACTTCTTCATAGTATAATTCATTCACTCTGCTATTATAAATTTAGTTAAATCTATTGTTACCATATTTCAATTTATTTGCTATACAATTTGAAGGATTTTAAATTGGCAGATTAATATTATTTACTTAGAATATTATTGCTATAATTACTGTTTGTAATGTAGAGCTTGTTTTTCCTGTTGGAGAGGAGCTATATATCCTACAGATTGGGGGAGGAGTTGGAGGACAAGACAGTTTGATACCATTGAGTCTTTCTGAGAAAGGATCTTGTGCTTTGACTCTCAAGTGGAGCTGGGCCCAGGGTAGAAGATCAGAGGCGTGTGCATGTTCTAAACCACATATAGATTTGGGTTTCTGACAACAGGTTGGATCTGTTTTGCTTTCTAAACCAAGCCAGGACATGTATCAAGCATCTAGAGAAGCCCTAGCATCCAACATGATGTGGGAGCAATAGAGTAGAAACGGATGCATGAGGCATCTAGGCAGATGGTATGAGAAAGCCCATAGAGCCCCTTTTGACTATTGTGAATAATGCTGCAATGAGCACAGGAGTGCAGGTATCTCTTCCACGTAATGAGTTTGTTTCCTTTGGATATCTACCCAGATCCAAAAGTGGAATTGCTGGATCACATGGTAGTTCCATTTTTAATTTTTTGAGGAACCTTCATACTGTTTTCTATAGTGGCTTTACCAGTGTACCACCAACAGTGAACAAGGGTTCCCTTTTCTCTACATCCTCACCAACAGTTGTTATTTCTTGCCTCTTTGATAATAGCCATTCTAACAGGGGTGAGGTATCTCATGGTGGTTTTGATATACATTTCCCTCATGATTAGTGATGTTGAGCACCTATTAGCCATTTGCATGTCTTCTTTGGGAAAATGTCTATTGAGCTTCTTTGCCCACTTTTTAATTGGGGTACTTGGTTGTTGGTTTGTTTGTTTTGCTACTGAGTTATATAAATTCTTTATATATTTTGGATGTTAACTCCTTATTGGATATATGGTTTGCAAATATTTTCTCCCAATCTGTATGTTGTCTTTTAATTTTTTTGATTGTTTCTTTTGCTGTGCAAAAGGTTTTTAGTTTAATGTAGTCCCAATTTTTTTTTTTTTTGGTTGCTTGTGCTTTTGGTGTTATATCCAAAATATCATTGCCAAGACCAGTGTCAAGGAGCATTTTCCCCTGTGTTTTCTTTTAGGATTTTTACAGTTTCAGATCTTATGTTTAAGTCCCAAATCCATTTTGAGTTAATTTTTTTGTAAGTGGTGTAAGATAGAGGCCTAGTTTCGTTCTTTTGCATGTGGCTATCCAGTTTGTCCAACACCATTTACTGAGGAAAGTATCCTTTTCCCATTGTGTGTTCTTGGTGTCCTTGTCAATGATTAGTTGACCATATATGTGTGGGTTTCTTTTTGGGCTCTCAGTTCAGTTCCATTGGTCTGTGTGTCTGTTTATATGCCAGTACCATACTAGTTTTGATTACTATAGCTTTGTAATATAGTTTGAAATTGAGGAGTGTAAAGCCTACAGATTTGTTTTGCTTCCTCAAGATTGTTTTGGCTATTGGGGGTCTTTTGTGGTTCCATATGAATTTTAGGATTGTTTTTTCTATTTCTGTGAAAAATGCCATTGGAATTTTTAATAGAGATTGCATTGTATCTGTAGATCGCTTTGGATAGTATGGACATTTCAACAATATTAATTCTTCCAATCCATGAACATGGGATACCTTTCCATTTATTTTATCTTCCTTAATTTCTTTCATCATGGTCTTATAGTTTTCAGTGTACAGGTCTTCACCTCCTTGGCTAAAATTATTCCTAAGCATTTTATTCTTTTTGACACAACTGTAAGGGATTGTTTTCCTAATTTCTCTTTCCAATAGTTGATTTTTAGTGTATAAAAATGCAACTGATTTTTGTATATCAATTTTGTATCCTCCAACTTTATTGAATTCATTTATTTGTTCTGAAAGTTTTTTGTTGGAGTCTTTAGAATTTTCTATATATAATGTTGTCTATAGACAGAGACAATTTTATTTCTTCCTTCCTGATTTGGATGCCTTTTATTTCATTTTCTTGCCTAATTTTTCTGACTAGGACTTCCAGTATTATGTTGAATATTGGACATCCACTATCAAGGAGGCCTACTCTTGCCACTCTCATTGTCTTTTCATTTTGCTGATGGTTTCCTTTGTTGTTGAATGAAGTACATACCATTTATACCCAATTTTTTGAGAGTTTTTATCATGAAAGGATGTTCAACTTTGTCAAATGACTTTTCTGTATCTGTTGAGATGATCATATGATTTTTATCCTTTATTCTGTTAATGTGGTGTATCACATTGATTGATTTGCATGTTGAGCCATCTAGCATTCCAGGAATAACTCCCTCTTGATCATGGTATATGATCCTTTTAATGTGCTTTTGAATTCAGTTTGCTAATATTTTGTTGAGGATTTTTACATCTATGTTTTTCAGCAATTTTCTTTTTTTGTAGTCTTCTTGTGTAGCTTTGGTATCAGCATAATGCTGGCCTCATAAAATGAGTTTGGAAGTGTTCCTTCCTCTTCAGTTTTTTGAAAGAGTTACAGAAAGATTAGTATTAATTTTTCTTTAAATGTTTGGTAGAATTCACCAGGGAAGCCACTGGGTCCTGGGCTTTTCTTTATTGAGAGGTTTTTGATGATTGATTCAGTATACTTACTTATTATTGGTCTGTTTAGATTTTCTTTTTCTTTATGATTCAGTCTTGCTTGAATGTTTCTAGAAATTTACCCATTTCTTCTAGGTTATCTAATTTGTTTATATATAACTGTTCATAGTAGTCTTTCATGAACATTTGTATTTCTGTAGTATCAGTTGTAATGTCTCCTCTTTCATTTCTAATTTTATTTATGTGAGTCTTCTCTGTTTTTCCTGGTTAGTCTAGCTAAAATTTTATCAATTTTATCTTTTCAAAAAACCAGCTTTCACTTGTATTGATCTTTTCTTTTGTGTTTCTAGTCTCTATTTTATTTATTTTCATGCTGATTTTTGTAATTTCCTTCCTTCTACTAACTTTTGGCTTAGTTTGTTTTTCTTTTTCTAATTTCTTGAGGTGTAAAGTTAGATTGAGATCTCTTTTTTTCCCTTAGTGTAGGCTCTTATCACTATGAACTTTCCTCTTAGAACAGCTTCTGCTACATCCCCTAAGTTTTGGTATGCTGTGTTTCCATTTTCATTTGTCTCAGGCTATTTTTATTTTTCCTTTGATCCATTTGGTTGTTCAGGAGCATTTGTTTAATCTCCACATATTTGTGAATTTTCTAGTTTTCCTCCTGTTTTTTTTTTTGTTTTTTTTTTTTTTTTTTTTTTTTTTTTTTTTTGCTGTACGCGGGCCTCTCACTGCTGTGGCCTCTCCCGTTGCGGAGCACAGGCTCCGGACACACAGGCTCCGCGGCCATGGCTCGCGGGCCCAGCCGCTCCGCGGCACGTGGGATCCTCCGGGATCGGGGCACGAACCCGTGTCCCCTGCATCGGCAGGCGGACTCCCAACCACTGCGCCACCAGGGAAGCCCTTTCCTCCTGTTTTGATTTATAGTTTTATAACATTGTTATCAGAAAATATGCTAAATATGATTTCAGTCTTCTTAAATTTGTTGAGAATTGTTTTGTGGCCTAGCATGTGAGCTATCCTGGAGAGTGTTCCATGAATGCTTGAGAAGAATGTATATTCTATTGCTTTCAAATGGAATATTCTGTATGTATTTGTTACGTCTATCTGTTCTAATATGTATTTCAAGTCCAATATTTTGTTATTGATTTTCTGTCTCGATGATTTATCCATGTTGACAGTGGGGTATTGAAGTCCCCTACTGTTACTGAATTGCTGTCTGTTTCTCCCTTCAGATCTAATATATTTAGGTGCTCCAACATTGGGTGCATAAATATTTACAATTATTATATCCTCTTAAAGAATTGACCCCTTTATCATTATATAATGAGACTCTTTGTCTCTTGTTATGGTTTTTGACATAAAGTCTATTTTGTCTGAAATAAGTATAGCTACCTCTGTTCTCTTTTGGTTTCCATTTGCAGTGGCATATCTTTTTTCCATCCCTTAACTTTAAGCCTGTGTGTTTCCTTAATGCTGAAATAAGTCTCTTGTAGGCAGCATACAGTTGGGTCTTGTTTTTCTTACCCATCGAGTCACTTTATACCTTTTAATTGGTGAATTTAATTTATTTACATTTAAAGTAAGTATTGATAGAAAAGGATTTATTAATGACATCTTATTAATTGTTTTCTGGCTGTTTTGTAATTCCTTTGTTCCTTTGTTCCTTTCTCATAGTCTTCCTTTGTGAATTAATGATTTTCTGTAATGATATGCTTTGACTACCTTATCTTTATCTTTTGTCTATCTACTGTAGGTGTTTTCTTTGTGGTTACCATGAGGCTTACATAAAACATCCTATAGTTATAACAGTCTATTTTAATCTGATAACAACATCAATCTTATATAAAAATTCTGCCCATTTACTCCACTCCATTTTATGTTTTTGTCACAATTTACATCTTTTTATATTGCGTCCATTCACCAATTATTGTAGCTGTAGTTATTTTTAATATATTCGTCCTTTAACCTTTATACTAGAGTTAAGTGGTTAACATACCACCATATTACAGTATTAGAATATTCTGAATTTGACTATATACTTACCTTTACCAGTGTTTTTTATATTTTCATGTGTTTTCATATTACTTGTTACTGTTCTTTCATTTCACTTTGAAGAACTCCTTTCAACATTTGTTGTAAGGCAGGTCTAGTGATGGTGAACTCTGTCAGCTTTTGTCTGGGAGAAGTCTTTATCTCGCCTTCATTTCCAAAGGAGAGCCTTTCTGGTTAAAGTATTCTTGGTTGGAGTTTTTTCTTTCAAAACTCTAAATATATCATCCCACTATCTCCTGGCCTGTAAGATTTCTTCAGAGAAATTAAAAGGTTCACTGACATCCCTTGCCCTGTCTGAGCCTTCCTACCCTCAGCCTGTCCCTTTACACTGGTCCTTTCTCTGGGGGGATGCTACTGGCCTTCTCTGCTCACACTCTAGAGTCAGCAGCCTTGAGCCCTCTGTCTTCAGGTACCCAGGCCAGGCCCCCTCCATAGGAGAACCAAGGAATGTGTGCCTAAGGTCAGGTGGGGAAGCAGGGGCACCTGCTTGAGAGAATACTATCTGGCCTTTGTGGCTTCCAGGAATAGGATTATCATGAATGTGGAAAGAGGATTAATTTGCAGTTAGGGAAAATATGTCATGTTACATTATAAAGATGCAAAACTCTAAAACTCTAAAACTCATTATAAAGATGCAAAACTCTAAAACAGAAAGGAGAAAAAAACTAGATCTGGTTCTGTAAAGGTAATATTAATTATAAAAATTTATCATTTATGGCTAATTACCACATACACCAACATTTATGTATGTAGGTAATTTGTGTCCAATTAATTTTGTTGTAAGTTTTATTGGGTTGCACCATTACACAAACAATAATGATAATAAGTTAGTGTTTGCTGAGCTCCTTCTAAGTGCAGGTACTATGCTAATCACTTTATATAAATTATTTTATTTAGTTTCATACTTTGCTCTCAGTCTTTGGTTACTTATTGAGCATGGTCTATCTTTTATATTTTAAGAGAAACAAACTACTTTTTTTGAACAAAAGAAATATTTATTTTATTTATTTTTGTTTGTTTGTTTGTATTTTGTAAAATATTGGCTGGATCCTAAAGCTCTGGAAGTCTTGAGTACAGACTAGTTGTGTGTGTTTCGTATTTGTCAGAACTTTTACTGTCAAAATTCTATCTGTCATACCAACAAAAATAGATTTTTATGGGAATTTCCCCAAATTCTTCTTAGCCTCTAGGAGAAAGCAATGAAAGAAGAAGCTTGGTGAGAGCTGGTTCATAAGCATTCTCTCTTCCCTTCTTTCTCCCCCACATCCTTCCCCTCTCCTCTCCTCCCCTCCCTTCTACTCCCTTCTATTCTCCTCCACTTCCCCCCTCCTCTCCTCTCCTCTCCTTCCACTCCTTTATCCTCTCCTCCCCTCCACTCTGTCTCTCTCCCCTCTCCCTGCTAAGTCTGGCAACACCCATTAAAATAGTCTCAATTGCAATGTGGAGACATTTGGGAAGGGGACCATCTGTAAATGCAAACAAATGTTTCATGCTTCCTCACATTATTCTGGAAAAGGACAAAAGTTTCCAAATTTATGTTTTACAATATCCTACAAGGGCACATATTTCTCTGTGGACATCCAGCTGTGGTGCACTGGGAATTTAAGATTGAATTCAGTTGAGGCTCACTGGTTCTATTAACAAAAGGAATTGTACAAAAGGTCTCTATGACATGCTATTTCCTTCATGGGTCAGCAGTTGGTTCTGCAGTGTGTGTGATGGCTTGAACACCACACAGAATTCTCTGGAAGGTTTGTAATCCAGGAGATTGCATTTCCAAATGCAGTTTCTGTTCACTGACCTTTATGAAAAAGAAAGACTGAAAATTTGGTATGAAAGTAGGAAATTCATGGGTGTGAGCACTCTTCTAATGACACATTGAAGCTTGAGGGTGCTTTCAGGAAAAATTTTAAATGTGAATAGAATCTACATTCAAGAGAAAGACACTTTTTTTTTTTTTTTTTGCCGTACGCGGGCCTCTCACTGTTGTGGCCTCTCCCGTTGCGGAGCACAGGCTCCGGACGCACAGGCTCAGCAGCCATGGCTCACGGGCCCAGCCGCTCCGCGGCATGTGGGATCTTCCCAGACCGGGGCACGAACCCGCGTCCCCTGCATCGGCAGGTGGACTCTCAACCACTGCACCACCAGGGAAGCCCGAGAAAGACACATTTGAGAATAGTATGTTAAATAATTTATGGACTGTTTATATTAATTTGACAATTTCTTTTGGTGAGGAGTCACAGTACTCAAACCCTTTTTGTCATGTCCTGAGAGAGAGAATCCTCGTTTTAGGAATACCTGGCTAACTCCCCTCTGCAGCATTTCTTCCATCTCTAATCATTTGAAGGGCGGTGGTATAGTGGAAAATGTACAGGGTAAGAAAGCTGGATCATAGTTTATGTTGTGTCACAAATCTCCTATGTGGTCATAAGTCAGTCAACTGCTCTGAGTCTCAACCTTCCCATCTGTAAAATAGAATAGTTGAATCATATGTTTTTTAACGGTCCCTTCCAGCTCTAAAATGCTATGGTTCAGAGTGGTGGTGACTGAAAGTGCCCTGACAACTGCACGTAATGTTAGTCTCTCTTTTGTAAACTGTAGTGCTTGGGCAGATCTTTGTTCCAAAACCAGTGCTGCCTTTTCCACAGATGCTGCCCTGCTCCCTTGTTTGAGGACCAGATCATTGCTGGCCCATTATGTTAATGTCATATGGAGGCTGAGGCTACGTTCAACCTGATTTGTTATTGAATGAAAGCAAGTTCAAAGCTGTGTCCCCAAACAATCAAGTTCTCTTTGCAATACCCTGCAAAAACTGCTTAGATAAATCAAATCTATGTTGTGAAGAATATCGGGTTCTTTTGCATAACCTTTGATTTTGCATATCTGCTCCCATAATGTGTCAGTGGACTTCATATTGGATAGAAGAATTTAATTCTGTCAGCTTTCCTAAGTTTGAATGTCGCTTTCCAGGTTTTTTTTTTTTTTTTTTTTACGTTTTCCAAGGTAAATTGAAGTAAATCTTCGAGTGCTAACTTTCCTTTTTCCTTTAACACAGCATTGTTACTTGTCACCTCCTTTCCCCAGGGCAGTGCTTCTATCAGTCCCTCACTAGGTGACTTCTTGAAAGAACCTCTAGCTCCAGAGCTCCAGGCCTCTGAGTAATCAGGCTCCATCTGGGCATTCTTGGTACTGCCCCTCCTCACTTGTGTAAGCCTTCATCAATTCCGTTCTTCCATACAACTCAAATCTCTTCACTTCTCTCCATCTCCACTTCTCCCACCCTAATCCTAGCCTTCATCATCTCTTGCCTGGACTATCACCTCCTGGCTGGTCTCTCTGCTGCCAAGCTTACCCCATCTGATCCATTCTCTATGCAGCAGCCATATTGGTCATGTGTACTGAGCTGTGTCATCCACTTCTCTTCTATCCTTTGGTGGCTTCCTATTGCATAGAAATAAATCCCAACTTCCAAGACAATGGCTATGGGAAACACTGTGGTGTCCTGCCCAGATCCCCCTTTAAAAAAGGATCTGTTGCTCTGGCTACTGAGAATGCTATTGGTGGATACCTTCAGCTATCAGTCCCTTCAGTGTCAGGGAGCTGCCTTGCCTAAGGTCCTGGCCTTCCCAGGGTGGCCCACATCCAATAACAGGTTAATGCAGTGGCATAAATGCTTGGCCGTCTTGGCCTGAAAGACCATTATAGCTCCACGTGGGATTGGCTGCAGCTGTCATGTGGGCCTGAACCTCAACTCACTCCTTGCTCTGCCCATCTTTCTTACTTCCTTCCCCTTTTCCACATGTGTTGATCTAGAGGGAACTCTTTAATAAATATCCCACAAACTAAACTCCATCTCAGAACCCAACTTGTGACAGTGGCCTATAATGCCCTGTATTATCTGGTCCTTGCCTACTTCTTCAACTTCATCTTCTGCCACTGGTGCCCTGGCACACCACACTCCAGTCTACTTTCAGTTCTTGGGTTGTTTTTCCCTACCTTAGGATCTCTGCACCTGATATTTCCTCTTCACCAAAGCTCTTCTTCCAACTCTAATTTTTGCTTATCTGTTCTCAACCTAAATGTCACTTCCTCAGAGAAGCCTCCCCTAGGCCTACCCCCACCATCATCATTAACCTAACAATATAAATTAGGTACTTCTTCTTATTCTTCCTCATCATATTCTGTTCTTTTCCTCCATAAAACTGTTCACAATTTGTGATTATGTATTTACTTGTCTGTTCACCAGTTTATACCCACTGTATCCTCGACATTTATGCCAGTGCTTGGCCCTTAGTAGATGTTCAACAAATAATGGCTGAATGAATGAATGGCCTGGAGAATGTTTAAGGGAAGGCCTCACAATCTCTTGCCCATGGCCACTTATCCCTGAGATCACTATTCAAGGAGCTAGACTGGGTAGGGCTACCATGGGGCAGGACCAAAACCACCACAGCTAGTTGCTCAGCTGAATGTTTTGATATGGTTAAATACATTGTGCATCTAGTGTGGAACCATCCAGGTTCCAGGCCAACTGCTGCCATGCTTGCCTCCTCTTACTTTCCTGCCTCATTCACTTCCTTTCTTCTATAGAAGTCTGCTCCAGTTTCCTGTCTATGATCCCTTTATGCTTTACATTCTCATCTTGCCTACTTAGGTTTGCTCATACCCCTGTATCCACCTTCAGTAGAGCCACCTCATTCCCCTATACTTTCAGAGCCTTTGGGGAGACTCTCTCACCTTAGGCCACATACAGCCTTCTTACAAGGCACAGGATCACTATTCAGCTCCACTGAAATGTAGATACTATTATTTAGCATTTAGGCACTACACCAGACAGAGGCTGAGAACTTTACAAGGATGATTGCTTTCAATTCTCATTCAATCCCAACCATTCTATTGAGTAATTACTGTTATTATCTCCTGTTTTGAAGCTTAGATGGTGAAAGTGATTTGCTCAAGGTAAGAGGGGACATTGGGATTCAAACTCACATGGTCTGATTGTAGGGCCAACCTATACTCTTAATCCTCCACCTCATTAGACTATGATCTTATAACTCACTCCACTGAGACAAAGGACATTGCTTTATTTCCTAGTAAACAGAGTTTGTTTCCAATTCTGCTTTGGTTTCTTTCTTTCCTTGTTTTAAAACATAAAGAAATTTTGAAAAAGGAAAATTAGAATGACTTAGGCCTTAGAGAAATGTCTCATTGTGTCATTGTCTTACTAATTTTGCTTTTGAGCCCTAGTCTACTTATGGGGAGGAGGGTCCGTGGTCATTATGAGGCCATTTGCACTTATGTCCTCTCCTCCTCAAGGATGGAGAGGATCAGGGAAGAAGCAGTGAACACACATTGGTGCCAGTACGATGGACAGGAGCATCTAGAGGAAAACAGTTTTTTTTCATCTTCAGTCATCTCATGCTCTTTATCTTGTGTACTAACTTTGGTTACTTTGTGGAAAAATATCAGTTGCTTATAAAATACTGACATATAGAAATGTTACCAATGTATTTAACTACATGGCAGGTTTTCTTGTAGAAATGCCCATGGGTTTGTTATTTTTTAAATATTTCTTACGTATAATGTAATAGTTTATATACTAATTTTTCTCAGACATGGTTGAAACTTCATATTTGATTTTCCAGTATGAAACCATGTATTCTAAATTAGATACTCAAAAGTGAATTAGATAAAATTTTAAAACTTCATTTTGAGTTTGCTCTTTGGATTATGAGTTTAAAACAACAAAAAGTGAACTTTTTCACTTCCAGATTGGTAAAAATTTTACCCGTTATTTTCATCAAAAATTGGTAATATTTAGTGTCTGGTACTGATTAGAATGTGGGAGAGGGCTTCCCTGTTGGCGCAGTGGTTGAGAGTCCGCCTGCCGATGCAGGGGACATGGGTTCGTGCCCTGGTCCGGGAAGATCCCACATGCCGCAGAGTGGCTGGGCCCATGAGCCAGGGCCGCTGAGCCTGCGCATCCGGAGCCTGTGCTCCGCAACGGGAGAGGCCACAGCAGTGAGAGGCCCGCGTACCGAAAAAAAAAAAAAAAAAAGAATGTGGGAGAAATATGTTCTCTTGTATGCTGGAATAGGAGGGAAATATCTCTGAAGGTTGACTCAGCAATTCTGTTTCTTGGAATCTACCCTCCAGAAATACTCAAGCATGTGCACAGTAATTGATGTATAAATCATTGCAGCATAATTTTAAATACTGTAAGACTAGAAACAACCATCAATAAGGAAAGGGTAATAATTATGGTTATAATTAAGTGTATAATTATTAATACTGTAGTTGCCATAGAGCTGTTAAAAACCATCAGGAAGATCTTAATTGACTAACAAATATATCTAAGATATATTAATGATTGCAAAAGCAAGTTATGCAAGAATGAATAAAATATTATCTTGCTTATATTAAGGAATAGATGACATTTATATACATAGAGGCATATGAAGTATCTGAAAGGTTGTTGTTAGTGTTTATCTCTGGAGAGTGCATGGGGAGGGCCAGTCTTTGGTGGGGAAGTATAGGAATTTTCACATTCACAGTCTCTCTATACATTTCTGGATCATTTAGTTTTTTTACATTGACTATCCCTACATGAAATACCTTTGTAACTTTATAACAGAAATGAAAAATTATTAGTGTGAATTTACAAATGTTTTGGTTAGATTAAAATTATAGATTTCTATTAAAAACTGAGCTCTGTGCATGGTGCATGTGGCATTTGAATTATGCTACATTACTGGGATATTATTGCAACGTGACCTTAGGGTATCGCAATAATACCCTAAGGAACAGAAACTCATTTTTAAAAATGTATAGAATTAACCCCTTAATTGTAGGTTAAATTGTAGGAAAAAATGTAGAAGAATCTTAGGAAACTCATACAATCCAGGCTCTAGGGGTCAAGGAAGTTCCAAAGCTTCTCTTTCCAGAGCCCCAGGGTCTCTTGCATCTGCTTCTTTTCGCACATCTGTACAATTCCCCTCTGCAGACTGACCTCCTCTGCTTTTTGTTTTTTTGTTTTTTTGTTTTGAATCATCCTCAGGTCTATGATTTTACAGGCCCATCACCATTTCGGGCAGAGGCAATTCTGGGAAACACTTTGAATAAAGATTTTGATTCTATCTGTTTACTCGATAATATTTGATTTTTGAAATTAATTTCTAACTATTAGTATTTAAAAAATGTATCCACATATAGTGACTGTTTTTGGTTCAGGTCCTGCTACTGAAGTACAGCCAAGTTTTACATAGAAAGGCCTATCTTGTCAGAAGTTTGTGGACAGTGACATAAGGGGCGGGACCAGGCAAAGTGAAAAGGTGCATTACAGTGGCAACGCCTGAGCTCATATGGCTAAAGACAGACTTCATATGTTATAAGCAGAGAGAAGAGCTTGCTGATATTGAGATTCTGAACTAGTGTCTAATGATTATTCACTCTTCATTTTGCTTTACCTTTACTAATTTCCAAGGACATAAGTTGACTTACACATCTATTGATCCTAGTTGGAACATAGTCTTTAAGGCTATCACACTAGGACAGGGGTTTATGACAGGAATTAATTGGTAGTTGAGCAGTGTGTCAAATGTTTGTTACTCTAGCAATTATACTCCTCAGTACAGGCAGTCCTTGCCTTGCACAGTAATGTGGGAGAGAAACATGACCAGGTAACCTGAGACCATGGAAAACGATCTTAATATTCAATGGGGAAATGATAATTCTTCTGTGATCTTTCAAAAACTTTGTCAAAACGTTAAGTCTCGGGCTTCCCTGGTGGCACAGTGGTTGAGAGTCCGCCTGCCAATGCAGGGGACATGGGTTCGTGCCCCGGTCTGGGAGGATCCCATGTGCCATGGAGCGGCTGGGCCCCTGAGCCATGGCCGCTGGGTCTGCGCGTCCGGAGCCTGTGCTCTGCAACGGGAGAGGCCACAACAGTGAGAGGCCCGTGTACCGCAGCAAAAAAAAAAAAAAAAGAACCAATATTGGAACCCACAGAAGGCAAGATAGACTTTATGGTTCAAAACAAACTAGCTTGATTGTCTGCTAAAAAAATTACATTCTCCAGAGGATTTTTTCTTGCAGTTTCACTGAGATATAATTGACATACAGCACTATATAAGTTCAAGCTGTAAGGCATAATGATTTGACTTACATACATATGAAATGATTTTCACAATAAGTTTAGTGAACATGCATCATCTCATATAGATACGATATGAAAGAAATAGAAAAAAATTTTCCTTGTGATTAGAACTCTTAGGATTTACTCTCTTAACACCTTTCATATATAACATACAGCAGTGATAATTATATTTATCGTGTTGTACATTATATCCCTGGTACTTATTTATCTAACTGGGAGTTTGTACCTTTTGACTGCCTTCATCCAATTCCCCCTCCCCCCCCCACACCCCACCTCTGGTAACCACAGATCTGATCTCTTTCTCTATAGATTTGTTTCTTTGTTTTTTGAAGTATAATTGACCTACAATACTAGGTTAGTTTCTGGTGCATGATATCATGAGTCAATATTTCTATACATTTCCAAATGTTTACCACAGTAAGGCTGGTTATCATCTGTCACCATACAGAGATATTACATAATTATTGACTATATTCCTCAGACTGTATGTTTCATACCCATGACTTGTCTATTTTGCAGCTGGAAGTTTGTACCTCTTAATCTCCCTCACCTATTTTTCTCATCCCCTTACTCTTCTCCCCTCTGGCAACCACCTGTTTGTTCTCTGTATCTATGAGTCTGTTTCTGTTTTGTTGTTTTTGATCATTAATTTGATTTTTAGATTCTAAGTATAAGTTAAATCATACAGTATATGTCTTTCTGTGACTGACTTATTTCACTTAGCATAATACCCTCTAAGTCCATCCGTGCTATCACAAATGGCAAGATTTCATTCTTTTTTATGGCTGAGTAATATTCCTCTGTGTGTGTGTGTGTGTGTGTGTGTGTGTGTACCACATCTTCTCCATCCATTTATCTATTGTTGGGCACTTAGGCTGCTTCCATATATTGGCTATTGTAGATAATTCTGCAGTGAACATAGGGGTTCATATATCTTTTCTAATTAGTGTTTTTATTTTCTTTGCATAAATACCCAGGAGTGGAATTGCTGGGTCATATGGTAGTTCCATTTTCAGTTTTTTGAAGAACCTTCATACTGCTTTCCATAATGACTGTTCCAATTTACATTCCCACCAACAGTATAGGAGGGTTCCCTTTTCTCCACATCTTCACCAGCATTTGTTATTTGTTGTCTTTTTGATAATTGCCATTCTGACAGGTATAAGGGTGATATCTTATTGTGGTTTTGATTTTTTTTTCCCTGATGATTAGTTATGTTGAGGATCTTTTCATGTGCCTGTTGGCCAGCTGTATGTCTTCTTTGGAAAAGTGTTTATTCAGATTTTCTGCCCATTTTTTAATTGTCCCCAGAAGATTTTTAATAGGACCCAGTGTCTCACAACATAATATTCAAAATGCTCACTCTAGGATCAAAAATTACCCAATATACAAAAAATAAAAAATACAATTAATATGCAAACAAAACTAAAAACAGCCCAGAAAACCCCAGGAAACAATGATCAACAGAATCAACATTAAGATGACTGAAATGTTGGAATTATCGGAAGAATTAAAGCAGCTATAATAACAATGCCCCATGAAGTGATGGTGGGAACTCTTAAAATGAATGGGAAGATAGAAGTTCTCAGTAGAGAAGTAGAAATTATAAAAAAGAAACAAACATAAATTTTAGAACTAGAAAATATTATATCTGAATACCTGAATAAGGCTATCAATCAACTTGACATAATTGATATTTATAGAATATTTCAGGCAACAACCACAAAATACACATATTTAATAATATACAGTATTCACTAACATAGTTCATATCTTGGACCATAGAACAAACCTTAAAAAAATTAAAGAATTGAAATCATACGAAATATGTTCTCTAGCCATAATGAAATTATATAAGAAATCAATAACTGAAGGATATCTGGAAAATCATCAGATATTTGGAAATTAAACAACAGACTTCTAAATAATGAATAGGTCAAAAAAGATGTCACAGAGAAAATTAGATTATATTTTGAGTAAAGTGAAAAGGAAAACAACATACCACAATACATGGGAGGCAGGTATGGCAGTACTTAGGGTGAAATTTATAGCATTTAACCTTTGTGTTAGAAAAAGGAAAGACCTTATAATAATTCAAGCTTCCACATTAAAAAACTAGAAAAAAAAAGAAATCTAAAGCAAGCAGAAAAATGGAAATTAACAGGAGAAATAAAAAATGCAGACAATAATATCAATGAAGCTAAAAGCTAATTCTTTGTAAAGATTTAAAAAAATTAATAAACCTCCACATCGATATAGAGAGAGAGAGAGAGAACACATATTACCAAATCAAGAATGAAAGAGGAGGTATCACTATAGATCTACAGATATTATAATAAAAGAATAAGGTGTGAGGTAGAGGTAAGGGTTTTCGGATTTTTGCTTAAGGATAGCCTATTATTCCAGCACTTTTGTTAGAAAGACCATCCTTGGACTTACCTGGTGGCGCAGTGGTTAAGAATCTGCCTCCCAGTGCAGGGGACACAGGTTCGAGCCCTGGTCTGGGAAGATCCCACATGCCGCGGAGCAACTAAGCCGGTGCACCACAACTACTGAGCCTGTGCTCTAGAGCCCGTGAGCCACAACTACTGAAGCCCATGCGCCTAGAGCCCATGCTCCATAACAAGAGAAGCCACCACAATGAGAAGCCCACGCACCACAATGAAGAGTAGCCCCTGCTCACCACAACTAGAGAGAGCCTGCGCACAGCAACGAAGACCCAACACAGCCAAAAATAAATATAAATAAATAAATAAATTTATATAAAAAAAAGAAAGACTATACTTTTTCCATTGAATTGCTTTGCATCTTTGTCAAAAATTAATTGACTATATTTATGTGTGTTAATTTCTGAACTCTCTAGTTTCTAGTTGAAATCAGGTTGTATGAGTCTTTCAATTTTGTTCTCCTTTTTTGAAAAATTTTAAGCTATTATTGTTCCTTTTCATTACCAGGCATAACAATGAAATATTACATAGTAATAAAAACAAGTGAACCATTGATACACTTGACAAAATTGATGAATTTCAAATTTACTATCCTAAGTGAAACAGGATAGACTCAAAAGGTTACATATTTTATATAACATTTTGGAAAAGCAAAACTGTAGCAACAGAGAGCAGATCAGTAATTGCCAGGGAAAGGGTCTGACTAAAAAGGGACAGCATGCAGTTTTGGGGTTAGTGGAACTGTTCTGTGTCTTAATTGTGGTCATAGATACATGACTCTGTATCCATTCAGAGAACAGAAAGAGCTGAATCGTAAAATGAGTGAAATTTACTGTATTTCAAATAAAAATTAAAAATTTTAATATTTTCTATTACTAATCTTTTATCTTTGCATATCTTGCTCAAGACTGAAAGATCCAAGTATGAGAATCTGATTGGCTGAGTCTGGTTGGTGACCACGCCTTAACTTCTAGGGGTGGGGAGAGGTGGTCTTGGGTTGCTGTTGGCTTCTTTTGGACTCTCACGAAGTTTCATACAATTGGGAACTCTCCCCAAATAGGAAGAATTTGGAGGTGCCAGTGGGAATAAAGATAAATGCGCATTGGGTCACGTTAATCAATACAGAGCATGAGAATCAGGAGTTGTGTCCTGATCCAACTTAGTCCCTCTGGGAATAGTGCTGAGGAAGAGAGAAGGCCCCAATTTTGTCTTTGGACTGAACATTCACTCCAGATTCCTCTTTATCTTACTTTGGCTTTCTCTTTCTGCAGTCTCAATTCAGAACCCACAACCTACAGTCTGCTTTCTCCATCCCTGCCCTTGGAAAATCCCACCCCTTTCCACACTAGGGAGGCCATCATAGTCCTAAAACTCTCCTCATATCTTAAAAAGTCTGGTGCCTTAGACTCTGAATGCTAAAAGATTTCTTCTCCCCAGGCTTTGCTGGATACAAGGGTGGGAGGGGAAGGTGAGGACATGTGATTTGGTCTGTAGAGTACAAAGCAGATAATGAGTGTCCTAGTCCTACCAGTGGCAGCTACAGCTCATTTTCTCCTGAGCTACCCAAGGGCAAATTGTACCTGACTACAGTAAATATAAACATCTCAAATGAGAAAGGTATAACCTCTTATTAACTTTTCTTTTAACCTTTTTCTTAGAAAATAATCACCCCGGGCATGATTGAGCTAAGTAACATTTGTCTCCTCCTTGATCTTGCTTTTTTTAAAAGGGGCTCCAAATTATGTTCTTTATGTTTTCCAAGTTTTTATCGAGTGGGAGGTATTATTCCACCCCATAAAATATCAGCTATAACTGAGCTCTGGGGCACCTTTGATGTGTTTACATGCATTATGAATATCTAAGAGGGAATATAACAGGCTGCATTTCTTAAATTTATTCCATTACAGAACTTACGCTTATCCCTCTAGTGTTTCATGGTACATACTTCAAAGATAAGCATAATTGAACTGAATTGAATGAGGAGATGGTATGAAGAGAACACATCTGAGAAATAGGCCATCACCAATGAGTTTAATAAATTACCACACTCACATATGTTACGGTTTTCAAAAAGACCCCACATGGAGGGGAAGAATTAGAAAGTTATTTCCCATTTTGATAAATTATAAAATGATAAATATTACTAATTTTACTAACATTACTAACATTTATAAATATTACTAAATATTAAATTACTAAATATTACTTCAGTCATATCACTAATTTAACAAACATGAGAATTGTTTACATTCAAAAGAATACTCCCTCTTTTGAAATAGTCCCTTTCAATGTCTAAATACTTAGTCTGATGATACTACAACTGGTCAAGATATATTTGGAATTTACAGTTGGACTATCCTTCATACACATATTGCTTTGAGAATCCTTAGAGATGGCAAAATGTCTTTTGAGGGTGGATTTTATTTTTTAAAACTGCCAAACATCACTCAGGGTCAAGCCAGATATAAATGGATGAATAAATTGAGAAACATTTTACTCTTAAATGTGAGTTGGGTCTATAAGACTGAATTTCCTGACGGCCTTGAGAGACATTCCAAAGAAGGAATTCAAAAGTATTTTTGAACAATGGCAATATCCCTGGAATAATTATGTTTCTTCCATGATGTCTGCCTTCATTTAGATACATAAGCTTTGCTGTTGAAGTCTCTATGTTACAGCCACATGTTCAAAGTCGAATGAATAATTCTAGTTATCTTAAAAATTAGGGAAAATGGTAAAGAGGTGAAATTTAATTCCCCTATGCCAACTCTAAGCACCCAGCCCCTCTCTCTATCCCTTTTTATTCTTGGTCTATAGATTTGTATACAAAAATGCCATAGGATATTAAAACTAACTTGATTATTATAAGCTGGGTTTGAGCTAGTTCTGTTCAGATAGTCTAGATGGTAGGAAGAAAGGGGTAAGTATTCCTGTATATGAGGGTAGAAAAAATGTTTGCCTCTAAGATCTATTTTAGACTCAGAAATTAATATACCAAATTGACCTGGCCTGATGCCTGATGTTTACTGCTTTCCAATTGTGTGCAAACACATCTGTGAGTTTTTGGTGATGAGCCAGCTGTCTGTACTCATTCTAGTTGATTAAAATGCTCTCAGTAGAGATTCTATTCAGAATTGATCACTCTGCTTTTGCCTGCTGGGAAATGGGAACTGTCAGTACTTCTTGAAAGCGGAATGAAAATATTATTCCATTTCAGCAAGGCTCTCTCAGATCCAAGGCTTCCAAATTTTTCAAGGTTGGAGAGCCTTTCTGAACTGTATCCCGTGCCAAGGAACCCTAACCTGTGCTTCATGGGGTTGTTTTGGCTAAACAAGGAAGTAACAAAGGAGATTCCAATTAAATACACTATCTCAATCTGGGGATTTACCTGATTTCCAGAGATGCTTCACACAGAGAAAAAAAAAATTATATATATCTCCATCAAGGAGAGGGCAGTGATTTGTTATCACTGAAAAAAAACACTCATTCTGGTTATGGATATGGATTTGCCTTCCCCGATCACCATATTTCTGTCAACAGCACTATTTGTAGACTTACAGAAAGCCTTATACACCATTATGGTAACCCGCATAAAACTTCTTTTCACCAAGGAACTCATTTTATAACAAAGGAAGTAAGGTCATGGAAAAAGCTAATTGTTATCTCCCCTGCTTCACCCACAAGCAAGGAAATCTTTTCAAGTGATTGGTGAGCAGTAATAAAAATAATAAGAAATCATACTCATGTAACCCAAAGAACTCACAAGTCTTTATTATAACCTAAGGGGTTCAGTAAGTACAGCCAGTGAAAATGGAATAAAGATTGATAAACCAACTTGCTTTTAGTGAAACTGAAGGACAGAAAATTGAAATAACCTTGACCAAGATAATTCATCTGACATTGTTGAATTTGAATCTCTTCACTTCCTCTGATTTCCAAGACACTCTTCTCCCACATTTTTTTTTTCTTTCCCAATGGATCTCATACCAATACCAACCAGAGGCCATCTACCACAAAAGAGACTGATCAATGAGATAGAGAGGAAGGCTTGTCCAGTGGAAGTCATCCAGCTATGTTGTCCAGTCACTCCAGTGTTGGCACACTCAGGCCAATGAATTTAGAAGCCATGGTGGCAGGGATGGAGGCTATCCGTGAGCCCAGCAGCATGGGATCATCAAAGATACTCTGGCAATTGCCACTGCTGAATGGCTGACCTGTAAACAGCAGAGACTGATGCTGAGTCCTTGATATGGTACCACACTGTGAGGAAAATATGGTGGCAGGTTTATTACATCAGACCTCTGCCACCCTGGAGGGGACAATTCATTCTTCCTAGAGTCAGTACACATTCTGGATGTGAGTTTGCCTTCCTTGCCCCACAGTTCCTCAGCCAGTCCAATCACATGGAGTGTCTGATTTCTCATGGAAGCCTATTAACAATAAGGGACCCGTGTAAGGGTGAAAGAGGGCCAATAATGGACTTATAGTCACAGTATCCTCTGGTCCTACCTTATATTATCCAAAAGTTTTCTGCATAATAGCGATTACATGGTACTGTGTTTTCAGTAGGTAGAACGCATGGTTTGGGAAACGAGGTTAAAGTAAAAGTGGACCCTCTCACCATTACTCTCAGTGGTCCACTTGGGAAATTTGTGATTCCCATACCTGCAACTTTAGGCTCTGTGAGATCAGAAATCCTGACTCTCAGGAGAGGGACACATTTCCTAAGAGAAAGTGTTTCACTAAATCTAGAGTTACAGGAGATTCACTGGGACACCTCTTGGTGCTTCTATGTCCACAAATGGGCGATTGCAACAACTATAGCCTGGAGTGGGCACAAGGGCTCAGACCTCTCATGGATGAAAGTGTGTGTAATCCCCATGAGCAAGCAACCTAGACCAGCAGAAGTGCTGGTCAAGAATGAGTTGAGGGCCTCCCTGGTGGCGCAGTGGTTGAGAGTCCGCCTGCCGATGCAGGGGATACGGGTTCGTGCCCCGGTCTGGGAGGATCCCATATGCCGCAGAGCGGCTGGGCCCGTGAGCCATGGCCGCTGGGCCTGCGCGTCCGGAGCCTGTGCTCCGCAACGGGGGAGGCCACGGCAGTGAGAGGCCCGCATACCGCAAAAAGAAAAAAAAAAAAAAAAAAAAAAAAAAGAATGAGTTGAGTCTAGAAGGGTGGGAAGGAAGGAGATGACAGATATCACTTGCAGCCTTAGGACTAGCTACAGCAGTGTGGACTGTATCTTGTCTTACTACCCCTCCTGTCGTTAAAAGTCTTTCTTTTAAGAAATTATGACCAGCTACCACTTTGAAGAATCAGTGATAGGACAGAGGGAACTTAACATAGGGTGCAAGGGAGCTGAGTGATGAAAGAGATGTGCTATTCCAGACGCTGGCAGTGCCTCAGACTCACCATCCCCATGGGCTACAGCTGGCTGCCAATCCCAGTCTGCACCTCTGTGCCTAATGACTTTTTCTGAAACACCAAAAACCAGTTTGCCCTCATGCCCACCAGGCCTTAAATGCAGAGGAATTCACACTCCCAGGAGCAGCCCTCGCTCAAGACTGACAATAATTGGTGCAGAGAACCCCAGCTCCCTCACCCCTCAAGGGGATAATTCTGAGGTGGGTGTTTTACACCATTTCCCAGATACCTACAGTGGTAACACACCCCTCTTTGTCTACCTTCCCTTCCCTGCCTCACTTCCCTACTGCCCTACAAAACTAAGGTGCCATCTAATCAGTTACTTACGGTAAAACGAGATTGGTCAAGGAGCCGATGGCAAGCATTATCTCACACCCTAGACTCTGAGTCCAGAATCAGCATTCTTGAACATGGCCTTGCCTCCCTGTTCACTCTCCACCATTAATTGAAAACTGTCAATGTATAGTCTGAATAACTTGTAAATGACTCATGGATACCCTTGCAGATAGAGAGAGGCGCTGAAAATATCTAGATAAGTATACTTAAAATTCAGAAAACCCCCTTTTTATTTTATTATTTTTTTATTTTATTTTATTTTATTTTTTTGCTTTATAACAAATTTAATCAGTTATACATATACATATGTTTCCATATCCCCTCCCTTTTGCGTCTCCCTCCCACCCTCCCTATCCCACCCCTCCAGGCGGTCACAAAGCACCGAGCTGATCTCCCTGTGCTATGCGGCTGCTTCCCACTAGCTGTCTACCTTACGTTTGGTAGTGTATATATGTCCATGCCGCTCTCTCACTTTGTCACAGCTTACCCTTCCCCCTCCCCATATCCTCAAGTCCATTCTCTAGTAGGTCTGTGTCTTTATTCCTGTCTTACCCCTAGGTTCTTCATGACATTTTTTAGAAAACCCCCTTTTTAAAAAACCACCAGTGACTTTCTGAATTCAAACTATAACCAGTGTAACCATTGCATGGAACAAGAGTCATCTGATGGAGCATAATCATAAAGCAATTTTATTTGCCTGATCAAAACCACTTGGTGAACTGGTTCCTTCTCTCCCTTGGACACCATTTCTGGTAGACCTAGAGTTTTTTCTACTTATACGTAGATACTAAGAGTCTTCCAGTTAGCCTTGGTCACACACGTACACATACATATACAAAAACCCGTTTCATTTCAGGAATTAAAAAATCCACTCGTGTAATAGTTAAAACTTGAAACTCAGCGTGAAGTTAAAGCTCCCTTTCTCCCATAGTTTGGGCCTGCAGTTAGAAAGGCAGCTGAGATTACCTGCCCCCAGTTTCCACACTAGAGTTTTTCAGGGAAGGCGGGGGCAGGGAAGGATGTCTTTAGTGGAACTGTCATGACCTGAAATGTCACCCCCTGGGTTTGGTGGGTGTCGAAGCTGACTCTCAATGGGCCAGGTCGTTCTTCAAAACTGTCTCTTTCTCTTGCAGTGCATTTGTGGATTCTTTGGAGACACCTCATAGCTGGTAAGTTTCATCTGGAGTTCTATAAATGTGAGGGAACTGATTTCTCTCCAAACTAGCAAACCCCTAACTCTCACCCCCAGACATCTGTATCTGCTGGTATTCTTCCTGTTTCCTTCTACTGAGGCCAACTTGCCTCTGGCAGGAACTCCTCTTGGGTACATACTCTTTTTTTTTTTTTTGCGGTACGCGGGCCTCTCACTGTTGTGGCCTCTCCTGTTGCGGAGCACAGGCTCCAGACGCGCAGGCTCAGCGGCCATGGCTCATGGGCCCAGCCGCTCCGCGGCATTTGGGATCTTCCTGGACTGGGGCACGAACCCGTGTCCCCTGCATCGGCAGGCGGACTCTCAACCACTGTGCCACCAGGGAAGCCCTTGGGTACATACTCTTAAGGCAGCTTCCAGCTGGACCACATCTGGTTCCCAGAACACATTCTTGCATCTGTTGCCCTGGCAAACTCTGGAGGGCAGACCCCTTTCAACTTGGCCACTCATCCTCACCCTTCAGGTGAGGAGATTCCAGTCACTGCCTCTGGCCATGGGGGTTTCTCTGGTATAGATTTCCACTGGCCTCCTAGGCTCAGGGGATGTGTATCAGGTTCCCTATGGTTCTCCTTGAAGCATCTCTCATTATGCTTGAAGTGAGGGGGTGGGCCCTTACCCTCTCCCATTTTACGGTGGGGTGTTCACAGCATACCCACGCTTTCTCCAAGGAAATCCTCTCCCTGACCTCTTCACCTTTAACTCTTTGATACTCTTGAAGTGCACATTGGGATAAGAGTTTCAAAACACTTCCTTTTATAGGTGACTTGGTGGTTCCCTTTGGCAAATGAGGACCAATTTCTGTCTACTCTTTTGTTCCCCTACTTTTCATCCCTCACACCAAAATTGTGACAGAGTCTTTCATTAACATCAGTTTTTATATATTCATGCATATATTATTTTGCCAGTTATTTATTAAACACCTGCTCTTTGCACTATGGTGACTGCTAGTGACACAAGGATAAAGAAGCCAGGGTTTCTAAAAACAAATGCTAGAGAGGGTGTGGAGAAAAGGAAACCCTCCTACACTGGGAATGTAAATTGGTGCAGCCACTATGAAAAACAGTATGGAGGCTCCTCAGAAAACTAAAAATAGAATTACCATATGATCCAGCAATCCCACTCCTGGGCATATACCCTGAGAAAACTATAATTCAAAAAGATACATACATCCTATGTTTACAGCAGCACTGTTCACGATAGTCAAAACATAGAAACAACCTAAGTGTCCACCAACAGATGAATGGATAAAGAAGATGTGGTACCATATATACAATGGAATACTACTCAGCCATAAAAAAGAACGAAATAATGCCATTTGCAGCAACATGGATGCAACTCCAGATTATCACACTAAGTGAAGTTAGAGAAAGAGAAAGACAAATACCATGTGATATCACTTATATGTGGAATCAAAAATATGGCACAAATGAACCTATCTACAAAACAGAAACAGACTCATAGACATAGAGAACAAACTTGTGGTTGCCACTGGGGTGTTAGGGAGAGGGGTGGATTGGGAGTTTGGGGTTGGTAGATGCAAACTATTATATTTAGAATGAATAAACAACAAGGTCCTAATGTACAGCACAGGGGACTATATTCAATATCCTGTGATAAACCATCATGGGAAAGAATATAAAAAAAGAATGTCTCTATGTGTATAACTGAGTCACTTTGCTGTACAGCAGAGATTGCCACAGCATTGTAAATCAACTCGACTTTAATTTAAAAAGAAGAAGAAGACAGGGTTTCTGACTTAAGAAGTCCAGATATGAACAAATTATGCCTTGGAGACAGGCTAGTAAAGGACCTCTTTTCTAATTTTCTGCTATTTGGCTGGGTGGAGGCTGTCCTTAGAGGAGACCTGCTCTCTTTGCCTGCCACCTGCAGAGAACAGCCCTTTTTGGAACTTCCATCCTTTGTTCTGTGTTCCTTCTAAGGAAATCCCAAATACAATCTGGAGGGAATCGATTGCCTTCACACTTAGCCTGTTTAACATCTCATGGGGTGTTAAGTAGTTAGAACTAATAATTCCTGTCTACTTAATGCAGTAATTTTTGACTCTCTTCATCTTTGGGGGTGGGGAGCATGATAATGGTACTTTTAAAATGCTCCCCAAGTGATTCTAAAATGGAGCTAGGGTTGAAGCTTATCAATGAAACATACACACACACAACAACAGCCTTAAAATCATACTGCTGCTCAAAGATTTAGTCTAGCTTCTATGATCATTGGGAGAAATATCAATTATGTAAATCCACAGAGATGGCATAATATACATTTCAGACAACATTACTTCACTGTTACTTTGTGGGGTCCATTGTCCACATCCTCATTCTTTATCTATCTTCTGTCAGTCCAAAGATAGAAATACCTGATTTTGCAAACGTCGTTCTCTCCGGTAGAGGGAAAAGGAAATATAAGACCCGTTCTATTCACAAAGAAATGAGAAATTGCACTAAAAATCAATGCTCTTTTAAAGACTTGAAGCATCATTACTGCTTCCTCAGACAAAATTAGCAGCAATGCTTGTACATCACAATTGTATTGCAGAGTGAATTTGCTGAAAAGACTTTATAGTGAAAAATGATATTCAAGCTTAAGAGTGGCTTCATGCGATTATAAAATCTTCCTGCCGGTATGACCCCCCCCCATTTCTCATTCTTCCTGATGCTATTTTTATATGACCTTGAAGGTCAATCAAATATCAACAAACACAGAACTCATGAGTATATTCTGTGATAACCATGTTAAGTCAAGTGCCAGACACTGTCTATTGCTCTGCTCTTTTATGACTTTTTACAACCTGTTTCTAATATTTATAGTTTTGTTGTTTATTGTATTCATGTTTATAAGTACCTCATGCATGCCTGCATGCATTCATTTATCCATTCCCAAACATTGCCAGAGTGTTCATATTAGATACAGGGATGAAAGGACAGGTCCCTTCCCTCCCTTGTGCTCTGACACCACTTTGCACTCACCTGGATCATAGCTGCACCCACTGGGCTGTCCTAGTGGATTGATTTGACTCCTAGGGACTCTGTCTTGTGCCTCTCTGAAGGCCCTCCCTTAATATTTGTGGGCTGGGGCAAGAATACAAATGGAAGCCCATACACCATACATCTACATATAATTATTTAAAAGTTATATATTAAGCTAGCACACCTCTAAATAAAATGTGCTCTCTCCTCTTACCTTGTAAATATACCTTCATAACTGTAAAATTGAAAAATACATGTAAAGCCATGGTTTCTGTGTGACTGAAAGATAGCAGATATCAAAGATGACTTGGTTTAATTATTTTTAGCACATGTCTAGGTGGTTTAATTATTTTTGCATGTCAGTGGGCTGGTGCTATTTGGATGAGTAATAAAGACATACATAATTCATAAATTATTATATATAGTCCATTAAATTGATTTTTCTTGCCTTCATTTTAGCAAATTCACTGATTTCCTTGTTGTAATCAAGATTTGTAGATGATTTGTATTCTCTTGAAAGAAATGGTGTAAAAGAATAAAAACTGAAGGTAAATGTATAAAATGAAAGCATAATTAGAATGTTTTTAAAAAATGTAAATTAAGGTAAATAGAAACAAGTTACTGTATATGTTTCAAAAATGTTATTTTATTTAAAATTACAAAATATTAATAAATATCAAAATTTTAAGTAAAATTATTTTTAAAACCTGAAATTTAATTTCTGTTTTGAAATTTTAGTTACGTAACATTAAATTATTTTAAATGAACCATTTGCATTTTTAGTTTTTCAAGAGCCATCTAGTTGACAATGTAAAGAATTAGTATACATTTCCATACATATTACATTTAGTTCTATATAAGTGCAAACTTGAAGTAATATAAGTTGTTTAATACTATGAGATGCTTCTTGAGTACTATATGCAACTGTTGTTAAGTATTGTGCTAATTAGCGAGACAGGAGAGTGAAGCCATTGGCATAGTTCTTTTGTTGTCAGGCTCTCAGTAAAGTCCCCATCTTGTTTTCAGCCCCCTTCTCATTCTTAACCTTCATACCTGCTGAATCCATGGCTGGAGCCTCTCTGGGCATCCTTTTCCATCAAAGCCCCTTCCAGAATATTCTTGGGTAAGGCTTTCTCCACCACGTTCTACCGATCAACACACTTCCTCCACTTTCTATCTTTCAGAAATTTGTTGAAATCTCTAATCCATTCATGGCTCCCATCTTAGTCCCTTTACTGTTATGCATTTATTTATTTTTTTATTCTTTTGCTCTCATTTTAATGGAGTTTTGGGGTGGGGAAGGAGGCTAATAAATATGTGTATTCAGTAGTCATCATGAAGTTTCTGTTTCTTTTGCAACAATAAAAGCAATTTTTATAAACTAGTTAAAAGAGAAAAGATGATAGGAAGACGATTTAAAAATCTTTAGCTTCCCAATGAAACCCATAATTACGATAATATATTCAGTGGTGCAGCCTAGTACGATCTATAAAAACTCTCCATTTTAATATTTAAGATGACTGTTAGAGGGACATGTGCACAGGACTGTCTTTATGTACAGATCATGAATCTGCAGACACATTCACTTGTTCCTGCTTATGATTAGGGGCACACTCACCATGAGAGCAAGAGTTAAGAAGAAGGGCACCATCAGTGGCAATAACAGGTGCTCACTGCCCACCTGAAGATCAAACCAATCAGCTTGGTCTCAGAGATGCTAGACTCTCACAAACTGAACACATTAATTATAGTGCTTGGTGAGAGGATTATGGAGTAAGAAAGTAGAGCAGATTGATTCCTCTCCTCCTGCAAGGAATTAAATAATTTTTTTATTGTGGTAAATACATATAACATAAAATTTCTATCTTAACCATTTTTTAAGTGTACAGTTCAGTGGTGTTAAGTACATTCATATTGTTATGCAACCATTACCACCATCCATATCTGGAACTGTTTTCATCTTTCAAAAACTGAAATTCTATACTCTTTAAACAATAACTTCCCATTTCTCCACTCCTCAGCCCCTGGCAAGCACCATTCAACTTTCTGTCTTTATGATGTTTACTCTAAGTACCTTATATAAATGGAATCATATAGTGTTTGTCCTTTTGGGATTGGCTTATTTTACCTAGCATAACGTCCTCAAGTTTTATCCATGTTGTAGTATATGTCAGAATTTCCTTCCCTTTTAAGGCTGAATAATACTCCATTGTATGTATATACCACATTTTGTTTATCCTTTCATCCACTGATAAGCACTTGGTTTGCTTCAATGTTTTAGCTATTGTGAATATTGCTGCTTTGAACATGGTGTAGAAATATCCAGCAGAGATCTTGCTTTCAATTCTTTCGAGTACATACCCAGAAGTAGAATTGCTGGATCGTAGAGTAATTCTGTTTTTAACTTTTCGAGGAACCACTATACTGTTTTGCATGGCAGCTGTACCATTTTACATTCCGAACAGCAGTGCACAAGGGTTCTAATTTCTTCACATCCTTACCAACACGTAATTTTCTGTTTTGTTTTGTTTTGCTTTGCTTGATAGTAGCTATCCTAATGGATGTGAGTTGGTCCTCCTGGTATAATTTTACACATTTATTCTAGACTGAGTCTTTGAATTCTATCAACTAGTCTATCATTGCTAGAGATACAAGGAAGAGCAAATACTAGAGCTTCTTCAAATGCTGGAAGATTATCTTCAATTTTCCAGAGAAATAAGAAAAATCAATTAGCATAGCTGTACTTGACTGTCAAAAATGCGCACGCATAGGAGCTTCCCTGGTGGCGCAGTGGTTGAGAGTCCACCTGCCACTGCAGGGGACACGGGTTTGTGCCCCGGTCCGGGAAGATCCCACATGCCGCGGAGTGGCTGGGCCCGTAAGCCATGGCCTCTGAGCCTGCGCGTCCAGAGCCTGTGCGCCACAACGGGAGAGGCCACAACAGTAAGAGGCCCGCGTACCGCAAAAAAAAAAAAAAAAAAAAAAAAGTACTCACACATAAAGGCAAAAGATTAACATTCCCATATTAAATTTTTCCAGATCATCAGCTTCATGGAGCATTTAAAAAAAAAAAGCTAAAATTGTCACTGTGTTGAGATTCTGAACACAATGTACAGCTAAGGAAGAAAAGACCCTGTTATAATTGCACTCTATATGGCTTCCAGAAGCCAAGTATTTTCTACTTTATTGATTACCCACCTTCAATACAAGTTGTGAAGGAAAGTATAGCAAAGAAGGAAACTCTTCTGGTCTATAAGTAACCAAACTAACTGCTGGGAGTTTTATACAATCCAGTTCTAAGTGCCTTCGAGGTTAGTTATGACTGAGACTTATGCTTAAACTTTGTTTTGAATAGCTCATTAAATCTAATACATTCACCTAAGATGAGAGAGAAACAAGTAAACTAAGGTTTTGTGTGAGGAATCACACTTTCAGCAGTCAAAAAGTGAAGATGGCCATTCTGTTCTGCTCCCATACTACATTATATGGTGGGAAAAAGCGCAACAGTCCAAAGACCCAGGTTTAGACCCTGGGCTTTGGTTAGTACTAATTACCTGACTTTCTGCAAGTATCTGAAACTCTTTAGGAAATATATGTATATATTCCACAGTTAAAATGATCATGGAGGATCAAATGAATAAGGCATATATACTATGATTAATTTATAAAAATTTATTCTTTTTGATGAAACTTTTAGTACTCAAATGACCAAAAGGTCATGTTTCTGCAAACAAACCCATTCTTTGATGCTCTTCTCCTTAAATGATAGAATATTCTTTCATTCAAAAATTACTAATGGAGCTCTAGCTATGTGTGGGGAATTATTCTAGGTGCTTGAGTTACATAGTAAAGAAAGATTTTTACCCTGGTGGAACGTACAGTCTAGCAGGGGGAGATGGACAATAAGCAACAGATATAATAAGTAAATGAAGTACCTAGCGTGTTATAAGTGCCAGGGAGAAAATTTTTTAAAGTCAGGGTAAGAAGGGTCGGGAGGAAGGGATTGGAGACGGTGGTTAAAAGTTTATATCAGGCGGCAGAGTAGGCATCATTGAAATGAGAGTTGATCAAGGTCTTGAAAGAGGTGATTGAGTTAGCCCTGGGATTCTCTGGAGGAGGAACATCTGTGAAGAGAGAACTGCTGGTACAAAGGCAGGAACTGTTATGTTTTACAGCTGAGGAAGGTGAGACCCAGAGAGTTAAGTACACTTGCCCAGGGTCACACAGCTAATAAGCTTCAGAACTGGGATACAAAGACAGCTTGTCTGGCTTCAGCATGGGTGTTCTAACTTCTTCACCATGCTGCCTTGTGGGCTTATGATAAATGTTTGTTGAATGAATTAATGATGTATACTAACTAGAAATGACCTCTACTGGAGGTTTAGAAAATGTGGGATAGGGGAGGAGAGTAATCAATAATGAGGCCAGATAATCTTTTAAATTTTTAATCTGATTACCATGGAAACGGGGCCTCATGAGAGTTGTTGTTTCACATTTGTATGCCTAGAGACAAATTCTTTCAATATTTAGGATTTGTCTCTTTGATTATATAAACTATATTACCCCCTTTGTCTTTGAAAAAGTTTTGGAAGACAAAAAAAGCCCTATTTTAAAGACATAATGTGAGTATCTTAAACCATTCTATATGCATTCTAGTGATTTCTTTCCCTAATCAAAACATGTACCACACCCCTTCATGGAAGATAAAGGCTACTATTCTTTTTGTCTGTGCTTCTTGTTCCCTATGCTAATTTCCCATTCATAATTAAATATATTTCTCACTTTTTTCTCTTTCATGTTTCTTTTATGCTTTCTGTGTCTTACTTTTCTTCAAATAATTAAGCTCCATGAAGGTCTGGATTTCCTACCCCAGCAAACTCTGCAGTTAAAGTGCTTGATCTACCCCTGGCAGCACTGACTTAAAGGGAAAGAGAAGTAATGGGGTAACACCATTAATGCTCCCTGAAATGTTGCCTTATTACTATACGTCTTATTTCCCTTCACTGTCCTACTCCCCATTGGAGTGCCTAGGATACACACAAGACCTGAAATGACAGGGAGGACGAAGGGGGCAACAGGCTGTTTCAAGGGGTAATGAAACTGAAAATAGTGAAACCAAGGGGAATTCATTTGCTGTTTATAACCAAAACATGAAAACAACATAGAAAACGTATAAAAAGTGATGTTTAACTTCAAGTCCATGTTGTGAATGATTCTTCAGCCTCCTTTAAATAAACAGCCGGACTCTTGCATCTCTTTATTGTCTAGAAATTTATATACTAGGGTTGAATGTTGACATTTCCAGGGCTTGGTGTAAAACTAGTTAGCGAATTACTTCCCTTGGGACTTACAGTAAGTGCTGAGTTGACTTTTCAGGAAATAAACCCAAAGGTTTAAAAAAGGTCATAGAAAAATAAACTCCCTTGTCCGTAAAAATCATATTAGATTATCACATTGACGAGAGTTTATAGAGCACACACTTTTTTGAAAGCTGAGAATAGGCAAATGAGGCACTTAATAAAACAGCTATGATCTCTGTCTTGAAGGAGTTTGCAACCTGATGTGGATACAGCTTCAATCCCTCCACTCTGCAGTATGGTGGGCATACAATCTATATTTTTTGAATGAATGAGTGAGTGAATGTACCACTACTAGGTAGAGAAAAGGGTGTGTCAGTGTCAAGGTCAGATAATAGTTTTTATATTCTAAGCAGAAACATGTAAATATGTCTCCACCAGAGACAATGTCCCCCACCCCTTTTCTGTGCCTAGATACACAGGAAGAGTCTGTTGTGGTTAAACTGGGGCCATGTGACTAATTCTTGCAAAGGGAATGTGAACAAAAGTAATGTGTGGCTTCCAGTCCCAAGTAGATAAGAGTAGGGAGTCCACTCTATGCTCTTCTCTTCTCCTGCCAAGACAACCTTGGGAGCCACATGTTCCAGATGGCATAGCCAGGGGATAGAGAAGACACAGGCTGGAGAGGGACCAATGCCACATCAGTCCATGACATGAGCAAGAAATAGGTGTTTGTTGGAGTAGGCCACTGAGGTTATTTGTTTGTGGTTTTTACATCATATAGCATTAATTATTCAGATTAATACACATTCCAAGTGCATATGAAGGGAAGAGATGGGTGAGAACTGCATTTAGAGAGTGTAAGCAACCCACCAGAAAAGGCTTTCTGAGAAGGTGATACAGAAATGTGTTTTCCAGGAGGGTCAGCCTATGGATTGAAAGAGGGAAGAAGGGAGATTGGTACATACACATTTTGAATGAGATACATGATAAATACGTTGTCCAGTTGATTTGGTTTACATATAGCCTTAGATGAGTATTATAAAAGACTATTGGAACAGCTCTGCAAAACAGGAAGTTGTTCTCTGTCTTTAAAAATGGAGGCACTGAGTCTGCACTCAAGTGCCTGTTAAGAGAATGAACATGTTTAATTTGAATGAATGATACGTGGTGTCTAGTATATAGTATGAGCTCTCAAAATATTTGGGGATGGTCAATAGACTGACTTCAGTTCATACGAAATCAAGAACATTTATGAAAGATGCCAAACAAAATCTCTAGAAAGATTAATTCTCTCTTATTTGCACTACTTCTTTAAGAGGGAATTTCTGGGGGGAAGATGGGACTACAATATTATTAAAGGGATTGAGAACCATGGGCAAAAAATAAGTTATGGCTGAAAATTTAATATTAATATCCAAAAAAGAAGATCAGTTTACAAATTCACTCTTTGCATTGTATTGCATTGTATTATAACTATTATTATTATTATTAATTTTAAGAAGTTTTGCATTCACTGAAACAATAATGATCATGAGTTAACGATAAAGTTTAAAAATTTCTACATAGGGACTTCCCTGGCAGTCCAGTGGTTAGGACTCCATACCTTCATGGCTGAGGGCCCGGTTCGATCCCTGGTTGGGAAACTAAGATCCCTCAAGCTGCATGGTGGGGCCAATATAAATCAATCAATCAATCAATTAATTAATTAAAATTTTAATAAAATTTCTACATATATATTTTAATTTTCCACACCCTAAATTTCATGGCAAAAACCCAAATTTAGTCAGTAATTTTATTTGCTAATATTTTAAATTGAAACATAGAGTCTGATTTAACAAATGATTTTCTTTCAGAGTAAACCACAATTTTTAATTTTCTAAAAGACATAGTTTTATTATTTTCAAGCACAAGATACTCAGACTAGACCAAATAAGTGATTCATTTTAAGTTTTACCAGGTACAAGTCCTTGAAGACATTGACTTATTTTAAATACCTTAGATAAGCTATCATTAATACATCTATGTAGATTTAAATGAGCTTTGTAGGAGTGTGTTCTCAAACTACTATCCTAGTCTACTTCAGGTATGGACAATTCAATACCTATTGGTAGATTCTACCAAAATTATTTGGCAACACCCTTAGAAAATCTTTCAAAAGACTTCACATGGAATCAATAGGGTACTAATCAGATTGTCACCTACACACGTCTCCATTTTCAAGTAAATCTGACCAACCTGAACCTACATAAAACCTCTCCCGAAAAAAAGTTTAAGTTAATATGAGACTATTTGTTCCCAGTGAAGAATAAGAACCTTAAAAGAAAGATTGGGTGATTGCATAGACACTGAAGAAAAAGGATCAACATGTTACATTTGTGGCTCAGAAGAGATCCTTGGGATGGAAGGAGCCAGCAAGGAGAAAGACCTTTAGGGTAGGATTCAGAAAAGTAAACTTTTATGACATCTGGTCTAGACTGGCATCTGTTACTGGGTTGCCCCAGGCCTATTTCACATGGTTTTGGTCAACCGTAGCATTGTAGCAAAGTACTATAAACATTCCATCGTACAAACTTATGTGCATGTTTAACTTGAATACCTGTGTTTTTTTAAAAAATGGTGTTTTGAACAAAGACAAATTATAGCCTAGTTCAGAGTGTCCAAGTTTATGGCTTCTTTCTTGCTGGAGACATGGATAAGAATGAAGAATTCCAGAAAAATTGCATGAGACCCATGCCCATGCCCACCACCTCCTCTCAGTGGCAAATCTCAACCTAGATATGAGCAAATGCCTTCCATAAGTTCTCATGGCTGGTTGCAGATCTTCCAGATGAGTGGAGAAAATATATATGGCAAAAAATTCTTTTTCTGTGTGTCAAAAAAGTTTAAAAATCAGTCTTCTATAGGCTATTTGGGCCTAGCACACATGGCTTAGTACTCTCTCTGGATTTCTTAAAATTTCAAATCCAGGCAATATAAATAATGAGATTTTATTATGTTAACTGGGGAGTGATATTAATATGTTAAGTTTCCCAACTACAGATCCCAATCAATACTTCGCTTTTGTGTCTAGGTAAATATTGAATTGTGTCATCCAGATTCACTTTTGCACCCTATACAGTGTAGGTATATTTTGCTTAGTGGGAAGCCAACTTGCAAAACTCAGATTTTATATAATATAAGAAGTAATAAATTATTATATACATAGATGAATTTAGCTTATAAAAGGAAGCACAGCTCTTGCTGAGGAGGTTTGATACCACTCCCACTATTCCAACATTCTCTCATTGTTCCTGAAATCACGTAATAATGTCCCCAAGAGAGTGGAGAGCTAGACCTCTAAGCATGGATGGGGAGTCGCTGTCATTTGGGGTCAAATGAGAAGCACGGTTATTCCATTTGATGACAATGTCAGATAATGGCTTCAGCCAAGGATACATCTCTGAAGAAAAAATGAATGTAGCTTGAAAGAATCTAACTTGCTTTACTGACATTTCCCTTAATAGGCTACTCTTCAGGACTATATCAGTCCAATATCACCATCATCATCAAGGCTCTCATTCAATGTTTACTTTGTGCCAGACACTATTGAAACACTCCTCCTAACCCTACATCTGTCTTTCTACCTGTCTGTTTATCTATCTACCTGTCTATCTCATCTATAGCATAACTCTAAAACTATGCAACATGCTTCTCAAAACCCTATGAAGCAAGTACTATCATTACTGCCATTTTATAGATGAAAAAAAAGAGGTTTCTAAGAAACTTGCCCAAATCACACAACAGAAAGCAACAGAGGCAGGAATCCAGGCCATATAGTATATCCCTAGAGCTCCTGCTTTTAACCACCTGCTGACTCGTGTGAACTGATAGGATTCCCACTGACATTCCATTACTTCCAACAGCTGCACCGCAGTACAGCACAAAGCACGCAGCACCTCACCCTAAGGTGGTGCTGCTAAAAAGCCAAATCAAGAAAATCACAGCACTCCTACAGTTCTGCTGGTTGGTGATTTTCAAATACAGATACAGGGGGCTTGCTGGAACATAAATTCAGGAAATATCACAGGAGTACACCTGATAAAACATGATTTGTGTGCATTTTGATGGTTTGGAATGTTTATTAAATGATGGCAGCAACTGTCTCTCTTCAAGTCAATTTGATGTCTGCCTAAAATTGAAAGAAATGGTGGACTCGTGAATTCATCAGCTGAACTTGGATATATATGACCTCATCTAATATGTAAAAATCCTGGCTGCATGTCTATAGGCACATTTTATTTCCAATTCATGTAGGAATTTATTTAAAACTTATAGGATGCCTGAGACATTTCCTGTGTCTACTATTGAGGATGATAATGTGCCCTGAATGTGAATCTCTTAAGCATTCTCAGGCTCCATTATAGCAGGACAGACTCTTCATAGAGGGATTAGCATCCTGAAACCTCTCCCTCTAGTCCTAAGAACTGGCAATAGAAAGGACATTCTGGCTTCCAGGAGGAAAGCCTGTTTTAATTATGCTTTATATGCAGAGCCTTGGGATCCATGCATCACAAACACTGTAAAATAGAGAGAGATTTTAGATTGGTGAGGCTCTAGGGAAAGCCTCAGAGCACAGCTGTCTTTACACAGTGACACAATAAACTCAGAAGAGCAGTGAGGCTCAGGCAGCATCAATCTCTCTATCCCTTACAGTCCTGTATTAAACTGTCCTGTGTAATAGACAAAGAGGGGAGGGGAGAAGCTTATATCATGCTTTCCTGTTCCAAAAGAAAAGGGTTTTATGGCAGTAACTGTAATCCCAAGTCATTCACTTTAAATCAACACTGCAGAAGAGCTAGGATACAAATGTACTTACTGAAACAGTGCAGGAATAATAGTGCAATGGCTCATTTGAAGAGCACATTTGAAAGGCAGGTATAGTTTAACTGAGAATTGTATGCAAAGAGAAAAATAGAATTGATATATTTGTTTAATATTGACTTGTTTAAAAACAGCAGATCAATGCCAAGTTGCTCTTTGCTTCCTCTCTCTAATACCATTTTTTCCTTTAAATAGATGTTTTCAGATTTTCTCTCTCTCTCTTGAAGGAGTGGGGATAATCACAAAATAAGAAATATGAAGACCATTTACTGAGTGCAGTAAAAGACCTACACAGTCACCCTTCATACCTGTGGGTTCTGCATCTGTGGATTCAACCAACAGCGAATAGAAAATGTTCTGAAAAAAAAAAATTTCCAGGAAGTCCCAAAGAGCAAAGCTTCAATTGCCACTTGCTGGCAGCTATTTACATAGGATTTATTAGGTATCATAAGTGATCTAGAGATGATTTAAAGTAAATGGGAGGATGTGTGTAGGTTATATGCAAATACTATGCCATTTTATATAAGGGACTTGAACATCCATGAATCTTGGTATCCGTGGGAAGTCCTGGAACCAGTCCTCTGTGGATACAGAGGGACAACTGTAGTTGTTTCTTGCCTGAGAGCCAGCAAGAGAAAAAATGGATTTAAACTCTTCATTAGCTGCTGTTAATTCATAATTTTCTCTGTAATTAAATTGGAATGAACTGTGCAGAGAGGATGCAGCCTGTGTAACAATAACAGGCTTTCAGGCAGATTTCAATCTCAGTGGTTACATTCTCTCTTCCTAGGGTCTTCCCAAGAGCTCACACAACAGAAACATCATGACCCATTGGACAATACCATGCTTTTCTTTGTAACTTAAAATTCACTCCCAGATTAGGTTCCATGGGCATTTCTTAATATTTGAGATAAAGTCCAGAAAGTTATCGAAGGAAAAAAATCTGTTAATATAGTATATCAGGAACTTAAGAAAAAATTATATGATCAATCGATACCCAGAAAGTATTTGACAAGAATCCCACGTCTCCAATCAATTTGAAATGGTACCTCTCTTCTAAAACAACAGCTATCTCACACTCAGTGGGAAAGCACTAGAAGCATTTCCATTAATTTCATCCTAAAATCTAGGATGCTTGCCAGAAGTCATCATTGATTAATCTTAGCATAGCAGTTCTGGACAAAGCAATAAAAATGGAACAGCAGTGATAGGAATGGGCATTGAAATGTAGAAGAATATTATTTATAGTCTAAAGATATTTTGCATAAATAAAAAATATAGATTATTTATCAAACCCAAGAAAATCTACCAAAAAATTATTGGAGGCTCTGGCAGATGTATTCTGTTCCTGTCACAGAACAGCCTCCACATTGCCCTCAGCAGACTGAAGGGAGCCTAACTCAGAAAACAGAGCCATTGGAAGTGAACACTCCCACCAGCACATCTACCAACACACACATCACCTCCATCCCTGTTACGACGGGTGGTGTGGGGTCCTGGCTTTTACCCATGGCCAACCCCTTCACTTGTGCCCTGGCTCTCATCCTTCTCACCTAGTTAAGGACATCACTCTTACACTTACCCCCTCTCTCAAACATTATCAGATTTGCCCTCTACACTGGATCATTCCCACTAGCATCCAAACATTCTTCAATATCTTCCATCTTAAAAAGCTATACCTTAGCCTGGCATCACCCCCCAGCTACTGCCCTATTGCTTAGCTCCCTTTCCCCCTTTTTCCTGCAAAACTGCTTTTAAAAGTTCTCCTTACCTTTCACACTTTTATATATATATATAAATTTATTTATTTATTTATGGCTGAGTTGGGTCTTCGTTGCTGTGCGTGGGCTTTCTCTAGTTGTGGTGAGCGGGGGCTATTCTTTGTTGTGGTGCGCGGGCTTCTCATCGCGGTGGCTTCTCTTGTTGTGGAGCACGGGCTCTAGGCGCGCAGGCTTCAGTAGTTGTGGCGCACGGGCTTAGTTGCTCCGTGGCATGTGGGATGTTCCTGGACCAGGGCTCGAACCCATGTCCCCTGCATTGGCAGGTGGATTTTCAATCACTGCACCACCAAGGGAGTCCTCACCTTTCACACTTTTTGACTTCCCATTCTTTCTCGAACGCATGCCTATCCAGGTTTTGCCTCTTCTGCTTCACCGAAGAACTCTTGCCGAGGTCATCACTAATGACCCCCACATTGCTGTGAGCCAAGAGTCAGTTTTCAGTTTTTTTTGTTTGTTTGTTTGTTTTTTTGTGGTACGCGGGCCTCTCACTGCTGTGGCCTCTCCCGCTGCGGAGCACAGGTTCCGGACGCTCAGGCTCAGCAACCATGGCTCACGGGCCCAGCCGCTCTGCGGCACGTGGGATCTTCCCAGACCGGGGCATGAACCCGTGTCCCCTGCATCGTCAGGCAGACTCCCAACCATTGCGCCACCAGGGAAGCCCCAGTTCTCAGTTTTATTCTTACTCTGTCAACAGCATCTGACTCTCTCCTCTTGACATTATTTCTTCACTTTGCTATGTGACACTATTTCTCTTGGTTCTTCTCCTACCTCATTACCTGTACATTGTAGCTCTTCTTTGCTGGATATTCCTCACCTTCCTATTTTTTTAATTATTGTAGTGTCTCGGGGCTCAGTTCTATAACCTCTTTTCTACATACACTTCCTACCTAGGCAATGTCAAGTAGTCCCGTGGCTTCAACATGCTGATTGAAGTTCCACAAGGCTGATTGCTTTCAAACTTACTATATTCCATCAATTCTAAGACAAATTTTTTTCCACATTTTATTGTATCTGAAATTGGGCTGTGTCTTACAGTTGATGCCATCTTATAATTTTTGTCATCCAGGCACGGGTCATGAAGCAGTGGCTCTTGCCAGAGAGCTTGGTCATATTTATTTATATTATCAATAATCAAATTGCTCATAAGTCTCAAGATAAAGAAGAGACACATCTAATCTGATGCAGATCACAAAATCATGGGCTTTGAGCCAGATGCCATGCTTGGATAAGATTTTGAGAGGTCTTTACAGGTGATGAGTATGTTTTGCATATAGGAAAGACTGTGAACAATGGTGTCTGGAGAGCAGACTGTGGTAGATTAGTTGATTAATAGCCTCTAATGGCTTCCCTGTATCCATGCCCTGTGCCTTATAACTGTATAGTTCCCTGCCTGCCTCTGAGCTTGGCCTCATGACTTGCTTTGGTCAACAGAATGTTAGAAAATATGATCCAAGCAGAGGGTTGAAAAGCACTTGTGCTTCCTGCTTTCCTTCTTGCATGACTGGCTTGTTCACTCTTGTTCTCTACCCAAGACATAGGAACTAATCCCTGCATTAGTTAAACTAATTAGTTAATTAGTTAATTAATTAATCCCTGCATTAGTCTGAAGGAGGGATATATAAGAGCCAGCAGAGGAGAGCTAAAATGCCTAGTTGTCCCAGCCATCTCAGCCAGCACAGCTACTCCAGCTGAGGTTGTTTTAAATCAGCCAACAGCCATGTGAGAGAAACAAGCCAAGATGAGAAGCATGTGTGGCTGAGCCCCTCCTAAATTGTCCACCCACCTAGAGCTAAATAAATGCAAAATGGCTGGGTTCAAATATTTTAAGGGAAACCACGTGAACAATGGAATAGACATACTGCTTTTAGTTGCAGAGGCAGAATTATTAGTGGATATAGGTTACAGAAAAGCAGATTTAAGTTCCAGCTGAGGGAAAATCATCTAATTGGTTGAAGGAGAGGGGATCGATGGGAATGTCATTTCTTAAAGGGCCTACTATATGCCAGTCATGATGCTAGGTGCTTTACCTCACTTATCAAATATAAATCTTGCAGCAAGCCTATGAGGTTATTACTATGCCCATTTTACAGATGAAGAAATTAAAAATCAGAGAGGTAGTAATTTACTCAGTATATCAGTCAGGGTTCCGCCAGAAGTAGAGAGAATGCGGTACAATATAGAGATAAAGATAGAGGTACAGAGAGAGAAGGAAAGAGGGAGAGAGGGCTTCCCTGGTGGCGCAGTGATTGAGAGCCCGCCTGCCAATGCAGGGGATGTGGGTTCGAGCCCTGGTCCAGGAAGATCCCACATGCTGCAGAGCAGCTGGGCCCGTGCGCCACAGCTGCTGAGCCTGGGCTCTGGAGCCTGTGTGCCACAACTACTGAGCCCAGGTGCCACAACTACTGAAGCCCACGTGCCTAGAGCCCATGCTCTGCAACAAGAGAAGCCACTGCAATGAGAAGCCCGCGCACCACAACGAAGAGTAGCCCCTGCTTGCTGCAACTAGAGAAAGCCCGTAAGCAACAATGAAGACCCAGTGTAGCCAAAAATAAATAAATAAATAAATTTATTTAAAAAAATAAGAAAGAGAGACCTAGGAAAGAATTGGTTTATGTGATTGTGATGATTCACTAGGCAAATCTGAAATCAATAGGGCAGGCTAGAACTCTCGGGCGTGAACTGAAGTTGCAATCCACAGGTGGAATTCCTTCTTCAGGGGAGCCTTAGTGCCACTCTAGGTTTTTCAAATGTTTGAATCAGGCCCACCCAAATTATCTAGGATAGTCTTCCCTTCTTAAAGTAAACTCACTGTAGACTTTAATCACATCTACAAAATACCTTAGCAACACCTAGATTAATGTCTAACTGGCTAAGGAGGGACTGTTGTCTAGCCAAGTTGACACACAGAAGTGACCATCACACTCAACCGTGATACCATCTTTAAGTGGCAGAACAGACTTTTGAACCGAGGTCAACCTAACTCCAAAGCCAGTGCCCTCTTCAGGACATCATCTCATCCAATACTCTAATAAGGGCCTGCATCTTAGAATGGGGTCCTCACTATTACTAGCAATATGCAAATATAATCTGCTTAAACATGTGTCAGATGGGGAAAGGTGTTCTTGCTCTGGGTGCAGGTTAGACTAGAGAGATTTTCAGCACTGAAATTCAACAGTCCTTTGGTTCAATAATACTAAGATTTGTTATACAGCAGAAACTAATACAACATCGTAAAGCAATTATACTCCAATAAAGATGTTAAAAAAAAACCACTAAGATTTGCTTAGCAGGGACCCTTAGGGAGCCCACATTAGAAGACAGAGAATGATTTGTAAGGGGCAATATGTGAAATAGGTGCTTAATAAGGCCGTTTAAACACAGTTTATTGTTAGGTTTGGGAAAGTCATCTTTGTGACATTATTTAAAATATGAATCTGAAGAATCTCAGAAAAAAGGGCTTATTAAGTAAATGAAAACTTAAGTCTGTCCTGTTTGTTTCTACAGTTATCACTCTTTTTGAATTGATTCTGAATTAATGAAGTTTTACAATAGATGACATTTATAGAAATAACTCAATATTTTATTTACTGAAGGCAGTTGTGATATGCTTAATAACGATGTAACAAAGGTGTTACGCTCCTAATTCCTGGAACCTGTGAATGTTACCTTGTATGGCAAAGAGACTTGGTAGTAAGCTAAGGATCTTGAGATGGGAGAGTCCTCTGGATTACCCAGGTGAGGTCGATGAAATCACGACAGTCCTTATAAGAGGGACCCAGGAGAAGTCAGAGCCAAAGTAGAAGGTAGTATGAAGATGGTAGCAGAGGTCAGAGAGGTGTGCTTTGAAGATAGAGGAAGCAGTCACAAGCCAAGGAATACAGGTGGCCTTTAGAAGCCGAAAAATTCAAGATTGTCCCTTCATTACCTTCAGAAGGAGTCAGACCTTAACATCTGCCCTGTGAAACCCAGTTTGGACTTCTGACCTCCAGAACTGTAAGGGAGTAATTTATGTTGTTTTAAGTCACTAAGTTCGTGGTAATTTGTTGCAGCATTAGTGGGAAACTAACATATCAGTAGAGAAAGTGTTTGCTAGTTAGTTGTTCTAGGCTTGATGATAGTTATAAGACAGTCCTCTAAAGGCAGATACTTTGGGTTGGTTGATACAACTTTCATCCATAAACTATTTCTCTCTAGCTGGATATGGCCTTTGTTGGGAGACAGTTCTCCATGGGCCTCTTGCATTTCTTCACGTCTTGTGTCAGGGTTCGTTCTGGACTATCATTCCAAGGATGTTTGTGTGGTGAAGAGCCTTGGCAGGCAGAGATAGTGTCTTGCTCTGAGGCAGAGTGTAGGATAATAAAGTAGTTTTCATCTGGGGTATAGGTTGGGCATATTGGCCAGCAACCCTCTTAAAAGATGGGGACTTACTAAACTCAGCACTTCTCATTTGTGACACAAACCCACTGTGTTCTCAGTGTCAACCTGGACCTGCCTCTATGTTGCCCTTGTGGGACTTAGGGTCGGGGCAAGGGGAGCCACTGCAAACATGAAGCTCACGCTGCCTGCTGTGCTGCAAGTGATAAAGTCCTTCGTCGCTGGTCCGGGAGCCCCGTACCTTCTACCAGCATCCATGAAATTGTGGCAGGCCAATTTGTTAGCTTGCAAGTAAGGTAAAATCTGAGTCTTCCCAGTTCTTGATGGCTTCCAGCTGAGGGTAACCATGTACCGTAGCTTTGGCTTGTGAGATATAAACACAAGTCTGCTGAGGATGCATCTAAAGATACTTTCTTGATTATTCCATCAGTCTCCCCCTTCCTTCTACCTGTAACTCAGACATGACACCTGGAGATGGACTATCTTGCAACCATGAGGCCAAAAGCCAAAACATTAAAGAGGATAGAGCAGAAAGTTAGAGTCTAGATGCTTGATGACATCTTTGAGCAGGAAAACCCACCCTAGATCATCTACCTCCAGATTTCTTAGGTGAGAAAATGAAACTCCTATTTGTTTACTATAATGTTGACATTCTGTTACTTGCAGCTGTATTCATTTTCTTTCTCAAAATAAAAATAATAAAGTGATACAAGTTACATATTTTTGAAAAATTTAAACAATATTGAAAAGCATAAAATGAAAGTAATCACTACTGCAACCCACCACCAGTGACTACAACCAATTCTGTCTTGGTAAGGCTGCTTTATTAGCACACGCAGAATGGGTTGGTTGTAGGGCTAGTGTGCTTGTGTTAGAATTTTAGCTCCATCACTTATTAGCTGTGACCTCAGGCAAGTTAGTAATAGTTCATGCATCAGATTTCTGATCTGTAAAATGAGTATAACAAGCACCTACCTTTTGAGGATTATATTAGATAAAATACATAAAATAGAAAAATTCTCTACACAGTCAGCATGCACAAAATGTGGTATTTTCATCCTTCCAGACTTATCTGTGAGCTCACGTGCATGTATATGTGCCCATATGCGAGTGCACACACACATATTTATTCCAAGATGGAACTTTACCATACATGCTGTATTGTGGTAACACTATTTTGGGGACGTATTTCATATTTCCATGCCAAAAAATGTAAATCAAGATGTGAATTTTAGTGATTGTCTGGTATTTCAATATATACATGTATTTTAATTTGTTTTACCATTCCCTATTGATGAGCAGTTAGATTTTCTTAAAGCGTCCCCCTATTCTAAACAATGCTGTGTTGAACATCTTCATATAGCATTCTGCACATTTTTTAGTATTTCCTTGGAACATAAGTTCTCAGGAACTCAGCTGATTTGGAGAGACAGCTGAGCTGTCAAGTGTTAGAGTCAATTAAAGCAACAATAAGCCAAAATTAAAGCAACAATCAAGGCTTTACTCTCTGCAATAGTAGAGCCGGAGAAAACGCCAACTCTCCATCTTTAATTTTCCCCGTGGAGCTGTGCCCTGGTGGAAGGTCAGGTGGATCATTGCAGACTTGGGGATTGTCTTGCTGTTCAGGGAGCCCTGAACAAAAGACACCAGCAGTTTTATAGACTCTGGGTTTGTGGGGAGCAGGAGAGGGAAGGGGCAGCAATGGAAGAGTACTGGGTCTCGAGCCAGAGTGGGGACGGTGTCCTCCAGTTTTCCCCTTCTCCCCCAATAAGGAGGCCTCTGCAGGGGCACCTGAAGACCTCACCCCAGGCCTTAGAAACCCAGGAATGAAGGAATTGGGCTTGGAATGGAAAAATGTGAAGAGTATGAGCAGCAAGCAGGATCTGGGTCCTTGAGTGCATCCCCTTCTGACTGTGATGTGTGGCTGTGCCCCAAGTCTGGTGTGAGGAGGGCAGCCTCCTGGTGAGGCCTGCCAGGTAAAGCTTTTGTAATTGCCTGTGGTCAGGCCTGAAAAACCACAGTTAGGGTTTTATCCAGGAGCCCAGCTCCTCATAAATGCTGGGTCAAAGAAGTATGCACGGGCTTCCCTGGTGGTGCAGTGGGTGAGAGTCCGCCTGCCGATGCAGGGGACACGGGTTCGTGCCCCGGTCCGGGAAGATCCCACATGCCGTGGGGCAGCTGGGCCCGTGAGCCATGGCTGCTGAGCCTGCGCGTCCGGAGCCTGTGCTTCACAACGGGAGAGGCCACAACAGTGAGAGGCCTGCGTACCGCAAAAAGAAAAAAAGAAGTATGCACCTTTTAAAGGCTTTTACACATATTATTCAGAAATGTGACAACTTTGTACTGCTACCATAGCATCAGCATTGGTAGTTGAACATGGTTTCTCATTGCTTCCATTTCTATTTACTGGTTACCAGGGAAATGGAACTGCTTTCCATCACTTTAAATGGGGCAATTATTGCATAGGCCACCTCTTTTCTTTTGATTTGAAATGCCAGCTTTATCAGATAATTTGCTTATTCTGGTGTTAGTTCCTTATCATTTTAATTACTATACCTTTAGACTTTAGTATATGATAGGACATTTCCCATTATCCTTTTTTGCAATTTTTTCTTACCTCTTCTCATGCATTTATCTTTCCAGATGAACTTTAAAGTTGTTTAATCAAGCCTCTCTTCCCCCTAAAATTCCCCTGGGATTTCAACTGCGTTTGCATTTTATTACTAGATGAATTTGTGAAGAAGCAAATGACATCTTGAGACTACTAAAGATCCCTTATCCAGATCATGGTCTATATGTCTAATTAGTATGGGCTAGTTTTCGGTGAGATAGGGGTGTAAATAACTTGCTTAGTTGAGGAAGAACAAGAAGACTCTTAACATAGTTTTTCCATTTTGCCCAAGCCCTTTTATACCAGGACCATAAAAACCATATAAAATATGACATATATATACACTTAAGTTACATAGGTAGTCCTCACTTTACATTGTTTTCATACTACCATGGTTTAGTTAATAGCATCAGTCCCCAAGAATACAGTTCAAATTTGTTACTGTAGTATACTAAGTATGATAATTGCATAAAGCTCAAATTTTACTGCTAGTTCTTCAGTCTACAAATAACTATGTGCATGACAGATCAATACATTGGTCAGTGACCAATTCTGTCTCTTAGTGTTTGTCAGTGCTTGGTCACTGCATATCTTTTATTCAGTTTAACCACAGGTAGCAAAGTATAGTTGTGTTAAACTGATTTCCCAGTGATAAACCCGTGTGATGTTTTACAAAAATGGATAATCGAAAGAGGGTATTAGGTAATAAGATGAATCTGCAGCAAAAAACAAGAAGTGATAATGCTGAAAGTGAAATTCAAATTGAATGTAAGTAGTTCATAGAAGCAGTAGTGACTGTGGGAATGTTGACATTGCTCCTCTTCAAGAGGCTCTAGATCTGTAGCCGGAGGAACAAATAAAAATTGACATGAATTTAAAAAGTGGTAGTGACAGGGCTTCCCTGGTGGCGCAGTGGTTGAGAGTCCGCCTGCCGATGCAGGGGACACGGGTTCGTGCCCCGGTCCAGGAAGATCCCACATACCGCGGCGTGAGCCATGGCCGCTGAGCCTGCGTGTCCGGAGCCTGTGCTCTGCAACGGGAGAGGCCACAACAGTGAGAGGCCCGCGTACCGGAAAAAAAAAAAAAAAAAAAAGTGGTAGTGACAAAAAGGATGAACGTGTCTCAGGAAGTGATAGGGCAAAAAACTTCACATTAAAGGAACGCTTGGAGACATCTAACTGCATTGAAAATGCAAAGGATAAAACGTTGGAAGCTGATCTACACTTTAAAAGGAGTATGATGATTTGCCAAGGCAATGGAAAGATGCTTGCTCCTATCATGTATTATACAAGAAGGCAATTGCTCTCGAGAAAGAGTGTTTTTGAGATATATAGAGAAATGAAATAAAGCAGTTTCATCCTCAGTGTTTCTAATGTTCCAGGTTACAGTGTACTAAATTCTATTTCTTTATACATTTATTACCAACAGCAAGAGTTTTTAATGCTTGGACAATGGTAAATTTAAAAACTCCAGCTTTTCCCTTCTGTGTTGGGTCTCTACACAGAAGGGAAAACTGGGTTTTCTCTACTGTGAGTTTCCTCTCTGTGGCTCTTTAACTAGTCATACAAACATTACCCTTCTGGTCACCAAACATGTGGAGGTTTTGGCCCCATACCAAGCAATTCTCTGGGACACCGGCTGGGTGTCCTACAATTCAACTTTCTGACACTGTCTACTTGGAGATAGTGTCATATCCCACAGGTAAAGCGTTCAGTCCCACAAGACTGCTTCCCCCCACCTCCCCAGCTACACACACACACACACACACACACACACACACACACTCTTCAGAGGGCCGTCACAAGCCCATGTTATCACTTGTGCTCCTGACCAACTGGCTATAGATTCCAGTGACCTTCTCCTTGGGTTCAATTAATTTGCTAAAACAGCTCACAGAACTGAGGGAAACATTTATGTTTACCAGTTTATTAAAGGATATGATAAAGGATATAGCTGAACAGCCAGAAAAAGAGATACAAAGGGCGAGTCCTGGAAGCGTCCCGAGCACAGGAGCTTCTGTCCCCGTGGAGTTGGGGTGTATCCCCCTCCCAGTAGGGATGTGTTCATTAACCTAGAAGCTCTCCAAACCGTACTACTCGGATATTACAGTGGCTTCCTCAGGCAGGCATGATCAATTATTAACTCTCTTCTAGCTTCTCTCTCCTTTCTGGAGGATGAAGACAGGGCTTCTAATCATGGCTTGGTCTTTCTGGTGACCAGCCCCCACCCAGGAGCTCACCCAGAGTCACCGCAATAGAACAAAAGATGCTCCTGGTGTTGTTGTCACTTAGGAAGTTAAAAGGGTTTCAGGAGTTCTGTGCCAGGAACCGGGGACAGAGACCAATATATATGTTCTATGATATCTCAGACAATTTGTAAAGCTTACAGAGCAACTGTAATTTTTTTTCCATTGATAGGATCCTTTTGTGTGGTTTCAGCTTGTACAGTCACTTTCTGCGATGATGCACTATCACACAAAGTGAGCACAGCTTGTACTAAGGAAAAAAAGAAGGCAGGGTGAGCAAGAATAATAAGCTAAGTGGAAATCCTGTAGCTCAGAGCAGATAGCAGGAAAAGAAAAAAATTCACCTCGGTAAGAAAGTGTCCATGAGACCACCACTGGCCTAGAGGATAAATGCGCTACAACTGAGTTATGTGGGTACACTGACACTCAAAGAGGTCCTTCCCAAAACAAAATCACTATGTCAAGTAGATAGCTGCACCCCCATGTTCACTGCAGCATTATTTACAATAGCCAAGACATAGAAACAACCTAAGTGTTCATCAGTAGATGAATGGGTAAAGAAAATGTGGTGTGTGCACGTATATGTATGTGTATATATGTGTATACACAATGGAATACTATTCAGCCATAAAAAAGAAGGAAATCTTGCCATTTGTGACAATATGGGTGGACCTTGAGGGCATTATGCTAAATGAAATGTCAGACACAGAAAGACAAATACTGTATGATCTCACTTATATGTGAAATAAAAACAACAACAACCACAAAAAAAACCCAAAACCATCCTGAACTAACTCCTAAGTAGAGAAGACAGAATGTGCTGACCAGAGGTGAGGGTTAGGGGTTAGGGTAATTGGATGAAGGTGGTCAAAAGGTACAAACTCCCAATTATAAGATAAATAAGTACTAGGGATATAATGTAGAACATGATGACTAAACCTTAACATTACTGGATGGTGTATTTGAAAGTTGCTATGAGAGTGAATCCTAAGAGTTCTCATCACAAGGAAAACATTTTTTCCTTTTGTATCCGTTTGAGATGATGTTAACTAAACTGATTTTGGTAATCATTTCACAATATTTGTAAGTCAAGTCATTATGCTGTACACCTTAAACTTATACTCTCTTAACAATTACATCTCAATAAAGCTGCAAGAAAATAAGGAAGGTTCTTCCCCATAATCAGTTTATTTCAATATAATGTGTATCTCTTGAAGCTTTTGCTTATAAGAGTAGAAGGAATTTCTGGCCCTGGTTGCCTGAGTGTGCCTCCTTGCTCCCTTTCCTTCAGGAGATGAGATTGTCTAGGTCAAGAATGTCTACTGTCTTAGTTTCTGCATCAGGGAGGATGAGAGTTCTCACTCCAGTTCTTTGTGTGACATCACCCTGGCCACTTAATCTTCCAGTGCAATGACACAGTGAAACCCTTTCAGCCTAATGGGTTCAGGCACATCTTTCCTGGGCTTACAGCCAGAATTGAATCGATGTCCTGGTTTAGAAGGAGAAGGAAAGCACAGACTTTTTCAAGCCAAGGAAGAAACAAGAAAAAAAAAGAAATACAGTTTCTGTCAATGGCTCTAAGTGAGGATTTTTCCTTAAAATCCCAATGATGCTCTACAATGCTGTGAAAGTGATTTGTAAGGCCAGCAAGGACTGGCTGTGCTTAACGGGGTCATTGGATTTTAGTGCCTCACTTGGGACCACTGCTATTTTTGGCCCAGTAAAGGAGTCTGCAGTGGTACACGTGAGCAAATTAAAAAACGTAAATCATGTCTACAATGTGATTAGGGGGAGAGAGTCCTGAGAAGAAAGCCAGACAGACAGTGAGATGTGAGATGTAATCTTAGACAAAATGGGTAACGTTCTCTGGGGAGAAAGGTACACAAAAGGCAGAGCCAGCCATATTTATAGATGTTCTGCTTACAGCTCTGAGGTGTAATTTGAGAAACTCAAAGACTTGTCTCATTGGATATGTGTCCTTGATAAGTTCTTGTACTTCCTGCCTTTGTCTGGGCCTCTTAAGAGTCTTTCTGGATCTGCCTTGGATAAGCAGTGTGACCTTGAACTAGTTCCTTATCTTTTCCAGTCTTTGCTTCTTCACCTGTAAAGTGAGAGGATTGAAGGAGGTCTCTAAAATGTTCAACTGCTTTGTGGCTCTCTACAGTTCTTCATGAGAAGTGCTTTTAATTGAAGGAGCATCTAGTATCAATAAATTATTTTTAAAAACTGAATTAAAAACCCAACTTTGTTCCAGAAAGGATTTAAGGTGACTTGCCATCACTTTATTTATTTGGCTTGCTGCACCATGGCTACTACCTTCCACTAAACTGAGGCACGGTCTGGGACTTCAGAGGTTTTCAAGAGTGTTTTATATTGCTTTGTAGATTGATTGGCAGTACAGATTAGCACATGATTAAGATTTTTCTATAGACATAAACTATATTAAAGGTAAAACATCATTCATATAATAGGTAGAAATGATATCAAATAATTTAAAACAAAATATGAAGAAATAAAAACACAAATAAAATAACTACCTTTGTACTCATTTTAAGAACTGTCAATCACTGCCTCTCTACCCTTTATTTTCATCTCAGATGTAGGTAAAGAAAAAAAAGAAAAAAGCTTTGACTCACTATAAATCTTTTCTTAGAAGCAAAGTCAGTTGGTTATATTATAGCTCCTGTCTGGCGCAAACTCTTAGAGGCTTTAAGAAAATTTGACCTTAAAAGCTTATGCAGGACTTCCAACTTCTCATAGAAAAATGACAGGACTTCTAATTTTTCACACTCTTCCAAAAGCATGTAAATCAATAAGGAAAATAAGTAAAATCTATAGTTCAAGCCTACAACATAACTAGGAGAGAGGAAATAGTACCACTCTCTTCCATTTATATGTAGTAGAGAATTGAAAACAGCAGGGCCACCTTGTGAGCTATGCCACAGTGGAGAGGCAGGCAGACACTAACAGTGGAGGAATGATGGTAAAATCTCCCCCCATAAAAAGATGCCCCCGCCCACCCCGTGAGTGGAGAAATACTGAGAACACTACACCTATGGCGTCATCTTTCATGTGATGACTTTTCATCATATGCCCCCTCAAGGCACGAAATGGAAGGTACTCAGCTTCAGCTGCGTGTCATCCTTGCCATAAACGTCGGACCTCAACTGAATTCCAGGAAAGAGAAGAGTCCAGAATGTGCGATATTCTATAGGACAGCTGACCTGGACTCTAGAGAGGATTCAATATCATGAAGAACCAAGGGAAGTGGAGATTTGGTTTCAAATTGGGGGCAATAATGAGACATAATAACCAAATATGATGCATGAATCTTGACTGGAGCCTGGATGCGTGCACAGCTACACTGACTACTTGGCACAAGGTGAGGGAAATTTTAGTACAACAGTGATGTTATTGAATAAATATTGGTTTTTTTAGGTGTGGCAATGGTGATGTGGTTGTGTAGGAGAACGCCCTTGTTCATGAGAGATGCAGATTGGAGAAGTTAGAGGTGAACTGCCGTGAAGTCTGGAATCTGTTTTCAGGTGATTTGGCCAAAGGGCAGCAAGTCTACACAGTGAGAGACGGCATGGATGTGACAAGATCCTAACAGCTGGTGAGTCTAGTGTGGGATATACAGTTGTATCAACCTTTCTGAGGGTTTAAAATTTTTTCAGAAGAAAATTTCAGGCACCTTTCCTTAAGCCTTTGAGACCTTTAGCTGCCTACTGCAAACGTTCTGGTAACATTTCCCAGGTACCCATCCCTACATAGACTTTTACTCTCTCCATGGCAAGCACAGAGGAGAAAGACAAGAGGGAAGCTCATAACACCTGCAAATTTCTAGTTTTCATCATGCAACTGATGCCTGTCTGGGGCTACTTTGGTGTGGTGTTTTTAAAATTGTGGCCTTTGAACCACTTGTGAGCCTGAATAATACTGGCCCTGCCCCAGACCTGCTGGAACTCTGGAGGTGGGACCTGAGAATCTGAATCATAGCAAGATCCCTGTGATTCTTTTGCACACTCAAATTGAGAAGCATTGCTCTAGCATTTACTCCACACTTACCTCCACCAAACTCATCCCTAACAGGAATTTAGTATGAACATTAATTAGTGCTGAAAATTATTTTTAGCAGGCTACATTAGAATTTTAAAAATAAGACATTCAGAGGACAATATGACGGTATATCCAAGGAGGAAACACTCCCTGATGAGGGAGCTTTTCCACCCACTGCTATTCCACCAGATTTGTACCTTGGCCTCTGACTCAAATGCATTTAATTCCTAAAAGAATCACAGCTTCCTTTTCTCCCCTTCTCTACCCACTCTTTTTCCCCCACATAATTATTCAGAACATTGATTGTCATTTTAAATAGAACAACTGCTTTCAGAGTGATTTCTTCACACGGGGTTAAGATTTTATATTAACTAGGATGAGGACATATTAACATAATACCACCCACTGCAATGAGAAAAACTAGTGCCTAGAGGAAATAAGGGGAAATCCAGCTCTGATGGGGGTTGAGGAATGGACAGGCAGAAAACTTATATGGGAAGTGTGGAACTATGTGTGAGTCTGGTCGGGACCCTTGTCAGCTGGGGCCATGAGAGGGCCCAGAGTTTTGAGAACACTAAGAGAGGAGGGGATGCCCAGGGTGGGCTAGAAGGCCATGGGAAAATAGTTTTGCATACCGAATTTTGGCAGGTAATTTTAAAATCGTCTCTTCCAGTTCAGGAATTGTTCCTGGAAAAAAGGAAACTTTTTAATACTCTATTTACAAGTAATTGGGTCCATATGGACAAACTCTTGGTTGTGGCTACTAAACTATCACCCTTAGTCATTTGCACTGGAGTTCCTCATAATGCAATGCCTCTTGAGCCTCCTGGAAGCAACTACCACTCCCCAGCCCAGTTAGGGACACTTGGGATTGAAATCTGAATGAAGAGATCATCAATAATGTAGTACCATTTCTGTTGTCTCTGCTGCTCATTTGTGACAAGTAAAGAACCACTTTACTGGAGGAAGGAGAGGATGGAGTGACAGCTAGTGGATATGGGGATTTTTTTTGTGGGGGGGGGGCGTTAATGAAAATGTTCTACAGCTGATTGTGGTGATGGCCGTACAACTCTGTGAATATACTAAAAACCAGCCAATTGTACCCTTTAAATGGGTGAATTGTATGGTATGTGAATTATATCTCAATAAAGCTGTAATACTGCATATATTTTTTTTAAAATCACTGGAAACATATCTAGAGGCACAAACAACAGAGGAGGGTGAGGCCTCTTTGTGAATTATAATCTGACTCTGTGGCCAGGCATCAATAGCTAAGCATCAGAAAAGCTAAGGGCAAATTGCAGGAAACGTTGTTATCCAAGTTGGGAGGAGAATAATTATGAAACTTTTCAAGATGCATAGATAAAAATGATAAAAATGAAAGACCTGTTTCTTTTGCATCACCTACCCATTACTTCCATGTTTTTTAAATTGGTTAAGTAACCAGAGGGAACATAAAGAGGAGGTGAGAGTGTGGGCTACATTTCCATAAAAATTTCATATATTATTATTTTTAAATATGTAGCATATCTCAAGAGCTGACACTGAGATGATGTGGGTGGATTGAGATGAGTGGGATCATTCGTGTACTGCTATTATAATAATTGAATTTTCAGAAACAGAAATTCATAGATAGGCAGCCGTGACTGCTAGCCTGTATCCCTGCTGCCATTTAATATTTCAGGGACCTCAAAGCCCTCTGCTTCGGTTTGTTTGTGCTTGAAGGTCCTGGGGACAGTAATGTCTTTTCTTTACACAGTGTCACCCAAAACACCTTAGGGCTTGGGGACTGGGGAAGGGGTAGAAAAACAACGAAAGGTGACTATCAAGTAGAGAAACTTGCAGCCTTGTAAGCCTCAGAAAGTAGAATCAACAAACCCAGCCTGTCTGATTTCTCTTGGGGAAAAGCAGGGGCCAGCTGGGGTTTGAGGTCTGGGCATCTTGGTCAAGTCATCCCGTTTCCTGGGGCCATGGGGGCAGAACTGAGAGGACTCTGGGGTACCTTGGGGAGAAACCAAAGCAAAAGTTGGGCGGACTGTTCAAGTGAGTTGCCAGTCAGAAGAGGCCAGGCCACGAGGGAGAATTAAATGCACATGTTCAGGAGAGAAACCCCATGAGACAAGAGGGTTTGAAGCAGAGGGTGGAGTTGGGATTAAGCAGAGGTGGCTTCAATGGACTTTATAGAGAGCTGCAGGCGCTTTCAGGTTGGATGAAGAGAAATAAAGATGGGAAAGGAAGTGTTAATGGCCCAAACTGCCTATTCCTTGTTCCTTCTCAGCTCTTCCTAGGACCAAATCAAAGAATCATGGAATCTAGTGGTTCCACCAGCCAGGCAGTCAGCAAAACCTCCAAGGATAATGATGTTTAAGGACCCCTGGGATGGTACCCAGATCATTGCCAAACCACCCTCACTACCAGAAAGTTCTTCCTTCCTTCAAAGTGCACAGTAGCTACCAGTGAAACCTGTTTCTGACCTTGGCCACCAACTGGCTGGGCTATATCAACACACAGCGGGCAAATGTCAGGAAGACAAGCTCTATAAGTGCCAGTCTCCTCATTTGTAAAGTGGGCGTAACAACAGGGCTGCCTCATAGGGTTATTGTGAGGATTAAGTAAGATGAGATGCATAAAGCATGCGGATTAGTCCTTGGCACATGGTGTATGTAGCTTTCAGCATCAGAATCCGTATTTGTGTTAGTATTTGTGTTGCTCTTCGTCATACTGAGGCCCATATCCTGAGGTTTGTGCTAATCAAAAAGGCTCCTATCTGGCAGTTAACGGTGTCCCTAGATTTCTCGATAACATTGGTGACCAAGAAAATGTGGTTATTGGCCTGTCGAGCATTCGTTGTGTGATCTGCCCTCTGGTGTGGTGTCCTGAAGGCTAGTTCCCTGGAAGCTGAAAGGTGAGGGTGTAAAGAAGAGAACAAGAGGCATTTAGGATGTAACAGTAGCAACAGCTAACATTCATGGAGCAGTTGCTGTAGACAAGATGAACTGGACTGAAACGTGAACTGTGGTGAACAAGGTTGCCAGGATGAAAGGTAAGGGAGCAGCACGGGGACCATTGGGGATAACACCTTAGAATCCCATTTTACACATTAGGGAACAAGCTCAGAAAATGAAGCGACTTGCTCAGGTCACCCAACCAGTAAGTTTGGAAGTTGAAGTTGACTATATAACTTGCAACTCCTCTTCTGAAGGTAAGAGAAACCACAGGAGCACGAAGCAGGCGTTCTGTTCTCACAGTGACACAGAGCACACCTTGTCAGAGGGCTGAGGAGGATGACCCAAATCCCAAAAGGTTAGCAACCTACCAGCAAGTTCCTTCACTTCCCTTATAATCCACTATAGACCTACAGGTTTGCCCGTTCCAATTGCTAAACCCTTCTGGAAGCCATTTATGTTTTCAGTTTCTACTGGCCTCTATAGTAATAACGTCCTTAAGTTTCCCATAAGCCCGTAGGTTTTTAAATAGCCCCAGGGTTTCTCTGAAGTGACTTGTGGCTGATACAAGCTCAGAAGAGAAGACCAAGTGGGTGCCATTTCTAACCTCTCTTTCGGAGTTGTTCCACGTTTTTCTGTTTTACACTTTAGGGCCCCACATAAGAAGATACCTTTTAGGAGGAAAAAAGTTATGTTGCTAAAAATATAAATGTTTGAAAACCAAAGCCTTAAATCATTGTTGGTAATACCTGTATTTCTTTGTCTCAAAACAAATTGCTCAAATATGCCCTATCCTTGTTTCTTGAATTCTAAGATTTCACGAATAATTATCTGTTTCTGTTCTACATACCCTTCATATTTTTTTTTGGATTTGTAGAATAATTCCTATGTTAGGCATATGTTGATTTTCTCTGACCAATATGCTTTCCTTTGGAGAACCTCCCTGTAATAATTCCATGTACTTTTAGGGGGGCTCATTACCCAGCCTTGGCTGATCAAGCATCCCATCCCATGGGCAAACTGATTCGTCCAGAAATGGACATGTGGCTGAAGCAGAAAAAATTTGAGCCCTTTCCCAGATCAGTAGTCAAAGCATTAGCTTATGAATGAAACCATGCAGGGATGAGCAAAGCAGAGAATGGAGGAAAAATCAGAGTCCGGGTGACATTGTTTGAGTCCCTGGATCCACTGGACTTCAAAATATTTCCATATCTAGACTTCTCCATTTAAATGAGCCAAGACTTCATCTCTTCCTGGATGCCTTCCGAGATCAATCCCATTGATCTTGACTGCTTTATCTGTAGTCTCCTTGGCATTTAAAGCTTTGTGCAATACTCATTTGTCACGTTGATGATGCTAATATGAAAAAGTGTCCTTCACTTATTCCAAACATCAACCTCAACTGTTTCGTCAACCGGGAAGCAAGCTCCTCATGGATGTGGCTGTTGCCTCCACATCTATAGCTTCTTGGTGAGTCTTAATGATTGAGTATTTGACTTCCCCAAAGGACAGTACTGTTTTTGTTCAGGGAAAATGGAATATTTTGCCTTTTTATAATAGGAAAAGTGAGTGCCAACTTCTGAAAACTCTGCACAGTGGCCAGCCTCATGGACACATGTGTTGTGACTGTGTCCTCAGCTTTGATCTTTATATCTTGCCTTCGCATGTGTGAAGTTTCCATGATCTATTTTTGCCCACCCTCTCCTTTTCCCTGCTATCAGTGGAAGATGCTATGTGAGGGGCAAAATGTTTTTTGTTACATAATATGGCTTCTTATACAATGGGGGCAGTTGATCATGTTGTTTTGAAATTGTTCTGCTTTTTCACATGTGGGAACATCTCTGATGATAGCATTCACTGTCACAACTCTTCAGTGGCAGAAAATGTGTGCAGAAAATAAGGCTCCATCCTTTAACCTGGCTTTGGGGTTATGATCTGACCTCAATCGGCCTTCCCAGCTTCCATCTCCTAACTGCTTCTTCAGTGGTATTGGGAGTCAGGGTCACTTTCCTGGGGAGGGGCCAGACCAGCACCTCAGGCCTGTTGCTGTGGTTTGACCAAGAGCTCCAACCCTTTATGCACGCCTCCCCACAGAGAGTCACTGGTCCACATCCCAGCCAGACTCTCACTGTTGCTCCTCCAATATTGTCCAGTTTCCATGCCTTCCATCATTCTTGTTGATATGTTTGGAGCTTCCCCTGAATTGTTACCCATCCAAATCCCTCCCTTTCTTACAACACCATCTCTTCCTTGAAGCACCTCCTGAACTTCTTCTTCATCATCATCATCAACATGCCATTTACCAGGTGTGTGTATATATACTCACTTAAATTCTCACAATAACACCACAAGGTAAATGCTATTATGATCCCCATTTCACAAATGAGAAAATCAAGGCAGAGCAAGGTTAAATAATTTTCCCCAGGCTACACAGTCTGTGGGTGGCAGAGAAAGGACTTGAATTTAAGCTGTTTGGCTCCAGAGTGTGTGTTCTGATTTCCCATCACGTATTACTTGAACTTCTCATGGTTCCTCTCACACTCTCTTTTATGTCTTCATTATTTGTATGTAGATATACAAATCTCATAGTCTGTAAGTTGCTTGAGGGCAGGGTGTAGCGAAGTGTGCATAGAATTTGAAAGCAGACAAAATGGGCTTGAACACATTACTAAAATTTTCTAAGACTCAGTTTCATTTGTAAAAATGTAACTCACAGTGTACCTGTGAGGAGGATTAAATAAAATAGGAGGAAAGTTTTCAGTTTGGTCTCTGGTGCACAGTAGGTACTCAGTAAACATTAGCTCCCTTCCCCTTTATGTTTATATCATGGGAAAACTTAGCAGAGTTCTTTCCACCTTATTATAGTACTTTAATGGAGTAAATTGGCAAAATTAAAAGGAAGCTTGGAATATTTCCCCTTGTATTCATTTATTTAGTAAATATTTATTGAGCATCTACTGTGTTTAAGACGCTCTACAAGATGCTATAGATCTGAGAGTGACCAAGACAGTCTCAGCCCCCATAGAGTTTTCATTAGAGGAATTCTTAAAAGTCCTTCTCCAATTTTGTCTCCAAGTTAATGAGAGGTCTCCCATCTCATGTGATTTATGGAAATTAGCTGTAGTAGTTCAAAGCATATGTATTAAGAACAGTAATCTTTTTGCTTTCCTTACGTGTTGCTGATAAGGAGATTCTGTTAAGACTTGACTGCTGTTCTTGGGAACATGGGAACAGGGAATCTGCCTTGGTCAAGGCCGGTAAAGAAACCTAATGAAAACAATTAGAAATTGGAAAAATATGAGTAAACACATGATGGGACATATAATATATATAATTGTTATATAAGATATATGTAACACATATAATATATTGAAAGACCTTTTACAACCTTTTACAATACAATAAAGAAAAATGATAACCTAATAGAAAAATGAACCAAAAAATGCAAGTGGCTAATACATATATGAAAATAAATAAAACATCACCCATAATTAGAGAAATGCAAGCTCACAAAACAAAACAAATAAGAAACCTAACATGTGCCACAAAAAAGCTATTCTTTTCATTTGCTTCATTCCATGATGATTCAGGGAAGCTTCTAGATTTTTTTCTAGATTCTGGCAGGGTCACAAGCTGTATGACTTGTTCCCACAGAAATGATGAAGGGAAAATTCCTTTCTTGCTCACATTCCTTACAGAATAACTGAATGGCTTCATTTACCATCCCTCCCCCGACCTTTTTTTTTTTTTTTTTTGCGGTACACGGGCCTCTCACTGTTGTGGCCTCTCCCGCTGCGGAGCACAGGCTCCGGACGCGCAGGCTCAGCGGCCATGGCTTACGGGCCTAACCGCTCCGTGGCACGTGGGATCCTCCCGGACTGGGGCACGAACCCGTGTTCCCCGCATCGGCAGGCGGACTCTCAACCACTGCGTCACCAGGGAAGCCCCCTCCCCCCTTTTTAAAAAACACTGAGGTCTGAGCTGAAATGTCCCCTTAGAGTGAAGTCAAAGACACCAAACATTTCTGAGGGTGAACGCTTCCTTCTCTGTCTCAGTAGGGAAACCAGTGGAACTCAGATGGGCTGCATCCTCTATTGCTGGTGTAGAACATGAATTTGTGCTGAGCTGGCTTGTTGGCTCAGAGACTATTCAAGGGGAGAGAGAACCTCTAAGGGTGAAAATTTTAACCTATCTACAGAGCCAAATGGATTCTAGGAATAACACACATAACTGTGAATTGGAGACCATTCCTTCTCTCAACTAGCCTGATGATTCAGAATTCCAGAATTCCGAACTTTGGCATCACCTTGGACTCTTTTCTATCACACCCCATCTCCACACTATAGGGCCCGGAATTTTAGCGTCTGGGCCCGTGAGCCATGGCCGCTGAGCCTGCCTGTCTGGAGCCTGTGCTCCACAACGGGAGAGGCCACAACAGTGAGAGGCCCGCATACCGCAAAAAAAAAAAAAAAGAAATTCTCCACCTCCTCCCGCTTTTGATTTTTTTAACCCTTTAATGTTCAGTCAACTTTTGAGAAAAAAATAGGAAATTAAATCAAAATAAGAGATCTGCTTTAGTTATTTTGATGACGTTAAAACCATTTGGACTCTGAACACCAAAACTGGGTTAAAACTGAGAAACTTCATTTTCAGTATATTTTCTTTGGCATCATATAGTTTTTTAGGTGACCAGAGGGAGAAAAGAGTCTGGGTAGTATGTCTCAAGTCTGCAAGAGTCCAGGATAGGAGTTGGAAATGTCTCTTTTTGCTCAATTAGTAGCCACATTATGAAACTAAACCTAGGAAGAAGAGGGGGTTTCTAAAGAGAATTGCCCAATTTAGTCTAGATTGCTAACCTCATGAAGCATATTTTACTGATGCTATCATTAAAACCTTTTATTATGCCTGACTTTAAAGCAAAGTAGAAACACATTTCCAGCCTAAAGAGCAGAGCTGCTTGTTTTCAAAGAATCAGCTCTTGAAGGCAAGTAACAACGGAACCATCCTTTCACACCCACCAAGATGGCAGCCTGTGTGGGTGGATGGTACATTGTTAGTTGATAGCTTGTGCTTAGATAAAATAACTGTTTCTTAAGAGTAAAAAGAAAGCAGAAAGATACTGACAAAGAAATCCAGGGGTTCTATCTATATACACCAAAACTTGTACTTCCCACAGGGCCTTGACACGGCATAGCTAGAATTTGAGGAAATAGATCCCCTCCCACTCCAAAGAAAATAGAGAAAAAAGGAAGTAGCCATTTTGACATTACCTGGTAAGATCTCTAAGATTCTGAGGCTCTGGCAGCTTCTACATGTTTTACCTTGAGTTTTAAACTATGTTAGTAATAATAAGAGAAATAACATCCATAATCTATATATTACTTGCTAAGGGCTAGGCACCAAGATAACCATCTAACAATCTCATTTAGCTCTCAAAATAACTAATGTAATAGATAGTGCTCCCATTCTAGAGATGAGAGAACTAAGGTTTAGAGAAGTTAAACTATTTGCCTGAGGTTATACAGAACTTGGCTTAAGCTCAGATCTATTTAACTCTGAAAGCCATGCTTTTAAACATCATGCTATAATGCCTAACACATTTCTTCTCAACCTTTCCAGATCCAACCCCTCCATAGCAAACATTTCATATGTTCCTTTATTATTCTAAAATCAAATTCATAGATATTACTATTGACTACCTTATAATTTTGAAAAACTCTCAATATTCTGAGTATAATAAAAAGGTGAGAGAAAAGGAAAGTATTTTTTAATAACATGTATTCAAATATCTAAATAAGCAAGCATGACTGCATAAGAAAATACAGTAATGTCAGGTGCTTGCAGCTATGTGGAGAATCATGAATGCAAATATCATTAGCAGTGTTGCCAGGGGTAACATGAATTTCTGAAATAGAAAACAATTTTTGATAAGGCTCAGCAAAACAAACCTCCCCTCCATTTATACAATAATTACATTCTTGGAAAATTTAATAAAAATGAAAGTCCACACCCCCTGTATTTTTTTCTGTTTATATGTAAAGCATATTTTAGTCATCTAGGCTCAGATGATGATAAACATGAACGCTAGGTAGGACTTCTGAATGTCTAGAGATTTAGAACTCTTGCCTACTAAATGCCAGTAGGACCTCCTAATTATTTTAATAGACAAAAAACAAAAACAAAACTCCACAAAACATACAACCAGAAAATTTCAAAAGACTCCCTAAGTGGTGGTACCACCTTCTTTATGAACTATTGGTAAAGTTCAGACCAGTTTGAAGAGTTCAGACTACTTAACAAAGACAAAAATTTCTGCCATCCAGGGCCCTCTAAAGATACACCATAGGGTTTCTTGAATCACTCTTCAGCTCTGAATATTCCATCTTTCCTCCCATCCATAAAGATGAGGCAGACCACACCCACATTCTCCTAAGACGGAGGATGGACACCCATTGAACACACCCCCACCCCAGACACACACACACAATTGCCCTTTATCAACTTAGATGGCTCTAGCTACTTGATTACCTAACTAAAGGTATATTCACCCCAATGCAAGCTACCAGGTAATTACATAGACTCCAGAGTCACTGATTATCTCAATGTTTACATTTACTGCAGACCATCTGATTGGTACAGAGGTTCACTTTTTAAAAAGCCTAAACAAAGTAATGAGTAAATGAAAGATTTACCTATAAACTTAATGTGGTTAGAGCCTGGTCAAAACATGGTGACTTCCATTCCATTCTTCTTTGCTCTTGGACACCCTAGAAGACAGTTATTGCTCTCCAAGCATTCCATGTGTTTCACGATCATTTTTCAGCCTCTCTTTTAGTTAAAGTGTGGGCAGTGTGACTAATTTTGCCTAAGGTTGGAAGCAGAAGTGATGTATGTTTCTTTTAGCAGAGTACTTAACAATGGGTATGAGTTCTTCATCCTCTCTTGCTCTGCCACAGCAGATAAGGAAGCTAAATTTTCTAGGCGGTTCAGCTACAAGCTGGGGGAGCCTCCATCCCTGAGTGACGCTATGGAGCAGAGTCCTGACCCATACTGCACATATAGCAGGAACAAAATGTGAAGCTGAACAAAAATAAAGCCCTAGAAATTTGGGACTTTTAATTTAACTGCCTGGCCTAATCTGGCTTAGCCTGCCTGATATATGTATTTTGTTAATAATTAGAATGAGTAAGAAGGAGATAGTATCCTGGACCTTCTCTTCCCTACTGCACCTTGGTGCCCACTGCACCTTGCCTATCCTCAGTATAGTCTATGTTTTGAGGCACATTCTATGGAGAAACATTACAATTGCCAGTAAGTCTGATTCTTAGAAATAATCTTAGAGAAATATGTTTTATATTTATGGGCTAATTCTTTTCTTAGTTTTATAAAGCCTTTTCATTTATATCATTTATTTTTGGCTTGTGATGAAGGAGGCATGTAGAATACAATTTTTAAGAGGTAAGCTATTATTAGTGTGTAATAGACTGTCTTGAGAAATTCCCCAATAAGATTTTGTGACATGTTAAAGTAATTTACCTTGTGGCAAAATTATTCAAATCTTTTTTACTCAAAATCTTTTCAAGGATTTTAATAATCACTTTTACAGACAAACTAGAGAATATACCCTAAAATTATGTATATTATTATTACTATATTAAATCTTATTTTTATTTCCTTTAGGAGGTTGTTTTTTTGTCTGATATTTAAAACAGTGTGACCCAAGGGAAAGAACATGAGCTTTGGAGTCTGTATTAAATAGATTTTAGGAAGTAAAGGAATTAATTTCCTTATATACCTGAGAAGTCCATGGGTTCTCTGGGTTCAGGGCTGTCTGGATTTAGACACTTAAAAGATTATCATTAAGACCAGTCTCTCTCCATCTCTCTTCTTTGCTTTCCATTGTGTTGGCCCCATTCTTAGCAGGCTCTCTCCTTTTGGTAGCAAGAGGTTGCCAGCCATAATAGGTGCATGCCTTCAAAATCCCAGTGTAGCAGGAAAGAGAGAAAAGCCCCTCTCTTTTGTTTTCTCCAGAAAAAGCCATGCAATTCTCTCTGATAGGCTTTGGTTATGTCACATGACACTTCTGGCCACTGTGCCCCGGAGGACACAATGACCAGATCAACCATGCCTGGGTCCCACACCAATTCCAGATTGGCAGACTCAACCTGGACAAACCACAAGAATGGGGAAGAATGCTGGGCAAGGAAAACCAACCTGCTTCCACTACGGATTCAGACACATTTGAATTTGAAATCTCTCAGTAGCTTACTATTTCCCTGACCTTGTATAAATTATGCATCCCTTCTGAACCTGAGGTTTTTCATCTGTAAAATAGTGTAAATGGTAAATAATGCCAGCCATCCAGGGTTCTTGTGATCATGTAATGTGTAAAACAACGTAAAGCCTTATTCAATGTGGACTGCAGAAGGTACTCAATAAATGGCAGCCTGAATCCAGTCCACTTGGTATTGAATAACTACATGAAACAGTACACAGTTACAATGGCCATTGTAGAAAACCTTTAGGGCATGGCTTGCTTTCTTCCCCACTCCATTCGTAGAATCTCCTTACCTGGTTCAGTTAGTGAAGGTAATGAGTGTCATTAGCATTAGTAAAATGCACACCTGCGTTAGCTGCATCAAAACAGCTGTGTTTATTATCATAATTCACCAACATTTTCATAGTAATTTCTCACTCATTATTGAGAGGTGGAGAGTTACAGTTCATTTGATTATAAATATACCCCCTATAATTTCATCATCAGAAAATGAACTTGACATTAGCCCTGTGCAGCACTCATTGCCTTTCTTTCCTTGGTTCCACTGAAGGCTCTATGAGCCTCTGACTTTACCTTCAGTATTTTTTGTTTTTCTACTGAGTGTGTCATCTGAGACCTAACCAGAACTTGCCATTCCACTGGTCCTGATACTTTATGAATACTAATGAGTTAATGTTTGTAAAGTATTGATAGTTTCTATCACTGAGTTTTTAGAAATAGGACTTTAACTGGCATTTCCTCATTAATCTTCATAGTGTAGACTAGTGTTTCTTTCAGATCTTCATATTTAGCCAGTACAAAAACCATTTAACATCCAACAACAGCTCCTCACTTTAGGAATTTATTTCCATATTATCCTGCTGGGATGGATAAGAGGATAAGGGGAAGGCTAACTTCTACCTCCCTCAGATTTCCTTGCAGCTAAGCTTCTGGATGTGATTTAGGTGCCAAGCAGATGCACTCATGCAAGATTTGGGAAGTTGCAATGATGGGGAAGCCACACTGATTTTGCTGCTTCTGCTGAAAAGCACAGTTTGTAGAGCTTGTAATCCCAGTATCCAGTCGCAAATTTTGTGGGTTTTGGGAGGTGGGGCAAGAGGCATCCATTTTGCTCATGTGTATGGTCATGGTGTGGCAGCCACGTGCTTTTAGATCGCCAGCTGTTTGTGGCAGTGGCAGCATTGTTCTGGAGCTTGTGGCTTTCTGATTGTAGAGGAGTTAGCAGATCTCTGAGTAGCCCAATTCTATCATGTGAATTTAGGATTGTCCCTGAAAACTCATCCAAGAGGCTCACTCTTCAGCTGCCCCAATGATTCTGAAGCCATTGAATAGATTCTAATAATTCCCTCTGGCTTAAATTGGTAACAGTGGATACTGTTCTCTGCAACTTAACTCTCAATTACATTAAACATTTGTCTTCAGCTCTCTAGTTCCTTCGTGTACCAAATTGTAACTTGAGACAGTAATTGCTATATCTCTTTACTAAAGAGTATGAAAAATTTCTCATATAATTCTGATCACAGAGCCAATGGTTCCCTTCTAATTTCAAAAGGTCTGATCTCTGTAGACTTCTTAATAATAATATGAATGTAAAGGCATTTTTAAAGGAAAACGTAATAGAAAAATTAGTATGTTTTTGAAAAGTTTTTGTGGAATGGTATGAATTAAAACAGTGATGTGTGTAAGATATTGTTAAGATACTTGTATTTTTAAATCCAAATTCCACAACATGTAAATCATAGAGAATGAATCTTCCATTTTTCAGGCCAATAGTTGACTTTCAAATAATGTGTCAATGATAATAGGATACACAGTAAAATCGGCTATTTTAATGCTTTAATTAAGTGTGCCAAAGGTCAGGAGGAGGAAGTTCAGGGAACAGGTGTTAAAGAAGGATGTTGATATGTCTCCTTTTGTAAGAACTCTGAGTGTTAATTCAAAGAAGAAATCCCATTTATACATCAACCCTAAGAGGTTTAAAAACTGATAATTGGTGCCCCAAAGACTGGATTAAGCTTCACAAATAAACTGGAGAGACAAAACTACTGCCATTCTTTGTGCAGTTCTGTGTAAATAGAAAACTCAGTGTGCAATAGGAAAAGGTTGAGGATTCTGGAGGCTCTTATGGATTTCCAATCTGTAGCAGGGATCCTTTAGATATCAGGAGATGCCACTTAATTATACTCTCACCTACTCCTGGGAGATTTGTCCCCATTTCCTTGAGGAAAAGGGGACTAATAAAAAGAGAGAAAAGCAGCTAGCATTAGGGAATCTAATCAATAGCTGGATCACTGTTTCAACTGTGGAACAAGAGGAAGACGGAGAAGCAGCAATGAGGTTCTGGAAGTCAAGGAGAAAAGTTTCCAGTAGGCAGCATCAAGGTATCCTGTATTTCAGAGAGGCCATGGAGTGTAGCAATTTGCTGACCATTTGGTGATCTTAGAGGAGTTTTGATAAGCATGTGAGGGCGGAAGCTATATTACAATGGGTTGAGGAGTAAATGGAGTGTGAGAAATGGAGAAAAAGGAGAATATGCCCTACTTTCAAGACAATGATAATAAAATAAAGAATGATGGGGCTGTACTTGAAGCACTGTGTTGAGTAAGTCTGAGTATGTGCCTTCAGGGAAAAGAGTCAGTATGGAAAGAGATCGTAGGCATACAAGGACCATGAGGAAAAAATGACTCCTGCAAGAGTATTATTCACCTCTTTACCGAACCTTCAATGTCAAGTATTGGTGTTACCTGCCTCATATTCCTACCACTGTAATGTATCTGGGCCTTATTATATAGGTTGGGCTAATTGAGTAAGAAAACCCAAGAACCTGTGAGAGAAAAATTAAAGAGGAAGAATAGAAGAAAAGAGGAAAGCCATACACATGGGGGCAATGAAGAGAATATTGGTAAAGAGGGGAAAGTAAGGAAGAAAATTTAATACATAGTATAGTAGGAGGGAAAGAGAAAGGGATTTGAAGAAATGTTGCCATAATTAATTGGATGTCCTTGCAAATTCTTTGCATACAAGTAAATAGTGGAATTACACTAAGTTTTTAGTGATAGGTGGTAGAATATAAGGATGCATGAGCTATTTCATTGAACCAAGTCTCTGATAGTGTTCCAGTTTTACAAGGCAATGTAACAACCTACAACTTGGGGGCATAAAACAATCAAGAGCCTACTAAGGTTTTGTGGGAATCGTATTGCCAAAAAACTATGAACTCAGAATAAAAATCCTTTGACTATTATAGTTTTAAAACAACCTTTGGGTCTCTAAGCTTGCACTAGCTCCAAGTGAGCTGTATGGCTTTCTAGAAGGGCACAGCCCTTGGTGCCTATTTCATATGTGGCCATGGAGGATGATAGATAAGGAAGAACTTCCTAAAGGGAAGATCCTAGGGCCATGAAGAAAAGTGAACAGGGAGTTCCTTCTAGAATGTAGAATCTGGGTCAAATCAAGGGAATCCCCCTATCCAAGTCACAAGATACCTCACAAATGTCTGTAGGATTTCATCATTGCTGTGGATGAGAGACCATTACATGTTTTCCATTCCTCAATTTTCTGGATGAAAATTTTATTACAGTTATTCTGTTCCTGCTTAATCACTGTATCTTGGGGATGGAAGCATGGAGTGGCAGAAAATCTGTCTTTTTGGTTCAAAAAGATCATTACATGGCACATACAGATCGGATGGTGAGGGCAGTTTGTCACTTGGAGACCCTGGACTTAGCACTGGGATCAGTGACTGTAAATAGCACTTTGTCTCCCTCGTGGAGGAACTGAATGTGTTCTCTTTGTGGGAGAACCCAAAGGGTGGAGTGTGGCTATGAACCAAGCCCATTTTCTCTCTTCCTCCACCTAGGCTTTGGGCTAGACTGTATTTCCCAGCATGCCTTGCATTTAGGTGTGGCCAAGTGACAGCTTTTCAGTGGAATGTGAGTAGAAGTACTAGGTGTCTCTTCTGGGCCAAAATGGGTTAAGAAAGCAAGTGTGCTTTTTCCACCCTCTTTTCACATTGCCTGCTGAATGAAGGAGATTCTGAGATGCTAGAAGAGGCCAAGCCATAGGATAAAAGGAACCTGTGTCTCTAAATGACCATATTGAAGGCAACCACTAATCAGTAACACTAACATTGGACTGAAAAGTGAGCAAGAAATAAAATCTTATTGTGTCAGGCCACTAAAATTTGAGGATTTATTTGTTCAGCAGTTAACATTAATCTAATTAATACAATGAGTGTGGTGGATACATGAAGAAATCATTTAGTCTACTCCAGTGATTGGCTTGGTTTTTCACCTGATGGTCTGAGGCCATTGATTAGGTATCTGGCCAAAAAGGGCATAAGACAGCAGTATTTTTTAATAAGATTAATATGAATATTAACTAGGTTTCTTTGTTTGCAAGCTTTATTTACCCCAATAAACAACAATGCAACTTATGTTAAATTTTTAAATTCATATATTTACCATGAATACTCAATGACCTGATTTGTTCTATTTTATGAAACATGAATATGTGACTTTTATGAGTTTAAAGCAACATTTCCAAGCACAGAAAGAAGAAAATATTTGATCATAACAAATGAATGTTCCTTCTAGAAACAAATTGCATTTTGTTATTAGTAGCATCATGTTTCTATTCAATTACCATGATACAGATTGATTTTGATCAATCCTGTTAGCTGCCTTCATGGCAACTCTCATGCCCCATCTTTGTCCTATTTCACATTTATCTCACTATCCCTAGCACCTAGCAAGATGCCTTACACATGGTAAGAGCCTAATTAATATTTGGGAAACTGAACTTAATTTGAAAAATTTGAAATTACAAATGATGCAGGACAGGTCTAAAGATACATTAGTTATTTATTTGTCCTAGGAATAGAAGTTTTGTTGTGTTCCTGGAAAATCATTTCATAATTGAAAGGACATTTTTGCTGATGAGTCATTTGAACCTTAGAGGAGTTTCACTTCATCCCATTAATCCCTTGGAAGTTTTTAGTTTCATAATTTAATATTCAAAAGTGCATGGGGGGCCTCCCTGGTGGCGCAGTGGTTGAGAGTCCGCCTGCCGATGCAGGGGATACGGGTTCGTGCCCCGGTCTGGGAGGATCCCATATGCCGCGGAGCGGCTGGGCCCGTGAGCCATGGCCGCTGAGCCTGCGCATCCGGAGCCTGTGCTCCGCAACGGGAGAGGCCACAACAGTGAGAGGCCCGCGTACGGAAAAAAAAAAAAGTGCATGGGTACTGAGTCACAATGAAATCTTTTAACAGGCCTTTCATTGTATTAAGATCTTGTAAGTGAATGAAAGTTATTTGACCTTGCTCTCAAAACTAAACATCATTAAAATCACTGAAATTATTAAAAGCACATTGTGTCTCCTTAAACCTTTCTTGGATCATTTCTAGTTCTCTATTCTTCAAGGCAGGCATTAACAATCCCATTGAACAGAACCCAGAGCCAAGATTAAAATGATTTACTCCATACCATTTTGTAGCTGTGGCCAGGCTAGGCTGAGAGACTGCAGCTCACTAAGACAGCTCTCCTCTGTCTCCCACTCTCTCCCTGGTACCTAATACCTAACAGCTGCCTTAACTCACCAGTGTCATTTAGTGCACTGAAAGATGATTTGCTGTTCTCAGGCTTCCTGGTGCATCAACAGATGCCCTCTTGGCCTTAAAATATCAAAGTACCTTCCCAAGTATCTGACCTTTCGTGAGTGACAGGTACTAGAACAGAACAGTACATATTTCAGCATCACAAGGCCCAGCCTCTGACCCACACTGCTCTCTATTTTGTTTCACCCATGCCCTCTCACATATCACAACAAATTGAGTTAGCATTGCAGAGTGTTTTCACCATATCACCTGCTGGAACTATCACATAACAATTCCTCTCTCTCTCTTTTACACCAGCTAAAATATAATCCTCTGATGAGAAACTTCATCTCCTCCCAGAAGGCAAAGTCATGAAGTAATTGGTCATCGCAGGGCTGTTGTTACTGACTGAATGCTTGTGTCCCTCCCGAGTTCATATGCTGAAGCCCTGATCCCTAATTTGAATGCATTGGAGGTGGGACCTTTGAGTGTTAATTGGGTTTGGATGAGGTCGTGGGAGTAGAACCGCTGTGATGGTTGGCTGCTCTCACAAGGGTATGAAAGGGCCAGAGCTCCTTCTCTCTGCTGTGTGAGACATAACGAGATTCTGTCCGATGACCTCTATAAACGCTGTTCCTGGCTTTCAGGCTACTATATTTCCCCCCCAAACATTACTTTGCTGCCAAAATAAAGTAATTGAGCCAAGCCCCCATGGCAGGAGTTACTTTGTAAGAACTTAAGTAGAAGTCAGGTCCCTCTTTTCTGAAGGACAGTTTTGGAGGGTGAAATTCAAAAGCTTTTGAAATGTTCGGATCCATGGTGTTTGATCCAAGAAATCTGGACTATGGCCAGGAAATACAAAACTTTAAAAGCAATCCCATATGACTCCAATTCAACCATCCCCAAACAGCGGAATAGGAGCCCATGTGTGTTTGTGTGTGTGAGGGGAGGGTGGTATTTCTTCCTGTACCACTCTTTTCGGTCCTTCCTGAGGTAAGCAGTGTTACCAGTTCGGTAAAAGTACTTCCATATTTTATACCATGCTCATGAAATGTGTGTGTGTGTGTGTGTGTGTGTGTGTGTGTGTGTTTGGAGTGGTTTCCTAGTATTTTTTGAAAATAGAATATTATAAATTACTCTGTAACTTTTTGTGTGTGTGGGGGGGGGGTACGTGGGCCTCTCACCGCTGTGGCCTCTCCCGTTGCGGAGCACAGGCTCCGGACGCACAGGCTCAGCGGCCATGGCTCACGGGACCAGGTGCTCCGCGGCATGTGGGATCCTCCCGGACCAGGGCACGAACCCGTGTCCCCTGCATCGGCAGGCGGACTCTCAACCACTGCGCCACCAGGGAAGCCCTACTCTGTAACTTTTTAACTTAATATTTTCTCAGGGGCTCACCTTCAGCTTATATATATACACACATGTATAAAAATTTCTCGATCTTGACATTATTGATATTTGGGGCCAGATAATTCTTTATTTCTGGGTGGCTGTCCTGTGCGTTGTAAAATGTTTAGTGATATCCGTGGCCTCTACCCATTAGATGCCAGTAGCACTTAGCCCCCAGTTGTGACAATCAAAAATATCTCCAGATACTGCCCCATGTCCCCTGGGGAGCAAAATCACTCCCAGTTGAGAACCATTGACATAGAATAATTTATTCAACCATTTCTCTGTTGATGGAGATTCAAGTTATTTTCTTTTTTTTCCCCTCCCACTCTGCAATAAAAATGTTCATACATATATCTTTACACAACATTGCTTCTGTTTCTATAGAGTAGATTGGTGCAAACGAGCTTGCTAGGGAAGTAGATAAGCACTGTGGAATTACTCTCCTAAGAGCTCGTATGAATCCACATTCCCACCACAGTGTGGGAAAGTGTCCTTCCACTCTCCCCAGCACCAGACAGTAACTATCCTGTTTTTTTTTTCCTTTCCTATTTGCTAGTCAGGTGCATAAAAACATGGTGTCCCAATGTTGCTTTGATTTTTAATTTTTCTGACCATTTGTGAGCATGTTGTCACTTATTTATTGGGCATTTACTTTTCATGTTCCATGAAACCTCTCATGTCCTTTGACTATTTTTATGGGTTATCTGTGTTTTTTATTTTCACCGATTTGTAGGTGCTCCTTGTTAGGGATATTATCCCTTTTCTGTAACTATTGCAAATGGTTTGGTTGGTGGGGGAGTTTTGTTTTGCAGTCAATCCTTTACCTTTTGGATTTGTTTGTTTTTTTTTTGTTTTTTTTGTTTTTTTTTTTTTTTTTTTGCGGTATGCGGGCCTCTCACTGTTGTGGCCTCTCCCGTTGCGGAGCACAGGCTCCGGATACGCAGGCCCAGCGGCCATGGCTCACGGGCCCAGCCGCTCCGCGGCATATGGGATCCTCCCAGACCGGGGCACGAACCCGTATCCCCTGCATCGGCAGGCGGACTCTCAACCACTGCGCCACCAGGGAGGCCCTGGATTTGTTTTTTAATGCTATAATTTTTTTCCAGTTTTATAAGTTCAAGCTTGTGGGAAAGCCTTTCCTTTTTAATATAAGGAAAGTAAAAGGTGGAAGTGACTTGCTCAAGTTTGCACCTTCAGTTAAAGGTAGAGCAGAGACAGGACACAGCTCCTCACCCAGGGCTTTCCCCTTACCCATCACCGCCTTCAGGCAGCTGTTCTTCCTTCACCCCTCCACACTCCATCTGTGCATGTTTACCATTAGTAGAATCAATTTGAAAATGCAGGAAAGCAAAGTACACTAAAATATCATAACACAGAAACAGCCCACGTGCCTTGAGCACATAATTTTTCTACATTTTTTTTAATGTAGTCCAAACACCTAAGTAGTACTTGGGGAAAGATTTCTATCCCCTTGGCACATAGACAGGGTACCAGAGATAGAGCAGATGGCTGTGGGGCATTCCTGGCTGGGAATAACGCCAGGAAACATTCAGCAAGGAAGTGCATAGATAGTCTGATCAAGACAGCCAGGATATTAATATGTTCAGATGGCATAATGCCTTTTCACAAACTGCTGGGCTGTTTATCCATGGCAGAGGGAAGCAGCGCTTTTTTTTTTTTTTTTTTTTTTTTTTTTTTTGCGGTATGCGGGCCTCTCACTGTTGTGGCCTCTCCCGTTGCGGAGCACAGCCTCCAGACGCGCAGGCTCAGTGGCCATGGCTCACGGGCCTAGCCTCTCCGCGGCATGTGGGATCTTCCCGGACTGGGGCACGAACCCGTGTCCCCTGCATCGGCAGGCGGACTCTCAACCACTGCGCCACCAGGGAAGCCCGGAAGCAGCGCTTTTAGAAGCTCTGCCGAACACCTTAAGTATCATATCACATTGGAAATCCCTTCCCTGTAAGAGAATGGTTGTATTAGGAAAACATTCCCTGAAATATCACAGCCGGTAAACTTCTGTGTTTTTGGAAAAAAAAATCCAAGTCTTTATTCTCCGTATTGAGACACTGGGCTTATTAATTTCTACATGCATCATTTGCAGCACTGTTTAATACATACTTGCCACTGGATACCCAGAGAAATGCAGTATGGTGACCAAGAGTTTGCATGTTTAATAATACATTGAGAAAAATGGAAGTCAAATGGCCTATATGTGCCGTATCACTCCATAAGGCTTCTGTATGGCTTTGGGGAAGCCAATCAAAGCATTAATGCTTGTTCATGCCTGACCATTCCAAACATGTGTTGATGCAAAATGGATAACGAACACTGGGAAACTTTAGCTTAGATGAAAAGTGCTTCTCAGAAGTTTTTCTGCATGACTAAGGCAGTAATTTTCAACCAGGATGATTGGAGGTGGGTGGAGAAGAAATTTTAAAACTAAACATCTCGCCCAGGATTCTGATATATCCTTTTGTAAGGCATCCCGTCCACTTCCACCCAAAGTGACAATTAGGTAGGCCAAATACAATTGGAAATGATAATGTACCTCAGGTGAGTTGGGCATGAAAAAGCTGAGAACTATTGATCTAAAAATTCAAAACTATTTCTTCAAGTGCTATTAAAAGGAAGCTGTAGGTGGTATTGTGCTAGGTGCAGTGAAGTGTACAAAATAAGATTTTTTTCCATTTACTTTTTTTCAACCTCCAGCCAATGAACAGTACTATTCACCATAAAATAATTATTGAGGATCTATTAGGTAGGAGATTGCATGCTGGAAAGTCTAAGACATGATCCCTCCCTTCTGGGGGTCTTACAGTCTAGTTGAGGGACTTAGGCAAGTACACAAAGAGTAATGAGACAAAACAAGCTCTGCCACTGTGCCCTTCCACTGGAAATACATAGAAATACTGGCTCAGATATAACAAAGAAAATATTTTAAAGACAGCTGAATGCAAACAAGATAGAAATCTCTGGTGGAAAAGTGAAGAAAACCCTCAAAGCTATAGGAGTGAACAGTTGCCTTGGGGACCTGGAGTTGGATGTGGACAGTTGCCCCGACAGCTGGGTCTGTGGTTGAGGATAGGGCTTTAACAAATACATGGGTACCAAAGAGTTGACTTGAGCCTGCTCAAGGTATGAAACTGGACCCAAGGCCATTTGCAGAAAGCTGGGCCTGTGGATAGTGTCCCCTCAGTGATAAGGAGTAATTCACATTCCTATCAATGCAGATAAAAGATCAAGAAGTATGCCTTTTTCTAGGGCGTTTAGAGGGAAAAAGCATCCTGTGAGACATCAAAACATCAGTTCTGTACCTCTAAAAAACAAATAAAACCTAGTTCTAGATAGGCAGAACTCTGCAGGCCTCAACAGAATCAAACCTTGTCTACTAATTACCATATCTGTGTCAGCAAGTATTCTTGAACTTTGTTCAGGGATGCAGTTAAGTTACTTAGGAACAGTTTGATCCTTTTGCATCTTGTTTTAAGATGTGTTAGGTGGGATTGGTCCAGTGCTCACCTAGGGTTAATTATTCTTTGTTACTGAGGCAAGCTCCTCTATATGCTCTACCCAGTGTCCCACTACTCATGAGGCTTTCCATTCTGGCCGGTGGAAAGAGGCATTGTTTCATGTCCTGTGTGAGCTTCAGGTACTGTCACCTCTAATCCTCTCAGGTGGTTCTTTCCACCCCTCAGCCTCCAGGTGGCTCTTTCCCCCACCAGAAACCCTCCCCTTGTTTTCTCATATGCATGTGATGATCAGTACTCAGCTAAATCCTTGAGTGGATTCCTGGGCAGATTTCTATAGTTCTCTCTCTGTGGGGCATTCTCCTCCCTGGTACTCTATCCTGCAAAATGTAGCTGCTTTGGTCTTCTTGAACTCTAAGCAATATCTCCTCAGTTCAGGAAGTCTGCTGGGTATCTGCATTTTCCCTCCCTTTATCACAGCTTAGAAACTCTCCAGGCTACAAGTTAGAAGCAGTCATAGGGCTCATCACATTTGTTTTTATTTTCCCCCAGGATCTCTGTCCTTTGTTGCCTAATGTTCAGTATCTTCAAATGTTCAGTATCTTCAAAACTGTTTTTTTCATATACTTGGTCTGGGTGTTTTGTTGTGGTCATTGTTTCAGATGGGAAGGTAAATCCAATCCCTGTTGTAAATGCATCTTTTTTTTTTTTTTTTTTTTTTTCTTTTTGCGGTATGCGGGCCTCTCACTGTTGTGGCCTCTCCCGTTGCGGAGCACAGGCTCCGGACGCGCAGGCCCAGCGGCCATGGCTCACGGGCCCAGCCGCTCCGCGGCATATGGGATCCTCCCAGACCGGGGCACGAACCCGTATCCCCTGCATCGGCAGGCGGACTCTCAACCACTGCGCCACCAGGGAGGCCCGTAAATGCATCTTGATTGGAAGTTCACAGTATTTTTTTAAGGATGGTAAGTTGTTTATTAAACAATAACATCTGGACGATTGGTTAATTGAGAATGTAGAGATAATCCAAAACTAGTTTGGCAATATGGCTTTATTTATAAAATCGTGTAGGTAGAGTAACCATATCATGTCACTGGGGACTTTTTATGGCACAGATGTTGTTCACATTGTAAAGCAAGATTTGTTTAACTCTAACATCTAATGATCACAGCCCACAGATTCATGTTCCAGCTCAACTTTTAAGTATAGATGCACATTTGTCAGACAGTAATTTGGAGGATGTGGGTATTTGCAAAGTTTCTAGGTAATTCTGGTGCTCGGCCTGGTTGAATGAAAAAGTACAGTGAAAATCATGGTTTCTCAAACTCAGCACTACTGACATTTTGGGGTGGACCATTTTTGTTTCTGCCAGGGAGAGAACTGTGCACGGTAGGGTTTATAGCAGCTTCCTGGCCTCTACCCACTAGATGCCACCCCCTACCCCCCCTCATGATAAGGAAGAATGTTTCCACAAATTGCCAAATGTCCCCTGGGACATTTTCAGCTGAAAAAACACTGGTGCAAATTAAATCTAGACCTTAACCTGCTGGAGAACATAAACTGTATTCTATTTATGTCTATATTCCCAGTACTCAGGAGAATGCACTCAATAAATGGCAATGGGGCTTCCCTGGTGGCGCAGTGGTTGAGAGTCCGCCTGCCGATGCAGGGGACACAGGTTCATGCCCCGGTCCGGGAAGATCCCACATGCCGCGGAGCGGCTGGGCCCGTGAGCCATGGCCGCTGAGCCTGTGCGTCCGGAGCCTGTGCTCCGCAACGGGAGAGGCCACAACAGTGAGAGGCCCGCGTACCGCAAAAAAAAAAAAAAAAAAAAAAAAAGGCAATGGAGCGAACAAGTGAATAAATGAATAGCATGAATGAATGAATTTCATCAGTCCCTGTCTTAAAGAACAGATATTCTCAAATCTCACTGTTCTTAATAACTACTCTGATCTCATTAAAATACAGATTCTCCAACTCCACTCCCAGAGAATCATTCAATATATGTGAAGTGGGGCACAGGAATTTTTATTTTAACAAGCATCACGGTGATTTCGCAACCAGAATCTGAGAAAGCTCTAAGTCTGACTACAATGTTAAAAAGCATTTATTAGAGGAAAAAACCCCACTGTTTCCCTTACAGCAACTACAAAGTCTCTAGCCATTTCTATCTACCCTACTCAATAAGCATATGTAGTTTCAAGGGCAGGTAAACAAATATTTGGCTCCTTCACAGGTCCAAGAAGAATTTACTTTAAAAATATTCAGCTTAACCTGCAACTCTCCATTATAATGCCTTTTACCACGTGATGTTTGCTTTGGGATAAAAATTAGAATGTCAGCTTAGAATTCAATCTGGCACCTTTTAACAAGAGGTCTGGGTAGAACCATCAACCAGGGTCTGTAATCAGAGCAGGTTCTTGAAGTGGGTTCAGTCTGCATCAGTCACTTCTTTTCAGAACTCGATTGAACAGAGCCGTTCCGTTCCAGAGTCAGATTTCCATCCAGGCAACCTCAAACCCGGTTTCTATGGTGATTATTTCATAGGGTTGTAGGGACAGGAAAACCACTTCAAAGGTAAAGATTTTAAGGATTACCTATTTCTTTTAAAAATTTCAGTAAATTCTGTGTAACCCAAAAATACTTTATTTCTTAACATAGGCTACTGTCAAGGGACCCTATATAGGAAAGAATGTCTATATATTTTGGTTTGGTTTAATAATTTTCCAGCAAGACAGATTGCTTTGCTCAGAGGCTTAGTTTCCTTTATTCCTGTAAAATTCCGTCTAAAAAAATTCCACCTTATTTGTCTAAGAAGTAGGAATTGTTTGCTCACACACCCAAGAACTTTTGGAGAAGAAAGGAGCCTTGGAGCACTTCACAGACTCACTGGTCACAGAGCATTCTAGAATTAATGGCTCAGGGATTCAAAGAGGTAGTTGCCATCTACGAATTATTGCCTTAACAATGAAAGGGATCCATTTGCTCTAATAATGATGTCATATGCATTAAGAAGTGATGCATTTTTTAGTTGTTTGGTCATTTATTGTGTTTATATGTATGATCTATTGAATATAGAAATGACTCATCTTGAAATAACTTCTTACTAAATAGGTACATATCTATAGAAGAAGACCAGCTTTTACCTAATCAAATTAAGGATGCATTCTCGATATATATATGGCTCAGAGCCATCACTTTGCACAGTTCTGGGAGGCACCCTGTGTGTGGTTGGCAGCCCTCTTCTGATTGACTCTCTTAGGGCAATCTCGCTTAGAAATATGCCTCCTTCTGTAGTGAGGACAGCCACTGGTCCTTTTGCTGGCTCCAGTATGGGGCCTTTCCATGAGTGATATTCAAAATACTTAACAATAAGCATGGTAACATAAATTAATATATGAATCCAATATTTAAAATTGTTTTTCTATTCTCTAAATCAATTAAATGATATAGCAATTTATTTGGCTCACCAAGCCAAATAAATTGTGCAAATTATTCATCAAATCATTCTAATATTTTGGAAATGATTTGTTGAATTTAAAAAATTGCAGGTGTGGTCTTTTGACCTGGCTGTTTCTGGCTAAATGGTGCTCCTATCTGAGATACCATCTGATGAACAGATTGCATCAAACTCTTCCAATTACTTCCCCATTAAATTGACCATCTTTTGGTCCCTGCCTCCTAGGGCTCTAGGAGATGTTGCAGTCAATGGGTACTTTCCCTGCTCATCACAGTTAGGTGTACACTTGATGCCAGTGCTCTCCACACAATCTGGACTCAGAGAAACTCCATCTCCAACTCTGCTAATGATGGCACCCACTTCCCATGTCACCAACCCCTTTGTCTGGGCTGACACCCCAATAACGCTGGCTGGCTCTGGAACAGCAGGCAAACCCTGCCTTCTCCCCGACTGCCACTGTCACCTTGATCTCTCCCATGCCTGCCAAGGGCTACTCCCAGGCCCAGTTACCTGAATGCAGTTGGATAGTATCATCAGATGAATTGCAGTTTCAGTAGGTATGAAATTGCACTTGTCTTTCAAGATGCTGAATCCTCTCCAAGCATCTACTGATCAAATAGCAATTGTATTCCAAAATTGCCTGCCTCATAAAAGACAGCATGAGGTGTTAATATATTCAAGATCTCTATTATTACCTAGGTCACACTGCAACAGGAGGCCTATTTGTTAATGGTCAAAGTGACATTCTACAACAATCAGCTTGAATTAATGAGTTGACATTTGAAATTATATTATTGATTACATCTACTGCTTAATTCAGCTACTGTAGTGTTCTTTTTGGTAGGTGTAAGAGGACTTCAATATTTTAGCAACTTACCCAGAGCCTTTCCCAACTATTTGGTTTTCAGCCTCCCAAAAGCTGACTTGCTTCCCTGAATTCCCTGAGATATTATATTATATGGACTGTATCCTCATATCCGAGTCTGAGTAAGATAAAATGTAGTTTATTCGTCAGTTCATAGCACCCAAAGCAAATCTAGTGAAACAGAAGTCTCTAAGTATATTTGCTTCTGTTTTTGAAAGGAACCTCCTAAAATCTTTCCTTTGGGATGAGATGGAATATAAATACATATTATTAAGTAATATAATTAACTTTAAATATTCAAAGAACAGCTATTTTATTATTATTGACTAACTATTACATGGAAGAAAATAATGTGACTTCTCTAGGGGTAGGGACTATATCTTATTATTTATTCCTCTTCTTGCACTGTATAAAAGACCTGGTATACTAATTGTGCAAACCAGATATTTGAATGAATGAATGAATGAAAGTTTCTTTCTTAGGCTGGAAGTAGCAGGATTGAGGGTTGGGAGAAAGTGCTCCAAAGTGGAAATAGCATGGGTTTTGGAGCCAGGCAGATCTTGACCAGAATCCCAGATCTAGCACTTACCTGTCATGTGGCTTTGAGCTTGCCACTTAACTTTTACAGGCCTCAGTTTAAAAAGCTGCACAGTGAGGGTTGTGTGATGGTAATAATATTTATATTGCAGAATTGTCATATAAATGATAAGTAAGGCACATAAAGCTCCAGGTACGTAGTAAGTGATAACAATGTGGAAACTTTATCACATTACTGGTCACTCACATAATTCACTGAAAATAGGAATCCTAAAGTGCAGTTGAGACTCTCTCAGGATACAAAGGGAAAATATTCTCAATATACCCTGAACTGGTGGCACAAAAGTAAGATGGGAATTAAAGCCTTTTATGTTTTGCATAATTCTTGAATAGCTTGTGAAATATCTCTGAGAAGATTAAAGCTTTCTGCAAGGCAGCTCAGACTACATCTATCACCTTCCCTTTGTGCTAATGAAGAACTCTGTAACAGCTCAGAAGAATCACACGATCAAGTCAATATGTAGCTTTGCTTTGTAAATGCTCTGATAAGTACATGAGAAACTTCAACTAGGTTTCCTCTTTTCCAGGCAGCACGAGATACTATACAAAGCTTCATTTCTCAAGGGCTCTCATTTTAGTGTTTCTATAGTGATATTGGCTATTTTTTTAAGCAACCGCTTTACACAGGGCTAGGCATTCAGGTCAGCAGAAGATATGGCCACACCCTGGAGAAAGAAATGGGATGGCTCTGGCCCCAAGTCTACTACCCAAGCTTGCTCAGCACAGGCGCCTGTCCTATCCTTTGCTTCCTGATTAGCCCTAAACAATGATGACAGGTTGATGCCTGTGACATGACTCAGTTCCTGAACTCTTGCTGTCCCAATTCTGGAGACACAGCTCATGTCTCCTCCCTGGGAAGGCTGACTCTCCAGGAGCATGTCAGATGACCAAACTGGAAAACCAGAGGTCATCTTATTTGCATGCAATTTATTACCTCTAGTTGGTCAAGTTTCAGGGCATGGAATAGAAAACATTGAAATCAGAAGGGATCTTAACTGGTCCAACACCTTCCTTGTATTGATAAGAAACTAAGGGGTAACTGTTAATGGGGGATCATGTCAGTGATTAGAACTATAGCCAGTACCTCTGCTAGGTCACGTGGATGTATGCCCATTCTTCTGCAGACTTTTATAACTTAAAGGAAACAGAAAAAGAGAAAACGGGTGTCACTGTTCAACTCTTTGCTACCAAAATTCAAGCTACGTTCTCGTAAGAGTTAGTAATAGTAACAGCATTTTTTATACAAAGGATAGTGTATTAAAATAAGTATGCATATACTTATGTTTATTTATTTATAGCAAGATGTATACATCTACCTACTTCTAAAAAAAGGATTAACTTTTTTTTTTTTTTTTTTTTGCGGTACGCGGGCCTCTCACTGTTGTGGCCTCTCCCGTTGCGGAGCACAGGCTCCGGATGCGCAGGCTCAGCGGCCATGGTTCACGGGCCCAGCCGCTCTGCGGCATATGGGATCCTCCCAGACCGGGGCACGAACCCGTGTCCCCTGCTTCGGCAGGCAGACTCTCAACCACTGCGCCACTAGGGAAGCCCAGGATTAACTCTTTTAACTTTAAGCTTTAACAGTAAAACACATACAACAGATTAGTTAAAAAATAAAGGTGAAGTAAGTGAGACTAGTATCATATCGACTAAGGAACACAGGAGATAATTGAGTCAGGAAACTAGAATCAGATAATAACTATAAGTATTAAATTTAACTCTGAGATTCTTAGCAGCCAATGCCAAAAAGGAAAAAGAGCGATTTAAAAGTTCAATTGTTACCTCATTCAATGAATTATTGCAGCTCTTCCAGTAAAACAAACTGTTTCCTGGCACTGAATTGTAAGAGGAATTTATTGCATGGGTTTTTCTTCAAAGGAAACTGAATAATACAACAGAAAATACCTTTGATATCATCAAGTAGAAGATACAGAAATGGTACCAAATTAAAATATTCACTTGAATAGAAGTACAATATTAAGTCCTGTAAAGACTTTTGTGAAGCACATTTGTAGGCTGGTGTAAGGGAGTGGGCACAAAGAAAGAAGCCCTGGGGAGAAAGAATGATGTGATCGGGACGTAACATTTTAAATCCTGGATGTGTCTTTCGAAGCAAATGGGCTAACTATGAACATGTGCACACACTAAGTGTGGAAGCCAAATTTCCCTCAGCCTCTGGAAAGCTGATGGTGTAGGAGTGGTGTGGTGAGAAAAGCTGAGCCCTCATTCACACCTCTGTAACCTTGTAATGCCAGCTACCTTGCAGGTTGCAGGGACTCTGAACGCTACTCTTTTGGTAGCGTTTTCAAACTGAGAAACTAGGGATACAGCACACTTAAAAATCATTGCTTCAGGAAGCAGGTAAGTTGTGACAGCATGGCTTTCCAAAATAGGCAACTTTCTACTCATCTTAAGCAGCATGGTCAAGAACTGCCACCATCAAGCCTGGGGAACTGGGGTATGGCGTGCGGTTGGGCAGAGTGACCAGTGAGTGGAGCTGGCTGGGAGGAGCAGAGGGGAGGTAGCATGTCTACTAGACAGCGCCTTTCACTTTGTGCCAGGATTCACAGGCCCATTCCTCTGGGGCTTGGGTGAGAAGACAAAGAGAGCCCTATATTCTGTCTATCCCCAAATTCAAAGTTATAGATAAACTAACCAAAGATGGATAAAATACACTCCATCTTCCTACCTTCATAAATATACCTTCAGAATATCAGACCAGGTTCTGGAAAATCAGGTTCAATGTTAGAACCTCAAGTTCTGTGAGTTTTGCCCAAGTCCCCAGTCAGACCCCCTTCTCTTCCTACCTCCAGCTTTATCCTTCCTTGCAAAGGGTTCATTCACATGTGTGTGGACATCCTAGTCTGCATGTTCAAGCTCCTTTTATGCCTCCTTAGCCAGCTAAACAAACTGTAGCTTCCTGGGTCACCCCTCAGTCCAAAGGGTGCACAGAGCACTGGTAGAATTCACCCTAAGAAAGAAAAGAAGGACCCAGGTAAGAGGATTGTGGAAACCCTGAAAGCAGGCTCGAGACATCTAGGCGGTTGATCTGGCTGTCCAGTGTGGATCTTGTCCTACCTCATTGTGCTATACAAGGTCTTCCTAAAGCTGCACCATTAGTCGAAGGAAACAACACTCACAGATAGAGGAGGGTCTCGGGTCCTCCCCTATGGGAATTCCTCTCAAATCTATTGCAGAAGACTTCCCCTGCTCTGCCTTTGCACCCAGGGGAGCTCCTCTGGCTACCTCTACCAGCTCCCTCAGCCCATGTTTCCACAGGCTCCAGCGTCCCACCTTGTGACCCTGGAGTGATGAGCCATGCCTTGTGTGGAGTGCAGCCCACCTACTCACAGCTGCACCTGGTTCTGTCCATGGTGCTGCTCATGTGGTTGGTTACTCTGGATGTAATGACCATCTTGACTACCAGTCAGTCCCTTGGGTCTACCTCATTCGGGTTCCTCTTCTTAATAACACCTGAAAGATTTCTTTCTCTTGGGACTTTATGATAACAAATAAGTCAGTTGAGAGGCTGGGGTTTCAAAGAGACCTGGGTTAGAAGCCCAGATCTGCCACTTACTAGCTTTGTAAACTTTGGCAAATTACTCAAACTCCCTAAGCTTCAGTTTCCTCATCTGAAAAATGAAGAAGATATACTCACCCTGTAGGCTTAGTATAAGAATTAGATGGGCCAATGTTTGTAAAATACTTAGCCAAGTGCGTGGCACATGGTAAATGTTTCATAAATGTCAAAGTTCTTACTACAAAAGTATTTCTAGGGCACCATTTCCTCCAAAATATATACAGTTTCCTTCTAAGTCTGGCTTCTCAGTTTGTCATTCAGGGCCTTTGGAAGTTGTCTTCATCCCTATCTCTTGTCTGTCCCTGATGTGACTTTCCTGTTTCTGCCAAGTAAATTTCCATACATCCTCACAAGTGACTCACACTTTCCGGCCTCATGGCTCTGCTCTTGTCATTACAGCTACAGTACATTCAGCCTCTGAACAGCTTTTGGCATTGGACCTCCTCTCTCCAATTCCAGGTTTCAATTTGTGTCAAAACCTAGCTTAGTATTAACCTCTTCCAAAGAACCAGTGGCACTCTCCTTTACCACATGTGGAGGATTGTGTTTCCAACAAAGCTGTGATTGACCTCTCTGATCCAACATCCTTTCTTGCAAAAGGGTTTTCCTACCCTTGAAACTGGGCAGACTCTGTGACTGCTTTGAACAATAAGATGAAGTCACATGTAGTTTCCAGTATTTCTGAGCCCACGCCTTAGGAAGACTGGAAGTGTCCATATTTAGCCATAGAATGCTCACTCTGGGTAAGGCAGATTACCTTGTTAGAAACCAGATCACCTTGAGCTAGCCATGTGATAAGGAAGCCCAAGCTAGCTATGGGGAAATCCCATTTGGAGAGACAGAGATTCCTGCTGAACCCCAGTTGTTACCCATCTTGAAGGTAAGCAGTTTTCATGATGGTCCCCAGTCATACCCAGCTCCTGGTATTCATACTCTTGTGTAGTCTTTTTGAACTAGGATTGGTCTACATGACCTTCTGAGAATAAGACATAAAAGACTGCAGCTTTCATCTTTCTCTCCCATCACTTGCTCTAGAGAAATTCAGCTGTCATGGAGCTTAGGTAAGTTGACATAAGGCACTCACAGGTAGCAAGTAGTGAAACCCAAGTTCAAGTTCAGGCTACAGGATTTCAAAGCCCAGATGATTAGCCACTATACCTTCTACTTCTAGAATTTATGAGAGCTCAAAATATACTTATTGCTGGGACTTCCCTGGTGGTCCAGTGGGTAAGACTCCACGCTTCCAATGCAGGGGCCCGGATTTGATCCCTGGTCGGGGAACTAGATCCTGCATGTATGCCACAATTAGAGTCTGCATGCCACAACTAAGAGTCTGCATGCTGCAGCTAAAGATCCCACATGTCACAACTAAGACCTGGCGCAGCCAAAATAAATATATAAATAAATAAATACTTTAAAAAATTTACTTATTGCTTAGTAACAATCCCCAAACCCCACACCACTCCTGTACACGAGCCAATGCATGTTTCATTTTCTTTTCTTTTTTTTTTTTTTCCGGTACGCGGGCCTCTCACTGTTGTGGCCTCTTCCAGTGCGGAGCACAGGCTCCGGACACGCAGGCTCAGCGGCCATGGCTCACGGGCCCAGCTGCTCTGCGGCATGTGGGATCTTCCCGGACCGGGGCACAAACCCATGTCCCCTGCATCGGCAGGCAGACTCTCAACCACTGTGCCACCAGGGAAGCCCGCATGTTTCATTTTCTAAGTGAAACTGCATTAGATTTATTACACCACAAATCTTCATTTAGTGTAAGCCAAAAAACACAGAGTATAGTCACTTTAATTATTTATTTTTATTGTTTCCAGTGCTTTGTCCAGACATGTTGTTTCATTTCTTTATATACACATGCAGGCTATTCCTTCTTCTGTAGTATAAAAATTTTTTAAAAAAGTAGGAAAAAAGGTTTCATTTAATAACACCAGGCAGTTCTCTCTTTTGGCTCTGATTTCTTTCCTCTCACATTTCTATACTGATATGTATTGAGAGGCTTAACTACAGTGTTAAGCCAAACAACACATACGTTCATCCACTGTGCCCCAGGGTGCTACTTTTGGACTAATGTATTAACGCTCTTTTACGCTGCTAATGCCAAGGTTTTGTTGCTCTCAACTTCATTGTTTAAATCTCTTTTATGTTGCTTTTACGTATGAGTGTTAATAGCAAGGTAACTTGCTGTTGACTTCTCAGTAGCCTCCTATTTGCAAGGCACTAGGCCATGCTCTGTGGGAGCTAAAAGAAGCTGCATTGAGGAGGCTTCCTGCCCTCAAAAAGCTTCAAGCTAGTGATGTTGATAAATCTAGCAGGCTTTCTTGGTGGGACAGCAGGAGGGGTGAGAAGGAATTCATTCTTTCACATCCCAAATATTTTTGGAGCACCTACAATGTTGCAGGCACTGTTCTAGGCATTTGGAACTCATCTGTGAACAAAACAAATAAGTGTGTAGAGCTTATGCTCTAGTGGGAGTGACAGATACTAAATAATAAACCTAATATATGAGAGTTATATTAGAAGGTGATGCACGTTACCTGAAAAAAACAGAGCAGGGTGAGGGAGAATCATATGTCTTCTTTTTTGCTGTACGTGGGCCTCTCACTGTTGTGGCCTCTCCCGCCGCAGAGCACAGGCTCCGGACGCACAGGCCCAGCGGCCATGGCCCACGGGCCCAGCCGCTCCGCGGCACGCGGGATCCTCCCGGACCGGGTCACAAACCCGTGTCCCTTGCATCAGCAGGTGGACTCTCAACCACTGCGCCACCAGGGAAGCCCTGGTTACCTTATCTTTAAGAAAGGAGTCAAGAATATACAATGGAGAAAAGACAGCCTCTTCAGTAAGTGGTGCTGGGAAAACTGGACAGCTACATGTAAAAGAATGAAATTAGAACACTCCCTAACACCATACACAAAAGTAAACTCAAAATGGATTAAAGGCCTAAATGTAAGGCTAAACACTGTAAAGCTCTGAGAGGAAAACATAGGCAGAACACTCTATGACATAAATCACAGCAAGATCCTTTTTGACCCACCTCCTAGAGAAATGGAAATTAAAAACAAAAATAAATGAATGGGACCTAATGAAACTTAAAAGCTTTTGCACAGCAAAGGAAACCATATACAAGATGAAAAGACAACCCTCAGAATGGGAGAAAATATTTTCAAATGAAGCAAATGACAAAGGATTAATCTCCAAAATATACAAGCAGCTCATGAAGCTCAATATCAAAAAGACAAACAACCGAATCGAAAAATGGGCAGAAAACCTAAATAGACATTTCTCCAAAGAAGACAGACAGATTGTCAACAAACACATGAAAGGATGCTCAACATCACTAATCATTAGAGAAATGCAAATCAAAACTACAATGAGGTATCACCTCATACCAGTTACAATGGCCATCATCCAAAAATCTACAAACAAATGCTGGAGAGGGTGTGGGGAAAAGGGAACCCTCTTACACTGTTGGTGGGAATGTAAATTGATACAGTTACTATGGAGAACAGTATGGAGGTTCCTTAAGAAACTAAAAATAGAACTACCATATGACCCAGCAACCCCACTACTGGGCATATACCCTGAGAAAACCATAATTCAAAAAGAGATTCATTGCAGCACTATTTACAATAGCCAGAACATGGAAGCAACCTAAGTGTCCATCAACAGATGAATGGATAAAGAAGCTGTGGCACATATATACAATGGAATATTACTGAGCCATAAAAGGAAATGAAATTGAGTTATTTGTAGTGAGGTGGATGGACCTAGAGTGTCTTATACAGAGTGAAGTAAGTCAGAAAGAGAAAAACAAATACCATATGCTAACACATATATATGGAATCTAAAAAAAAAAAAGGTTCTGAAGAACCTAGGGGCAGGACAGGAATAAAGATGTAGATGTAGAGAATGGACTTGAGGACACGGGGAGGGGGAAGGGTAAGCTGGGACGAAGTGAGAGTGGCATGGACATATATACACTACCAAATGTAAAATAGATAGCTAGTGGGAAGTAGCCACATAGCACAGGGAGATCAGCTCGGTGCTTTGTGACCACCTAGAGGGGTGGGATAGGGAGGGTGTGAGGGAGACACAAGAGGGAGGAGATATGTATACGTATAGCTGATTCACTTTGTTATACAGCAGAAACTAACACACCATTGTAAAGCAATTATACTCCAACAAAGTTGTTAAAAAAAAGAAAGAAAGCCCGTCTTTCACCATGTGTGCTTGGGGAAGTGCTGGCTAAAAACGTCCTCCTCTGCTTCTCCCACAAGGCAAGTTTCTGTTCATCCTTCAAGATTCCGTTCTATTCATCTCCCTTGGGTGGAGGCCCTGGCAGCTTGCTTTGCCCAGTCCCTCCTTTGTATCCACGTTGACATTTATGATGGTCAGGCACCTCTGAGGCTGAGTGAGTGCAACCAGGCCACCAGGCCCCTTGATAGCAGAAACAGTGCCTACTTATCTCTGTATATCCCACAGAGAAGCCAGCTCATAAATATTTGTTAAACCGAATTGAATTGAATTGAATTTGTAAGGCAGAAGTTTGAATCCTGACTTCTATTCTTGCTTTGTGACTTTTGGCAATTTACTTAACCTCTCTGTGCCTCACTTTCCTGTCAAACGATAATGATCATTACATAATAGAGTAACTATGAGGATAACAAAGCCTAACACATAGTTGATGCTCAAAAAAAATCAGCAGAAAAGAGGAGGAGGGGAGCGGTTGATCATTGAGGGAACTCTGAGTACATGATTCTATATCTATTTCAAAACATTGACCATTCAGCTCAAGTCCACATGATTGTAGGAAGGTTTGCTCTCTAGAATATAAAGCCATAAAAGGTTTCTCTACTGAATAACTTAGTTTCTAAAAGTCTGTGTACCCTCTGTAGCACAGAGCATTCAAATAAAATGCAAAGAACATAAAGCAGTGCTTTCATAATAAGGAATGGGGCTGCCTAGTCAGCGTTTTTAAAATAAAAAAGCCTGTGGCTCTGAGCCAGAAAGACCTCCCCTGAAGAGGGGGTGGTCTGGACCCAAGCCTCCCCTCCCCATTGTGCTCTAAGATGGCCTCTGGGCATCATAACCCCTCAGATCTTAGGGAAGATCTGAATGTGACCACCCTTGTTCATTCATTTTATGTGGCAGAGCTCGGCTGGTGACTTTTCCCATTACGGAAATTGGGGCTATATTTTTTCCAAGACTATATTTATGGTAATACCTTGGCTCTCTTCCAATCCGCCTTGTGAACTGAGAGCTTATAATGCATTCCACTGAAGAATTTAGATTGGTTTTTTTCCATTTTCTGACCTATGTTCTTCTTAAGCCTGATGGACTTTTTTTTTTTTTTTTTTTTTTTTTGCGGTACGCGGGCCTCTCACTGTTGTGGCCTCTCCCGTTGCGGAGCACAGGTTCCGGACGCTCAGGCTCAGCAGCCATGGCTCACGGGCCCAGCCGCTCCGCGGCATGTGGGATCTTCCCGGATCGGGGCACGAACCCGTGTCCCCTGAATCGGCAGGCGGACTCGCAACCACTGCGCCACCAGGGAAGCCCAGCCTGATGGACTTTTATCTAATGTTTCTAATTATGGCTTTCTTTTTATGTACTTTTGATTTAAGTGTAATGTACATCCAGAGAACTATAAAAATCTAGAATGTACAGATTGATACACTTTCATAAAGTGAGCACATGTGAGTAACCAGCATCCAGATTAAGAAACAGAACTTTCCCACACCCTCGAAGCCCTCTCATGTCTCTCCTGGTCACTATCCCCAAAGGGACAGTGGTAATCCCAAGGGTAACCACAGTCTGATTTCTAATAATTGTGATGTGTTTTACCTGATTTGAACATTGTGTAAGTATAAATGGAATCATGTAGTATGTACTCTTTCTTGTTGGGCTTCTTTTGCTCAACATTACATCTGTGCGATGAATCCACGCAGTTGCCCGTGGTTGTACCTTCTGCATTCTCAGGTTGTGCAGTATTCCCTAGACCCTCCATAGAGTGATTAGACCACCTTGTATCTATTCATTCTGTTATTGATTGCATTTGGGTTATTCCAACATGGGGTGAAAGCACTTAGCTGATTGCTTTAAAAACAATTTATGAAACTTGTATGTGATTGATAAGAACAATCATTATGATATTAATGGATACACTATCATTACAAGCAAAAGTCTAACTTTAAAAATATTGTACTAGATATCATATGATATTTGTCTTTTGTGTCTGACTTCACTCAGTATGACAATCTCTAGGTTCGTCCATGTTGCTGCAAATGGCATTATTTTGTTCTTTTTTATGGCTGAGTAATATTCCATTGTATATATGTACCACATCTGCTTTATCCATTCTTCTGTTGATGGACATTTAGGTTCCTTCAATGCCCTGTTTATTGTAAATAGTGCTGCAATGAACACTGAGGTACATGTATCTTTTTGAATTATGGTTTCCTCCAGGTATATGCCCAGGAGTGGGATTGCTGGGTCATATGGTAGTTCTATTTTTAGTTTTTTGAGGAACCTCAATACAGTTCTCCATAGTGGCTGTACCAATTTACATTCCCACCAACAGTGTAGGAGGGTTCCCTTTTCTCCATACCCTCTCCAGCATTTATTGCTTGTAGATTTTTTGATGATGGCCATTCTGACCAGTGTGAGGTGATACCTCATTGTAGTTTTGATTTGCATTTCTCTAATAATCAGTGATGTTGAGCATCTTTTCATGTGCTTTTTGGCGATCTTTATGTCTTCTTTGGAGAAATGTCTATTTAGGTCTTCCACCCATTTTTTGATTAGGTTATTTGTTTTTTTGATATTGAGCTTCATGAGCTGTTTGTATATTTTGGAGATTAATCCCTTGTCAGTTGCTTTATTTGATATCACTTATATGTGGAATATAAAAAAGGGGGTACAAATGAACTTATTTATAAAACAGAAGTAGAGTCACAGATGTAGAAAACAAACTTATGGTTACCAGGGGATAAGGGGGGGATAAATTGGGAGATTGGGAATGACATATACACACTACTATATATAAAATAGATAACTAAGAGGAACCTGCTGTATAGCATAGGAAACTCTCCTCAATACTCTGTAATGGCCTATATGGGAAAAGAATCTTAAAAAAAGTGTAGATATATGTAGTATATGTATAACTGATTCACTTTGCTGTACACCTGAAACTAACACAACATTGTAAATCAACTATACTCCAAAAATTTTTTAAAAAAAATATTATACTAAAGAGTAAGCTCCTTGTAAACAACGTGTATATTTTAGTCCCCAGAAACTTCCCAGAGCCTGTTTCATGGTGAAGGCTGATATGCAGAGGGGTTCAGCAAACATCTGATGAATGCATAAATGAACTTTACAAATAGTCACATTTTATCTTTAGGTAAGAAAACTACCCACCAAAGAGGCCATCTTCCTATTAATGAGCTTCTGTCAATGTGGGTGTTCCATCAAGGGCTGAATGATGGTTGGCAGGGCTACTGACAAAGGAATTTTTACAGTGGGTTGGAGGCAGGTAAGACTAGATGATCCCAGTTCTAAGGTGCTAGGATTCTATTTAATATGTAGTAATTACACAAATAATATTCCTTTGGGTTGAAAGTCAATAAGAACAGGAGGAAACAAATTGTTTTATTTTTTGTTTTCTGGTTATTGGTTTTGGTGGAGTTTTGTTTTTGTTTTCTGTTTTGGGGTTTTTTTCTGCATTAAATACTTTCCAGGAGCAGCAGAGGAAGCTGGTGTTTCAGTAAGTAGCAGCTTTCCCTATACATTTATTTTGCTTAATTCTCATGTTTATTTTGTAACAAAGGCTTCAGTAGTTATGTCACATGAATTTAGTGATATTATTTTTTTCTACTCAAGGCAGAGCAGAATTCTCAGGCCAATAGGACATCATAACCCTAAAGAGTAGAAATTCAGGAGCCAGAGAGCTCAGGATGAATCTTGCCTAGTTCCATCAATTATTAACTGTCTGATTTGGGGCCATTTATCCAGCCTCTCTGTGCTTTGATTTCCTTATCAGTAAACTGTGGCCAATAATGGTACCTACCTCATTGAATCATCATAGGGATTAATATATGTAAGGCACTTGAAATAATTCTTGATATATAGTAAGCACTCAATCGGTGTTTGCTCTTGTTATAAGTACCAGCACTCACATTGTAGATATTGGTTAAACGCTGCCCAGCTTATTCAATTAGTATTCATTAAAATGTTTAGGGTTGAAGAGATGCCGTTAAGTGGTATTATTTAGATGGTCTCAACACAGGGCAAGGACCATGATGTTCCTTTTCTTCCGTGATAGAACACATGGACCTTTGGAAGTAGAGAGGTTAGAGAGGAGGAGTATACAAAACCAGCAGAAAGATGTCACCGGCAAGCAGGAGAAAGAATGCTCAAAAAAGTCCTGGGGATTGTGTCTAGGGGATCTCCATTGTCAGAGCTTTGGGGATCCTGACCAGAGGAGATGAGTCTGAGGCGAAAATGGAGTTCACCCAGGTCTGGAGAATGTTAAAATCTGAGTAGATAAGGCAGTGTTCCTTCACTCATTTGTTCATTAGCCAATCACCCATTCCTTTATTCCTTTTTTTTTTTTTCCTGTAAAGGATTTACCACTTAGTATTCCTTCACCAATTCCTGATCAAAATCCTCCAGAGCATTTAAATCTCTGGCTTAAAAATATGTTTATAAGCCCCTGTTCTCACTGATGGTTTTTTATCTCTATACACTGTAAAGCATCAAAAGAAAGTGATCCATAACAATTCAGAATTATATCAAGTAATAGAGTAAAACCAAGATGAACCTTAAATTTGGAAATATGTATTTTTCTTCCCGCTCATCAAATTTAGATAAGTTACTTCTTTAAGGGAAAGCCACAGGGAGGAAAGCATCTAAACTTCCTTGCTCCTTGTCTTGATTAAAAAAAAAATATGCAAGCTGGATCTCAAAGTATAAATACATATGACCACATGCAAATTTAAAATGTTTGTAGTTTTTTAAATTAAAAGCACAATCAACACAAAGATAAATTAAACAATAGAAATTTACAATAAATATAACAAAAAAGTTATCTTTATGAAATATTCTCACAAATCATTAAGAAAACATGTAGACTTTTACTATTGGAGTAAGAAATTCGTAGAAAATACCATATAAGTGCTGAGTTAACATACCAAAAAATGTTTAACTGCAGTACTAATTTAAAAATGCCAATAAAAACAACAAAATAACACTTCTCTTTATCAAAACAGCAAGTGTTTAAATGATAATACCCAGAGCTGTTGAAGATGGAGGATGTAAAGGTGTCAATCAGAGACTAAACTGGTACAATCCTTTAGGATTTAATTTGGCAATATGTGTCGTATAGATGATTATGCCTTTAGATCCAATAACCCCACTGTGGAAATTCACTTTAAGTGTTCAAACATCTAGTAAAGCTTAGTCAACAAAGATATCCATCACAACATTATTTAGACAGTGAAACATTTAAAATCACCCCCCAAATTAGCATACTGATTATATATTTTGTTCAACACAGTGATGAAAAATAATGTTTACATAATTTGTAATATAATGGAAAGGAGTTCCGCAATAATGTTAAGTGAGGGAAGCAGGTTATAAAATACAACATGGTTGTAATTATGTAAATACCATGTTAAAAACAAAGTTTAAAAAATCTATAAATATCTGGGCATCACACAAAAAGACAAATGAAATATATCAAAATAGAAACTAAACAGTTGTTTCTGGGTGGTAGGACTAGGTATAAGGTTTTCCTCCTTTCAGTTTATCTATGTATACATTATCCAAATGATCTGTAATAAGGATGTTTACCTCTTATATGAAAACATTTTTGATCGTTGAAAATGTAAACGTGTAAGGAAAAGAAAATGTGGGAACTTTTTTTTTCTTGTCTCCTCCCAACCAAGGTTTCCCCTTGTGATAGCATCTTGGCCTGCAAGATCAAGTCTTCAAGCCATTTGAGGCCATATTAAAAACTAAAAGAAAACCCCAAACCTTTTAGTGCTTGATTTTCTGGACATTTTATTTTCTTCCAGTCAAGTCTGAGAAATTTTTAAAATTCATTTTCTAAAACATTAACTCTGATAGCAGTTATATAACTGATTAAGTACCTTTTGATTTTGAGATCACTATGCTTGAGAAAGCTTTAAGCATATTCATATTCAGGTATTGTGAGCAAGAGGTAAGATTCTCCTGTCTCATTTGTTATATGAGTTGCCCTCACCAAAGGCAGCCTATCACTAGGAGGTAAATGAAGATTGGTACTGCAGTTTAAAAACATAAAAGGCTGGTGACTGAATTGTAAAAGGTTCTAGGCTAACTTCAGTGGAATGATGGGCTCTGTGTGTCATCAAAATCTCCTAAAGATTCTGAAGCCCCAGTGCAATGGCTACCAGGAATCTGGGACCTGGGACCAGGAAGAATGCATGTCTATTGTGTTTCATCCTTGTCAGCCCATCTCACCGCCAGGGCAGTAGTCCAGCTCATCACGCTGCTGACTTCTCGGACTCTCAAAGCAGCGTCCCAACCAGAGGTTCTTATTAAAACTCAATCCCTACAATTTCTCCCTCTGAAATCTTCTTTCTTCCAACAGACTCTAATTCTAAAGCAGCTACTACTTCAAAATAAAATACAAGAAATAAATTCTGGCTAGTGTAAAAATGCTTATTAACCTTTCTTGGAGAGTTTATGTTATTATAAATTAAATCATATATTATATGTAATATAATACTATACTATTATAATAGTATATATTAATACTATACTGAACTATTATGATCATATGTATTAAAATATACTAATTTTAAAATATTAGTCCCAGAAAAATAAAACATTTGAGTGGAATTTCAGGCATTGTTTTTAACCAATGGGGGAGAGATTTTAGGACTTCCCACATATTCCATATCACACTCCATTGACTTATAAGGCTGGCCTAGGCTGTAGACTGTACAAGATATTTTAATTCCTAGTTTTTCAATATGGGCCAAAAAAAGTGGAACACTCAAGAATTTCAGATAACTATTGTGGATTCTAAAATTTATAACAAGCATCTGTGCCTGAAGAAAGATGACCTTTTTTGTTTCAGGTGTCATTTGTCTTTTCAGTTCCACACTTGAGGTCATGAATATATGTCACATTGTTCAACAAAACTGCCCGATTGACACAAGCTCTGTGATACAATGCTAGTCTCTGGAACTGAAATGAGAGAAATATATTTTAGTCTGGAATGTACCAGCCATCAGATCAAATAGCAGATATTTTGATTCTGTGGTTCGGAGGTCACATATTCAGTCATGGACCGGGAGAAAGTTAATTGATCAATGAGTGATGCTGTGAGGTTGATCTGTTTGCATCTGTGCCGAACCAGTCAAAGACCAAGTGTGACATTTTCATTGTCCAAAATCATTTTGCAGGAAATAATTTTACAATGGCTTTGTCTTTTACAGTCTAAAAAAAATAGATTTCCATAACTAGTTCTGGTCTGGAGCTATCGTTTTGTCAAATACACACAGTTTTTGTTTATTTGTTTGTTTGTTTTATTTTTAGATAATTCAGTTGTGCCTCTTTAATACCCATTCTCTGTTAATGTTGAGGTGTGCTTCAGTGAGGCGGTTTGTGTTATGAAAAGATCACTGGATTCTGAGTCCATAACAGCTTTGTGACTCGGGCAAGTCAAAACTTCTGAGCTTGAATTTCCCACGTCCATGAAAAGAAGGTCCTACTATCTTCCCTACAAACCTCATAGGATGTGGTGAGGATCAAATGCAATATTACCAGTTAAGATACTATAGAGATGGAAGCTATTAATCATAATTAATGAGAAGAAAAACGGTGGAAGGCATTTTTACATAAAATTAGCTTCATAGTATAACCAGAGCTGCAGTCCTTCACTCATATGTTAAATGTAATAGGTTTTAATTTTGCTTCTGCTGCTAACTAGACATGTGACCTGGGACAAGTTATTTAATCTCTGAGACTCAGTTTCCTCACCTGTAATGCATATCAGTGCCTATCACTTAGGGTTTTTGTGAGTGTCAGGGACTATAATGAAAGTAAAAGTATAGAGCAATGTGACTGGCTGAAATTACTTTTATCATTATTCTGGATTAAGTTAAAGTCTAACTAATTGGTCTAATAGTTTTGTTTTGTTTTTTTTTTTGCGGTATGCGGGCCTCTCACTGTTGTGGCCTCCCCCGTTGCGGAGCACAGGCTCCGGATGCGCAGGCCCAGCGGCCATGGCTCACGGGCCCAGCCGCTCCGCGGCATATGGGATCTTCCCAGACCGGGGCACGAACCCGTATCCCCTGCATCGGCAGGCGGACTCTCAACCACTGCGCCACCAGGGAGGCCCGGTCTAATAGTTTTGATCAGGTTTATGGTCATTCTGGAAAATTATGGCAAACAAAAAAATATTCTTCCTTGGGCTTCCCTGGTGGCGCAATGGTTGAGAGTCCTCCTGCCGATGCAGGGGATATGGGTTCGTGCCCCGGTCCGGGAAGATCCCACATGCCGCAGAGCGGCTGGGCCGCTGAGCCTGCGTGTCCGGAGCCTGTGCTCCGCAACGGGGGAGGCCACAACAGTGAGAGGCCCATGTACCACAAAATATATATATATATATATTTTTTCCTTGAAACAAGGTTAATGTTTATGAGTGATTTGAATTATTCATTTTTTTTCCTTTTGCTATATCCTTTAGAGATGTACTTTATAAGGACTATTTAATGATTATATCTTTCTTTTTTTTTTTTTTCTTTGTGGTACACGGGCCTCTCACTGTTGTGGCCTCTCGCACTGTAGAGCACAAGCTCTGGACACGCAGGCTCAGTGGCCATGGCTCACGGGCCCAGCCGCTCTGCGGCATGTGGGGTCTTCCCGGACTGGGGCACGAACCCGTGTCCCCTGCATCGGCAGGTGGACTCTCAACCACTGTGCCACCAGGGAAGCCCGATTATATCTTTCTTTTAAGGAGAATATTTATTTTAGGTTTGGTTAAAATTTGTTCCACACAGAAGTATTGTTATGGAATATTTGATTTCTCATCTTGCTTGCATTTATTTATTGGATAAATCTACTATGAGCCAGGCATTATGTCTGGCTTAATGCCAGGAGTACAAATGCAGACAGGAAATTGGCTATGGTGAGAAGAAAGGTACTAAGGAGAGCTCTGAACCTGTCCCTTCCCCTGAACTACCTCCATTGACATGACCATGAATAACCCAGACGTATTCTGAGTCTGAGGTGAGAATTATGCCCTGTTCCAAGAGGAGCCCATTTCAGATCTTTGATCTATCCTGGGGTACACCAGATCCCCTCCATCAGTCCTGAGCTCATTGCAACACTTGGGTGATCTACTGCCAGGACAACTCCAACCTAATCACCTCCTGTCCAATCCTATCACACACCTGAAGCCAGCCCAGAACCAAACCAGGTTTATTTGTTGCAACTGTCATGGCTAATTAAATTCTCATGTCTATGGGGCAACAGCTTAGAGGGAAGAGAAATAAATATTGGTAAAGACATACTTTTAAGTGCTTATTAGAATACAGACACAGACTGTGAACTTCCTAAGAGCTGAAGGAGAATATTCCAACAAGCACTGAACATTCTATTTTTTTATTACGAAATTAAATTTGAACAGAATAAATTGGAAGATGATTTGCCTTATGAGTGTGACTAGAAGTTGAAATTTGATATTAGTATTACAAAGCAAATCTAATCACAGTTTAAAATATAAAAGAGAGTGCTTCAAGATCACTTCAGAACACTAAGATAAGCACATGTAGATTTTAGAAAACTCTATTATAATATTCTTTTATGATATTCTACCATGATCTTATTCATGTTTGGAATGCCTTAGTATAAATGTATTAAATCATTTTCAAAATTCTGTAAGTGATCACAAATATTCTGACTTATGATAAAGAATGGAATGTTGGGTTATGTAAGTGTTTTCTATTATTTTTGTTCCCAGAACAAATAACTAAAATTATTTCCCATATTATTTTCTAATAATTTTTCAAAGCCTAGATTTGTCATCTTTACTCCAGCAAGGAACTTAGCTTGGATCCAAGAATAGCCATGTCAGAAAGAAAGAGATGAAACACTACCCTCCCTCCACCCCAAATTGTATTCTGGGTAAGAGTTATATCTAAATGTAATAATAGACCTTACCTTCTCCCTTTGTACTCTTATCTTTGGGATAGAGAATCAATCACCATTATATTCATCAGCCAATATGTATGGAGGCCCTGCCACATGGATGATTTTATAGGGTACACAAAGGCATGGAAACCTGCCCCTAAACTTTATGCTACTGTATTCATTCACTTGAAACTTTCTAAAATGGACATTGTGATATAAATATACATCAAGAGAATTGCAGGGCCTCCCTGGTGGCGCAGTGGTTGAGAGTCCGCCTGCCGATGCAGGGGATACGGGTTCGTGCCCCGGTCTGGGAGGATCCCATATGCCGCGGAGCGGCTGGGCCCGTGAGCCATGGCCGCTGGGCCTGCGCATCCGGAGCCTGTGCTCCGCAACGGGAGAGGCCGCAACAGTGAGAGGCCCGCATACCGCAAAAAGAAAAAAAAAAAAAAAAAAAAAGAGAATTGCAAAAAAGGGTCAGGTAATCTACAGAATGATATCCATGTCAAATGCAAAACAAAAACAATATTTTCTTTACAGGAGTTGTATATATTTTGGTTCATTTTTTATACCTTCTTAGTATATGAAACCAGGAAAGAATGCTGAACTGAAATAGTTCAAATGTTCCTGAGTTTTCTTTATCCCTGAGGCAAGTAACTTAATGGCCCCTAAAATATTTATAAAACCTGCTGTCATCATTGTCTAACAAAAAACGGGCAAGTTTTTTATTTGATGCAATTTTTAGAATATGAAAGAGGGGGAAGGAAGGAGGGGTTGGATCAGTGGTTATGTGAGTTTGGGCATCAGCAGTTTTATGTACCTGAAAAAAAAAAAAACAACTATGTAATTTTCCTGTGTTCAATTTCTATTACTGCTTTACAGTGACTTGGCAAAAATTCCTGAGAAGTATGAAAGGCTCTTTTTTGAGAACCATGTCATGTGCTTGTCAATTTGAAGATGAAAGTAACAAAAGTAATATTACATTTCTTACCCTGGCAGTCAGCCAAGTCATTGGAGTTGCTTTTAATTAAGCCCAAATAAGCTTTTACAGAGGTACAGAGAACAAAGCAGTATCTCCTTTGAATTGCGTGGGCTTTTCTGACCATGAAGCAGGCATTCAAATTTACACGCTGGGAGAAAGGTGAGAGTCATCCCACTTCTCCCGCATGCTGCCTGAGTCATCCCACTTCTCCCCACAAGGTGAGTGCTTCCTTCACACCATGTAGTTTCCTTAACTCTCTGAACACCTCTCCCAGCTCATTAGAATCACCTGCTTTACACTGGATGATAAAACTAGTCCATGCATCATCAAATGCGATTGCCTATATCTAATCAGAAAGTGACTGTCCCTCCACAGGACTCCTCTCCTTCCTGGAGCTGATGAATAGTTTACCCTATTGAATTGTCTTGCTCTGTTGCCTGTGTATTTGTGAGATTCTTTATATTTTGTGTTCCTCCCCCCCGCCGCCGCTCCCCCCACCCCAGGGAGAAGCTAGAAATTCTTTCCCAGCTTCCCTTGCAGCAAAGGCACAGGTATGTGTCCCAGGTTCTGCCAACCCAGGATATCCTTATGAAAGGCTTTGATTCAGAAGAAAAGAACGTGGGAGAGCAGACACTAGGATAGCCATTTCCAGGCAAAGGCGGTGGTGAAGGTTCTGACCATCCATCAGTGGTGGCATTATGGTATCAGTGCGGTGGCCATGAAATTGTCACTGGAGCATCTTTTAGTGCGGTTGGGACATTAACTCTCAGTGTGTAGACTGTACACCTAATCCTTTGGTGGTTCTCTCAGACATACTGTGAGCTACCTAATCTCCTTTAATAGATTCCTTTTCTGATTGAATTGTCTCATACTCTTTTGTTTACAACTAAGAACTCTGAGAGATATAGGGATGGACAATTTTTTTAATAACAAACAATTTTATTCAACACTGCAATTTTGTAACCTTGGCTCTGCCAGAGATTTGCATTTAATTCTTAAAGGATGTATTCTTTTTTTTTTTTTTTACTCTCAGTGCTTCTAGAACACATTTGAGGAGATATAAACAATTTTTAAACAGTTATATGTGATATCCTGAGAGTGATTCAGAAAGGCAGATGTAACCCTGGATGCTTCTGAGTGTTCTTAATCAAAACATACATAAACAATAGAAAAAGAATAAAGTGAATAGTGACAAAGGAGTGAGATGATAAGGAAGGGAAATGACAGAATAGTGTGAAGAGTGTTGCAGCATAAATATGATTACGTACACTCCCACTCTAAGCTAGTATCAATATTTTGCATGTTGCATGATAAACCCTAACCACTGCACAATGTGGAGGGGAGATTAAAGCTAACGACTTCAGGACAGGGGAGGAGAACATGGAATAGAAATCTGTGAAAGGACTGGAAGAGAAAGCAGACCATAAATCTCAAGGTAAGGGCCTTCTTCAGAGATACCATGGAGCTCAGGCCCTGGATGTGGGAGGAGGTGGGATACTGCCTTCAACAGGGCTCCTCCCAGGGTTCAGGAGCCATTCTCGAAGTGTGACCTTAGCAAAAACAAAACAACACAAAAAATCAACAATATGTACATTACACCTATTATGTAAGTAACTGTTTCTACTTGGGGAGAGTCCCCTGGCTTGGATCTCTGTTTTAGTTTTGCAAGTGGCATGTCACTTTCTCCATTATCATCCCCCAAAGCATTTATTAAACACTCCTCTCTTGGGGGTATTTCACTAGGTCCTACTCAGAGCAAATCAGAAAGAAATTGTTCCTGCCTACTAGGAGTTTACAATTCAGATCTCAAGGAGGGCCTCATAGTTTCCCTCCTTCTGCTAACCCCTCATAGTAGAAACCCAGTTTGTTTCTTGGCAGGACCTAGATGGAGATGGTTAGAAGGTTGAGATCAACCTTTCCCAAACCTTTTCTCCTTTAAATATCAGTGTTCTGAGAACATCAAAATGCTCTATTCACTGGGCTTCCCCGGTGGCGCAGTGGTTGGGAGTCCGCCTGCCAATGCAGGGGACGCGGGTTCGTACCCCGGTCCGGGAGGATCCCGCATGCTGCAGAGAGGCTGGGCCCGTGAGCCATGGCCGCTGAGCCTGCGCATCTGGAGCCTGTGCTCCGCAACGGGAGAGGCCACAACAGTGAGAGGCCTGTGTACCGCCAAAAAAAAAAAAGAAGCAAGCAAGAAAAAAAAAGCTCTATTCACTATTAGAATTTTGTTAAAGTGGTTTTAAGATCAAACACAACAAAATTCTAAGAATAATGTGCTTATGAATAATCGAAGGAACAACACGGAAAACTATCTTCACCTCTTCTTTTTCTCATAAGTATGATATCTAAAGGTAGCTTTAAAAGGAAAACAAACCTTGTAATTTATTGCTGTCTTTGACATGCGAAAGGTTGGTTTTGATGTTGTTTATAGGTCTTACTTAATGTCAAACTTTAAACTTCACTAGAAAAAAAATTCTCTGAATGTTCTGGTTCCTCAGAATTATTGTTTATAATATAAAAACAAGATTTTAAGGAGGAACAAAATACTGATCTGAATCTTCAGTGTATGTAGCCTCAGCAAATGGATATATTTATGGTTTTTGAAATATAATACTATCTCTGGCTTAGTAAAATTCTTAGAATATATTATGCAACAGTAACCTGTGACTAACAATATGAACTGGGATATACTTTTTTAAAGTAAAACGTTTAGGCGTTCTGCATCCAGGCCAGTGGACTGAATATCTGTCAGAAGACAGCAAACCATAAATCTTAAAAATCCAAGACATGATAAAACACTTGACCCAGCTTAGAGGCATGGAGTTTAAAAGGCATGGTGTGGGGGGGGTACACTAAGCATGGTCATTACATCTATTTAATAAGCCGCCTGTCTTCTATGAACTTTAAAATTTATTTTTTCTTAAAAATAAATATTTCTTATTTTTATGACAAGTATGGAAAAATATAAAATAATGAACATTTCCTTCATGTAATTCTGTTAGACATATAATATATGTAGTTGAGATCATACTGCATATACAATTTTATACTCAATATAATTTAAAGATTTCCCTATGTTGTTAGAAACTGTTCACTTAGTATCACTTGAATGGTTACATGATAGTTTGGAAACATTTGTATGATGTACACAGGTGTACCATAGCATGCTAAGCCAGTCTTCTACTGTAAGATATTTAGGTTGTTTACAGTTTTGTGTCATTGTAAATAATATTGCATTGAACAACTTTGCGGGTAAGGTTTTCTGTTTTTAGGGTTCTGCCTTAGGTTAAAGTCTGAAAGGGGATTACTGCATCAAGTAGCAGGGATGATTTTACAGCTCTTGGCATGTACTGAAAATTGTTTCCTTAAACCCTCAAATAGCAGCACCAATTTAAACTGCCATCAGAAAGGACGTTTCTATAACCAGTGTTCTGTGTCTCATTTTCATATGCTCCTCTCCCTTTTAAAAAATAACCAAATTGAGGTTCACATCAAGTTGTGCTGTGAGAAAAAAACATGCACAACTCTTTTTGTACAAGTGCTGTTGAAGACATGGTCTGTCACTTACTGACGCTTTAGAAAAACATAGGGGAGAAACTGCTCTCAGATTTGATTGCCAAGGAAAACTGTCCCTAGTAAATAACTGGTGTCTGTAATCAAATGGGGCCCTACAATTCCCTGTGTTGCCTTCTGTATTTGGCCACCAGGGATTTCAGAGGTCAGGCTATGGCTCATTTTCCAGTATCACAGAAGGCTTATTGTTTGACCTTATTTTGGCTTTGATTTGATTTTCTTACCTTAAAAATAATTTTTATATCATTATATTTTTTAACTGCTTTAAATTCTTAACATAGGTGTGATCTAAGGTAGTTAATAAATAATTTTCATATAAAATTTTTTTATGATGAAAAATATATTGTTGCTTTAAACTGTATTTTATTCAGTAATACTAGTGAAATTGAGTATTTGTTCATTAACCATTGGTAGTTCCTCCCTGGCGATTTCAATTTATTTCCTTTTCCCATTTAAGGCCTTATTTATTTTAAAAAAATGAAGTATAATTGGCTTACGATATGATATTAGTTTCAGGTGTACAACATAGTGATTCAATATTTTTATACATTACAAAATGATCACCATGATAAGTCTAGTTGCCATCTGTCACCATACAAAGTTATTACAATATTATTATGTTCCCTCTGCTGTACACTACATCCCCGTGACATTTATTTTATAACTGGATTTGTACCTCTTAATCTCCCTCACCTATTTCACTCATCCCCCGCCCTCCTTATGTTTTTCCTTAATAATTTGTATGAGTGTTTTGTGCATTAAGGCTATCAAGGCTATTGATCTTTTTCATATTTGTTGCAAGTATTTACCAATTTTCTTTCTCATGCTATTTGTGTTGTTTTTAACTTAAAAAAAATTCCCTTGTTATTTAATCAAATCTCCACAGCAGGCTTTGGAAGCACTCATTGAATTGGTAGTAGTATTATTTGTGATTTATTTAAAACACTTATATGATAGGGTCTGTTTTGGCCATTTGTTACACTTCATCGGCTTTACAAATTATTCTATGCCAGTGCCAAACTGAGTTATTGTACTCAGTTATTATGTGTGGGGAATGGGTGCTCGGTAATGTTCTTTTACCAAAAATGTCTAAGCAATTCTTACCTATTTTATTTGTCTGGGTACACTTACAATTGTTTTGATAACATTTTCCAAATTCCTTAAGGATTTTGTATTTCATTAAATCTATATATTGATTTTGGAAGAACAGAAATCTTTACAATATTCAGATTTTCCATTCAAGAATATGTGTCTCCATATATTCCATTTTTCTTTTAAGTATTTTAGTAAAACTTTGTGATTCTATTCATGTAGTTCCCACGATTTTCTTGCTAAGTTTACTCTTGAGTGTTTTACGTTTTCTGTTGCTTTTGTGAATAAGACCTTTTTCCATTATACTTTATAATAGTTATTGCCCATATATAGAGTAACTATGGACTTTTGGATTTTTATCTATATTCATCCATTTTGCTGAAATTTTTTCTTGATGTTTATACATGTATAGTCTTAACATCTGTATATAATGATAGTTTCTTCTTTTTTCACATGGTTACGTCTCAAATCTTCAGTCCATATTTTTATTCCATGAACAGTGCTTGTAAAACCAAGATAAATAATGATGATAATGGGCTTCTTTATTTCATTCATGATTTTAACAGGAAGGCCCCCAGTATTTCCCCAAAAATAATATGGCTGTCAGTTTGATATAAATACATTTTTGAGGATGTATTTCTCTTTATTTAGGTTACTAATGAGTCAAGAGTGAGTGTGAAACTTTAAGGATTAACATTTCAACATATATTGAGATACAATAATAGGATTTTCTTATGTGACCATATGATTATCATTAACACATTTCTCAATACTGGACTATACTTTCATCTTGGTAAAACCTATGATGTCATGGTTTGCTTCCCCTCTGTTTTTTCATTGTGCCAAACTCAGTTTGCTGGCAATTTATTTAGGAATTTTGTGTCTATATTCATGATTGAGATTGGTCTGTAGTTTTTGCTCTTTTTGTAATGTTGCTATGAAGTTTTTTATATCACGGTTTCCTAGTTTCATAATTAATTGGATAGCTTCCAATTTTTTCCCTTCAAAATAGTTAACATGATAGCAATTATCTGACCTAAAAAGGTTGAAAAAATAATTTTGTCTATATTCTTATTTATTTAAATCCTGAACAAGAACTGGGGAGTTTTTCCAAAACCTGTATAAGAGGATAAAGTATAACTAGGACAAAATAAACCATTTGTGTAGAAGGATCATAACTTTTACTAATACTACAAATTGAAAGAAAGTTTCCCTTGTGATTAATTAAAGGCTGTGCTGACTGACCTAGTGACCAAAGCCCTCACCATCATTCCCTCCCAATCCCCGCCACACTAATGAGACTGTTTCTTATAATATCCTAATATGTAGGCTGATGGCATATCATCAAAATACACTTAATAAAACTGGCAAACTACAATGAAAAGTAAAGTACAAAAAAAAAAAGGAAAACCATCACAGGTATGTAGCTTTCCCAGATGGTCTGACATAATACAAGTATAACATTCAAAGTATCAAATGGATGCATTGCTGGTCTTCAGGCCCTTCCTAAAAAAAAGGTTTTTTTGTTACAATTGAGCTCTTGATAAGAAAAGAGCTATAGTCACAAGAATCTGGGGTACGGATTTTCTGTATAGTCACCATATGCTTTGAGACTCAACCAAGGAGGGAAGGGGCTGCCGTCTTCTTTCAGGCCATGTGTCTGACTTGATGGCTGCTCCATGTGTGTGGGCAGCTCCCCTCATCCTTGTGCCTGGCTGGGGCTGAAGAACAGCCCTTGCCTTGGGTCTCTCCACCTTGCACTCTCTACTTTCCAATCAAGCTCCCACACCCCTGAGTGCCACTCAGCTGCCCTGATGTGGAGATCTCTTGTTTTGTCTTACACAGAACCCCCTCCTCTCTGTTCCTCTGGGAACCACATGGCACTTTCTTTTTCCCAAATGGCTCTGTGAATCCCAGTGAGCATGTGCCTCATGCGCCCATTCAGACTCTCCTGAGAATCCCAGGCTAGTCACAAAGAGCTAAAGGCAGAGGCAGCTGGAACATTTCAAAGACAGAGCCCTAAAAGAGGCTTCTCAGAGTTCAGCAATCTTGTGGCTCCTGTCTTTCCCACACCTGGCTCTTCAGTTCTTCCTGGGATTCTGACTGACTCATTTTTCTTCCAATCTGGTACTTTTTTTTTTTTTTTTTTTTTTGCCTAAGTTGCTCAGCTTCATTTTCTATGGTTTGCAGACCCCATGCTGTCACAGGCCTCATACCTGGATTCAAGCTCTGTGCAGCCCCTTTGGAGCACTGTCTCAGTTGTACTGTCTGCTGGCTTGTCACTCTGGCTGCATTCCTGGGAGCTCTCAGATCACCCTCCATGCTCTGCAGCCTGGAATCTAGTCCTGCCTCACATCCAAGACCAGCCCAGGGCCCCAGAGCCTCAGCCCACACCCAGGATGCTAGGCTTCTCTCATCCTGGCAGAGAAGACCAGGCATAGTGCCCTGAGTTTCTGGGAGACTTCACCAACCTGAACTCTTATCAGATCTCTGCTGCCCAGCTGCCCATGTTCTAAGCAGAGTTATGCCAACTTGCTGCCCTTGCTCTAAGGATTCTCAACAAGTGCCCTGTTTGTGCATAGGTGTTTCCAGATAAGAGGAAGAGGAGGTTCCCTCACCTCCCACCGTAGAGACAACTGTGCCTTTGATCTCATGCCCAGGCCTTGTTCTACCAGGCAAGTGTCTACCATCCCCAAAGCCAAGGCCCTCTATAAGGATACAGATGGCAAGTTGTGACAGTGGCACTTCAGTCTCCTCTTCTTTCCTGATGAGAATGATGATGTCCTTTACAAGTAAGAATACAAACACCTGCCTTCTCCAGGATTCTGTCTTAGCACAATCACCTCTAAGACCACTGACCATTCCCATTGATCACTAAGCTCTTTGTCCCAGGGTGTCTGGATCTTGTCTTCTTCTGGAAAGGTGACTCATGGAAGGTGACCTTGGAAATTGTATTTTACCAAGATGAGATTTGGCCTGTGTGTTAAGTTGCAGCCATCTTCTGGTACCTTATGAAAACTGTGTTTTATGACCTCTTGGTCTTAACCTGCCTGGATGATATGCCAAGGAAGTCTCTTTACTGAGCATTCTGAGAACCAGTGTTCTGGAATATCCTCTACCCACTGTACCATGTCTGCATCGCCTCTGGGATAACCTAAAGAAATGTATTTTTGAGATCTCTTCAGTGGAAATCCTGGGCCAACTTCTGCTCTTCCAAGGGGTGCCTGAGCCTACATCCCTAGAAAGCCTTCAGAAATGGGCTACCTCTTTTGGAAACAGGAATTTCACAGCATTAAGGTGACATCTGAGGTAGAGTCAGAGGGACAAGATGGAGCCACCATACTTTTACAGCACCCACTAGTAACCCGACTCTGCCCCTCATGGGATGAATGAAAGGGGGCGGAAAGAAGCTTCTTCCCCAGCACTTCAAGGAGCATGGAAGTGCCCTGTAGCCCCAAACACTGAACTTTTGGTAAACTGTCGCTTAGTCCTCATGCCAAAATGAGACTTCCCTACTCCCTCCCTTGGAGTTGACAATACCCTGGGATCCGCTTGATTTTACTTTGCATCAGTTGTGAAGGTGGGAAGCTACCTTCCTGGGATTTGCAGAGAACCCCTGGCAAGTGTGTAGGAAGCTTCACCTGATTCCTCACATCCTGTTATTAAAGAACCTATAGTTTTGGGCTGCCATCGAATACAGAAATGAGCTCAAGTTGTATCATGGGAGATCTAATGTCCACATAGGATGCATTTTTATGCAGGAAATGGTTAATAGGACACCCAGAAAACTCTTCTTCGGACTGGGAGTGGAGCAAAAAGATAGTTCGTTCTTAAAATATTTTTATCAGCAGGGAATGGATTTAGTCTAAATGTAGAGAAAGAGAAAACATGAATTAGACCAACTATTAATACCAAAATTTTCCATCAACCTTCATGGTGTTGCTATCTCTTAAAATAAAAAGCCATTTGTGGCCCAAAGTTGGTCAGCACCAATACCTATGGGTCATGCTAAAAACAGAAGTGAACCTAACTTCCTGAAAGCATGCTACATACATTTTATATAGCTAGATCATATGGGGGGAAATGAGCATGTCTATTATTAAAAAGGAAAACCCAAGTGTTAGAACACTAATTTGGAGCAGGAAGATTATGCAAGACAAATTCTGAACATGAAAACAATAATTCTCCCTGGAGCAGGAAAATAATTTAATAGAGTTCAATGTATTAACAAACCTGTGGTCAAATGTTAAAAAGGAAAATCCAGCCAGTGATAATATGGAAGACCCAAAGGGAATATTCATATTCGAGCTATAAATCATTCGGATACAGATAATCCAGAGCACTTGCTATAGAGCTTAGAGCAGTAACAGAAGTCACTGAAAGAAAAAGAGAAGGAAAATATTTAGAGAGATTCCTCTTGCCACAAAGTGGGCATCTGTGTTTTTTTATTCTAAATTAAAACACACATTAAAACTTTAGGCATGCTAGAGGTTTCTCAGGGTATAGTAGCGTTGTTACTCCTCCAAAGAAGGCACTGCAGAGTTTGAAGCTGTCAGTGTTGCATATGCAAAGACCCTTGATAAGTCTCATTTTGGAAAGAGAAGTTCAAGAAGGAATGTAGAAAGTTAACTAATTGTTTGAACAATTATTCAAAATAGCACCTCTTATATACAAGACATTGTGTTGGGGAAGTTTGTGGGCTTTCAAAAGGGGCTAGAGGAAATGAGGCAGAATTACTGAGAAGCAAGCTGGTCGGTGATGCAGGCCATCCATACAGTTGAACCTAAGAGCTATCAGAGTGTGGAGCTGATTATGTCTGGCTTTGCATTGCAGGTTGTCTTAGCGTGGGGTTAGGGTGTGAGTACGTGTAGTTTACTGAAGAGGTGATCCTGTGAAGTACACTGAGCAGGTCGGGAGATGAGACAAGGAAGGGAGGAAAGTCAGTAAATTAGTGGTTAATAAGTTGGTTACCACTATGGGCGCCTGGGTGCTATCCCAGTCTATGGAACAGTCCTCAGAATTGTCCCTCCATGGGGCAAGAACACCAAGATAAGTACCCATCTACTCCCACCCCTCATTGGTTGAGGGTTCACAGGCCCATTGTGCAAGCACTGGGGAGGCTGAAGTCACAGACTGACTGAGTCATCCTGGCCCCTTGGTCATTTGGTGCTTGCTCTGTGCCGAAGGCACTCTGGTGGGAATTGACATTGAGACACATACGGGTAGGCTGAGGCATTTACACTTCATCTGAAGGCACTGTGCAGTCATTGAGAGCTGTCTGGAGCCGGCGAGTTGCCTACTCAAAGCAGTGCTTCTCCGGGTTGTCTCCGAACCCAAACTGGGACCCCTACAATGTTGTGTGATGTGGCTCCTGATTTCTCTGCCCCATTCAGGTATTGGGGGCTCTTCGTCCTGGGGCTGAGACCTCAGGAACACAGCCTCCCCACTGTGTCTTACCAGTAGTCACATGCACTGAGGCTAGACATTTTCTGAGTGACAAATCTACTTTATTCTAGACGTGCAGATACCTATGGGAACAAACTGTGTAGAGGGGGACACTTATGGGCCCATGGAGTATACCCAGGGTACAGCCCTGAGCAGCTTACAGTTTCCTTTAATTTATCTCTTTCCTCAACAAGAAAGGTTTCCAGACATCAAATTCTGCCTCTTTTTACCAAGGGATGTCTCCTGTGGGCGTTTCCAGCCCCTTCCCCATCTCTACCCTCACACAGACTCCTAAGTGACATGCTGCCTTCCCCTCTGTGCCACCAGAGGAGGTTAGAGATCTCTTCAGCTTCTCTTTTCCTGACCCTGCCTGGGGCAGCGCCTTCCCTGGCAATCTGAGCAGAAGGTCCTTCCAGAACTTGAGTTTTCACTGAGCTAATTTTTGTCATTTTCAGGCTTCCATCTGGACTCCTAAAGTTTCCATTTCGCTTGTTAAGATCCTGAAGCCATTATGGCTTTAAGCAAATGTTTGCCAAACAGAACCTATGATCTAGGGACCAACAGATGGAGACGTCCTTCTTGTTTTCTCAATAGAAATGAACTTGACACACAGCTCAATTTAAATCAGCAGACATTTGTGGAGAATCTTGCATGTGCCAGATACTCTTTTAGAGTTGGGAATAGTGTAAGCATAAGAATGCTTTCAGTATCGAGGAAGACTTTCACTTGAAGTTGCTTTTTAAATATAAGGAAATTCACTACTACACAACAGAGGTAGGACTGTTCCAGGTGTGGTTCAGGGCTCTGGCTCCACTTCTCTGAAATTCACTTGGTTCTTATATCCTTCATGTGTTTTGTCATTAGACTACCTCCCCTGCATGACTATAGGACATTTGCAGAAGTTCTATATGTCACATTTAGGCATGATAATGTCTAAAAATAGAAATGAGACTTTTGTTCTTCATTCATATTTTCAGAAGTGAGGAAACCATTCCCAAAAGCTCTCTAGAAGTGTGTTCCCTTCACATATTATTGGCCAGAATTGTGTAACATGTCTATGCCCAAAACCAATCCCTGGAAAGGGGAATGGGATTATATGACTGGTTTGGACCAATCAAGATGTACTGAGGCCAACCCCTAAAGCATGTGGCCATGTGAAAAAGCCATGTGAAAAATGGTGGTTGCTGGCTCACTGCAGGGGTCAGGGGTCAGAGTAGGCATCTCTCTCTCTGGCAGCAGGAGGAAGATGGTGGTGGAGCCATCTGGGAGAAAACATGTGGGCTGCTGCTGCCATGGAATTTCAGTACCAATAATGGCAGAATGGACTGGATGCATTCTCCTGAGGCCCAACAAGCTTCAGATCTACGTTTGAATGGATGCAACCTTGAAAGAAATGACTAGTAAAAGAAGTCTACCCAGAACCTAGAAAGAGGGGCATATACTTCAATGTTGTAATTGTTTTTACAGATCTTAAAAGACCTGGCCATCAAGTAAAAAAGATTGGTAGTGTCATGTCTAGCAGAAAGGGAACTTATGATTCATGAAGCTGCAGTCACAGAAGTTCAAAATAGGAGGTTATTTGGATATAGCAAAAACTCCTCCAAATCAGACACTACCCCCTTCAGGGCACATGAGACCATATAACATTTTATTTACTATCTCTTGAATTTATTTTTCACTCATGATTAATATAATAATTATTATATTATATTATTAATGTAATAGTCATAATAATGACTACTACCATTAAGGCTTTAAACTCTAAACAAATTATACATTTGGTTGTGTGATGGTATGAATTTTAATAGAATTCCAAGCCCTTCTGTAAAATACAAAGAAAAGTACTTAGTAGTCTGTGTAAAACTGTGTTGTTGAATGTATGTGTGCAGTTAAAAAACTGGTGGATCCCTGAATAAAATCAGGGTTCTTTAAGGAGGGATTAAGATGTGTATGTGTGTGTGGAAGTCGGATTGGATGTTGGTAAGGCAATCAGCAGAGTTGGATAGAAGGTTGATTTGGTGCCTTTTCAAATAGGATTGGTCAATCCTTATAGTTTCCTATTGCTTACAAATATTTTTAAGCTTGTTTTTTATTTTTCTTCAAGTAAAATAAGAATCGTGACTGATAATTCCAACATCTGAAGTCTTTTTTTAAGGAAAGACTGAGGTTTCTTCTGTTACATCTGCTGGCTCTCCTTCATGGTGCCATCCTTCCTCGTGTGTTCAGTTGTGTGCTTCTGATTTCCATTAAAAACTTATTTGAGGGAATTGTTTTGAAGGCTAGGAAGAAGGAGAGCTCCTCCAAAAAGTATGTGCATTTCCTTTTGCCAGTGCCCTGGGAAACTACCAGCCCAATATTAAATTGAATTCACAGTTTAAAGAAAATTTGGAAATTTTTTACTTTTAAGTAAAACATTCTAAAGCACAGAGCCCCCTCATCAAAGCTTGCTCGGGACTAAGAGTACTACTGGTTGGAATGAACATCTTTGTGTATATTAAATTTGCACGGATTAAGGCAGGATTAGAGTTTAGGCAGTGACCTTAAGCTAGGAGCTAAAATTGTCAGGAAAGGTGCAGAATGACCTGGAGGTCTGAACATGAAATCGACATTTAAAACTAGTGGGTAGGGCTTCCCTGGTGGTGCAGTGGTTGGAGTCTGCCTGCCGATGCAGGGGACGCGGGTTCGTGCCCCGGTCCGGGAAGATCCCACATGCCACGGAGCGGCTGGGCCCGTGAGCCATGGCCGCTGAGCCTGCGCATCCGGAGCCTGTGCTCCGCAACGGGAGAGGCCACAACAGTGAGAGGCCCACATACTGCTAAACAAACAAACAAACAAACAAAAAACTAGTGGGTGATATAGCACAGGGAACTATATTCAATATCTTGTAATAACCTGTAATAGAAAAGAATCTGAAAAAGAACATATATACATGTACACGAATCACAAACATATATACATGTACACCTGGAACTAACACAACATTGTAAATTAACTATACTTCAATTAAAAAAAAGTAATGGGTGAAATAACCTGTTGGGGTGAGATTTAAAGCTGTAGGTTTTAGGGAGAAGGGATGAAGAATGTTTTGAAGCAGCAATGAGGAACAAGAAAGACATCACCTTCCTACCTCCTGATGGTGATATAAGAACTGGAGAAGGAAAAAACAGCCATCACTTGAGAGGGCTGCAGGGGAGCAGCCTCCTAGGGGGAGAACGAGGCTTCCATGAGAGCCTGAAGTGAAGGGAACATTCAGAGAAGAGGCTGAGGATAAAGGACATTTTGCTAATGGTGGATTGTGCGTTCCATAAGGCCTAGTCAAGGGTTTCAGGAATTGGGTAGGGAGAAAAGGACAAAATACAGGATGTGCTGAGCCTTATGAGCTTTAGGATGTAGGGGAGAGAAGTGCACTTGGAATTCTGGGGCTGCTTGTGACAGGCTTTAAGGGCTTAATGAGATTAATATTAGGTTCAAGACACAGAGTGTTGGGAAAGCTCTGAGTATTGGGCGGTGAGAAGGGTGGGTGTCTGTGCCTCGCTCTTGATTCCTGATCATGAAAGTAAGGAAAGGTGTGGCCATGCTGCAAGGGTGTGAGGCTCTCTCTAGACCCCAGTTCTGGAAGCTAGGTGTTACTTTGAGCTTGCAGGGGCATCATATAGAACTAGCGCTCCATGGCACAGCCTTTGGAAAACGTTGCTCTGGTTACTAAAAGGGGAAAGGGGACTAATATTTATTCTTTGGCCACTATGTGCTAGGCACTGTGCTTCTTGAATATGGTATCAAATTTAATCACCATGGCTTCTGTACTTAGTATGAATTAACTGTATTGAACCCATTTTGTATATGTGAGGACAGATCTTTGATGCTCCTTAGGTGTCTTTATTAGCTTGCTTTCTAGCATCACAAGCACCCACTACACAGAGGAATAAAATTCCTGATTTGTAGGTGTGTAGTGACTTTAGAACACTGGGATTCTGTGGGGACAAGGCACGTGTCCCCTTTACCCTTTATCAGCTCCTGCAAGGCAAGTGTTTTAAGGAGAGAAACATATCCTTATAATGGAGGCATGAAGAAGACTGTTCTGAGTGCCTGATCCAATAGGCCTGGGGCCAAGGGATGCACCAGGTGAGACCCAGTAAGGAGGACGGCCCTGGAGGGCAAGCCAAGGAACCTCTGCACACCATCACTGTGAGCAAATGTGTGTTGTGCTCCAGAGACACAACATGAAAATACTTTCCTCCAACACAACCTGGTCTTAAATTAGCCATTTCCTGCAAACACACAATCAGGAATTTTCCTGTAGGAGCTATTATCTTCAAGTTCATCAAGACATGAAAACTCAGCAGCAAGAAAATTTATACACTCCTTTAAATATCTTCCATGGGCAGCACAGGGGAATGATTTAAAGGAGAGAGAGCATAACACAGAGCCTGTTGATCATTTTTAAGATTTGTTTCATAGTTTTCTGAACTATCACTGGAGAAATAATCCATTATACTGTGACATTTGGGGGGAAGTTCTCAAGAGGTTATCCACTTGGGAACCCAATGAATTTCCAGCACATTTTGCAGTTGAGAGCTCAGAATTATATATATATATACACATATAATATGTAGGCGATCTGGGAAGATTTATGATTTTTAAAAATTTAAAAATTTTATTTCCAATGCTGGATTTATAGGCACTCCCATAAGGCATATTTTCCTTCTCATGGTAACAACAATAATTTTAGCCTACATAATTAAATAATTTGTTAATGTAGAAGGATCCATGGTATACAAATGAGTATGATCTTCAGGTTGCCTGACCACTTTTCAGCAGCACACATGGTAGCAAACTGCAGTCTTTTTTTTTTTACATCTTTATTGGAGTCTAATTGCTTTACAATGGTGTGTTACTTTCTGCTTTATAACAAAGTGAATCAGCTGTACATATACATATATCCCCATATCTCCTCCTTCTTGCGTCTCCCTCCCACCCTCCCTATCCCACCCCTCTAGGTGGTCACAAAGCACTGAGCTGATCTCCCTGTGCTATGCAGCTGCTTCCCACTAGCTATCTGTTTTACATTTGGTAGTGTATGTCCATGCCACTCTCTTCGTCCCAGCTTACCCTTCCCCCTCCTCGTGTCCTCAAGTCCATTCTCTACGTCTGTGTCTTTATTCCTGTCCTGCCCCTAGGTTCTTCAGAACCTATTTTTTTTTTAGATTCCATATATATGTGTTAGCATACGGTATTTGTTTTTCTCTTTCTGACTTACTTCACTCTGTATGACAGACTCTAGGTCCTCACTACAAATAACTCAATTTCGTTTCTTTTAATGGGTGAGTAATATTCCATTGTGTATATGTACCACATCTTCTTTATCCATTCATCTGTTGATGGACACTTAGGTTGCTTCCATGTCCTGGCTATTGTAAATAGAGCTGTGATGAACATTTTGGTACATGACTCTTTTTGAATTGTGGTTTTCTCAGGGTATATGCCCAGAAGCAAACTGCGAAGTCTTTAACCAAAACAAGACCCAGTCAGGCTTTCAAAGAGCAGTGCAGCAAGTGTAGGTTCCATGGGACACGGGAATCATAATTTAAATTCTAGAGTGCCCAAAATGGAGAGAAGGGAAAGTTACAGGCCAAGGATTGTATTTTCTTCCTTCCATAGTATCAGGCATAGTGGCACAAACCAAGCCGGAAAGCTCACATTGCAACACTGATCAGGGTGAACCGCCTCATTCCCACCACCCTCTCTGGGCAGCAGGCTGCCCAAGGTGCCAGATACCTCCTTCTCCCCGTACATGTACATGTAATATTTATATTTATACCCACACGTCCGTCCATTCAATCATCCAGGCATATTTACACGAATAGAACACACTGGGAGATAGTGAGAGAGAGAGAGAGAGAGAGAGAGTGAGAGAGAGAGAGTGTGTGTGTGTGTGTCTGTGTGTGTGTGTGACCCACGGCAGCCTGCATAGGCACTGCGCTTTGTCTCGCTTCGGGGCACCCGTCATCCGAGCAGTGATCGCGGGGAAGGCACCTGCCTGTGCGGCCGCTTCCCACCCGGCTTGGGTTCCGCGTGAGCGCGGAGCTGGCTGGGTCGGGGACTAGGGGAGGCCCCCTTCCCGCAGCGTCTAGGTGGCAGCGCGGGAGGTGGTGCTGAGGGGGCTGTGAGCGTGGGAAGGAGGAAGGGGCGGCGGCGCCAGGCCCGCGGGGGGCAACGCCCTCTCTTGCCGCTGCGAGGTGGCCACGCCAGCCTTGGGTGTGGCCTCTTCGAGGCAGGTTTCTCCCGAGCCGCTGAACCCAACCGCTTTGAAATGGGGGAAGCTCCAGCTGGGGTCTCCAGCACTGCGAGGGGCGAAATGTTCCTAAAAATACAAAATTCCCTTGGCTATTTAAAAAGAAAATTTTATAAGGTAGTTTCCCCCCAAAAGGCCATTTCAAATGTCTGCTTGGGAGTCCGGCTATCTGGCCCTACTTGGCATTGGGGTGACGCGAGGCGCCAGGCAAAGTTTCCACCTGTCTGCTCCTGCTGCGCCCCAAGGCTTGCCTCGACTTGTCTGTCAGCGTGGCGGTGGGGAGGAGGAATAGGCAACCTCGCCCAGCCTGGGGGCTCCCAGGAAGCCGAGTCAAAGTTAACAGGTCAGCCCCAGGCCCAGAAATAGGAGGCAAATCCTTTTGCCCCTGGCACTAGCCGGGTCCAGCACTCAGAATTCCTTGTTGTCCCACGGGACAGACTCGAAGCGCCGCCCGCGGGTGCGCAATGCATAGTCACACCCAGTGACTAATTAAGAACTGGGGCCCTTTCCATCATTCTGTTGCGAACTCGGAGCCCTGACTTCTCCAAAAGTACCAGCGACTTGAGGGTGGCCCTACCCACCCCCATCCCGCGCAGCTGCAGCGCCTCGCACCCAGACTTCCCGGGGCGCGTCAGCCCACCCCGCAGCAAATCATGCGTAGCTCGCGCCTCCCACGCGCGCAGTGACTCCCTCCCTGCGCGCCGCTAGTACTCGCGCCACGCCGTCTCCGGGCACTGCAGCACCGCGGGGGCGGAGGCGAGGCGGCGGCGGCGGAGGAGGTCCGCAGAGTGCGAGCCCCGAGCCACTTTCTCGCCCCTCCTCTCGCCGCTGACCCGCTCGGAGGAGTCACCACTCCGTGCGCTGCAGGAGAGAGCGGCAGAAGGAGGCGGCCCCGAGGAGCGAGCCCGAGCGGCGGCCGCCGCTGAAGCGCTGACACCATCCTGGGCAGGGGGTCCCCGGCGACTGGAGCGGTGAGTGAGGGACCCCGGCAGCGTTGGCGGGTTTTCCCTACGCTACTTTATTTCCTTTCCGGACCCGCTGGCCGGGCGCTGCAGCCTGGGGAACTTTTCGTAGCTTTTTAGAAGAGCAACTTTGCCCCACCTGCCCCCGGGGAAGGGGTTGCAGGTGCCAGGTGCTGCCCGGCCGGGCGCCTTCGCTGGAGCAGGACCGAGGAAGTCTGGGGTAAAGCAGATGGAGTGACCCCCGGTTGCCCGGGGTAGGTCAGGGGATGCGGGTGCACTTTATCCCAGATCCCCGGGGGAGGCAGGTAGGCAGCCGCGGGGATGTGGGGGCCACGCTCGCCTTCTGTAGGGACCTCCACCATCCTTTGCTTGCGTGGTTCGACGGTCAGGGGGAGGCTGATTTAAAACAAGCAGCTCCTAAACCCTGGCCGGCTACGCGACCTGTATCCCCACCCAGCCTTGGGCTCAACTTTTAGCCGGGAATCCCTTTGCAGACGTGTGGGTGGCGGGAGGGCGAAAGCAGCCGCAGTAGGCTCTGCGGGAGCCTAAAAGAAACATCGGGGATTTAAAAACTATTCCACATAAATCCCCGAAGCCCCTGCCTAGCGTCTACGAGAGCACAAGCGAGGGATGGAGAGCAGGGAAACCCGCGGGGCTGTTTGTGAGTGTCTGCGCTTGCCTGCATTACGCCTTCATTCAGTAATAACCTATTGACCGCCTACTGTGGCCAGGCACAGCGAAATAGACTCACTGGCTTGAGGCTCAGCTGGGAGAGGGGCCATCACCCGTAAACTAACTATCCAAGTGATTTCAGGTGGTGAGGAGGGCTGTGGAGGTGATCACCCAACCCAATTGACCCTTTCTCTTGGCGGGCTCTTTCCCCTCCTCCTGGGTTCTAGAACTGGGAAGACTTTTTTCTCGAGTGCCTAGGGGACCGCCCCGGGCTGGGCCCACTAGGACTGCGGAATATGGTGATGAACTTGGCAGGGGGCAGCAGGCACCTCGCCGCAGATGCAGAACTCAGAGCCTTAGTGTGGGCGTGCGGGGACCTTAAGCGCCCGGCGCGCGGAGGCGGAGAGGGAGGGCTGAGTCCCAGGGGCTGGAGGTGCTGCCTGGAAGGCTGGAGCCGGGGTCGGGGGGAGGTGGAGCGTGGGTGGTGGGGTAGGGGAGGGCGTTAGCGTCAACGGCTACGTGTGCGAGTGATGCAAATGCAGACCCGGGGGCGGGGGCGGGGGCGGAGGATGGGGAGGCGCCGGAGTCTCGGTCCGGGAGCGCGCGCGTGTGCGTCAAAGGCTCTCGGGTGATGGATGCCCTGCAGCGCACCCGGCACGGACAGCCGCGACCCGGCGCGGCGTGGGGGTGGGGACGGGAGGGCAGGGCGGGACCCGGCAGACTGCTGCGGGGGCGGGCGGCGGCGGCGGCGGCGGCGCCGGGCGGCTACCGAAGCCCCGCCGGGCCGGGGCTGCGGGTGGGCAGGAGGCTCCGCAGTGCGCCGCAGTGCCGGGAAGGCGCCGCAGCGGCCGGGCGCTCCCCGGGGGACCGAAAAGATGGGGCGTCTTTCAGGGCGCCACCACAGGAATTCCCTGATGGTCTCCCCTCTCCTTGGACCTCCTCCCTTCATTCTTAGCTGACTGACAGCGCTAGAAAGAAAGTTGTTTCAGTTTATTTATTTTTATTTATTTATTTTTTTGCGGTACGCGGGCCTCTCACTGTTGTGGCCTCTCCCGTTGCGGAGCACAGGCTCCGGATGCGCAGGCTCAGCGGCCATGGCTCACGGGCCTAGCCGCTCCGTGGCATGTGGGATCCTCCCGGACTGGGACATGAACCCGTATCCCCTGCATCGGCAGGCGGACTCTCAACCACTGCGCCACCAGGGAAGCCCGTTTCAGTTTAATTCTGATCCTTAATCCTGGAGGAGGATTTGGCATTAATCTCTTTGACATCCACTCATTTTCAGTGGCACGTTCCGAAAGGCCTCGTGCTCGCGGCAAGTTTTCATGTGAAAGCTTCGATGTTGAGGTTCTTGAGATATCGTAAGGCTAATCCATTCCTTCGCCATTCTTCAGGAGTTTTGTCAGGAGGCCTGGCCTCTAAGTGGAGCTGAGAAAGGCTTGCAAAACGATGTGTCGCATTCCTCCTTTATAACCTAAAAATATGTTAAAAACAGTACTACAAATGCATTCCGTGGTAGAGAATAAAAAGCCCAATCCATGTTTCATTCTATATATTAACAAAAAAGAAGGACCCTACTTTCTGGAAACCTAATGGCAGAGGTTTTTCTACTGGTTTTCCTGAATGAGCCTAAGTCTGCCGTACGTGTGGCAAAGGGAACGCAGGGGGATAGTGGGGTGGGGTTAAGGGAGGAAGGAGGAAAAGCAGTTATTAAAGAGCCCACAGACAAAGATCCTGGTCTCATTTTCCCAAGTATTATGTTATGTCACCTTAGGTTATGGGCAAGTGACTTACCCTCTTGGGTTCATCCTCCCTGTTTGAGAAATGTGAAAAATAGCTGAGACTAGCTCTTATTAAAAAGTTGTTTTGGGGACAAAAGAGTCTCAGAGAGTTTTGGACATACAGATTCTCTATGAATGGAAAATATTATGAAACAAAGTCCCTTTAAGGAGAAAGAAAACACTTATCTTTTAAAAAAAATTCTGGAGACTTCCTTGGGCACTGTTCCTTTAATGAAACTTGGCCTTCAATGCCAGCAAATGCAGACAATAGACTTTTCCTAGCAGTCTAATATAAAATCAAATGCCATTAGCTGCTGGCTGTCTGGAGAAGGTGGGTGGGGGAGAAGCTCTGGATTACATCTGAATGTTTTTGGTGATGTGGTAGAGAAATCAAATTTATTTTTCATGACCCAGTGACATTTAAAAGTAGCTTCTCTGGTGTGAGCGGCAGACTAGCTGACAAGCTTTTAGGTAAAAATCCTACTCATTATTAATGCTGTCATATTCCGTAAGTGTGGAAGGTCCCTCAGAGAACAGGATGCAGTTTCCACCCTCAAGGCGATTACCGCAAAAGGCATCAAAATCTGCAGTATATTACGTGACCACGAGTACCAGAAAATCCATTTCCTATAATTAGGGATATTAGCTCTTCTTCTGAGGGAAACTTGTTGATGACATATTTCATGAATGAAAACATCTGATGTGTCAAAATGCCTTCCTAAGCAGATCACTATGTTGTTTTTCATGTTACTCATGATGGTAGATTTCTGTGGACTAAAAGTTAAAATGTCCTTTTTATTTTCTGTGGCTGCATCAGGGGAAGATCTGTGATTCACCAGTGCTTCTTGGCTCTATGATGCTGAAGTTTCGGTCTGAGCCATGGTTTACAACATGTATATCATTGCTCGTTTAACACAAACTCATCATTTAGATGAAGTCTGTTTGTAAACCTAGGAGAGGCAGTTCCTCACCCCCAGCCCGCTCATGCAGTTTTGGTCCAACGTTGATAAATTATTTTGGGTTTTGCTTTTTAAATTCCAGCTCTATTGAGCAGCCATTGCAAAATGTTGCAGTGGACAGAACTCGAAGCTTCTTTCTTTTTGACACAGCTGAAATAACAATGGAAGATGAAGTTACTGTTTTAATTCTGGCTGAAAAGATGTAAGAGGGTATAAAGACACCATTTAGTTTTATCACAAACACCCCTTGTAATTAGGAAGGGTCAGTAGTGGTTGCATATCACGATGGCTTCCCTTATTGGGACGAAGTGAACAAAATGAAATGGATGGAGGGGGTGAATTGGATGGTTTGGTCCTTTCTGGTGCTAATATTCTTTTCCTCTGTGAAATACAGAAATATATGATGAGTTATAGTTTAAATTTGAACTTTTCTTATAAATAGAATATAAGAAATGTTTTTGATTAACTCATACTGAAATTTTACATGGGGCTATGGGCTTTGTTTTTGTAGCGTAATTAGTCTATTAGATTTTGTATTATGCCATGAGGGGTATGAGTTAAATGTTTTTAAAAGACCAAATTTGAAAAATAATAATCTCAGCTTGACATAAAGTGGATATTCAGATCAATTTAATGTGACAACATTGTAAATGTTTTCTCTTGACTACCTAATGCACACCATGCCTGCTGTATCTTTTCCTGTGAACCGTATGTAATAGAAATGATTAAGACCAGACACTGAGAACTATATTGATGGCTTTTAGTCTTCTTATAGCACTTGGGCCCTCTTACAGTTCAAGAGCACAATGAGATTTATGACAAGTTAGACTAAGTGCTTTCTCCTGTCATTTGCCACTGTTTGAAAATCTTATGAACTAGAATCCTAGAATAGCTTAATAGATCAGGGCTCTCAAATAGTCATGTGTATCATACTTTCCAGGGGAGCTTGTTCAAATGGAGGTCTCTGAGCCCCATCCTAGACATTCTAAATGAGTGGTTTCATGGGTGGGCCCGGAGTATGCTGTTTATCAGGCTCTGCCATGTGGGTTGGATGCTGTCGTTTGGGGACCACAGTTGTAGGAACACTTGAACTAGTACTGGGCAGTGCAGCAAGGACCCAGAATGCATGGGCTTTCTAAGCTCTGTTGTTCTCTTTGATATTTGTGGACTATCTACCTGAAGCTCTCAGAGAAATCACATTCTAGCTGACAAGGAGGATTCAAGATGGCTAACTTCTTTGGTAAGTCAGAGGCAGAGTGAGTGAGGCAGGGGTTTGGGAAGGACTCTGTGGAGACAGATGGGCCTAGGCAGAGCAAGCATCGTATGTAACCGGTCAGTCCAGTGGCATAAAGACTGAAAACCTTAGCCTTCACAGCCTTCAGGGCTCTAGGGGGTCTGGCCCCAGCTCACCTCCGTAACCTCATGTTACATAACCCCCAAAGCTCTCCCATCCTAGCAACTTCAAACATCAGTCTTCAGCTCCCATGGCAACCTTATCACCTGCTCCAACATGCCTTTGTCACGTTAATGCTTTATGTAACTCAGATTTTAGTCCAGTCTTCTCTTTCTGGGGAAGCCTCCCAAACCTCTTTTGTGAGGTTAAAATTCCCTCTCCCATCACAGTGTACTTTTCCTTATATATAAGGTTGTCAGAGAAAAAGAGAATGTTCAGTTAAATCTGAATTCACTTTTAACATAAATGTCTCAAATATTGCATGAGACATATTTATATTAAAACATGATTTACTGTTTATATGAAATTTAAATTTATCTGGGCATCCTGTATTTTTATTTGCTAAATCTGGCAACTCTGCTTATAAAGCTCATTAATTTTACCATTTCCCTTTTTTAAAAAAATGAGATTCTTTCATTAATATCTATCTCTCCTGACTAAACCGTTAAGCTCCAGGAGGCCAAGGACAGGATTAGAGGGAGGTGGCTGTTTGGTTTTGCTGTTTTCTCCCCAGTGTCTAAAGAGCTCAGTAAATGCTGTCAGATGAATTAATGAGCTGTTTGAGAAAAATGGTGTAACCATAGACAAGTTTCTTAACCTCTCAGAGCCTTAATTTCTCCAGCTGTGAAAAGGTCATTTTTATATCCACTTCTTAGGATTGTGTGTGAAAGTTAAATAGGGAAAATATACATAAAGCGCCTAGCATGTTGCTTTGTAGGCACTGTGCATTAAAAGGTGCCTTTTCTCTTCTCCTAACGTTTGTCTTGTAAAGTGAAAGGATTCCATTTTAATGTAGGAAATCTACTTCCTTTTTATTATAATGCAATCCTGAATGCTTCTGGAATATTTACCAAATGCACAGTACTCTGGAGATTCAGCTATGCAGTTATAGCGGTGCACCCATCTGTGGAATGGTGACTCCTGAGGCTGGCTTCATGGGCCTGTGGCATGTGCAGTCACACAGGGTCTCACACTTGGAAGGGCCTTTTGTTTGATTTATGCTCTGCCTTCACCTTTTGAAATTCGTTGAACAAGGTCCCCCGTTTTCCTTTTGCATTGGACCTTGCCAGTTATGTTGTGGATCCTGGTAACCTATGCACATTTGCATTTAGCACATGCATCGGGAGCATTATATTTCGTCTTCATAATGACCCTGGCAGCTCTCATTACTCAGAGAACTTGTGATTTTCCCCAGATACGTGGCTTATAATTGACTGAACCAATGTCCTTTGCACTGTCTTCACCTGATTACGACCACCCCATGTGTCCACACCTTTGACTGAGCATCAGAAACTTTGGAAGAACTAGCCTTAGGTCTCCTATTCTTAGGTCACCTCCGTGGGCCTTCCCTCCCCATAGCTGCTCCTGCGATTGCTGAAACAGGATCTTGAAGTTTCAGGTCTGCCTTTGTAGGAAAATCAGGACCACCAGCAGTTGTTTTAGATACTATCTCCTCCAATATTCAGGTTTTTAAATCTGCAGGTTCACCCAAGATAAATAGTGATCTTGGAAGGTTGAAATTTTACTAAGAGAAATATCCGAGATGTTTGTTCTTTGCTCTAAATTACTCAGATGAGTCACATAGCACTGGAGCCTCTGCAGGAGGGAACAGCCATGCATTTTGGCAATGGGTAGAGAAGGTGACCCACTTTGTCATTTCAAGCTCTGACTAGCCTGTTTTAAAATATACTCATCTTAATATTACTTTTTAATAGTTCTAAGCATGCCCTGTTTTTCTTTATGACATTTTTGTGCTTATGTGTGTTTGTAGTTAAGAAGTGACTCCAGTGATTCCATGGGGCCATTCTCAAGTTTGCCCTCATACTGTTATTATTTTTAACACGTGACAGCATGCCCCCAGTTCTTGCACATTAAACACAGAAGGAGCTGCATTGAACACACAAATAATTTAAGCATAAAGATTATTATTTTTGGAAGTATCCAATTAAATCTGCAGCCTGGGTTTCCTATTGGCCACATCAGTGTAGAGGTAGAATTATAGACCCACAGTAGCCTCTACAGTCATTTCTCCAGTTCTGTTCCTCCCCCAGTTGTGGATTCCCAGCCTTCTTTAAAGATTTCTCACTGTTTCTTTGATTCCTCACTGTTTCTTTGGATCCTTAGGGGTCACTCCTGCAGTCCTTGTCCCTAGTTCCCTGCAGCAACATCACTACAGTGCTGCCAAACCTGCTTCCCTTTGCCCAGGACGTCCTGGCTCCAGTACTGTAGACTCTGCTGATGCCACCATGCACTCTTAATGTCCCTGGGGAGCTTAGAGAATGTGTGAATGCTGGGGGGCTGGTGAAAGGACACTTCAAGTGACACAGTGTCCTGTATTCACATTTACTTGTCCCTGCTGATGCTGGCCCATTGTCCTAGGATTATAAATAGTGGGTCTGAAATTGCCTTTCGCTTGGGGTGAGCCCTTTCCTGGGAGACGTCTTAGTCCCTCCCTTTTAGACATACTAAGAGGTATCAGAATATTCAGATAAATCATCAGAACTTTGGAAGGATGTTCATGGCATCATTATTTGCAATAGTGAAAAATTAGAAACAACCTAAGTGCTCATCAGAGGATGTTTACATCAGTTACAGTGCATTTAAATAATGAAATATTACACAGCCATTGAAACGAATGAGGTGAAGCTATACGTACTGGAACTATTTTGAAGATATGTTATTAGTTAAAAATAGAGAAGTTTATTAACCAGAATATTTGTTATGTCTCTATTAAAAAATTAAGGTACGTTAAAAAGTCTGGAAGGATGAAGACCAAACTATTTGGGGTAAAAGATGGAGAGGACCTGACACTTTTACTTGATACATTTCTCAATCATTTGAGTTTTCAACAATAAGCACATATTACTTTTATAATTAAGGCATCAGTAAAGGTGGTGAAAGTTAATTTCAAGATGTCCCTGTGATGCTATTTCTCAAATGTATTTAATAAATATAAATATGTCTCAATTAATTTTTAAGTGGTAGAAAGCAATGCCAGTTTCTCCTGTGGATACTTTTCTAGTCCATAATATCAGTAAGGTAATCAAAGTTGTGAGAACATAAATTAGTTATGTTCCATAAAAACTATTTTCATTTTGAATGAAAAAAGGCAGATACCTATAAACGTTTGATACAATGGCCCTTGAGAATGACTGCTCATTGCTGACCTAGGTTGTTAAAGCTGAGGACCTCCCTCCTCCCGCCACCTCTGTTCTCAGTAAGTCTTACGTGTCCAATAGCTGTCATAAGCCTATATTAATAGGCTGCATGTTTTGTTTTGAGGGACATTATTTATTCTACTGTGACTGTGTATTTGATGGGACTGGAGACTGGCAGTTTTTTGTTTGTTTGTTTGTTTTTTTCTGTGGTACGCAGGCCTCTCACTGTTGTGGCCTCTCCCGTTGCGGAGCACAGGCTCCGGACGCGCAGGCTCAGCGGCCATGGCTCACGGGCCCAGCCGCTCCGCGGCATGTGGGATCTTCCCGGACCAGGGCACGAACCCGTGTCCCCTGCATCGGCAGGCGAACTCTCAACCACTGCGCCACCAGGGAAGCCCAATTGACAGTTCTTTTATCTTCTCTTCTCGTGGACCTGGAATGTCTTCCCTCCCACCACCTCTCCTCCTCCCCTTCCCAACATCTGCACATTGGTCCATGGAAAAGGCTCCTACCCGTCCTCCAAGCCTCAGCTTAAAACTCACTTTTCATGACCCTCCATGGCAGAGTTCGGGCCCCTTTCTCTGACTCTCCCAGTCCCCTTGCAGCCACACTGAAGGAGTGCTTTTCACGCTGTGTTATTGTGGCCTCTCTACAGGAGCTTTCCTGAGTCCCTTGGCTCAGGAGTCCCTAGACTGAGTCCCTTGAACTTCAAGGGAAGAGGCCAAGTCACTGGGATCTTTGTAACGCCTGGCGCTGGACACATAGAGGCTAAAACCCTTTTAAATTATTTTAAAATCTTTTTTATGGCAGTGTAATACACAGAGAGAAAAGTGCACATATTAAAAGCGAATAGCTGAATTGATCTTTATAAACTGAGCGCATCTCTTTAACCAGCACCCAGATCATGAAGGAGATTATTCCCAGTGCCCCAGAAGCCCCTTGCATGTCCCTTCCAGTCATAACCCCTTCTGCTATCCTGACTTCAGTCCTCTGGAGGCGTCTAACACAGCTCTCCCTGTCCTGCCCAGATGCCCATTTTATTCATGCCCATCGTCTGGGAAACTGCTTGCCAGAGCCTTACCCCTGCCAGTGGACATGAGCATGTCATGGCTATGCTGTCTCTAGATGCCCAAACTCCCACTTCACAACATGCCATAGTCAGAGAAAATGGTCCCTAATTTGTTCCACACTACTAGCTACAGGACAGCTCTGCCTGTGACCCAAGTCTAGGTCCCTCATGGACAGTTCTGTCATTTGATCTCCACTTTCATCAGATTGGATAAGGTTCCTTCTGTTTCTAACGTGCTGAAATTTCATATGAATGTGTATAGAATTTAATGCTTTTAAGCCTCTGATTAATTACAAAATCATTTTTTTACATCTTTATTGAAGTATAATTGCTTTACAGTGGTGTGTTAGTTTCTGCTTTATAACAAAGTGAATCAGTTATACATATATGTTCCCATATCTCTTCCCTCTTGCGTCTCCCTCCCTCCCACCCTCCCTATCCCACCCCTCTAGGTGGTCACAAAGCACTGAGCTGGTTTCTGTTTCTTCTTGTGTCAGTTTTGGTAAGCTGCATTGAAAAAAAAATTTTTTTTTAATTTTATCCAGATTGTCAAATTTATTGCATAGTTACTTATAATCACTGCTTTGTTTTTATTTTGTGAACTCTGTGATTCTTGTATCTAATTGTATTTTCTTCATTGCTTTGACTAGTTAAAAGCTTAGTCAATTTTTTTGTGTAGATTCTAGAAACTTTATGGAGTCATGTGGTGTTATATGAAGATCTTAAAAAATATATATGAATTATTTGAAATGCATCCCTATGTCATTTGAACCTGTAATCATTGCCTGTGGTTATATGTAATTTAAAAAACTCATTATTTTTTCTATTTAACATTGAATAACCCTAAAAATTCAGAACATTAGTAAGTAGAGTGACAGATATATTTAATTACTTCTAAAAATGTCTAAATGTTAGAAGCCAAGTTTGTAGAAGATACCAGTTCCTTTGAAGGCAAAAATGTTGACAAAAATCAAATACCCATGAGCCTTCGGTGGGCCTACTGGTTATTTAATGCTATCCGTGTTTATAATCTGAAAGGGTAAATGAACCACGATTTGAATTTTGATGACGGGTTTTATTTTGTGACATCCATGGGCCTTAATCAATCCTCATTTCATCTCTGCCTGCCTTTACGTGAATCTGTCAGACTGTGGCAGACTTTACCTATTCTGTCCTTCAAGGTGATTGTAGGAGAGTGAGCTCCTGAGATACCTGTTGGTGTGGTTCGTGTAGGACTCTCCCAATTCCCAGTGACTCATACAGCTAGTGACTCAGCATTGTGTGTTTATATAGCACCAATTAACGTCTACCTTTTCCCTAGATCCCACCCAGTCCTTCTTTTTCCCAGTGTCCACCTGTTCCCTGTCCAGCATCATGAATTTCTCATTGACTTTTCTATTTCTCCTTTAACCATACTTGCCCCTACTGCCTGTGCTGGTGGGCAGGTATTTGCCAGACATTTATTACTATGTCATGCTGCCTTACCACCACTCTAAAAGTTAGTAACTGAAAGCAATGATCATTTCTTTTCACCCATGCATCTGTAGATTGGCTTGGGGCTGGCTGATCTAGGTTGCACTTTGCTGGGTTTTCTCTAAGTTGCAGATTAGGTTCAGGTTTTTAATCCTCCTTGGAACAATTGGCTATCCAGTTCATATGTTTTTGCATGGAGATGGCAGAAGTATGAGAAAGGTGAGTGGAAACTTGTGATGCCTCTTAAGGTAGGCTCTGAACCTTGTCCCTTCAGCCCACATTCCATTGACCAAAGACAGAATACACAGGACAGTTACATATAACAAAGCACTGGCTCACATACTGTACAACTTTCCAGTGTCTTAATAGATACCCATTTAGGTGAAAATTTTGTTTCTATTACTTTAAGCTGAGACCTTTTTTCTGTTTTATATATAAACACAAGTTTTTTTTTGTTTTTGTTTTTGTTTTTTTGCGGTACACGGGCCTCTCACTGTTGTGGCCTCTTGCATTGCGGAGCACAGGCTCCGGACGTGCAGGCTCAGTGGCCATGGCTCACGGGCCCAGCCGCTCTGTGGCATGTGGGATCTTCCCAGACCGGGGCACGAACCTGTGTCCCCTGCATCGGCAGGCGGACTCTCAACCACCACGCCAGGGAAGCCCAAACACAAGTATTTTTATATAGTTTTTATATACAGGAGTCAAACTGCTTATAAATCAAGGGAAGATTTTATTTTGTGTTTTTTTTTTGTGGTACGCAGGCCTCTCACTGTTCTGGCCTCTCCCATTGTGGAGCACAGGCTCTGGACACGCAGGCTCAGCGGCCATGGCTCACGGGCCCAGCCGCTCCGTGGCATGTGGGATCTTCCCAGACCGGGGCACGAACCTGTGTCCCCTGCATCGGCAGGTGGACTCTCAACCACTGCGCCACCAGGGAAGCCCTTTATTTTGTTTTATTTAAAATCTTACCAAGAGTTGTTCATCATTTCCAAACATCACATCACCAGTAGTAACAAAACACTAGTTGTGATATTTAAGTTGCTAATAAGCTCACCTATATTTGTCTTCATTGGTGGTTTTTGCATTCATGGTGATTCTACATTTAGAAGCAAGCATCTCTTGGGACTTCCCTGGTGGTCCAGTGGGTAAGATTCCATGCTCCCAATGCAGGGGGCCCTGGTTCGATCCCTGGCTGGGGAAATAGATCCTGCATGCATGCCACAACTAAAGATCCCGCATGCTGCAACTAAGACCTGGCACAGCCAATAAATAAATAAATAAATACTAAAAAAATAAAGAAAGAAGCAAGCATCTCTTGTCTTCATTTTATATTCTAAAGTTGTTACACTGGGACATTTACATATTTTTAAACATTATTATTTGTTTGATTTCGCCTTATTACTGTTAGGATATTATATAGGTATTTTAAATTTATGTGTGCAGATAGGTTATTTCATCTGAAAATTATTTAATAAGGCATTGCAAAATATATGGTGTTAGTAGGCGCTGTTGGACTGCTCTAAATTCTCTATATTAGCACTATGTGTAATAAGCCAATTTATATTCGGGGGTGGGAAGGGGCAGGTTGTAACACAGGGAGGGCTCTTCCATCTTAGCACCGTGCCTGAAGGGAACATGCGCCTTCTGTGACAGTTGTCACATTACTCTCTAGCAGTGTTTGTGAAGGGTGGTGAGTGTGAGCTGGACCTGCCTACAGAAATGGCGTGTCCATAGAGAATAGACAAGCCTTTTTCATAGTTCTGCTTCTGAGGCTCACCCTAAATTCAGGCAGTCTGGGGATTTGGACTGTGAAGGCACCGAGTTTTTACTGTGCCGCTGTAATCTTGACCAGTGATGGGCAAGACCAGGGGAGGCTTAGAGGAGAGAAGAAACAGACAGGTGTGTTCCGAGATGGCTGTTCCAACAACCGTGGGGGATGCCCAGTAGGAATCTGGTGGTTCCTTTCTAACCCTGTGTTAAAAATACTATTATTTTCTGAGGCCATGGCCAGACAATAGATCCTGTGGGAGTCCCCTGCCAGAGTCTTCTGTGTGTGAGAGTGGGAGCCTCTGAATTGCTTCCAGAAGAGACTGACAAAAGAGGGAGTGAAAACTTGGTGACCTGTTTTGGTCCATAGGTCAAAGGTATGAATATTTTCCGATCAACTGAAATTGATGTAAGGGTAATTCAGAAGGACTAAATCAGAAGATGTGGAAAAAGCGACGCAGGACTGGATGATATATGCCGCTCTGCGTGCCTTTTACTCTAGAGTTGGAATATTGATAAGGGCATCACACTCTATCTATGGCGAGCAGAGGACATGTTGTTGGAGCAGACCTCATTTACTGATAAATACATTACAGCTAATTGTTTTCCCAAGCGTTCATTACTGTGAACCTGAGTATGTAATGATCGTGTCTGCCTTTTGGAATACAGATGTGTGTGCACAAGAAGGTTTGATTACATCCAAAGGCAGTAAGTTAAAAAAAAAAAAAATCCAAACCTGTAAAGGTTAACATACACTTCCCAGCAAATCTGAGGAGAAAACCAATGATTAATATAATTGAATGTGAGACCCAGGAGCACAGGCCATCTTATACTTGCAGCTTTATTTAACATCAGGAGGATGATGTGATTCTTCTTAAGGGCTGCTACTAATGAATCCTACTAGCCATGGAAGATTTGGAGGCATTTGAGCTCCACCTAAATTACACACTGATGTGGCTTGAGCCAAGATTAAAAAGATGTTTTGGGACAAATAATTAATTCATTTACTCCCAACTTCTTGGCATTATACACTCCCTTATTATTACCGTATTACACAGTGCTGTGTTGATGACCACATCAGACATTTGGTGTAGCATCGTATTCCATTTAATAAAGCTCCTAAATAAGATGGAGAATAATGGTTCATGCTATGTCCAATTGCTGGCTTAGAATTTTTTTCCACTTAGTAGATGGTTTTGGAACTGGGTACTGCAAAATTTAAAAAATCAGACGATGAACTATCTTTGCCTAAGATTAAAATGCAATAAAGTGTGGATCTGAGCTCTTGGGGCTCCCAGAGGTGCTTTTTTTTTTTTTTTTTTTTTTTTGCGGTACGCGGGCCTCTCACTACTGTGGCCTCTCCCGCTGCGGAGCACAGGCTCCAGACGCGTAGGCTCAGCAGCCATGGCTCACGGGCCCAGCCGCTCTGCGGCATGTGGGATCTTCCCAGACCGGGGCACGAACCCATGTGCCCTGCATCGGCAGGTGGACTCTCAACCACTGCGCCACCAGGGAAGCCCCCAGAGGTGCTTTTGAGGTTACTTCTGCACCTCCTGCTGGCCGTGTTAGCTGGTATATGTGTGTCTCTTGAGGGAGTGTGTGTGTGTGTGTGTGTGTGTGTGTGTGTGTGTGTGTGTGTCTCCATTTCCTCTTGCCCAGTGGTGATGGGTTGTGACATCTTCACTCAGGAAACCATGACAATGTTAAGTGCCTTCTCAGGGTCTTCTGATCTTATTGTGCTTTTCTGCTTGGAGGGGTTTCCTCCTTCTCATGAAAGATATCTAATCGCTGATTTTCAGTCTGGCTGACAGATGACAACACAAAATGCCCTTTCATAACAGTTTTCACCGTCTCTTTGTCATTTCTCAGTGGCAGCATTGGGAATCAGGATGTCCAGTTTCTTAATGTGACAGCTTGTCACGGCAGCCACTGCACTCGTCCTTAGCCTGAAGGCTATTTGGGTTTATATTCAAAAGAGTTCAGCTTACCTTCTAGTAATAGTGAGAGGGATTTATGATGATCTTTTCTGATCATGTGAGATTTTCCCTCTTTTCACTCAAGCTGAATCTTTCATTCAAAATTTCAAACTTAATTCTGAGAACCAGGGTGTATTTGTGTGTATATGTTCCTTAGCTTAACAGATTTCTCATGTCTTAGAAGTGATAAAATTGGGAGTTGGGGATCAGATATGAATTCTGACTCTTAGTTGAATTTTTTAAATGTGCTAAAAGTCTTAAAATGTATAGCTCTTTCAGCAGATTGGCCATAATATTTTATTTGTAAAATGCTCAGTGAATATTTATAATGTCAATCAACTGTAAAATCAGCAAATGTTTATTAGCTTTGTTAAATATTAGGATAATAAGAAAAGGAGGTGCTTTAGATAAATCATGGCATTTATTATTTAGTCCTGATTTTAGAAAAGCTGCCTTTTACCTCAACTGGAGGTCAAGCTTGGATATTTATTTATTTGTTTATTACCTCAAAAGCTACAATATGCTAAATGAAATAAATGCAGGTTCACAGTATGTAATGGAAACTAGCATCAAAACTATGTTTAATCCAATTTAGCCCCAGTAATTGCCCTTAAAGCATACTCTTCCTTATGAGATTCTAAAAGGTACTGGAGTTTATCTGGAGGTAAGAAAACAGATAAGTTATTTAAGTATTTAAAAGGGTAAATGCACAAAAGATGGTGCCTACCTTTTCTTAACAGGAAACAGGAGAAAATAGACTTGAGTAGAAAATTGAATGAAATAGAAATTTCAATTCAATTTCAGTCAACAAATCGATCATCTCCCTTGTGCAGGGGATATGCTATGCTCATTAGGAAAAATGAGATGTGATGTCAAACATACAGACCTTGGAGGGATGGCTCTGACAAGTTACATAGACGTCCTGTAAAACAAACAGTGGGAGTCCAATGAAAGCAGTCCTAAACTCCATGGTGGTTTTAAGGCAGCAGAAGGATATTTGCCTAAGGCAGGGTTTCTCAATCTCAGCACTACTGATATTTGGGCCAAATAATTCTCTTTTGTGAGTGACTGTGCTGTGCATTTTAGGGTGGTTAGCAGCATCCCTGGCTTCTACCCACTAGACGCCAGTAGTATTTTCCTCTCCAGTTGTCAAAACCAAAAACATCTCCAAACATTGCCAGACATCTCAGGGTAGGAGTAGAGGGCGTTGGAAATCACCCTTGTTGAGAACTATGGACTTAAGGAGAAAAGAAAACCTTCAGAAGCCATTGTTTTTGAGATGAATCTTGAAGGACAGGTGGGATTTTATCAGGCAGAGAGGGAGACGCAAGGTGTTTGAGGTAGAGGTAGCGCATACTGGGGGCAGGTGGGGAGTGGCAAGTGATCCTGTGGATCTGGGAGAGAGGCTTGTGAGGGCCAGAATGTCAGCAGTGGTGGGAGATTGAGCTGCAAGGGTGAGTAGGACTCCTTGAAGGTCAAAGGCAGCAGTTTGGGCTCAATTTGAGCAGGGAATTATGGTTATTAGAACTATACATTTAGCAAGGTGAATTTGAAATCAGGTGTGCAATGGCTTAGAGTAGGAAGAGGCTTGAGGTAGAGATGCCAGTTAGGAGTGGTCAATTTCAGTTACTTCATATAGATGAACGCCCGTTCTTCACTCATTCTGTGAGTTAGCCTGCAGGTATTTATTGCACCTGTACTAAGTGCTAGGCCCTGATCCAGCTCCTGGAGTTAGAACAGAGAACAAAAGCAGATAAAGTCCCTATTCTCTTGGAACTTACATCCCAGAGTGGGAGAAGAGAGACAATAAGCAAAAATGAAACTGTCAAAATAATCTTACAATGCTGTCTAAACCCTATGAAGACATTAAACAGTTGATGTGATCATCAGTGATTGGAAAGTCTGCTAATATTAGTGATAAAAACTTATTATTACAATGAACTAAGACATGCTAACAATTTTGTTGCAAAGAAATTGCATTTACATCATTGTTTACTAGAAAGTTCATCCCTAGGTGGCTAAAAATAGAGGTAAAATAGAATATTTCGTCCCTGTTGACATATGAAAGTATCTGTTACGAAGACTATTTCTTTGTAAAATTAATCCTTGGAAAAGGATTTTACTTGCACGGCCACTGGCACAGTGGGCAATTCCTTTGAAAACACTGGACAGATTATAAGGGAAGAAGAAAGAAAGAAGGCTACTAACATTTGCTGGGTTCCTAGCACACGCCAGCCATGCTTCTAGACATTTGTTATTGCGTTTTTATCGTGTCCTAAGTCCTGGGCGCCATTATCTCTCACTTGGAATAATGCAGCAGCTTGCTAACAGGCCCTTAACATTTGCTGAGTTCCCAGCACATGCCAGCCAGGCAGTTGTTATTTAGTTTTTATCATACCCTGAATCCCGGCCACCATCATCTCTCCCTTGGAATAATGCAATAGCTTCCTAACAGGTCCTTTGGCCTTCAGTTTTGTCCCTTTTCAATTCTTTATTCAGAATGACCTTTGTAAAACGCAAAAAGACCATGTCCATTTCATATTAAAAGTCTCCAGTGGCTCCCCATGGCCTTGAGTTCAATTAGCAAGTTCTTACTAGGGCCACAGTGAACTACCTTAGGTCCTGGTGGCACCATGCTCTCCCTGTCCCTCCTCTGAGCCTTTCACCTGTCTGGAGGCTCTCGCCTTCACCCTTCACCCCACAGCTCGCCTAGCTAACTCTCACACATCCTTCAAAACTCACCTAAAGGTAGCTTCCTTAGGGAAGTGTTAACCTGATCTTCCCAGGTCCAGTTTAGACGCCCTTTCAACATGCAGCCGAACCACCTTCTCCTTATCCAGTGACAACACTTGCTGCTGTTTGTGAATGCTCATTTCCTTGCCTTGATTCTTGAAGGTTTATCCTTGTGGACCTAGCAGGTGACCCAGGGCCTGGCACAATCAAGGAATATTTGTGGAATGAATCAGTAGAGGGCAGTGCATTTTAGAAATGAACCTGCCCGAAGCTCAGAGAGCATATGTTACTTGCTCAAGGTCACAGAACTGTAAATAATGGATTCATACCTGTGGGGCTTCAGATTTCAGGTTCTCTGCATATACCAGGGGAGTCTGTGTATTCTGTGGAGCTCCGTAAGAGCATTATAGAGACTCTTTGGCTTAGATGGTTTACTTGTAGCCTTGCTGAGAGGTGTTCAATAAATGTTCATTATTAATCAAACGGGAAACAAGACCCTGACTTTAAGCAGTCTCTTTCATCGATGTGCTTCTGTGATTATCACCAGCCTAGGGCTGCCGAGGCTTGGGTCCTCTGTGTTCATAGCCAATGGAAGCTTAGCATTTGGAAGATCTGGATTTTGTTTTTCATTTGTTTGACTCAATATTCTGTTAGACATTTACACAAGTGCTTTTTGTTACAGCACCTGGTATGCTTCATTCCCTGTCCCTTCCAATTCTGTTATAATGTCAGTCTGCAAAACCATATAAGGTTGTGTGAGGAAGCTGTGGAGTATGTAAAAATGCATAGTTGAAACCACAGAAATATTCACTATGTTGTCTAATGGATTTGTAAAATTACAGCACCTTTGATTCATTATCTACCATTCTTTGTTTAGTCCTCATGCCTATTTATAGTCACTGAAACACAAAGTAGAGAGGAATTTTGTGGTATTATTCACCTGCATCTAAGCTCATTCATAATTTCATGACTTTAGTAAACAGCAGCATGTTCTTCTCAGACATGTAGGAATTTAGAGAACAATTACAAAGCAAAATGTTTCAAATAGTATAATGCTGAAATTCCCTTTGAATTTTAATGCCCCTCTGGTATGTATCTTAAATGGGTGTGTAATGATTGTAGCAAAGAAACCTAAAGTTCTTTTCTTTCAAATCTGGGCTAATCTCTGGAGTTCTTGCCATAACCACTTCTGCCAGCCTAGATGGGTTTGCATGTCAGCCTGTGACTTATAAGCTTCTTCACTGGGTAGGTGTACCCTCTTCTAGCAATATGCTAACTACTATAGTAAGTTGGATTAATAGACTAATAATAATAGCAAATATTTATTATTGTCTGGGTGCTCTTTGTTATAGCACCTAGACTATTTTCGTACACAATCTCATTTAACCCTCACAGTTCTATGAGATTGGTACAACTAAATTCTAATGTGCTTTCTGGTGATTTCTACTAAACATTTGAGGAAGAAATAACGCCAATGCTGCCTGAGCTCTTCCAGAATATAGCAAAGGTGGATACACTTCCCAAGTCATTTTATGAGGCCGACATTCCCCTCCTACTAAAACTAGACAAAGAGAAGCTTCAGACCCGTATCCTTCATAGACAAAAATATCTCCAACAAAATACTAGCAAATTGAATCCAGAAAGTTATAAAAAGAATAATATATCATATGACCATGTTTATTCTGGTAACACAGTGCTGTTTCAACATTCGAAAATCAGTCAATGTAAATTATCATATCAACAGTCTAATAGATGCAGAAAAAGTATTGGACAAAATTTAGCATCCATTTATGATTTTTTTAAAAACTCTCAGCAGACTCCGAATAAAAGGGAACTTCCTTATAAAAGACATCTACAAAAACTTACACTTAAGATAATCCTTAATGATGGAAGGTTGAGTGCTTTTCCATTAACACTGGGAACTAGACAAGGATGTCTGCTTTAACCACACATAGTCACAATTATATTAGAAGCCATAGCCAGTGAAAAAAGTAAGAAAAAGAAATAAAAAGCATGTTATAGGAAAGGAAGAAATAGAACTGCCTGTTAACAGATGATATAGTTATCTACATGGAAAGTACCAAAGAATCCACACAAAAAGCTACTAGAACTAATATACAAAAGTCAGTTGTATCATTAAGTATGAGCAATAAACGGTTGGCAATTCAAATTTAAGAAAACAGTACCATTTATAATAGCACACAAAAAGAAATACTTAGTTATAAATCTAGCAAAATATGTTCAATATCTTTATGCTGAAAACCACAAAGCACTGATGAATGAAATCAAAGATCTAAATGGAAAGCTATACTGTGTTCATGGATTGGAACACTCAATATAATAAAGCTATCCATTTCCCTCAAACTAATCTATAGATTCAATGCATCCCAATCAAAACTCCAGGTAGATTTTTTAAAAAATATATGAATCAACAAGCTGTCTCTAAAATGTATGTGGAAAGACAAAGGAACTAGAATAACCAAAACAACTTTGAAAAAGAACAAAGTTGGAGGATTCATATTGCCTGACTTCAAGACTTACTCTAAAGCTATAAAAATCAACAAAGTGTTGATTTGTCATATAGACATATAGAAGATTGGCAGAAGAATAAAGAGTCTAGAAATAGATCCATACACATATGATCAATTAATATTTGTAAGAGGTACAGAGACAATTCAGTGGAGAAAGAATAGTTTTTTTAAACAAATGTACACAAATCTTTGGACATTTATGGGCAAAAAACACCCCAAGCCCTTGATCCATACCTTACAGTATGAACAAAAGTTAATTACAAGTGGATCATATAAGTAATTGTAAAACATAAAATTATAAATATTCTCTGAAAATTCTCATAATAGAAAATGCTTGTGATTTGGGGTTAGGAAAGTATTTCTTCAATACGAAATCAAAAGCATTGTCTATTAAAAAAATCTTGATAAATTTGATTTTATCAAAATTAAGAACTTCTGTTCAGACACTATCAAGAAAATAAAAAGAGAAGCCATAGGCTGGGTGAATATATTTGCAAAACTTTTATCCAATAAGGGACTTGTATGCATAATGTATAAATAACTCTCAAAACTTAGAAATTAGAGAACAATCCCATTTAAAATAAATGGGCAAGTCCATTCTCTATGTCTGCGTCTTTATTCCTGCTAGTGGGAAGCAGCCGCATAGCACAGGGAGATCAGCTCGGTGCTTTGTGTCCACCTAGAGGGGTGGGATAAGGAGGGTGGGAGGGAGACACAAGAGGGAGGAGATATGGGGGTATATGTATATGTATAGCTGATTCACTTTATTATACAGCAGAAACTAACACACCATTGTAAAGCAATTACACTCCAATAAAGATGTTAAAAATAAATGGACAAGATATTTCAACAGACACTTCACCAAAGAAGAGTTGTGGATGGCAAATGAGCACAAGGAAAGATGTTCAATGTCATTTCTCATTAAGGAAATGCAAATTATAACTACATATGTGCCTGTTGTTCATTTCACATACACAGATGGGAACTTATTATAACATTTTCATTCATGGGAGATTAGAACAGGTATGGATCAAGGTTCATACATACTAGAATGACTAAAAAAGACAAACTGACAATACTTAGTGCTGGCAAAGATGCAGAACACTTGGAACTCTTATAACATTGCTGGTGGAAATGCAACAGATACTTTGGAAAAAAGTTTGGCAGTTTTTTATAAAATTTAGCATCTCTATACAATCCATTGGTCCCCATCCTTCATATTTACCCAAGTGAAATAAAAGCTTATGTTCACACACAAAAAAACTGTATGTGAATGTTTATATAGGCTTTCTTCATATCTTCAAGAGTTGGAAACAACACAGATGTGTTTCAGGTGGCGAATGGATAAACAAATTGTGGTTCATCTGTACAATGGAATACTACTCATTAATAAAAAAGAAAAGGAGCAAACTACTGATAAATGTAACAAAGATGAATCTCAAATGCATTATACAAAGTGGAAGCAGCCAGATACAGAAGCTCCATACTGTGTGATTATATGACATTCTGGAAATGGCCAAAAATGGTTGCCAGGGGCTGAAGTTAGGGGAAAGGTTGACTACAGATGGGCTTGGGATGTTTGTGGTAGAACTGTTCTAGGTCTTGATCGTGATGTGTGGTGTGTTTGTCAAAACTTGCAGAACTCTAATATACTCAAAAGGGTGAGTTTTATTGTATATAAATTATGTCTTAACGAAAGATTTTAAAACAATGTGTCTCCTCTCCAAGTTGTTCTTCCACATAATCTAGATTTGTTTCTGACTTGGTGTCCCTGCCCTTAGCACCTCCTATCCTGGTCTTCAGTAACTGACTTTCTTCCTGGTGCCCCCCTACCCCACTGCCCTCTGGATGGACTCTAGTTCCTGACAATTGACCCAGGCTCCACCAAGCACTGTCCTCCTCTGATCAGTTGGGCAGAATTGACTTCCCCAGAGCTAATTCCTAGCAAACCCATGTTTTGATCTCATTACACTCTGCCCCGCAGCCAGCGAATGGCAGTTTCTTACTCCTCACCTGCCTATCTAGAAGAGGATAGAGTCTTTCCACCTTTTTTCCTTGGCATTTGTTTGCTTCCACAGGCTCACCCAAGCCACTGAATGATAGTGTCCAGTTTTCTTGTTCTTTATCTAGGTTTCTAGTGTACACAGTGTGCCTATTGTCCATTTAGCACATACAGGGAGGGAAATTTATTGAATGGTGTTTTCATTCATGGGAGACTAAAGCTGAGATTCTAATAGTTCTGATAGTTCCAAATCATGCCCTTTCGGCAACACCATAAACATATATTAAGCGTAAAATAAATAAACGTACCTATTCTTTTTCAAATTCTTTTCCCATTTAGGTTGTTACATTATATTGAGCAGAATTCCCTGTGCTATACAGTAGGTCCTTGATACATGTATATGTGTGACTGAATCACTTTGCTGTACACCTGAAACTAACACAACATTGTTAATCAGCTATACTTCAATATAAAATAGAAAGTTAAATAAAATAAAATAAATAAAAAACAGATGAAGGGCTTCCCTTGTGGCGCAGTGGTTGAGAGTCCGCCTGCCGATGCAGGGGACGCAGGTTCGTGCCCTGGTCCGGGAGGATCCCACATGCCGCGGAGCGGCTGGGCCCGTGAGCCATGGCCGCTGAGCCTGCGCGTCCGGAGCCTGTGCTCCACAACGGGAGAGGCCACAACAGTGAGAGGCCTGCGTACCACAAAAAAAAAAAAAAAAAAAAAAAAAATTCATGGTAATCAGATAACACTGATAACCATACATGCTAGATTTAGTAGTTAGGTAATACAAGTCAAAAGTAGAGAGCTTTTTTTGAGATCCTCGATGCTAGCTTTCTCATTAACAGATGGAGAAAATGGACCAAAGCTGTTGAAACAATTGCTCAAAGCTATGTAACTAGTTAATTACAAAGATGGTCTTGGAATCCAGGCTTCTTCATTCACAGTTGAATGCTGGTTTTATATTGTCTTTTCTTTGTTTTTATTCTGTATTGTATGTTTTTAAATAATCAGGAAAGTAGCATGATTTATGAATTTTACTTTAAGGAAGAATGAAAAATATTTCCCCCCTCAAGTCAATGAGATATCAAGGATGCATCTAGGGCTCTAAAATGTACACTGAGTTTGCTCTAGATTTACCAAAACAACTTCTCTCTACTACTTTTACTTGCTTCTGTCACCCTCTGAAGAGACAGACTAAGAAAACATAAGCACCTGCTTTCAATCATCCATGGACTTTGTACTGAAATTACAGAAGTGGAGGAAAAAGGGAGGGAAGTGAATTTTCATTTTCTTCTAAGCTTGTTGCCTGATTTTCCTTGGTAGCCTCTCTATGTAGTCTCTGGTTGGCCTTAGGAATAGGTTCCTTTCCAAGGTGACTTTAACTCATTTGCAATCACCAAAATAAAATGCAGCAGAGGGAGGGACAGGGTTTCTGGTGGCTGTGGGTAGCACTGAGAGCATTTGGTAGATGAACACGTGTATGATGACTGTTAACTGTTATAACATCAGTCAGAATCAGCTGAGCCCTGTTGGAAAGGAGCTAGCCAAAGTGCTGAAATGCCTGGCCAGTCCAACAAAAAGCCCTAGAACTGCACTTTCTGAACTTATACGATCATGGAACAATTGAAGCTAAATCCAGTGGGCAATTATCAATTCTCATTTTTCTTTACCGAACAGCAACTTGTGACACAGTTGACCATTCCCTCCTTGTGCCAGTTAAGATATTGCCTCTCAGCCCCAAACCTACCTTTCTATGATTATGTTTGAGATGCTGGAGGTGAAACTGCAAAGTAGATTTCTGAGATGGCTCCTTGTTAGGCTCTGCATAGGGGATGCTAGAGGGAGCCTGGGAGGCTACAGGAGAAAGATGGACTTGCTCCTTCTCATCTGCTTCCCATGGGTTTCCTGTCTGCATGTGGTTCTTGTGAGTGTCACGGCTTAGAAAAGCCTCTTCACCCCAGATGTGACAGTGCCTTCCTGTTGTTGCATATGATTCCAGTTTGCCATTTTCCCAGCACTTGAAGAACCTGCCTGTACTGGATTGACTACTATCCCTTCAAAATTCATGTCTCCCAAGAACCTCAGAATGGGACCTGTTTGGAAATAGAGTTTTTGCAGATGTAATTAGTTAAGATGAGGTTATATTGGATTAGAGTGGGCCCTAAGCCTGATGACTAGTGTCCTTATCAGAAGGCCATGTGAAGACTGAGGCAGAGATTGGAGTGATGTGCCTTCAAGCTAAGGAACGGCAAGGATTGCTGGCAACCACCAGAAGTTAGGAGAGGCATGGAACAGATTTCCCCTCAGAGCCTTTAGGGGGACCATGGCCCTGCTGACACCTTGATTTAAGGTTTCAAGCCTCCAGACTGTGAGAGGATAAATTTCTGCTGTCTTAAGCCACCAGGTTTGTATGACAACAAACAATTTGTATGACAATTTGTATGAAAGCCCTGGAAAACTAATACACCACCTCTTCATAGCCCTCTCAATGACATAAGCACCAGATGGCTGATAGCCTCTTCTAGAAAAGCATTCCCAGACTCATGGGGTCCCTCTTTTGAGCTCAGAAAAACCAGCACCCAGCTGAGCAGCCCCTGCCTCTCAGGGGACTGAACTCAGCTCTGTGGGACCCTTCCTTTAAACTTATTTAATAATTTAAACCTCATTCTTTGTTCCCCCAGCCCTAGAGGTGGTAGTTTTTTTTTTTTTTTGCAGTTTCTACCTTCATGATACCTTAGAGTTCTCTTTTCACCCTCTTTGTTACCTGGTTAGCAATTTTATAATTATTTACATTAAACTCAGTTCATTCTCCTGGCTGATACACATGACCCTGACACTCTCATCATTAATTTCCTATAAAATTACACCCTCCTGGACCTCCTCCTGCCACGTAGCTTACTCCTCAGTCCACTCTGCTGGTTATCCTCTTCTTTCCAACCTCATAACCTTCCAGTGATCCAAGGTACAATTCTTCCCTCTCTTCTCTCTTTCCTACCTACACTCACTCTCTTGGTGGTCTCATCCATTCCTGTGGCTTTAAAACCCTCCTAAATGCTGTTGACTCCCCAATGTATATAACTCGGATCCAGACCAATGTCCCTGAACTTCAACTACGTACTCAACATCTTTGTTGGATGTCTAATCCGTACATTAAATTTAGATTGTCCAAAAACTGAATTCTTGATCCCTTCTCCCCACCCACCACCAAAATCTGCTCCTGCAGCCTACCCCATCTCAGATTATGGGAAATCCATCCTTCGCCTTGCTCTTTTCCCTCTCATACCACACATCAGGAAGTCTCTACTTTCAAATTATATCCAGAATATGACATTTCTTAATACCTCTGCTGCCACCCCAACCCCTGTCTGAACCACCTGAATTACTGACGTAGCTTCCCACGTGGTCTCTACTTCTACTCTTGTCCTGTAGAGCCCATTCTTAGCATAGAAGCCAGAGAAATCTCTTAAAAGGAAGTCAGGGACTTCCCTGGTGGTCCAGCGGTAAAGAATCCGCCTTCCAATGCAGGGGACGCGGGTTCGATCCCTGGTTGGGGAGCTAAGATCCCACATGCCACGGGGCAACTAAGCCTGTGCACTGCAACTACTGAGCACGCGCGCCCTGGAGCCGGCGCGCCATAACTAGAGAGAGAAAACCCACATGCCAATGAGAGAGAAGCTCACTCACCACAACTAGAGAGAAACCCGCGCGCTGCAACGAAAGATCCCACGTGCCGCAACTAGACCTGAAGCAGCAAAAAAAAAAAAAAAAAAAAAAAAAAAAAAAAAAAAAGGATAAAGGGAGGGAGGAAGGAAGGAAGGAAGGAAGAAAGAAAGATCATTTCCCTTCTCTGCTCAAATTCCTGCAATGGTCCTCATCATACTCAGAGTAAAAGCCAAAGTCTTTGCAAATGGCCATGAGGCTTTACATTATCTGACCCTTTGTTATCTTTCTGAGTTCATCCCCCACTCTTCTAACACTGTTCCAAGCACACTGGCCTCCTTGCTGTTCCTCTAATACACCAAGCATTATCCTGACTTAGGGATTTCGTTCTGTCTTCTCTTCCCTGAGCATTCTTTCTCTGTATAACTTCTTGGGTGACTCTCACCTCCCTTAATTCATTGCCCAGATCTCATCTCAGTGAGGCCTACCCTGAGTTTCCTAATTATTACTACAACCTTCCCCTCCCTGCTCTCAATTCCCCTTACCTTGCTCTTTATTTTTCATATGATAGATTAGCTTCTAATAAACCACATGATTTATATTTGTATGTTTATTGTGTTTCTCCCCATGCTAGCATGAAAACCCCCCATGGAAGGGATCTTGCTTGTCATTGTTGCATCCTGGGTGCCTAGAACAGTGCCTGACACATAGGAGAAAGTCAGTGAATATCTGCTGAATGTTAAAAGAATGAATGTATTCCCAGATCACCAATAGAAGCTCAAGAAATGTGATACACACTGGGTTAAAGTAGACCACAAAGGGCTTCCCTGGTGGTGCAGTGGTTGAGAGTCCGCCTGCCGATGCAAGGGACGCGGGTTTGTGCCCCAGTCCGGGAAGATCCCACATGCCGCGGAGCAGCTGGGCCCGTGAGCCATGGCCGCTGAGCCTGCGCATCCAGAGCCTGTGCTCCGCAACAGGAGAGGCCACAGCAGTGAGAGGCCTGTGTACCGCAAAAAAAAAAAAAAAAAAAAAAAAAAATAGACCACAAAAATGAGAACATGCAAAAATTAAACACTGCCAGAAATGACCAAATAATCCAATGGAAAAATAAATACTTCCAATATTAGGCTTCTTAAGAAAATCAATAAATGATCCAACATGACATCAGTAACAAGTTTTGAAGTATCTAATTCAAGAGCAACAGAGTGTTGCAAGATGTGAGGATTATAAACTTTTTGCTTAATCCCAACAATGAGACCTTGTTGCTTTTGTGAATTCTAAATGTGTAATTTATAATAACACCTATTAATATTTCTCTGACATACTGAACCCATTTAGAAAATGCTGCCGTAGAGTAATGAACTGGCACAAGAGTCAGATTTTGTGTATACACATTTAGATATAACATGCAAATAGTACCTTATAGTTTTCAGATTATTTTTAATTGCACCTTCACTTGGTACTATGTTTGCCAGTTAAGAATTGATTACATAAGATATATGAGGAGTACTTGAAGACCCGTAAAGGAAAAATTTTCTCAAAAGAATTAATTTTTTACAGTGTTTTTTAAGACCAGCCATTTAAAAATAATGTTTAATTCTTGAATTCAGTAAAATAGCTACAGATCCTTTTAAACTTTACATTACACCTAAGCATGCAAAAACCACATCTCAAGAAAAGATCACTCACATTTAGTCTACACAACACAGTAGGCAAATGTTGAAGATATTTGTTTTACAGGATTCTTTTTTGGAAGTGTTTATCTACACTGAGCATAGGGAACATTTTTTAAGGGCCACTGATCCATGATTGGCAGAGGGTGAGACTCAACAACAAATCATGTGATGTGAAAGCAACTTAAGAATTTTTTAAAGTATTTAGAAGGCATTTTAAAAAATACTTGCTTTTTAAATTTTATTTATTTATTTATTTATTGGCTGTGTTGGGTCTTCGTTTCTGTGCGAGGGCTTTCTCTAGTTGCAGCGAGCGGGGGCCACTCTTCATCGCGGTGCGCGGGCCTCTTCACTATCGCGGCCTCTCGTTGTGGAGCACAGGCTCCAGACGCGCAGGCTCAGCAGCTGTGGCTCGCAGGCCCAGCAGCTGTGGCTCGCAGGCCCAGTTGCTCCACGGCATGTGGAATCTTCCCAGACCAGGGCTCGAACCCGTGTCCCCTGCATTGGCAGGCAGACTCTCAACCACTGCGCCACCAGGGAAGCCCCAATACTTGCTTTTTAAGAAGTAATAACAAAGACATATAATTAAACAGTAATATGAGAATACTAAAGTAACTTCTGTTCCATAATGTGGTCAGTTACAAGGGAGTGATGTCTCCCATGTAGGGATAAAGGAGGACATAAAGAGAGGGACTGAGAAAAAAAACATTTGCAAGAGTCACATTGAGGGGCAATGATAGGAATATGGGAGCAGGGCGTCTCCAGTTCAGACACGAGGCTTATCCTAGAGGAGAGCCATGGGCAACATTGGCAGAACTTGCTCTAAAGAAGTGTTCTAATATATATGTGTTTTTCTAAGCACAGGTGTTGTTTAAATTCTAGTCTTCACCATATTAGAGGGGAAAATATCTTTCTGTTCTAGAAAAACTATATATCTATATGCTATAGAGGAAAATAGTTCTTTTCATTGGGTAACCTTAAAATCATTGAACCTTTTAGGACATAAGAAACCATATTTTGTTTTCAGACTGAAGCCTTAATTATCTTCTTCTTGACCTAGGGATCAAATGGAAATAAAATGTGAGTTCAGTACTCCCATCATAAAGCAAATAGAGACAACTTGTTAATTTGTTTGATTGTGCTGAAAAAAAAACATGATCTGGTGTCTGGCATCGTGTAGACAAAGAAGAGGTTGTCTAACTAATGTGCTATGTGCTTATGTTGTTTTCCTGTTATTTTCACCATTGTCCTTTTGACTGTAGCCCAAGGTCCCCCAGCCAGTAACTGAGAAACTAGTGATGTAAGGGCAAACTGTCTGACTTTCTTTTCCTTTTGATGGTCTTTGTGAGTTTATGATTATGGAACCAACCTTTTTGCTGTCAGCCCCTTGGAGAGGGAAACTCAAAAGAAGACTTTGTGTTCAGTAACTAGTTTTCAAGTCTTAATTGCTTGCTGTCTTATTGCATACGACTTTAAGATACATGAAGGTTGCAGTGAAGGAATGAAAGAAAGGACAAAAGGAAAGTGATCGGAATGTTTCATATGTGTTCATGAACATTCTATTTTTCTTCTTTCTGTTCTAATATCAGAGGAGATGTAAAGGGCTAACCTCTGAGGTTATAAGAATTGTGCCATTTACTATGTCAAATGGACAGTATACCTCTGAGACTTGAAGTATCTGCCAATCTCATTTTGGAGATCAGAGAGGGATCATATGTCATAATTCTTAAGTATGGTCAAATATGGGTTCATTTCATTTACAGTCAGTTTTCTAACAGTTTTATGGGTTGAATTGCATCTCCCCCAAAGATATGTTACAATCCAAAGCCCCAGTACCTGTGAATGTGACCTTATTTGGAAATGGAGTCTTTATAGATGTAATCAAGTTAAGATTAGGTTGTCAGAGTGGACCCCAACAGGACTATTGTCCTTATAAGAAGAGGGAAGTTTGGACACAGACACAGGGACAGAGCAGAGATTGGAGTGATGCAGCTGCAAGCCAAGGATTGCTGGCCACCATGAGAAACTAGGAAGAGGCAAGGAACGATTTTCTCCTACAGATTTTAGAGGAAGCATGGCCCTGCTGACAGGTTGATTTCAGATGTTCAGTCTCCAGAACTGGGAGATAATCAATTTCTGTTGTTTCATGCCACCCAGTTTGTGGTACTTTGTTCTGGCAGCCCTAGGGAACTAATATACTTCTGAACTTGTTTATTAGTTTTACTCTTTTTTAAGTGGAGTCCCTAGAATTTTCTATATCTCAGATGTATTGTATTAAGAAACCAACACAATGGTTTGTGCCCAGAAAAGATATTTCAAGACACAATGACTTAAGTCAGCTTTGATTTTCCATAGAAACGGAATAACAATTAGGGGTTGCATGTTGTTACCATCTGTTCTTCAGAGAAATGACCTCCCACAGTATTTTTCATCAACTAACAAATGTAAGTGGTGTCTCCCTACTAAATAGTGAAGTGTTTTCTAGCGTGCATGTCACAAAGGCCCCCTCTGCTTGAAACCAAGGGCACGGAGGGAGTATCGCTTGTGGGCGTGCTCTGCGACTGCAGGGTGTGGCGCATGAATATCCTTGGCAGTGCAGCATCAGTAGGAAAGAACTTGGTGGAATTGCTTTTCTTGCCTGTAAAGTTAGTAGGCAGGGTGCTGTCTTGGGCAAAGGCATGTTCCTGGTGGAACTATTGATCTAATTCGGAAGACCCTCAGGGTTTGTGGAATTAACATTTGGGATTGGGCAGTCAAGAGCCGTCCCACGGGCCTCTGACTTGTGGTAACATGTCACAGGGCTGCCAGGCTGGTGTGCCGGAGTGAGCTATGGGGTGTGAGCCAGCCTAGCTGTCCACCAGCCCCGGCATCGCCCTGGAGCTCTGTTGATCTCAGTTTGCCTCCTTCTGTGCATTTTATAGAGAAATTGGAAACTGAATTCAGGAAGCCAGGATGGGATGAAACACATCAGAAAGCAGGCAGAGTAAGCCTACTTGCCATCAAGGTGCTAAGATCGTGAGTGTTTGAAGTTCAGCGCGACTTTGCAGCTGAAAGAGAACAGGATTCAGAGCCAAAAGCTTGACCTTGGCTTCACTGGAACTGGCCCTTTGTGACTCTAGGCCAGTCCCAATACATCCTTCAACCTCTATAGAATCCACTCGAAGTATAAACGAGGATCCAATGAGATAACATATGTTAAATTACTTTATAAATGTTAATGTGCTATACGGATGACATACCAAAATGCGTCTTCCGGAAGGCAAGGGCTGGGAGTTGAATTTGCCTGTACTGCCGTTTCTGTATTATGTACCAAGCGAGGAAACTTTGGTGGAGGGGGGAGGTGGCGAAGTGAGCAGATGAGCCTGACTGATTCTGCTTATCTTTCGAGAACCTTCTAGGATCTATAAAATCGTTAGGACCCAAAGCTCTCACGTAAGTAAAAAATTCCATTTAGAACAGATGAAACCATTTCCAGCCAGGGGAAAAATAATCTACTTCCTGCGTTTGCTTGTTTGTTACCTTTCAGACATGTCGGGCAGGTCCTCAGAGCCCAGATGTCCCAAATACTCTGTGAAAGCGCAAGTCGATTGTCACTTTCAAGACAGGTCTTTCAAAGTCTGGTTCACACACCTACTGGCATTGCTTTAAAATACAATCCACTATAAGGTAGAGTCCACACTCAGCCCATAGCCCTTCCCGCCTTCTAACAGGTGAGTGGAATGACCCTTCCCTCCTCCTCCTGTCCTGGCCCTTTGTGCGTACAGCATGCCCTGGATTCCAGCTAGTTGTAATGGGGTTGGAGTCCCAGCGAAGGGTGACTTCAGAGGGAAGAGGCTACACCCCCTCCTCCCTGCTATCCCACCTCAGCCCTCTCTCAGCACCATTCTCCCACCCCTCAGCTTCTGCATGCCGTGGGCACTCACAAATATGTGCTAGATTAACGTTACCATGGCCCAGGAGTTATTTCTTTAATGGCCCTTTGAATGATATTTTCCTTCGCTGACTCTCTTTTTAATATAGACCTGTCTTAAAGAATCTAGACCTGTCTTTCTTAAGAGAATCACATATGATTTCCTTATGACTAGAGCAAAGGTGATGATTAAATGCTGAAGACTTAAAATCACTACCTGTGAATTATGGGAGAGAGGTTGAGAGAGGGTAAAGTAAGGCAATTTCCAGAAAGGAAATGTATTTTGTCCCTCTCCCTCCCCCCTGAAAATTCCCAGCAGTGTAGCTCCATTTGGAGAGTGGCCTGTGGGACTGTTATAATTAGATTCCATTGCTGCTGATGGAGACTGGAAGACAAAGGCAGGCATCTTTCCGCAGACCACATGGGCCATGTCAGAAGCAGCATAGTGAGAGCATCAAACTAATTTGTTTTCCCAAGATTAGACCAAGAAACACCGAAATTAATTTGCTTTCTTGGGATCCTGATGAGAAGCAGGGGTGTTCATCCTGCCTCTGTACTGTGGGAATTGCATTTGAGAGCAAGAGAAGGCCTCTGTCTTTCTCGAAGGAGCCTTCTCCTTGGTGGCAGCACCAGAAAGAAATGTTTTCTCCCCAGGTGCGTCTCACCCCTGATGAGGGTGCCCCAACCCTAGTCCTGAGAATGCTTCTTCTGTAAGCATTTTGGGTGGCAGGGTCAGATAAGTTTAGGTGATACCGTTCTTTCCCCTTCTTGGAGGGTGAATGCACGCGGCGCGTGCCAGCCTACAAAAGGCTCTGAGAAGGCTTATGGAAACAACAACAACAAAATTCAATTTTCCTTAATTTAGTATTCCATTCAGTGATTTGTTTAACAAATAATTTTAGAATGTGCCAGGCATCCTTCTAGGTGCTGGGAATTTAGCCAGAACAAAACAGAAAAAGTTCCTTTTCTCATGGAGTTTATAGTTTTGGAGGAGAGTCAGACAATAAGCAAATAAAAAATACATAATATGTTGTCAGATGGTGACAGATGATAAGACAAACAGCATAAAGGGTCAGAGCATGATAATGTAGGGGCACTGGCTTAGAGAGTGCCCCCACATTCTCATGTGTGTACAGCTCTGTGTGGGGGTGGACATTTGAGATGAGACAGGAAGGATGAGAGAGAGGTCAGCAGTTATTGTGGTGGGGGGCAGGGTAGTATTCCAAGCTGAGAGACTAGCAAGTGCAAAGGCCCTGAGACAGAGGGGCGCCTGGCCTGTTGGAGTAGGCTGGGTGGAGTGAAGGGGGTGCAGTGGAAGATAAGACCACAGAGGAGGTGGGCCAGGCCATGTAGGGATAAAGGGAGTGGGAAGGAAGCCCCTGGAGGGTTCTTGGCATGGGAGTGATATGTATGCCATACCTTTGGAAAGGATTTCTCTGGCTGCTCTGTGGAGAAGAGCCTCTAAATGGCAAAGGCAGAACCAGGAATACTGGTGAGGAGGCCATAGTGTCCAGGTGAGATGGGATATTGGCTGGGACCAGGGGATGGGCAGTGGAGGTGGTAGGAAAGGGACAGGTGTTTCCCCATCTTACTTGTCCATAAAATCTTTTTGAGGAATACTTTTTAATATCTCTTAGAATGCATTTTGGAAAACGTGTTATATATAAACAGATGTCGACCATATGTTTCTGTCAATCATGAAAGTATGTTTATACCTTCCTCCCTGTGCTAATTTGTAGTGGATAACAACGTCGGAGAGGTGAGACACCAAAAAACTAACGGAAGAAGCTGGACATTTTAATTTTAGCAAGTGTGGTCAAGGTTGAGTTTGGCTGTTGGCACCAGAGGTGTGGTAGTCAGAGAAGGCATTGGAAATCCATTTTTGTTTGTACCTTTGTTTGTTCTTTTTGTTTGTTTGCTTGTTGCTTTTACTTTTGTTTGTTACTTTTGTTTGCGCATCTGCATCTGTGTGTTCTGCACACAGGTGCAAGTGTGCAAAAGGCTCTCATTACACGTTTGTGGGTTTTTTTTATTTCAGTGTATACCGAATTCCTACTATGGCCTTTGATAGCTAAGTCCTTGGTCTGTGAATGCTTTACTCGTCCACCTTTCACCTGGTCAACTCTGCTCTATTCCATAATATCATGATGCCATGTGCCAGCACATAGGTCTTATCACATTACAAGCCAATTATCTGTTTAGTTGTTGGCTGTTCCACTAAATGGAAAATTCCTTGGTGGTGAGGAGTTGTGCCTTTAATTTCTGTATGCAGAATCTAGGGAGAGTCTAGACCCTTCTCCTGAGTAGGAGAGAAATAGCTATTAGCTGGAGTGAATGAGTGAGTGTCCAGGATTGCCTTGGGCACCAAGAATAGAAGAGGAACCAAAACATAGACTCTTTCTTTAAAGACCTAGTAGTGTGATGGGTGGATGGATGAATTCTGACTTCCCTTGTGACTATAGATTTGGGCCCATGTCAGTTCTCATACTTTGGTGGAATATTCAGTAGCCCTCTTGGGAGGATTAAATCAAGAAGCCACTCCTGTCCTCCGGTATCTAACTTATCCACCCAATTACTGAGCTTGAAATTCCACAATTGACCTATTTCCTTAAACTAAGGAATTCAAAGAGAAATACCTCAGGGAAGGGAGTAGTGCTTTAGGGACTCCTTAGCCATTTATTGATATGTTTTGTGTGAATTAGTTGGGCGGCTTTTCCCCTATGACCGTAAAGGAGCAGGTTTTGTTGGAAAAGAGATGAGGGCACCCATTCTCTAGGGGCTGCCTTGAACTTGCAGCAGTATCTTGTACTAAGAAGCAAAACGTGGAACCCTGAGTCAACCCTGAGTCCAGTCCTCTTGCTTCACGAATCACGTCTTGGGGACTTGTGCACCAAGACGCCTGGTCACAAAGTTGCGCCCACATTGAGCCACAGAGCGGTGGTGGCAGTAAGGAAGTCTCTGGTGCCTCCCTTCTGGAGACCACAAGCCAAGGGAACAATGAGGAATGCATCCCGTGAGGATAATGCTCTGGGGGTTTTATTACGTGCTCGGAGGGAGGTGCTGAAGTAAACAAAGGCTGCCGCTTTTGTAGCCACATCCTAGGAACCTTGCAAAATGAAATATTTACTAAGTAAAACATGAGCAAAGCAGAAAGAGCAAACTCATCATTTCTAGGCATTAAGGGGAGAACAGTGCAAGCCTGGGTGTGTGTGTGTATTCCCTCCTCCTGTTGACATCCACGGGAGTTAACTCAGGTCCAGAAGAAAGCGTTTTGCTGTTATCAATGTAATGTGAATGAGACAGACTTGCTTTAAAACTCTACAGGTACGCTGATCACATTGCCTGACTCGCTCAGAAAAGACAAGCAAACAGTCATTCTTCTTGGAGCTTTCCTTGAGGCTAAACCTCAGTGTGTATCTCAGCAACAGCCATAAATACCCAGGGTGAGTCTTTTCTGAAAGAGCCTGAGTCACCTCCCTTGTGACTCCCCATCCTGTGCTCCTGGCTAGAGAAGAGCACAGCCAACCTACGTTTAATGGTCATTTTCCCTTTCAGAACAGGAAGTTGCCAGCATTATTCCTGCTGGACGATGACTTATATTTATAAAAGACATTCTTTTATTCTTCTTTAATTTCAAGTAACCTAGCATTTACTGAGTAGGTGCCATGTGCCAAGTGTTGCCTTTTGATGTTATTTAATCCTCCCAACAGCACTTTTATTTCCCATTTTACAGATAATGCAATTGAGGATTAAAGACCACAGATAACATGCTTAGTGTCACAAAAGTAGTAAGTGGCAAAAGCAGTATTAGAACCCAGATGTGTGTTGACTCACAAACAAGATCACTGTTATATGTCTAATCATTTAAGTCTTTCTAATTTGCCTAGGACACCCGTTTGCTCAAGAGATGTTGTGGAGTTTCTGTATAATTTTAGGAATGACCAAGTGTTCGTTGCAGAACTTGCATATTCTGTTGATGAAGCAAGTGGAGCATAGGTCTGCCTTAGGTCTACACTGACTTCACTCTGTGACGTGGAGCAATCATAGAAGGAAAGGGAGCCTGTCAACATCACACTGTTGAAGACATGTTAGCCGACTGCTGGCGTCAGCACTGAGGTTCCAGCAGCGATTCGCACCTCCACGGAATGCGACTTTCAGCTCCATGGGGCTCCCCAGCCCCTCCTGGACTAGGCACAACTCCTGGGGTATGGGGGTGAGGGAGGGTGTTGAGGCCCAGCTTCCTCAGCCCGCACCCCGCCACTGCTGCCGCCCCCAGCGCTGCCTGGAGCCGGTCTCTGGGTGCAGGGGCTGGAGTGGGGCAATGTGGATGTTTTCACATGGCACTTAGAGTTTCTACAAGGCCATGTCCATCTTCTGATCTTTCTGCTGTCTCCAGAGCCTGGCTCCAGGCCACCGAAGTCCGGAGCTCAGCATGCTGATCTTTTTTGTGGACAGTTAATATAAAGGCCAGAGGTTTCAAACCTGTGCTGAATAAGCCTTTCAACAACCATTTCTTGCCAGAATAAACATATTCATAATCTAGATGGTGTATTGCACCAAATCTCTTGGACTATGTTCTTTTTTTAAATTATTTTTTATTGAAGTATAGTTGCTTTACAATGTTGTGTTAGTTTCTGCTGTACAGCAAAATGAATCAGCTATACGTATACATATATCCCCTCTTTCTTGGATTTCCTTCCCATTTAGATCACCACACAGCACTGAGTAGAGTTCCCTGTGCTATACAGTAGGTTCTCATCAGTTATCTATTTTATACATAGTAGTGTATATATGTCAATCCCAATGTCCCAATTCATCCCACCCCCCCTGCCCCCCTTGGCATCCATACATTTGTTCTCTATGTTTGTGTCTGTATTTCTACTTTGCAAGTGAGTTCATCTGTATCATTTTTCTAGATTCCACATATATGTATTAATATACAATATTTGTTTTTCTCTTTCTGACTTACTTCACTCTGTATGACAGTCTCTAGGTCCATCCACATCTCTGCAAATGGCACAATTTCACTCCTTTTTATGGCTGAGCAATATTCCATCGTATATATGTACCACATCTCCTTTATCCATTCATCTGTTGATGGACATTTAGGTTGCTTCCATGTCCTGACTATTGTAAATAGTGCCGCAATGAACATTGGGGTGCATCTGTCTCTTTGAATTATGGTTTTCTCTGGGAATATGTCCAGGAGTGGGGTTGCTGGGTCATATGGTAGTTCTATTTTTAGTTTTCTAAGAAACCTCCATACTGTTCTCTGTAGTGGCTGCACCAATTTACATTCCCACCAAGAGTGCAAGAGGGTTCCCTTTTCTCCACACCCTCTCCAGCATTTATCGTTTGTAGATTTTTTGATGATGACCATTCTGACTGGTGTGAGGTGATACCTTATTGTAGTTTTGATTTGCATTTCTGTAATGATTAGTGATGTTGAGCATCTTTTTATGTGTTTGTTGGCCATCTGTATGTCTGCCTTAGAGAAATGTCTATTTAGGTCTTCTGCCCATTTTTTGCTTGGGTTGTTCATTTTTTTTGATGAACTGTATGAGCTGTTTGTATGTTTTGGAAATTAATCCCTTGTCAGTTGCTTCATTTGCAAATATTGTCTCCCATTCTGAGGGTTGTCTTCTCGTCTTATGGTTTCCTTTGCTGTGCAAAAGCTTTGAAATTTAATTAGGTCCCTTTTGTTTTTATTTTCATTACTCGAGGACAGGGGTTCTCAACCCCCAGGCCATGCACCAGTACCGGTCCGTGGCCTGTTAGGAACCGGGCCACACAGCAGGAGGTGCGCAGCTGGAGAGCAAGCGCAGCTTCATCTGTATTTACAGCCGCTCCACATCACTTGCATTACCGCCTGAGCTCCGCCTCGTCTCAGATCAGTGGTGGCCTTAGATTCTCATAGGATTGCAAACCCTACGGTGAACTGCACATGATCTAGGCTGTGCGCTCCTTATGAGAATCTAATGCCTGATGATCTGAGGTGGAGCTGAGGCAGTGATGCCAGAGCTGGGGAGTGGCTGCAGATACAGATTATCATTAGCAGAGAGGTTTGACCACATAGAGACCATAATAAATAAATTGCTTGCAGACTCATATCAAAACCCTATCAGTGAGTGGCAAGTGACAATTAAGCTGCGTCTGGTGGCAGGCTTTATAGTGGCAAGTGAGTTGATGTACTTCAATTGTACAGCTGCAGCTGGTGGTAGGCTTTAAGTCAAAATCCGACACTTATTTTAGTCCACACGTGGCCCACCCATTATTTTATTTACCACTTCCATCCACGCCTCTTTCCCACACTGCACACTTGTCTCAGTCACAGTTTTGGTAAGCCCGCAAGCTAACGCTAGCCAAAATGAGTAAAAAACAAACATCACTGGAGAGCTTCTTTGAAAAGGGGGAAAGACCCAATGATGAGACAGCAGAAGACTCTAAGACTGCCAACAAGAAGAAAGCTGCATTTAAGAGAAGATACCAAGAGTCCTACTTAAATTATGGGTTCATTGCAACAGGTGATTCACATTCTCCAAACTTGCTTTGTATAATATGTGGCGACCAGCTATGCAACGAAACCATGAAAACTTCAAAACTGCTTCGCCACGTGGAGACCAAGCACCCTGCATTAAAAGAGAAGGCTTTGGAGTTTTTCAAAAGAAAAAAATGTGAACATGAAGAACAGAAGCAATTATTGAAGGCCACCACGTCATCAAATGTGTCTGTGCTGAGAGCATCATCCTTAGTGGCTAACAGCATTGCTAAAGCTAAGAAGCCCCTTACTGTTGGTGACGAGTTGATCCTGCCTGCTGCTAAGGACATTTGTCATGAACTTTTAAGAGAAGCTGCAGTTCATAAGGTGGCACGTGTTCCTCTTTCGCCTAGCACCATAACTAGATGAATTGATGAAATAGTAGAGGATACTGAGGCACAATTGTTAGAGAGGATTAATGAGTCCCCATGATACGCAATCCAGGTTGACGAGCCTACCGCTGCTGACAATAAGGCAAAAATGCTTGTTTTTAAAATTTTATTTATTTATTTATTTATGGCTGTGTTGGGTCTTCGTTTCTGTGTGAGGGCTTTCTCTAGTTGTGGCAAGCGGGGGCCACTCTTCATCGCAGTGCGCGGGCCTCTCACTGTCGCGGCCTCTCTTGTTGCGGAACACAGGCTCCAGATGCGCAGGCTCAGTAGTTGTGGCTCACGGGCTTAGTTGCTCCACGGCATGTGGGATCTTCCCAGACCAGGGCTCGAACCCGTGTGCCCTGCATTGGCAGGCAGATTCTCAACCACTGCGCCACCAGGGAAGCCCAAAAATGCTTGTTTTTGTGTGATATTTTTTCAGGATGATGTACATGAGGATATGTTATGTGCAGTTTTGTTGCCAGCCAACACCATAGCTGCAGAACTATTCAAGTCTTTGAATGATTACACATCAGGAAAACTGAATTAGTCATTTTATGTTGGTATATGCACCACCGGAGCGGCCTCCATGACTGGACGGCTTTCTGGTTTCACTACTCAGGTCAAAGAGGTCGCTTCTGAATGTGAGTCTATGCACTGTATCATCCATAGAGAAATGCTGGCTAGCCACAGTGAACAAACTGTGGGCAGAGGTTCTTCCAAACCCCATGATGACGGCTGTAACCTCACATCAAGCAAAGTCAGTGTTTTTTATGACCTTGTAAATGTTATAGTCCTTCCAAAATTGTCTCAAGGTTGTTCCTGATTCATCACTCTCCTTTACTCCCTGATGAAAAGCATGATGTAAATAATATTTCTTAAAAGTCGCTATAACTCCCTGGTCCATAGGTTGGATGGGCGATGGAGTATTTGATGGCAGATGCACTACTTTGACCTTGGGATGAAAGTCGTCCATAAATGGGGGGTGGCCCAGAGTATTGTCGAGCAGCAAAAGAATATTGAATGGATGTCCTTCTCCAAGCAATATTTCTCTACCTCCAGGATACAGTGGTGGAAAAACCAGTCCTGGAAAATGGCCTGGGTAACCCAGGCTTTGGGGTTACTCTTCCACACAAACACAAAGAAGAGTGTTTGGCTCTCTTGGCTATGTTTTTAAGGGCTGTTGGGTTCTCTGAATGATAAACTAAGAGAGGCTTCAGCTTTATATCGCTGGAAGCATTGCCACCAGACAACAGGGTTAGCCTATCCTTTGCTGCTTTATAGCCTGGAATCAACTTTTTCTCCTTACTGATGTAACTTTGGTCTGGCATCCTCTTCCAGTACAGCCCTGTCTCATCCACATTAAAAACCTGCTCAGGTAAATACGTGTCTTCATCAATAATTTCTCGAAGCGTTTCAGGAAATTCACGGGCTGCTACCGTATCTGCACTTGCCGCCTCACCACTTACTTTTACATTGTGAATGAAGGTTGGCTCAGCCTTGAATGCATAAAACCAGCCGTGGATGGCACTAAAAGACATGCCCTCTGATTCTTCACTGTGTTTCTTCTTCAAGTCTTCATAATGGCTTTTAGCTTTCTCTTGAATCAGCATTAAGCTGAGCAGGACTTGCTGATGCTGATCCTTCATTCACACACTGAGAAGCTTCTCCATCTCCTCCATCACTTTTCCATGTTTCTTCAATATTATTGTCGACATCATTGACACAGCAGACTTCACGTTTCCATGATCTTGTCCTTGTTCTTTAGAATAATGCCGATGGTTGAACAGTTCATGTTGTCAGAACGAGCGACGTCTAGCATCTTTTCACCTCGCTCCACTCAATTATTTTCACTTTTGTTTCCATTGTTATCGCTTGGCGCTTTTTAGCAGTACCAGCTACATCTCCGCTGCTTTTACCCTTGCCTCTGAACATCCTGGGCTTGATATAAAGATACTATACTACTCTACTCTATACAGTACTGTACAATAAAGTACACAAAAGCACAGCCACTTGCAGAGGATGCACGCACGTGACAATGTACGCCGGACACACGAACTAACTTACGTGATTGGACGTGCAAACACACGTTCGCATCTTTTGACAGTTCACAACTTGAAGATTCCTATGTAGGGCACTTACTGTAAAATTCTTATCACAATTCTTGGCATAGAGTAAGCACTAAATTAACCGTTTTTCATTAAAACAGTGCCTGGCACATATATGTGGTGTAACTGGGTGATCCACCCTGAAACAGAGGTATATTGTTTGCAGACATTGATGATGTGATAAGCAGCTGCTCATGGACATCCCTTAGGCCACCCCTGGTGTGCAAGCCACACCTGAGAACTGCTGCTTTAAGACAGGCCTGGCCTTCCAGCATAGATCCCAGGCTGCCATCTTCCTGGTGACCTTTGGAATGAGCCCAGCTTTTTGCATTTTTCCATTTACCAGAAAGAGTAATAGTCATAGATAACTCTCCCCCTGAGTAATCTGCCCACTGGCCAAACATCTTGCATATTTTCCAGGTATAGGTGGTAGAAACTTATTTTCCGGTTTAACTTTTTATTTTGGGGCCATTTGCAGATTCACATGAAGTCCTAAGAAATAACACAGAGAGACCCCCTGATCCTGCCCTTCCCCGAGACTTCCTCCAATGGCGACATCTACAAACATCTGGATTTAAACCGAAGTTTTGAATAAGTATTCCTAATTGCCCGTTTTAATGCAAAAGCACTGAAAAATCTGCTTTACTTTAGTGAGACTACAAACTGTAAGACCTAATCTCTTCCATCAAGGATCCAAAAATCAACTGGAGCCTCGATTTTTGGCTGAGGAACCCAGAGTCCCAAAGAGAACTTACATACACACCGGCTTTGTTTTAACCTCAGAGTCAAAAACAGTTTTACAAGGAGTGTTTTTTTCTCTTTTTCAAAACCAAAATGTTTAATTGTAAAATTTTTTAAATGTCTTTTCATTACTCACGTGATTAGGTTCCTTAGGGAGTTAGAATTATCCATTTTCTAGTCACAATCATGACTTTCAGGACACCATGCCTGTTTTCTGTCATCGACGTGGCTCCCATACTGGGAAATTTTGGTGGGTGAGAGCCCCTTAAAGCCTGTGATAAGAATATTTGTGCCTGGGAACAAAAGCAGGAAAGCCAAATACAGTCAATTTCTTTACTGTTTATTAGAAAAAAACAATTGAGGAAGCTTTCCATTACTAACCAGCATGCTGTTTGTAGATGGCATGTTACAGGGGTCAGGCTCTGCTTTCACACTCACCAATCTTTCCCTTTAATGGTGTTTTTGCTGCCATGGTGCCCAGGAAGCAGCTGATGTGCCGTGTCTGATTTAATCGTCCATTTATGAATGGTAGACCAGTTGGCTCTATTTGTTGTGTGAAATCTTTTAATGCTGCCCTTCATTTTTAAAGTAGGAGACATCTCTCCATCGCCAACATCATCTATCGTCATCCTCCCTTCTTCTCTCTTTTCCTGCCTCCCCCTTACCTTTCTGAGTGCTCCATCCTCAACCTCGTTTCTCACTGCCTTCCCATCTTACTCTCCATATGGATCCTCCCATCTCTCCCTTCCCCTGCCTCTCAGCTCTCCAAAATGGAAAGAAAAGGGAGAACAAACAGGAACATCATTAAGACATTTGGCAAAAAAGCCTTGTAATCATATGTTTATTTTCATTTCATTTTGTCTTCTTCTAAAACACAGGCCTGAGCAGAGCCATGCTTCCGTTTGCCTACTGGCCATTTGCAGGTATCCAGTGGTAATGATGCCCAATCCATTTACAAACATCTTTTTGTCTTTATTGCTGGGTGTGTCTGTCATGTCTGGAAGAGCAGTTTAAATGTACATTTGTAATAGCCGCTTACCAAGTATTTTACACTGGATGCAAAAGAACAGAGTAGAAATGGCCATTATATGAATCAGTATTTGGAATACTGCTACAGCACAAGGCTTGGGGAATTAATGATGGGGGAGAATGATTTTTTTCACCTTCATATCATTTCTGTGCAAGGTGGGCCTGATATTGGCTGACTTGGGCCACCAGAGCAGACAGTTCAGTGGACAAGTGAAAGAAGTCAGCCTGATTGAGCCAGGACCTAAGGGGCTGTCCATGAGAAAGGAAACCAAGTGGTGGGTCCTGGGAGGCTGCTGACTCTGGTATCCAAGGCAGCAGCTAATTGCAGTCAGATAAGGTGGCAGGCAGTGTGTGTGTGTTGGGGGGGGGTGTCTAGAGATGAAGAAGGTAGGGACAAAGCCTGGGGTTCTTACAGGGTGCATTGGGAAAGGAGTGGCTTCCCTGTTCTTGCTGGCCTGGGGGTGGCTTCTGAAAGGGCACATCCCCACTGGACAAGTCACATGTTCTAATTCAGTGATTATCAAAAATGTCTGTCAAATCATTTGATGAACCGTTCCAATTTCCTACAGATATGACTGCCATACTCGGGGAAAATACTCATTGTCAGTTTTGGGTGCCATGTGAGTCTCTGTTATCATTTACTGGAAGGAGATGCAATGAAGGTAGAAAGGAAATGTATTTTATAAATATTTATAGGCATAACTCAGAGATATTGCTGGTTCGGTTCCAGACCACCATAGTAAAGTGAATATTGCAATAAAGCAAGTCACACAAATTTTTTTGGTTTCCCAGTGCTGTAAAAGTTATGTTTATACTATACTGTAGTTGGTTAAGTGTGCAATAGCATTATATCTAAAAAATAATAGACAATACCTTAATTAGAAAATACTTTATTGCTAAAAAACACTAAACATCACTTGAGCCTTCAGCAAGTCATAGTAGTAACATCAGAGATCACTGATCACAGATCACATGACAAATAAGGAAAAAGTTTGAAATATTAGAAGAATTTCCAAAATGTGACAGAGAGACAAAGTGAGCAAATATTGTTGCAAAAATGACGCTAATAGATTTGCTTGACTCTCGGCTGCCACAAACCTTCAATGTGTTGAAAATACAGTATCTGCAAAGTGCAATAAAGCAAAGCACAGTAAAATGAGGTGTACCCATATATGATTTGATAGCATTGTATATGGGGATGCTTGCTTAGTTTTTTGTTTGTTTGTTTGTTTTTTCATTGTGAGGAAATGAGGTCAGACGGGATTCTTTTACTATTCTGGGTTTGCCTTTGCAGCGTATGTATGTATCTGTGAGCAATATTACTTGTCTCAGTCGGGGTCTGTCTTTCTAGCACTTTTGAAATAAGTTGGATGTACTTATAAAGGTGTAAGATATTCTGTTGTATTTTCAGGGGAATGCTTGTGCATTGTATGCAAACTTACCCAGGAGACAGGGTTCCTTAAAAACAATAATAATAATAGTAAAAACCCTAAATACTCTAAGTTCTTATCTCACTTGAGCAGAGAACCAGCAAACTGAGTGCTCAAAAGAAAGGAGAAGTGAATTCTGTGTCTTAGTCTATGGGGCCAGTGAAAAGAGACCAAGAATTAGATGGTGAAAAAGACTTGGAAAAAATTTAAAATATCTTCTGTGGGTTTTCTTCTCTTGCAGTTCCATTTTGAACCCAAAGTGGATGATGCTGTCAGGACTGAACCACTGACCAGAGTCTGTGAAAAATTCCCATCTTCTCATTGGCCATCAGTTGAGGTAAGATGGAAGACTCCTATAAGGATAGGACTTCACTGATGAAGGGTGCCAAGGACATTGCCAGAGAGGTGAAGAAACAGACCGTAAAGAAGGTGAATCAAGCAGTGGACCGGGCCCAGGATGAATACACCCAGAGGTCCTACAGTCGGTTCCAAGACGAGGAAGAGGATGATGACTATTACCCACCGGGAGAAACCTATAATGGGGAGGCCAATGATGATGAAGGTTCCAGTGAAGCAACTGAGGGTCACGATGAAGACGATGAAATCTACGAAGGGGAGTATCAGGGCATCCCCAACATGAACCAAGGGAAAGACAGCATTGTGGCAGTGGGGCAGCCCAAGGGCGATGAGTACAAGGACCGCCGGGAGCTGGAATCAGAGAGGAAAGCTGACAAGGAAGAACTAGCCCAGCAGTATGAGCTGATAATCCAAGAGTGTGGTCACGGCCGCTTCCAGTGGGCCCTTTTCTTTGTCCTCGGCATGGCCCTGATGGCGGATGGCGTGGAGGTGTTTGTCGTGGGCTTTGTTTTGCCCAGTGCTGAGACAGACCTGTGCATACCAGATTCGGGATCCGGATGGCTAGGTGAGTGCATCGTGTTAGAGAGACACGTTCTGAAACTGCTTTATTTGTTGAGGACAGTTAACAAATAGAATAAATACTTTTCATATGGAGCCCTGCATTTTTTCCAACATTTGAAAAATTTTAAATATGCAAAGGAATCAAAAGAATGGTACAGTGATGCCCATATATATCCACCACCCAGATTCTCTGGTTAAGATTTACTGTATTTTCTTTATCACCTAGCCATCCATCTATCTATCTATCTATCCAACAATCCCACTTTTATTTTTATGCTTTTTTTTTTTTTGCGGTACGCGGGCCTCTCACTGTTGTGGCCTCTCCCATTGCGGAGCACAGGCTCCGGACGCGCAGGCTCGAGCGGCCATGGCTCACAGGCCCAGCTGCTCTGCAGCATGTGGGATCTTCCCAGACCGGGGCACGAACCCGTGTCCCCTGCATCAGCAGGCGGACTCTCAACCACTGCACCACCAGGGAAGCCCCTATTTTTATGCATTTTTTTTTTTTTTCTTTTTGCGGTATGCGGGCCTCTCACTGTTGTGGCCTCTCCCGTTGCGGAGCACAGGCTCCGGACGCACAGGCCCAGCGGCCATGGCTCACGGGCCCAGCCGCTCCGCGGCATATGGGATCCTCCCAGACCGGGGCACGAACCCGCATCCCCTGCATCGGCAGGCGGACTCTCAACCACTGCGCCACCAGGGAGGCCCTATTTTTATGCATTTTGAAGTAAGTTAGAGCAATACATTTTAACTTAACACTATTACAAATGTTGCATTAGTTTCTCCTTTATTAACTTTCAAAGCCATTATATGAAACTTACCTGACACTTTTCTAAATACAGAGGTTAATTCTACAAAACTCTGACTAATGTGATTTCAAATTTATCTATAACTTTATGGTTTAAATAATTTCGGGACTCTGACAATTTTTATTTTTTCTATAATCTATGTGTATGTTTGCTTATTGGTTTTTTTCAGTTACCCTTATTTATAGAATTGTCTCTAGATGACTTTTTCCTTTTCCAAGTTTGTACCTTTTTGCCTACACTGGAAAAACTTCCTTTCCTCATAGGACTTAAAAATCGATTTCGAATCATATTAATATTTAAATTATATGTGTTAAAATAATATGACCTCTCTATAAAATAGCTAGAGAGCAGGTTTGATTTTTATTTTAAAGTTACTGTGCACTCAAGGTTACACAGCTGTAGTTAACATTCCCACTTGCCTATGGGAGTGAAAATAAGAAGGTCAAGAAACATGCGCACAGCAGACTATCCCCAAAGCTTAAGGTTCACGTCAAACACTTGGTACATTAAGTCATGAGGCCTTTCAAACCCCTTTTGCTCAGCTCACCTCAGAGAACATGTTTATGTGCATATTAAACCTTTATGTGTTTCAGAGTCTGTGAAAGAAAGAAAGAATACTTGGTGTCTCTGTTTCCAAGGGACTTTTTAAAACTAAAGTTTGAAAAACCAAAGCATACAAATCTTTTTGTAGTTTAGTAACTCTATTAAGTAATGTTACAATTATTGATGCTGAGAATTTTTCTGTGGAAAAAAAATTAAATGTCATCTACTTACCTGCTCTATGACAACATAAGAGAGAGAATCATGCATGAGACAAGGATTTACATCTTGTTTCTCTTATATGATCTACTCCTAGCATTTGTCTCTTTTTTTATTTTTAAATATTCATTATAAAATTTTATTTTTAAAATATTTTTATTGAAATATAGTTGATTTACAATGTGTTAGTTGCAGGTATATAGCGAAATGATTGTTATACATATATATCTTTTTTAGATTCTTTTCCATTATAGGTTATTACAAAATATTGAGTATAGTTCCCTGTGCTATACATTAGGTCCTTGTTGTATATCTATTTTATATATAGTAGTGTGTATATTTTCATCCCAAACTCCTAATTTATCCCTTCCCCCCCTTTCTCCTTTGGTGACAGTAAGTTTGTTTGCTATGTCTGTGAGTCTGTCTGTGAGTTTCTGTTTTGTAAATAAGTTCATCTGTATTAATTTTTTAGGTTCCGCATATAAGTGATATCATGTGATACTTGTCTTTCTCTGTCTGACTTAGGCATTTGTTTCTTTAATTTCATACCTGGAAGAGATGGATCCATAGAAGCCGGGAGGGGTGAAGGGGAGGGAGTGGGGACGTATATTGCATGGCTTTTGCTGGTGGATTCATTTGTGTGTTCAACTATCAAAATGCAAATCAGGTTCAGAGGAGGGTCCTTAGTTATTTGTCAGATTGATCATTTCAGCATATCTGTTTCATACGTAGCACTGTATTTTGTTTTTTGTGTTTTCCTTTGGTGAGCAAGTCTACCCACTGTAAGCCTCGGAGTCAAAATATTTATCACGATTTTGCTAATGGAATATATGAGCAGAATGTTTTAAGAAGACAGATAGTTAGAAATACATCTACACAAATATTCAATACTTGCAGGCTTAAATTTAGAGTAGCAAACTTTTCATGTTATGATCCTAGCTTTTATATTGGAAGCATTTCAGAAAAATCTAAGCTGAGCTAGCCCTTTATCTTCTCTGTGCTGAATGGAAGTGCAGTATCACATGTGGGGCTCCTGTCAGTCTGTCCCATAAACCCATAAACCCTGATGGTGCTACACACCCCCAGGTGGCATGCACAAGTGTAGATAATGCTGGGGAACAATAGGAGCGCAGATATTTTCATCTCTTCGTAAATGTTGCCTACTTTAGTGAATTAAAAATGTGGCCCCAGGAATGTGTGGTTTCACTCCACGTTGTGAGTCCTCCACAGAAGCATTTTAATGGTCTCCTAACTGTGCCTTCCGGACTCGCATTTCAATTAATTTGCCGTTGTAATTTCACTTACAATTGCATTCTGATGGAGTCTTTTTTAGACAAGCATGTAAATTGTTTTGCCATTTTCATTTCATGGGATAATAGCTTTGTAATATAATTACCACACTATATGGGATCAAAATGCAAGAGAGGAAGATGCATGACCCATGTTTGATAGCCTTGGGAGGAGATAAATTTGCAAAATAATTTCTCATTTGCCACGAAGCATTGTGTCATTTCCCTCGAGGAAAACTAGGAATGAAGAATGCTAACCAATTTATGTTTTAATTTTGGGGGAGATAGCTCCTCTCTTTGTGTTTGCTAGAAGATTGACTTCCAGGTAGTCAAGGGCATACCTCGTGTGCGTGTGTCCGTGCTTATGGCCTGTGTGCATATGTAACCTTGTTAATCAGGCTGGGAAGAGGTTAGAGAAAATATTTAATTAATTATCTAATGAGCTGTCCTTTGGGGGACTAAGTACCATCCCTTTAAGATAATCCATTTTCTGTTGCCAAAGTCTGTTTATTGAGAATTTATTATGTGCAAAGCATAATAAATGTTACCACAGGGGATAATAGGACAAAAAACAAAAACAAAAGAGGGTTTGTGTATCCAGGGAAGTCATAGTTCAGCATGGAGAAATGACAGATGTTTGCACACCGCCAGGACAAGGAAGCAAGTATAAATAACCAGAAGAGAAGTGTAAATAAAGAGACTTCAGGCTGGGAGACCACGTAAGGGGTACAGACCTGACTAAGGCAGTGGAAGGAAGGTATGGATTGGAGAGCTGGTCCAGGGGTAGAGTCAGCAAGGATCTGGTCATTGGTTAGTTTGGAAGGGGGAGGAAGAGGGCAGTTTATGAAAGGAAGGCAATTCATCAAGTTAGGTAATGCAGAGTATAGGTTTTAGCATGAGGGAGAAAGAAGAAAGGTTTAGTTTTAGACTTATCACTTTGAGATTTCGGGGGGGGGAGCAACCAAAGAAGAGCGCCCAATGGGCCACTGCCCATTTGGGCTAAGATATCGAGCATTTTGAGAGCCATCTCATTTAAGATGAAACTGCCCACGACCTTAACCAGGGAGAGGGAGGTTTCCTGCCAAATACTACTTGTGGGACTGGTGGTGAGGAAAATGTCATCAAGGAGGCTGAAAAGAAGCATCCAGGAGAGAGAGGAGGTCCGGAAGTTGCTGGAAGAAGGAAGGGATGTGCGACTCTTGGGTGCTGCCCAGTCTTGTAGTAAAGATAGAGACAGGCTCCTCAGGCCTGGCATTTTAAGAAGGTTTTGGCTGCTACTAATGGTTCTTCAAACAAACACAGTGTGCCAGGCTAGGAAGATTTTTTTAAGGGAAGAGTCTGTGTATCGAGTGAAGTGACAGTACATCCTCCAGATTCCCAGCCCCTGTCACAGGGTCGCACAGGCATCAAGCATTCTCCCTTCACAGTGCTGTGCCTCACAGCTGATGCTGTGTAAGTGAGCCCTCTCTGACCACATCTTAGTTCCTGTCTAAGAGTAGTTGAGCAGGGCAGGTTGGGTTCTACGGAAAGCCCCAGACAGGAAGGATGTGTGGCGGTATCAGCCTCAAGGCATGACCAGGCTCAGCCTCATCCCAGCGCTCGCCCATCAGAGCACAGCAAGCACCTCACTGGCTGCTCTTTCCTTGCGCTCTTCCTTCAGAGGGGGCTGTTTCCTCCTAAGACCCACCTAGTGAAGCAGGGAGCCTAATCATTATTGGTCTACCTGCTTTCTGGATGGGGATCACAAAGCTTAGTAATTTTTAGGAATTAAAACATTATCATGGCCAAGTGTTGACTAGTACAAAATAGATGGAATATAATATATTCTAAACCAAAGCATAGTGGGAACTAAGCCTGAACTAAATGATAACTAAACATCATCTAAGGGTTTCTTCTATCATTTATCAACTATAATGCCTAATTTCAACATGGCCTGGTGATTTTCAGGATGAGTTTTGGTACTGTAGTTGGGACAAAGCCAGATTACTATAGGATTCAAAAGTGAAAGGAGTTAAGCAAAATGGAAATAGCAAGGCCATTTCATTTAATAAGTATTAGTTGAGCACCAACTGTGAACCAGATACCTGACAATGTACATCAGGAGATATTCTGATGAGTATATTGTGATCTGTGTCATCCAGGAACTTTTTTTTCCAGTGGGATAAGTACCTTGTGAAGAGAATGCAAGTACATTATGTTTTTTCCATGACAGAGTTATTGAGCACAATGCTTTAGAATCACAGAGGAATTCCTTTGGGAAGTGGTAAAAAATTAATCTAGGAAGTGATGTTTAAATAGCGTTTTGAGGAATAAATAAGAGTTTACCAGGAAGAAAAGAGGGAGAATGGCATTCCAGGAAGATGTTAAAGTTGTCAAAGGATCTGAACTTTGTGGGGAATTGTGGGGAGTTCGCCATGACAGGCAGATCTTGTTGGCGCAGACAAGGTCAAGTTGTGGGGCAAGTTGTGAAAGACCTTAATACAAATATTTGTTGAATGAATGAATGACAGTCTCTGAGATCATTAACACTTTAAGACCCCATTGAAGATATAGACATATCTAAATTAAAATGTGTTATTTTGAATGGGAATTCATCAGTAATGGAGGAACACAAAAGGGAAAGTCATAGATACAGATGTTGGCAATGCCCTTCTAAATGCTGCTTGGGGTTGGGGTCCCCTAACCAAAGGATTTAACCTGTCTGGTTTGAGGGCTACATGTATTCCTATCATAGTGAAGGCTGCATTAGGCAGTGTTGGCGTAGAGTTCGTGAAGATATGAATCCTGTAACTAAGACCTCTTGTTCTAACTCTATGCTCCAAAGTAACATGAAGATTAAAGTTTAGCTCTCTAGAATTTGCCCATCAGGAATGTGCTTCCCAAAGGATGCCAGTCTTCTTGGCAATTCTGTGGTTTTTTTTGTTTTTTTTGTTTTTTTTTTTTACTAACTGGGCTTTTTCCATCAGTCTATGGTGAGGTTGACTCTTGGGAGTCTGCTTCTGAGAGATGGATCTCTCCTTGGTGTGATGACATGTCTGGTTTCTGAATATGTAGAACTGAGGTCCAGACCAGGATTGGGAGGAAGTAGCTATCACCCTGGGAGGCCTACTTGGGTCATCACCTGGGTTTCCCAGAGAAATATCCCATCTGCAGTACGTACTAGTTTTCCTTTAAAACATCTACAATAATGGCTAGATTTGATTGGCATATTGGGCAAAAGCAGAGCTAGACCAAGAACATTTAAAGCATTAAGAAGAGTATATTTGTATGTATGGAATTTTACTTGACCTTTTTTTTTCATTTTTGGAAGCTCTTGAAAGTTTTAAAAATATTTCTAAATAATTCTAGAATAAATACAGATTTTTGTGAGTTTATGATATATTTCTGGCCAGGAATGGAGCAGTGATTTTCACTTTACTCAATATTTTGCTATCAATCATTTCAAGTCGGACTCTTTGGCATTCCTGTATCTCCCATTGACAACTGTAGTGTTCATTCAACAAAAATTTATTGAAAAAAGAATTAAAATTAAAGAAGACTCAATAATTTATTGCCATTATATTCCTGGGTCTTATTTCCTTGGGTCTTTTACATCACCTACTATGTGACAAGCACTGTTTTAAACTCTAGAGATACGATAGTAAATAAAACAGAAAAAAAGATCTCTGGTAAGCCTTAAGCATGTCTTTTAACCTCTTTTTATAGTTTTTACTTGGATGGTGTGGAATTCCTTAGAACATACAGAATTCTCTCTCTCTCTCTCTTTAATTTTTATTTACCACTTATAGAAAGGGTAGTTTTCCTTGAAGGCTGGGCTGGATGGATATGACTTGAACTCAAACCTAATTTCTTTCTCCATCCCTCCATATGGTCCCTTATTCCTTTAGCTATTAACAAAACAAGAACTAGTTTGCTGGGATTTCTAGCTGCTTTATATCTAGATGTCTGTATTTGTCGGGGGGAGAAAAGCTTCACGTTTCTGAGATCCACTTTTTTAAGTCCCATTGACTGTTGTTTACCACTAGACTGCCAGCAGAGTGTAGTGACTTCCTCCCTGTGTACTTAGCATCTTTCCAGGTGTGTATCACCCCTGCCCAGTGCTGCCAGGGGACCAGCATATCCAAGCTGATAACAAAGAGTGATGCAGAGTTTTTCCTCTTTTAGCTTTATTCTAAGATTTTAATCATTTGGCATCTAGGTGTGCTCTTAAAACCTAGCTTTGTACCCTAAAAGTGTACGCGGCAGGTTTCAGGATCAGCAGCTCTGCAGCCTGCCCAATCCCATTGTTCTCTACGTCTGCCTCTGTATCCTGGAGGGAGGTTTGATCTCTGTTGTGAGTGCACCCTCTGGCTCTGTTTAGCCTCTTGCTGTCATAGTGATCCCGATTGGAATTAAAAACTTATTACTGACTCATAGAGAACATTCTGTCCACCAAAACTAACAAAATCTTATTTGGATTCATTATTGCCAAATGGGAAAAGAAGACTCAATAATTCCTTGCCATTATACTCCTGGGTCTTATTCCCTTGGGTCTTTCACATGCTCCTGGGAAAAGAGAGGCTTCTGACATCCAAATGGAGTCGGACTAAGTAACCTGAAAAGATCCCTCCATCCAAGGAGTCTATAGGAGAGGAGTGAACAGAAACTCCGTGTTGCATTCCTGAAACTCACCAATAAGTACGTTCTGGGACTGTGAAAGCGTGATGGTACATGCCCTCTGTCACCTGGATGGTCCCTGGGGGATTTCCCACACTACAGCTTTGAACCTGAAGGCTGATTCTTGCATCCTGAGTCCCTATATCGCTAAGTCCTAGATTATTCCTGGGTGAGGATTCTGATCCACTGGGAGTACTGGTTTTACATATCCTAATTCAGTCTGGCACTCACAGTGAAGGCACTGGAGAACTTGGTGATGTGTCATCGGATTAGGGAATCTGTTAATTGTGGACTTTGATTTAAATAAGGCAGTCAGAATTGTGAATCATCCAATAACTGAATCAAGCCAAATACAAATAATACAGACTTGTAGGTTTGAATTTTAAACACCAAGATGCAACTGCACCTTTTCATGGGAAATCTAATGTCTCAATATTCTCACATAACAAGGGCTTTTATAGGACTTAAGTTTTCTGCAGAATGCTTCAGAGAGTAGGAAACGATTTGATTACATTCGTCTTGAAGCATTAGTCTGATGAATTGCTGATGTAGGTATTCCCAACCCACGTATTTGCAAACTGACATTCTTACCTTACACTTTGAAATTTCTTATTGGTCTTTTAAGGTTGTGAGAGGAAAAGTAAAAGAGGTCCTTGGGTATAGTTCTTACCTTCAATTTCAAAACTAAGGTCTGTAATCAAATACAAAATGATCGGCAAACAATGACTTCTTCCAATTAAAAATTTTAAATGTAAGGAATTTGCTTAAAAATAAAATGTAATGCTCCTTAAATTATCTTCACATCTCTCTGTTAAAGATGGTGAAGATGATAAATTTTATGAATATTTTACCACAATGAAAAAAATGCAGTCTTCTTGTGCATATTAGGAATGAGCAAATATTTCTCAATATTGGAATATGCTTATTTCTACCATTAAATTTATTTTTTTACTCTCAAGACAGAGTCTGGAAAAAGAGAAGCTGACAGATGAGAAAACTGTTGCAAATCCTAATGAAAGTAATTTCCATAGCCAGCTTAATTTGTGGGGCTGCCACGTACAGTTGTGCAGGTTGTGACCTGCACAAAGACACCAGGCTGGTGATGAAGGGGCTGGAATCCAGCCCTCCTCTACTCACCAAGCCACTCACCCAGGCTGGGGCTGTTTCCACCTCCCTGGAGGAAGGGTTGACGTTCTAATTCTTCTACTCCAAAGAGGTTCCTTTTGTCATTCATCCACCCAGATGAGCACCTTTTCCCAGTCACACAGAGGTGCCTTTTGCGCCTGGAGGCCCTGTTACTTGGGGATCAACATTGGGTAGTGAGGAACCTCAGAAGATACGAAGGAGAAGGGAGATAGGAAACCATGGTCTTACCCCTCCAAGAACTTAGGGCAGATTCAGAATATTCAAAAGAGTAAAAAAGATCAAGGGGAAAGTATAACTAAAGTGCAAATATAGGGACTTCCCTGGTGGCACAGTGGTTAAGAATTCTCCTGCCAGTGCAGGGGACATGGGTCTGAGCCCTGGTCTGGGAAGATTCCACATGCCACGGAGCAACTAAGCCCGTGCACCACAACTACTGAGCCTGCGCTCTAGAGCCCACGAGCCACCACTACTGAGCCCATGTGCTGCAAGCACGACGCCCACGCACTTAGAGCCTGTGCTCCGCAACAAGAGAAGCCACTGCAATGAGAAACCCGCGAACCATAACGAAGAGTAGACCCGCTCGTGACAACTAGAGAAAACCTGTGTGCAACAACGAAAACCCAACGTAGTCAAAAATAAACAAGTAAATAAGTAAATGAATGAATGAATGAATTAAAAAAGAGAGAAGCCACCGCAATGAGAAGCCCACACACCACAACGAAGAGTAGCCCCCGCTCCCCACAACTAGAGAAAGCCCGCGAGCAGCAACGAAGATCCAACGCAGCCAAAAGAATAAATAAATAAATAAATTTATTTTAAAAAATAAAAAATAAAGTGCAAATATAACTCTATAAACGTTTACATAAGCAGTTACAGTTGTATTTTAAGCTCACTCAGATTAGTAGGAGGTTTATTTTAGCACATCACGTGTCAAACTGTCAAACTAGCTTAAAATATTTGGGAAATGTTGAGAAATGAGGGACTGCCTTTTAATGCCTCAGAACGATAGAGTTGGAGAGAATGGACCTAGAATGGACTTAGGGCTATGAAAAATGCTTCCATCAGGGGGCTTCAGTCCCAGTCCTAACCAGGGAGCATGTGTGTATTGGTGGCCCAGAAGTTGCTGAGGTTTATTTTTTTGGAAAAAAAACAAACAGGAAACGACATTTACAACTTCCATCAATCATAGGTTTCATTGTCTTAAGGTTCCTATTTCACTCATTCCAAAATCTGACACCAGGAGGTTCCTCTCAAAGGAATGGGGTGGAAACCCCTTCAACAGTGTGGTGGAGTCCCTTCCACCAGGGGCTTGCGTTTGGCTCAGCAGGACTGGGAGGTGCTTGGCTTCTGTAGGGTCACCGGCCTGCCTGCTGTGTTGAGCTGAGAGAGAGAGCATAGCCTCCTCTTTGCATCCTTTGGAGACAGGCTGGTGCTCCAGAGACTCTGGGTGGAGATCTGGGAAGCTCTGAGGCCCAGCCCCAGGACACGGGGGCTGGGGGCCGGGGGGATGGGGGTGGGGGGGATTTCCAGATCTCATCTGATCATGATCATAGCTAGGTTTTCCTTCCAACACTAACCTGTGTTTCTGGCATCTCAGGGGCAAGGAGCAGAACAAAAATTAGGGGGGTGGGCATATCAAAGACGTGCCGCCCTTCAGCCCCCGAAGGAGGGTCCTTGCGTGGAGGACAGGACGGGGTTCCCTTGGGCGTTGGGGAATCGAGCATGTGACGGGCTTCATGCTTTGCCCACTTTGTCTGCCTGTCTCAGGTTTGCGTTCACGCAGTCTCCTCTGGTCACTTGGCACCATTGTCCTCAATAACTGACATCAATATAATTACCATTAAAAACAAGAGAGAAGGCTCTGCTTTAGGACAGTGGACCCCGCTAGTTATGCCACTGATGAGGGAGTTCTCACCCACATGTAAGAGCCCCCCACCCCGCACTGTGGCCAGGCTGGGGCTTGGTAGAGTGGTCAGCGCCCATCTGTACCATCACGTCAGGCCAGCCACATCGTGGAAAGGGAGGGAAGGAGAGCAGCTTCTCTCCCGAGGCCCAGGGAAGTGCTCACAGAGAGCAGGACTGAGCCTCACCACGGGCACTTTTGCAGGGCATCTCCATAGCACCCTCAGTTAGTGCCTGGGAGAGGAGTCCTGTTTAGGTACCTAGCATAGGCTCAAGCTCGCAGAGGGGAAGTTAAAGGGGCTGCTTAGCACTCAGTGTGCGCTTGGGGAATTTAGGAAGATGTGAAAGTTGGAATTGCTCTGCCTTGTGTGAATAAGGTGCTTTGAAGTAAGTGCTGGAGCACAGCTTTCTTCTCAGAGACAAAGGTTTGTTGTTGTTTTTTGGAGAACCAGGGGACTATTTCTGTAGCGTTTGAATTACCAAAGATCAATACACAAAATAAATTATGTTCCCGATAGCTTTTGGTATTTAAAGTTAGGTATTTACAATGTCCAAAGAGAAGAGAAAAAGTAGTTTTAAGTAAAATCATTACCAAGACTGTCTTAGGCCTTGGGAGGGATTTGTGTGAACCAAAGTGAGAATGAAATCTGTGTGCCCCCTTTTCTGCAAAAATGCTGACACCATGTGACATAACGGCAGTTAATATGAACACAACATGTCCATCAGAGAGAGGAGAGAACCGACGGTGAGAGGTCAAGTTTAAGCTCCCAAGCAAGATTTTAGCATGGGGTCCTTTTACCCTTCCCAACGACTACATAAAACCAAATCTACCCAAGGGAGATCTCCTCCCCTCCTGGGATATGTGGTACCAATGTCAGGACGGGGAGAGCAGGACATGGGCATATTTGGAAGAGGATTGGAGAGGGTGCTTTCACCTCCGGATTCAAGAATCCAATTTACCTCTGTGGCCTTCTGTTTGAACCTTCCTCCCAGCACTCAGGGATCATCCTTGGCTTCTGTAGGCTCATTCAGGTTGGCGTAGCAAAGATACTTCTACCACACAAAGAAATCTTCTAGGGATTCAAGTGGACCATGAGAACACGTTGTGTTACACTCTCTGTGAAAAGCAAGGCTACTGTCTCTGCAGCCCGATGCTTCCTGACAGTGATTGAACTCATGTGTAAAGAAGATTCCACCTTAAGGTAGAGTCAGCATCTCCCCCTTGTTATGTTAAAGAGGGAAATGGATGGACAGGAGGAAGCTGCGTGGTGGTTAGTGACATCAAAAATTGGAAGGAAGGATGATAAAGAAATTGGATAATAAGAAAAAATAAAACAAGAAAAACCACGTAAAAAGTAAGCCAAAAAAGACATTTTAAAAAGAAAAAAAATTAAGTTCTGATGCATGCTACAACATGGATGAACCTTGAAAACATGCTAGGTAAATAAGCCAGTCACAAAAGGACAAAAGATTGTGTGATTCCACTTATATGAATTATCTAGAATCGGCAAATTCATAGAGACAGGAAGTAGATTGGAATTACCAGGTGCTACAAGGAGAGGGGAATGGGGGAGATAATGGTTAATGGTTACAGAGTTTCTGTTTGGAGTGATGAAAGAGTTTGGAAATAGGTGGTGGTGATGGCTGCATGGCATAGTGAATGTAATTAATGCCACCGAGGTGTACACTTAAACATAGTTAAAATGGCAAATTGTATGTTATATACATTTTAACACAATACAAAAAGGGAAAAAAAGAAAACAGGAGGAAGGAAGTCATTTGGAGGTGTGCCCAGTCATCCTCAGAGATAGATGGAGTTCACCCGTCTCCTGTGTTTGAGGAGATGCTGGAACTGGCCGTGAGTCCTATACAGATAAAAAGGCAATAACAGAGACTTCCCTGGCGGTCCAGTGGCTAAGACTTCTCCTTCCAATGCAGGGAGTGCCGGTTCGATCCCTGGTCAGGGAGCTAAGATCCCACATGCCTCGCAGCTGAAAAACATAAAAAAGAAGCAATATTGTAACAAATTCAATAAAGATGTTTTTAAAAATGCAATAACAGAACAGCTTTTCCTGCCATGTTTCTTGCAGCTTCACAGGAATCAGGGCCTGATGGGCCCCCCATTCTTTGTCAGTAGCAGCTGCGCCCTGTAGCTTTTTTCCTAAGGGATTCCTGAGTAATTCTGGCATGGAGTTGGCTGTAATGGCCTCTCATGTAAGAATATTCTGGACTGCTGAATTTCTGTTGAGCCTCCTGGGAAATACTTAAGAATGTAGGGAGGGATTTGGGGTGGATCAACTAGGCTACTTAAAAATCAGAGGGGAAACAAACAAAACCTAAAACATTCTGGAGGCAATTTTTAGTTCACCTGGAGTCAGATAAATAATCATTAGCTTAAAAAGTGTCGCTTCACTTATGTAACTTTTTTGAGAAGTGAGGTGTTTATTTTTGGTAAATAAAATAGCTTACCTCTTCTGGACATTCCAAATACTTGGTACAAAGCGTACCTCTTCAAAAATCAAAGCGCTTCGTGTTTAAGCCTGTTTTTTTTAATGGAAATCAAAGTGTTTTATATGATATCTAAATTTATCATATATCATTTAAATGCTTCCTGATGATTCAGGATGTTCATTTTTATTCTTTATACTTTGTTTTTTATTTACCCCTTTCTGTTACCCTGTCACTGTTGTCATTTTAGCTGTCTTTAATTCATCTCCTGATCTTTCTGGGCCGTGGATTAGGAAGCTAGATAGCGAGGCTTATTAAGAATTATGTGTTAGTTGGCCATAAAAAAAGAATGAAGTAATGCCATTTGCAGCAATATGGATGGACCTGGAGAGTATCATATTAAGTGAAGTAAGTCAGAGAGAGAACGACAAATATCATACGATATCACTCATATGTGGAATCTAAAAAAAAGATATAAATTAACCAATTTACAAAACAGAAATAGACTCACAGACATGCAAAACAAATTTATGGATACCAAAGGGGTTAGGGTGGCCAGGAGAGAGATAAATTAGGAGTTTGGGATTAACAGATACAAACTACTATACATAAAATAGCTAAATGACAAGGACCAACTATATAGCACAGGGAACTATATTCAATATCTTGTAATAACCTATAATGGAAAAAATCTGGAAAAGAATATATATATATATGTATAACTGAATCACTTTGCTATACACTTGAAACTAACACAACATTGTAAATTAACTATACTTCAATTAAAAAAAAGAATTACGGGAAATAAGAGCAAATAGACTGTGATTAGGAGAACTGATTGATTTTACAACTGAGCTTTGCACCAGGTATTTGGAATGTCCAGAAACCAAATTCTGGGTTCTGGCAGGGTAGGCATTGGAAAGACATAGGAAATTTGGCTTTTGTTGGGTTACTAGATATCTTTTCTCTCCAACTGCAAATAGCTCTCTGTAAATAAGGCTAGGGCTCGGCTGTGCACCAGCTATTCCTTCAAAAAGAAGAGTCAAGTAGCTGGTTTAAATTATTTTTATGGGTCAGGGCAGGGTATAAATAAATAATTTAAGAGTTTAGAATTAATACAAAATAAATTTAAGATTTTGGAATTTTAACTTCTTTATTCTTCATGACATGATCACTAGCTATGACTACGATCCTCTGGTCTCCCTTCCTAAAGGGTCTTTGGGATGGAGATTCTTGTCCCTGCAGCCCACTTGCCTTGTCTTCTGATCATTCCTAGGAGTAGGGGGTGGAGGGCTTGGGTCATATCATGTCCCTGCTCAAAAATGTTAAGTATAGGTTGATTTAAACTCCTTAGAATGGCATTCAAGCTCTCCACAGTCTGGGCCTAATCTATTTTTCCAGTCGTAGCTACCACCAACTCCCCTGCCCCAGATATTCCGAAGTCAAGTGTAATTAGGGTTGCCAGATAAAATACCAAATGGCCAGTTGAATTTGAATTTGAGATAAAAAACAAAGAAATCATATTTTAATATAAGTACGTCTCATGCAAGGTTCGGTATATACTTATGTTTATAAATTATCTGTTTACCTGAAATTCAAATTTAACTGGGCATCATGTGGCTTTACTTGCTAAATCTGGCAACCCTACGTGCAGTGGTGATGACAGGAGGGCTTAGAGTTTGTTCTTTGCCTTCTGTGTGTCAGGCTTCATCTACATCACATTAATTTAATTATCTCATTTAACCAAAATTATGTCTGATCCCAGACTCTCTGAATCAGTGCTATGGGATGACCCTTGGAAACTGTATATGTTGTACAAGTACCACAAGTACTTCTTACTCAAAGGGAAGTTTCAGGAACACTGTGATTTTGACCAGTGCTTCTCAGACATAAAAGTGCAGACAAGTCACCGGAGGAGACAGGTGTTGATAGAGCAGACCTGGAGCGGGGCCTGAGACCCTGTTAGGCTAACAAGCTCCCAGGTGATGCTGGCACTGCTAGTTCCAACCCCCTCACTGAGCAACCCTGTCTTAGGCCCCCCAGCCAAGAAGCAGCAGCATCCCTAACAGTTATGATAGAAAGGCTCTAAATGATATTATCATTTCGAACAGTGGAAGGGGCACATGTAAATGGGACTGATTTCCTTATTCATTAATATCCAGTAACAGCCATAGACAAGGGAGCATTACGTGCCATGTTTGAGGGAGGATTTTTTTTCCCAAAGAGTAAATGTTTTAGCAAAAGCTGAAGGAGGCACAGTTGTTTTCTCCTCCACAGAAATGGGTATTTGGCTTCTTTAGGCTGGTCTTTCTCCTACACAGTGGGGGCCATCATAGTCCCTAACCACATTTACAGCTCTGCATCCCAGAACGGACCCCAGACGTGCAGGGCACAGAGTGACTTTGCTTTGTAGAAATAGTTTCTCAGTGCCAGAGTCATGGTGATAAAACTATAATGTGACTGCAGGTTTTTTCCCCCTCCTATCCACATGAAATTTAATGGCTTTTCTGAGAGTAGCCGAGTTGTCTCAGCAGAATCTAGTTAAGTCAGAAATATTACAAATACTACTGTGTCAGAAGAACTGATTGAAAGCTAAAAGAGTCAGCCAAACTGCTAACAGGGACAAAAGGAAATCCTGCTGTGGGAATGAATTCATCCATAAACATATACACCGGAGTAGAGGCAGATTATATATGTGAGGTGGTTGGCTTCTCAGAACCCTGTATCTATTTATTTAATTATCTACTTATTATTCCAATTAATAGATTAGAGATGTCTTTGTGGAATGCCACCTTTCAAAACTTAGCAGTTCTCACCCAGAAAGAAGACTAGCAGGGACTTATCCATTCATTCATCAGATTCTCACTGAGCCTAAAGACACCGCACTGTGCTCTGCATCATGGCAAATACAAAGCTCAACCAGACGAAACCCAGGGCACAAGACACTTGTCACCAAAATGATATGGGAACCAGAGGACTGAGAGATGAATTCTGTTTGAGGGAGGCATAGATTGGAAAAAGTCTTCGGGAGACTGTGGTATTGGAGCCAGGCTTGGAATTGTGGGTAGAATTGGGACTTGCAGAGATGCAGGTGGAGAAAGGCTGCTTCTGGGAGAGAGAATAGGCTGAGCAAAGGCACAAAGGCAAGGAGATCTTAGACTGAGTATTGGGAGTCAAATGTTGTTCAGTTTTGTTGAAGTGAAACATACACAGAGGCGAGCAATTGGAAAGGTGGCTGGGGACCTACCTGTTCATGAAGAGGTTTCCGGGAGTTTCTTCTGGTGCAGGTGGGGAGCAGTGGATGTGTTAGCAGAGAAGTGATCTGGTGCGAGCTCTCCCTTAGGAGACTGGGCGTTTGGACTGGATTGGAGAGGACTGAGGTGAGGAGCGGCTAAGATGCATTTGAACTGTCCAGACAATAGGTGTCAAGGGCCTGACTGTGGGTGATGGCAGAGGGACTAGAGGGGAGAGGGTGTTTCCCAGAGAATTCCGGAACCTTCACAACCGACTAACCATGGGAGCAGGGACGAGGAACGTATCGTATGCTACTGAGGCTTCATTGCCAGGTGTTGTGTTTGGCGCAGTGCCTTAAACAGAAATTGGAGCTCTGGGATTCGTGGGGAGGTGAGTGGGAGGAAGGAAAATTAGTTTAGTTACTTGTACTATAAGCACAAGAACTGAGTGTCTCGTTCACAGACCACCCTTAGCACATAGCACAGAGCCTGGCGGTAAATGGTACCCAGTGAATTTCTGTTGAGTTTGAGAAGCCAACCAAGCTGCTCAGGAGAAACTGGCCAGGAAGGCATTTGGAAGTGGGTTCTGAGGCTTGATGGGGAAACTAGGCCTAGAGATGGGCATTGAAGACATCTTTGAACAGAGATGCAGAGCCCACAGGAGACAAGTGAGTTTTGGAGGGGATAGCATGAGGAGGAGGGGGGCTAACACAGACCTTTTGTGAATGCTTAGGAGGGGAGAGGAAAAAAGTCATAAAATAAATGGTTTGAATGATAGAAGTCTCTTGCCTAGAGGCCAAGGGCAGAAGAGGTGGTCATAACTGACTGAGAAAAGGACTTTGGCCGTGGCAGTGAGAAAACTGTTCCAGAGAGTGGAAAGGACAGACATCAGGGTAACTGCTAAATGGAGTTTTAATGTATATTTTTAAAGGGAAGGAAACAAATCAGTGTTAAAAAAAAATTGGTCATAAGGTACTATGGTATATTTGTTTTGGATAATACTGCTAATAACATAGTTACACCATAGACCGGAGCAGCTGAAAAACTATTACTCATCTTCTGCAAAGGAATAGTTGCAGATTTGTAGCCGTTATCTCATACTTCTGCGTCAGCACGTGCTAATAATCACATCCGGAATATCTATAGGAGATAAATGGGCAAACCAGAAGCAGACTGGGTTAGCTGCTGCTATCTCATTTTGTTTATTTTTCCAAATTGAAAACTGCGTCAGTTACTGGTACCTCTGGATTTAAGAGTAAAATGAACTTTGCCATAATGGTCCCATTTAAGCAGTCAAATAGCAATGATAAAATGGTACAGAATTGCTCAGGGCAGGTGTGCAGATGGGGAAAAGCAGCTACCAGTTGACCACTCCCTAGGGGTGAACTGACTCAGTCAGAGGATCCTCTAAGACCACACACCACAAATTTACCCACTAGGTTCCTGCTGGATCAGTAAAGAAGCTTCCTGTCCCCTTCCCCCCTCCCCTCATTGGGCACACTATATTTATAATGTAGGGACCTCGGCAGAGATACAGTTAACAGTCATGTGATGGTGGCCCCTGCAGATTCCTACTGCACATCTTACGGTGTATGGGATCACAGATCGTATTTTCTCAGAGTCACAAGGCAATGTATTGTTTCCCCAGAGATGCAGTTTTCCCCCCTTAGAGAGAAAGAAATTCTATGGTAGTGACATGGAAGCTCATCCTGGCTGGACCACTGCGAAGCCCAGGAAAGGCCAGGGGATTGCCAGCTTCTCCTCAAGGTGGGGAAGGTACTTCCTCTGACCCCCCTGGGGCATCCTGAGATGCTCCTCTTTGGTAGAGGACCCCAGCACTTCCCCCACTTTGGAGCCTGAGAGGAATTCCTGTGCAAGGCCTCTTTCCCTGAGCTTCCTCTCAGCACACGGATTGACTCCTACGTGCCAGGTTCCAGACCAGATGCTGGAGCTGCAAAGATGTGGTCCTTGCTTTTGGACACTACAGGCTAGAGAGGGAGACAGACATATTGGTTACAGATGCTCTAGCAGGGAGATTCAATGGAAGGAACAGTTAGCACTCTGAAAGGTAAGACTAGAGAGATTTAATAGAAGCAACCCTAGACTTTGCTGATGATTTCCAGACACGTGTCTTCAAATGTCTGGTTTTATATTTCCATTAGGATGTAAAGGAAGAAGCAAAAGATAAACAAAGCCTTCGAGGTAGAGCTGGATTTGAATCCTACACCTGACACTTAGGAGTTGTGTGACTTTAGGCATGTTTCTTAAACTCTCTGAGCTTCAGTTTACTAACCTGGAAAGAGAAAGTAAATAGTATTTTTATCTTGCAGATTCTTTTCTTTTTTCTTTTTAACTGTGATCATCACTTTTCCAGAGCTTCTCATCCTCTGTTCCTGATCTGGCGGTGTCAGTAGGCAGACAAGAATAAGTGGGGTGAAGGCTTTCAAACTGTTTTAGTGACTTGCTAGTAGTCGTGGACTTCTTAAAGCTAACCTTAGGTGCCCTGAAATGTTTCTTCGGTCCTTGTACCAGTCAAGTGCAAATAGCTTACAGCCAGTTGTTAGTACAAAATGTCACCTTAGAGAGTTGCTGTGAGAATTAGAGACAGTGTATGAAAAGCACCTGGTACTGGAACAGTACTAGTAAATTCACCTCCCCATCACTGACAAACTCTGCCTTAGCAAATTTTTAAGTATGCCATACAAGATCATTTACTATGTGCACCATGCTGTGTAGTAGATCTCTAGGACTTATCCATCTTGCATAACTGAAACCATGTACCCTTTGATTAACACATCCCCAATTCCCTTCACCCCAGCTGCTCTTAACCACTAATCTATGCTTCTATGAGTTTGAGTATTTTATTCCTGATATAAGTGGAATCATGTAGTATTTGTTCTTCTGCATCTGGCTTATTTCACTTAGCATAATGTCTTTCAAGTTCATCCACGTTGAAGCAAATGGCAGGCTTTTCTTCCTCTTTAAGGCTGTATAATATTCCATTGTATGTGTATACCACATTTTAAAAATTCATTCACCTGTCAGTGGACATTTAGGTTGTTTCCTCTTTTATTATAAATAATGCTACAATGAACATGGGCATGCAGATATCTCTTAGAGATACTGATTTCTGTTCTTTGGGGTATATACCCAGAGGTGGGATTGCTGGATCATATGGTAGTTCTATTTTTAATTTTTTGAGGAAATTCCATTATGTTTTCCATTATGGCTGTAGGGTTTCCTTTTCTCCACATTCTCACTAGCATTTGTTATCTTTTGGTTTTTTGATACTAGCCATCCTACCAGATGTGAGGTGATAATCTCATTATGGTTTTGATTTGCCTTGCCCTGATGATTAATGATGTTAAGCATCTTTTCATATACCTGTTGGCCATTTGTATGTCTTTATGAAGAAATGTCTACTCAAGTCTTTTACCCATTTTTAATCATTTGGGGGGTTCTCTTGAGTTGTGGGGGTTCTCTTGAGTTGTAGGAGTTCCTTATATAATTTGGATATTGACCCTTTCTCAGAAGTATAGTTTGAAAATATTTGACAAGGAGAAAATCTTGAAAGCAACAAAAGAAAAATGACTCACTTCTAGCCTCCATAACTGTGAGAGCAATCACTAAGGAAATAATTCAAAAAATGTAGTGGGAAATCATTAAAGAAATTTAAAAGTTTTATTAGAATATATTAACTTAATGCAAAAGAAAGTAATGAAGATGAAATACAGGGGAGAAAAGACATGAGACATAGAAAACAAAAAGCAAAATAGGACATGTAAATTTAGTTATATCTATGACATTAAATATTTATGAATTAAAAAATACAATCAAAAGGCAGAGATTGTCAGACTCAATAAAAAGACAACATCCAGATTGACAGCTGACTTCTTATTGGAAACAATGGAGGCCATAGACAGTAGAACAACATTATCAAACTACATAAAGGGAAAAAACAAAACAAAAAAACACCCTGCTAACCAAAAATCTTATATCCAGCAAAGCTGTCTTTCAAAAATAAAAGCAAAATAATGGTAGTCCTAGATAAACAAAAACAGAGAGAGGATTTGTTGATAACAGAGCTGCCTTACAAGGAATAGTAAATGAAGTTCTTCAGGCTAAAAGCAACTGACCTCACTCAGTAATTTCAATCCACGTGAGAAAAACAAAGAGCACTGGTAAAAATAATTACAAAAGATAGTATGAATGCATATATCTTTTCTTTCTTCTCTAAACTTATTTAAAAAGCAATTGTATAAAACTATGTATATGTAATATAATGTCAGGCCAATAATTTATAGAAATGTAACATATTTGTGGATAACAGCACAAAGGACATACGTGGAACAAAGCTGTATTGGACTATGAAAATGATAGTGGATAGAATCTCAGTTTCATAACAAACAAATTTCTTTACGAAACAAATTCTTCTTCACAGAAACAAAATTCTTCTTTAAATGTTTGGTAGAATTCAGCAGTGAAACCATCTGGGCCCAGATTCTTCTTTGTGGGTAGTTTTTTGCATTACTAATTCAATATCTTTATTTCTTATAGATCTGATCATGTTACCTGTTTCTTCTTGAGCCAGTTTTGGTAATTTGTCCTAGAATTAGCTTTAGATTTACACCAACTTAATTCCAGTGAGATATAGAAATGTTACTCCTATATATAGCTCTATTCCCTTCCCCCATTTTGTGATGTTGTTATATATATTACATGTATAACAAACCCAACATTTTTATAATTGTTACATTTTAGAATGTTATACTGGAGCTTCTAGCTAGGGCAGTTGAATTAGAAAAAGAAATAAAATGCATCCAGATTGGAAAAGAAGTAAAACTATTCACAAATTACATGATCTCATTTGTAGAAAATCTTAAGGACTCTACTAAAACGCTATTAAAACTATTAAGCAAATTCAGCAAGTATATTAGTTCCCTAGGGCTACTGTAGCAAAGTACCACAGACTGAGTGGCTTAAAACAATAGAAATATATTTTCTCACAGTTACGGAGGCTAGAAGTCCAAAATCAAGGTGTTGGCAGTTCCTCTGAGATACCAAGTAGAATCCTTCCTCGCCTCTTCTAGTTTCTGGTGCTTGTTGGCAATCCTTGATGTTCCTTAGTTTGTAAATGCATCACTTCAATCTCTGACTCAATCAGCATATGGCCATCTTCATCCTGTATGAATCTCTCCTCTTCTTATAATGACATGAGTCATATTGAATCAAGGACCTACCAGTATGACCTCATATTAACTAAGTACATCTGCAATGACCCTATTTCTAATTAAACTCACATTCCGAGGTACTAGAGGTTTGAAATTCAACATATCTTTTTAGGGGGACACAATTCAACCTATAGCAGCAAGGTTTCAGGATTAATATACTAAAATTAATTTTATTTCTAGACGCTAGCTATAACAATCTGAAAATGATATTCAGAAAACAATTCTGTTTATATAATTGCACCAAAAGAATAAAATACTTAGGAAGAAATTAAATCAACAAGTGTAAAACTTACATCCTCAAAACCAAAACCAAAACCAAAAACAAAAAAAACAAGAAAGAAGACCTAAATAAATGGAAGAAAAATCCCATGTTCATGAATTGGAAGACAATAAAAGATGGTAATACTCCCCAAATTGATCTACAAAATCCACAAACTCACTATCAAAATCCCAGCGGGCTTCCCTATAGAAATTCACACACCAATTCTAAAGTTCATATGGAATTTCAAGGGACCCAGAATATCCAAGCAATCTTGAAAAGAACAACAAATTAATGAATGAACTATTATTTAAAATCTAGGAGAACTTACACTTTCCAATTTTAAAACTTACTACAAAGCAATGGTGATCAAGATTGTATGGTACTGGCACAAGGTTAAATGTACATATCAGTAAAATAGAATTCAGAGTCTGCAAATAAGCATATATTTATGGTTAACTGATTTTCAACAAGGGTGCCAAGACCATCCAATGTGGAAAGAATAGTCTTTTCAACAAATGGTGCTGGGACAACTGGTTAGCTGCATGGAAAAGAATGATGTGACCTCTACCTCATGCCATATACAAAGGTAAAACCAAAATGGATCAAAGACTTTAATGTAAGAGGTAAACTATAGAACTCTTACAAAAATATGAAACCTTCCTGACCTTTGATTTGACAAAGAATTCTTAGATTTGGCACCAAAACAAGCAGTAAAAGAAAAAAATAATAAATTAGATTTATCAAAATTTAAAAGTCTGTGTTTCAGAGCACACCATCACAAAAGTGAAAAGAACCTATAAATTGGGATGAAGTATTTTCAAATCATTTATCTGATAAGAGACTTGTATCCTGAATATATAAAGATCTCCCGCGCGCCTAGAGCCCGTGCTCCGCAACAAGAGAAGCCACCACAATAAGAAGCCTGCACACCGCAATGAATAGTAGCCCCTGCTTGCCGCAACTAGAGAAAGCCTGTGTGCAGCAACGAAGACCCAAAGCAGCCATAAATAAATAAATAAATAAATAAATAAATAAATAAATAAATCCATCCATCTGTGACTCTGTTTTAAAAAAAATAAAATAAAAAATAAAAGACAACCTACTGAATGGAAGAAAATAATTACAAATGATATGACTGACAAGGGATTAATTTCCAATATATATAAACAGCTTATACAACTCACTATCAAGAAAACAACCCAATCACAAAATGGGCAGAAAACCTTAACAGACATTTTTGCAAGAAGACATATGGATGGCTAACAGGCACATAAAAAGATACTCAACATCACTAATTATTAGATAAATGCAAATGAAAACAATAAGATATCACTTCACACCTGTCAGAATGGTTATCATCAAAATGTCTACAAATAACAAATGTTGGCAACGATATGGAGAAAAGAGAAGCCTCATACACTGTTGTTGGGAATGTAAATTGGTGCACCCACTGTGGAAAAGAGTATGCAGGTTCCTCAAAAAGCTAAAAATAGAGCTACCACATGATCCAGCAATTTGACTCCTGGGTATACATCTGGAAAAAATGAAAAGACTAATTCAAAAAGATAGATGTACCCCAGTGTTCATTAGCAGCATTATTTATAATAGCCAAGATATGAAAGCAACCCAAGTGTCCATCAACAGACCAATGGATAAATAAGATTTGGTGTATGTATATACAATGGAACATGAGCCACAAAAAAGAATGAAATATTGCGATTTGCAGCAATGTGGATGGACCTAGAGAACATTTGCTTATTGAAATAAAATAGACAGTGAAAGACAAATACTGTATAATGTCACTTATATGTGGAACCTAAAAAATGAAACATGAATGTATATAGCGAAATAGAAACAGACTCACAGATACAGAAATCAAACTAGTGGTTGCCAGTGGGGAGAGGGAGGTGGGGAGGGGCAAGAAAGGGGTAGGGGATTAAGAGGTATAAAAAAAAACAGGGATATATTGTATAGTACAGGAAATTATAGTCATTACTTTATAGTAACTTAATAGAGTATAATGTATAAAAATACTGAATCACTATGCTGTACACCTGAAACTAATATAGTATTATAAATCAATTATACTTCAATTAAAAAATTAAAGAACCCTAACAACTCTATAATAAAAAGACAACCCAATTTAAAAATGGGCAAAAGATTCAAATAGACATTTCTACAAAAATTTCTAAATGGCCAAAATGCACTTGAAAAGATGCTTAACATCATTGTCATAAGGAAATGCAAATCAAAACCAGATGAGATACAATTTCCTGCCTACTAGGATGGCTAGAATAAAACGATTAGATAATAATAAGTGTTGGCAAGGATTTAGAGAAATTGGAACCCTATACATTGCTAGTGGGAATGTAAAATGGTGCAGCCACTTTGAGAAAAGTCTGGCAGTTCCTTACATGGTTAATCACAGAGTTATCATGTGACCCAGCAATTCTACTTCTAGTTATACACCGAAGAAAAATGTAAACCAAAGTCCATACAAAAACTTGTATGTGAATGCTTATAGCAACATTATTGATAATAGCTAAAAGGTGGAAACAACCCAGATGTCTATAAACTGATGAATGGATAAATAAAATTTGGTTTATGCATATAATGGAAAATTACTTGGCCATTTTTATGAAGTACTGAAAAATGCTAAACCTGGATGAACCTGGAAGATATGCTAAATGAAACAAGTCAGTCACAGAAAACTGTATATTATACCATTTCATGTATATGAAATATATAGGATAGGCATATCTATAGAGACAGACAGTAAATTATTTGCTGCTTAGGGATGAGGGGCATGAGAGGATGAGGGGGTTGGCAATAGCTAAAGAGTACGGGATTTCTTCTCGAGGTGATGAAATTCTAAGATTGACTGTGTTGATGATTACATGTATCTGTGAATAAGATAAAAACCAATGAATTTTATACTTTAAATGGGAGAATTGGATAGTATATAAATTATATCTCAATAAAGCTGTTTTTAAAAAAGAATAGACATGTAAGGTTGCTTGGGAAATTGACTGGCATGCTTTGTAAAGTTAGACCAAGTGTATTGATACATATATTCCTCGTGTGCAGCGTCATTTTAATGACTGTAAAATCTGGGACAGAAACGAGAAAGTAGTGGGATTTTATCTGGTTCTCTGATTTTAAATTAAACCTATTACTTAGTTTTGTTTGCTGTAGCCTACATTTTCGTGTCACTGATCCCTTTACTTCGGCTATTTATAGTCTTTAGACTGATGCTCTTGGATAAGTTTGGCTTAGAAGAGAAGAAAAAGAGCTGTATTCAGAGTAATAAGCCCTGTGTCAGTAGGTTAATAAGATTATAGCAACACCAAAGATATAAAAAAAGTCTCATAGACAAGGTGATGTGAGAAGGTACAGTCAGATAGTAATATTCTTGAGGCCATGCTAGCTCTTTTGCCCTCATACACCTTTTTTCCCCCTGAAATATTCAGTGAATGCTTCCAAGTAAATGGCTGTATGTTTTATTATTCTTATTTTTATATAGTGATATTAGAGATGCTATACTATAATGACTTAGTAATTGTCATTTAGCTCCCATGGTAAAATAAATGTTCTATAGAGCACAGAAAAGGCAGGGAGTGTTTCAGTAGGACCTTTCAGCTGAAAATCAGAGCCCCGGGTTCCTTCAGAATAGGGTTACCTGTTAGCTTTGTCCAGACTTATCTGTAGAATGAGAGGATTATACCAGAGGTTTCCCAACAGTCTTATCAGCAACAGCCCTCTATGATGCTGAGATTCTATGAAAGATGAACCATCTCTTTGTGTCTTAACCAGAAGAAAGTTGGTAAAAATACTGCATACACATCACATGGCATCCTATCAGATAATTGGACAGCAGTGACATTTCTGGAAATGTACTGGCTTCCATGGATTGAGCCATACGAGTGTTTCATAGGACATGAAATACAACTTGCTTGATCCTGTCTTTTCACTTTGGATGTCTATACTCCCTCCACCCCTTTACCAGTCTGCAGTCCTGAGAGCAGTGTTTCCCAAACTGGATCCTACGAGGCCTTAAAGTCTTTACCGTAGGACTTCTCAGAGTCTTTAAAATGCAAAAATTGAGACATTTCCAAAGTGATTTGATTGTGAAACCCTTTGTTTCATAGAACACAGTATTAATACTTCACTGAATAGAGTTCAGAGGAATCCAGTGTGGAGGCCTCTGCCTGGGGCGCCTCTGAACCAGCGTCAAAATTCCATGCCTTCAGGAAACGTCCTTTAGTTGCTCTGTATTTACTCATCCTGGGGTCACCAGTGCCTGGCACTTAGTTATTAATCAAGAAGTGTTTCTGGAATTAGTGATTGAATGAACAACTGAACATGGTGGACTATATCCAACTGTTCTCTCTTCTAATCAGTATTTGTGCATGTATTGCATATTATAAATGAGCTCTGCTTGTTAATGATTTTTCCCGTGAGTTTCGGGTGTGAGGTGTGACGGGTGCTGTCGCCCAGCTGGGTTATAACCCTCTTTAATGGTACCATGTACTTTATCAGTGTTGTTGGCCTAGCCCTGCCCCAGCTCTCTCCTGGCTCTTCATTAGCTCCTTGCCCAGCTTCGCAAGCAGATCTCCTTCTCCTCTTCCTTTTCTCACAGAGATCAATCACTGAGCCATTTGAACCTCAGCCTTTCCTCCCTGTCCTAAGAAGGAGGAATGAACTGTCATATATTCATTTTTCTTTTCTGGAAACTCACACTCAATGCATATGGAATGAGCCTCTGCAAATGCAAAGCAAAATGGCTCTGGAGCCCTTGAGTCAGGTATGGTAGGGCAGACGCTGTTGCTGGATAGCTTCCTGACTGGCACACGCCCCTCCCAAAGTCCTCATGGTCAATAGGTTTGCCGTAAGTACTTTTCCCCTACTGTCTTCTGAGAATTGTGAAGATGTGTTCACCCATATTTGCCTTTGTCTCAGCAGACAAGGATGGGATTGTCTGTGCCTTAATTCCGTTGTCAAGTTAAACGATCCAGCCCTCTCCTTTCTTGAAGTCATTGAAGCACTCAAGTCACATGTGAATAATTATAAGGTGCCACGTGTCCTTTAAGCACTCTAATCTTATCTAGAAGTATTAAGGGTTATTTTACTGGCTTTTTTGATACCTTTCAGGAACTCATGGATTGTTAAAGAATTATCCTGTTCTTTTCCCAGATAATCTGAAGATCATTTTCCGTACAATAGTCATGTTGTGATACTATGATTTATAAGAAATACCTATTTGGTCTTTGTTCCATTCCAGGCACAGAGCTGCTTTTTTATTTTATTTTTTTAACATCTTTATTGGAGTATAATTGCTTTACAGTAGTGTGTTAGTTTCTGCTGTATAACAAAGTGAATCAGCTATACGTATACATATATCCCGATATCCCCTCCCTCTTGCGTCTCCCTCCCACCCTCCCTATCCCACCCCTCTAGGTGGTCACAAAGCACCGAGCTGATGCGCTGATCTCCCTGTGCTATGCGTTGCTTCCCACTAGCTACCTATTTTACGTTTGGTAGTGTATATACGTAAATGCTGCTCTCTCACTTCGTCCCAGCTTACCCTTCCCCCTCCCTGTGTCCTCAAGTCCATTCTCTACATCTGCATCTTTATTCCTGTCCTGCCCCTAGGTTCTTCAGAACCATTTTTTTTTTAAGATTCCATATATATATATCAGCATATAGTATTTGTTTTTCTCTTTCTGACTTACTTCACTCTGTATGACAGACTCTATGACAGACTCAGGCCCATCCACCTCACTACAAATAACTCAATTTTGTTTCTTTTTATGGCTGAGTAATATTCCATTGTATATATGTGCCACATCTTCTTTATCCATTCGTCTGTCGATGGACACTTAGGTTGCTTCCATGTCCTGGCTATTGTAAATAGAGCTGCAATGAACATTGTGGTATATGTCTCTTTTTGAATTATGGTTTTCTCAGGGTATATGCCCAGTAGTGGGATTGCTGGGTCATATGGTAGTTCTATTTTTAGTTTTTTAAGGATCCTCCTTCTAGAAAGCCACTAGGTCCCCTCAGGATGGGGACTGGAGACTAGAGAACATACATGTGAACACAGGGCAGGAAGAGGAGGGTGGGACGAATTGGGAGATTAGGATTGACATATATACACTACCATGTGTAAAATAGATAGCTAGTGGGAACCTGATATAAAGCTCAGGAAGCTCAGCTCTGTGCTCTGCAATGACCTAGATGGGTGGGATGGGGGAGTGGGAGGGAGGTCCAAGAGGGAGGGGATATATGTATACATAGAGCTGATTCACTTCATTGTACAGCAGAAACTAACATAGCATTGTAAATCAACTATACTTCAATTTTAAAAATTAATTAATTAAAAAAAGAAAAGATGGTGGCTGGTTGTCAGGGGACCCAGCCAGGTGAATAGAGGGTTGGAATTTTCAGTCCACCCTCCCAACCCCTCACCCCAACTTCCTTGGTGCGGGGAGAGGGGCTAAAGGTTGAGTGCACTCACCAATGCCCAATGACTTAATCAATCACACCTATGTAATGAAACCTCCATAAAAACTCAAAAGGACAAGGTTTGGAAAGCTTCTGCGTTGGTGAACAGATAGAATTTGGAGAGGGTGGCACTCTCAGAGAGCATGAAGCTCTGTGCCCCTTTCCCATGCCTTGCCGTATTCATCTCTTCCATCTGGCTGTTCCTGAGTTATCTCCTTTTGTAATAAACTGGTAATCTAGTCAGTAAAATGTATCTCTGAGTTCTGTGAGCCACTCTAGCACATTAATCGAACCCTAGGAAGGGGTTGTGGGACCCTCCATAACCAGTTGGTCAGAAGCACAGGTAACAATCTGGACTCGTGATGGGGTCTGAAGTAGGGGGAGGGGGCCAGTCATGTAGGACTATGGAATTTGATGCTCTCTCCAGGTAGACAGTGTCAGAATTGTTCATTGCTTGATGGTGTTGGGACAAACACACATAGGACACTTTTGTTAGGGATTGCTATTCATGTCAGGAAGACATTACAATCTGCATTGTAGAACAAGAACTATATGGTGGAAAATAATTGCTGAAAGAAAAGCCAACCAGATTTGAGTAATGTGAAACTTTTGGTGAGTGTCACCTTGACTTTATGTGCCCACCGGTTTTCTGCCAACTAAAGACAAATCATTGTTTAAATCATGTGACTTAACCAGTTTTGTTTTGTGTTTTAAAAATACCAAGGCTTTTCAACTTGACACTGAATTCCATATGATATTTTCATTAAGAACGCCACACAACTGAGTTACGATTTCGACGTTCTGCTTGTCATTTTTTGTCCTTTTTTTGGAATGTGCTATTGCTGGGGATAGAACTCATGACTTTACTATTCAGTAGTTATATATATGTTTTTAAAATAATTTAAGACTTGTAAGAAGTTGCAAAATAGTACAAAGTGTTCCTGTTTACCCTTCACCCAGCTTCCCTCAAGGATAATATCTTACAAAGCCTTCATATATTGTCAAACCAGGAAATTGACATCAGTATGATACTGTTAACTCAAATATAGACCTTATTTGGATTTCACAAGTTTTTTGGTTTTTTCTTTTTTTAACATCTCTCTTTTTTTTTGGTGGGGGGGAGAATTGGGACTAGTTCTAAGAAATTTTACCACATGTATGGATTTCTGTAACCTCACCACACAATCAAGGTCCAAAACTATTCCATCACTGCAAAGAAATCGCCTCACATTACTCCTTTATGCCCTTTGTAGCCACACCGTCTCCCTAACCCTAATCTCTGGCAACCACTGATCTGTTCTCCATCTCTGTAATTTTGTCATTTTGAGAATGTTATAGAAAGGGAATCATACAGTATGCAATTTTTTGAGACACTTTTTCCCCCTCAGCATCACGCCCTGGCCATCCATCAGTAGTTTCATGTTTTAATCATTTGTTCCTATTTATTGCTGAATAGTATGAGTAGCATCTGTTGAGCTGGGGGTTTTATGTTTGTTTGTTTTTTGTTAGGTTAAGACCAAATTCGAAAAGACCAAGCCAGTAGCTGAGTAGATTCAGGAACTGGGAGCAAATAAGTTGAGCCTGGGAGGAGGGAGAAAAGCAGCAGGGCAGACTGGGGTAGAAAGCAGAATGGAATCCAGATCCAGAAGTCGAAGGATCTGGTCTGGCCAAGCCCAGACCAGGAGGGTGAGAGCTGCTGCAGAGATGTGCCAGGAATCACATTCACAGTCTAGAACTAGGTGTGGCCAGAAAGAAGGATTAGGGGGACTGGGCCGGGGGTGAGGGGAGGTGGGTAATAAATACCTAATGGCTCCTCCACCTGTCCCTGGCTAACCCCAGGGCCTCAAGCCCACTGTGCTTCTTGAGTCTCCTGCTAACTGTTTTCACCCTGCGGTATCTTGGATTCATATCATGCCCAGAACAGAAATGAAGATAAGGGGTAGGGGTGTGAATACCCTCATGGGTAAGAGTTTTAGGCATTTTTTGAAAGTAAAGGAAATTTTTGTCATTTGACCTAGCACATGACACAGCAGCATTCCACATCCCTGCAGTGTGGAATCTGAGGTGATTTGGCTCAAATTCCAAAGCCTTTTAAAGGCAGGGAAGAGGGAAGAAGTAGAAACTGGAGTTTTAATTCCAAGTGTATAATTAGTATCAACAAACCCGTATTTGAGCAGTTAGCCCAGATCCAATTATAACGTGATAGAAGGAATAGGACTTGCGACAAATTAAAATAAAAGGCACCTTTGTAGGAGTCATCACTTGATATTATGGTAAATAAATCCTGCAGATATCTATGAGCTGGGGTCCCACCATTAGAACAGCTGCGCCTATTAAATGCTGCCTCAAAAAATGTTTCATGGATTATTTTCCCCTCACTTTCAAGTTCAGGAACGTAGCAGTGTGTGGGCCCCCATTTATGCTCCTTCCATAAAACAGCAGAGATTATTTGGATTTATGTTGACTAACAACAGAGCCCTTGTTGTTCAACAAACCTCATTTTCTTCAACACCACTGGCCAAGCTTTCTACAGCAGAGCTCTTTGCCCATTTAAATAGAGTCCAGTGTTCAGGGGTCAAGTTTGCCAGTTAAAAGGCTATTCTAAGAGGGGATGCTTGGGCATGGGGTTCCATGACACAGAAGGTCTCTCTACTTGATATACATGATGCAAAATTAGAACATTGGAAGGAAGTCAAGCCACATGAATTTTATTTGAATGAGCTGCACATCACCATCATGCCCCACCCTTAGCCAACCCTACATAATTATATGTGACATCTTCTGCAGAACTTAAAGACATTTTCATATTTGACCATGCTACTGAAAAGAACAGACTGGACTGACAGTGAACAATGGTAATACTGACTTGATAGGCACCTGATATTATTATGTGAACCTCCATCTTCAGACACTGGCAAATTCACTTTACGGAATTCTAGTCCTGGGTGTGTTGCCAAACTAACTCTAGGACCATAGCAGGTTTTAGCCGTATGTTTTTCATTTGTAAAGTAAGTAGTTTGACTCAATATCTCATGTCCATTCTACCTCTATATCCTCCTAGGCTTTTGTGTCTTGATGTGCCTTGAATGTGACTGATTACTGTGAAGGGAAAAGCCCTAAATTGCCATAACTCTCAGAGTTGAGTGCATGCATTCATATTATTTCTGTGAGCTAGAGGAAGACAGCATTAGCTTATCTTTATAAACGGGGAAACAAAGAATAATAATAGCGGCAAACACCTATAAAGGTTTTACTATGCGTCAGAAAATAGTCCTGAGCACTTTACAAGATTTAACTCATTTTGTCTTGTTAATAACCCGGTAAGGAATGTACTGTTATTATCCCTTTTTTTTTTTTTTTTCGGTATGCGGGCCTCTCACTGTTGTGGCCTCTCCCATTGCGGAGCACAGGCTCCGGACGCGCAGGCTCAGCGGCCATGGCTCACGGGCCTAGCCGCTCCGTGGCATGTGGGATCTTCTTGGACCGGGGCGCGAACCCGTGTCCCCTGCATCGGCAGGCGGACTCTCAACCACTGCGCCACCAGGGAAGCCCATATTATCCCTATTTTATAAGCAATGAAACTGATGCCCAGAGAGGTTAATTAGTCTGTCCAAGGTCACATGGCTAAAAAGTGTCAGAGTCTGGCTAGAAGGCATGCAGTCTTCCTCTACTGAGTGTCTGGTGGTGAAGAATCTTTAAGCCTGGGAATTGGAATCAGAATCTTTACAACTGAGTTATTCCTAGGCTTAAAAAAAAAAAAATCCCAATCTAGAGGATGCTTCACATCACTTTTGGGTCCTAAAATGATAGAGGAAAAATAGGAAGTCAGTGTGGGACAGAGAAAACTACTTTTACTTTTGAGGCAGAATGTATGGACTCTACCTTCATGGTATATCCAGACACATGATATCTGTACATCTATTATATAACCTTTAATTGCTTTTTCCTTGCAGTGAAAGGCAATCATTTTATAAGTCCTGGTTAGGACATATTGGTGAAAGAGTCCCTGAATTTCCTGCATAAATGCTCCAAACGCCCCTGGGCCTCTTGACTCTTCCATGTGAATCATGGACTTCTTCTAGGTAGAATCAAAATCCATGGGTTCAGAGTTAACTAGTCCCAGGTCTGACTGTCCTTTGCTGGAGGGTTCCTGCCAGTTCAGTCCTTGCTGGCTCCCCCTGACCTCCAGGACTCTGCACCCTGTGGCCCTATCTGACACCTGCTGCTTTAGCTGACACCCCCTTGCTCACCCGACTACAGTATTTGCCAGACCCCCTCCTGGCTACCAGAACTACCCTCCGTGGCTCCCGTTCTCAACTTGGATCCAGGTCAGCAATAATGAGTAAAACTACTTTAATCACGTTGGCCAAAAACAAAAGCAGGCAGGCAAAAAAGCAGACAGTGTAGAAGATTTCATAAAATTTTAGAAATGTTCATGTGTCCCAGATCCATAAAGCATAATTAAGTGAAAAGGTATTCCTAAATTTCTCATCTCCTTTTGGAGATGGTGTCATGAAGGCTAATGGAGCTCTCTGACCGATGCCCGGTGCCCGTCCCCAGGTCAGCCCTAGGAGGCGGCTGGTTCTCTCCACACTGTATTTCTTTAGCCATCTTGCTCTCCCAACCACTCCCTTGCTTTCCTGGTGTCCTGAGGTGAATATATCTTCCCTCCCTCGTCAGCTCTCACCTCTCTCTCCTAAATTACATTCTATTAATAAGTATGCGCTGTAAAGTTCAGAGAACAATGATTCTCAACAAATTTTCTCATAAAATATAAAACAGTCTCCCTTTTCTGAACGTATGTAGGCTCTGGGGGTTTTAGTAGTTCTGAAAAGATGTTCCAGGGCAGCTCCAGGGACGAATTTAACCCTGAAGAGAAAATCTCCTGCTCTGCTCTTGTTGCTGAGCCTACCCCGAAGACATCATTGCTTAATTAGTTCTTCTGGTGTAACATAAATCTTGAGAAACTCGTTGATGATACTGTAGCTGTGGTAAGTACTTTAGCAAGCTTCCCCCTATTTTTCACTATTAATTAATGAACTGTTATTTAAGGTATTGCTGACTTAACGGGGTTCCCATGTCAGGAAGTTCTACTAACAGTGTGAAAGTAAAACATAGCAAAATAGAAGCATAGAATACATTTTATTGGACAAGATGGATGAGGACGAACAGTTGTCCCATCAAACCCTTTAAGGGAGAATTCTGAATGTATGTTAAAAATGAATTAATGTGGGAACATTGGCTGGTTAGTAGGTGGTGAGATTCGGCTAGTGGTTCCGTTTAGAAGCATTCCGTTCCCCAGAACTGCTGTAGCAATATGATGGTTGTCATTCCAATTTACTGGTGTAATAAGATTGGCCCAGATCTCTGTGACTAGCGCACTGTACTTAGCATCTAAACATGACATCATTTTCAGAGGAAACTTCTGAGTTGTTGGCTGAAAACTGTGGCAGGGTGGTGACAAACTAGGAATTAGGGGTATTACAAAAGCTTAAGTAGATGTACTTTATCCCAGGCTTGTCAGTTAGGGTTTTGTTTCTAAAGCTGAGAGAACTGCTGGATCAAAGAAGATAGAACAAAACTGATAAGTCCCTCAGTAGCACCAGGGGAATCCATCACCTGTATCAAACCGTTACCTGATGAGCCAAGGTTTGTGTAAATCCTGTGTCGACTGAAGGCTGGCGATAATAATGTTCTTAATGGGTTCCTTTACATGCAACCACTTACCAAAGCTACCAGACACTGCTGATGCTGCTTGGAAACCTGTCCTAACAACAATAACACGTGGAGTTTGAGGGGCTTGAGAAAGGTGGTACAAGGTGAATCAGCTTGCCAGGTAGCAAAATAATTTGGCTGGCTACAAAAACTAGGCTGGTAGAATAGTGGTGTCGGTTTGTGGAGAAATATTGTGGTTGGTAGGAAAGAAGTGGTTTCCCAAGAGAATCTGAGATGTCCTCTGGAGGGCTGGATGGCAGCTGTTAGAAATCAACTGCACCAATCAAAAAATCTACAAACAATAAATGCTGGAAAGAGTGTGGAGAAAAGGGAAACCTCATACACTGTTGGTGGGAATGTAAATTGGTACAGCCACTATGGAGAACAGTATGGAAGTTCCTTGAAAGACTAAAAATAGAGCTACCATATAACCTAGCAATTCCACTTCTGGGCATATATCTGGAGAAAACCTTAATTTGAAAGTATCCATGCATCCTGATGTTCATTGCAACGCTATTTACAATAGCCAGGACATGAAAGCAACCTAAGTGTCCATCAACAGAGGAATGGATAAAGAAGATGTGGTACATATATACAATGGAATATTACTCAGCCATAAAAAGGAAAGAAATACTGCCATTTGCAGAGACATGGATGGACCTAGAGACTGTCGTACGGGGTGAAGTAAGTCAGAAAGAGAAGAACAAATATTGTATAATTTCACTTATATGTGGAATCTAGAAAATGGTACAGGTGAACTTATTTGCAAAGCAGAAACAGAGTGACAAATGTAGAGAACAAACTTATGGATACCAAGGGGGGAATGGAAGGTGAGATGAATTGGGAGATTGGGATTGACACATATACACTACTATGTGTAAAATATATAACTAGTGAGAACCTACTGTATAGCACAGGGAACTCTACTCAGTGCTCTGTGGTGACCTAAATGGGAAGGAAATCTAAAAAGGATATATGTATACATGTAACTGATTCACTTTGCTGTACAGCAGAAACTAACACAACCTTGTAAAGCAACTACACTCCAATAAAAATTAATAAAAAAAGAAAGAAATCAGCTGCACCAGCAGCATGCTGGTCAAAAAACCCTTCTCCACAAAAATGTTGATATGACAGTGAGCCATTATCTCAACCCCATCTTATGAACTCTGCCTGCCTCTGGTGTTTATGTTGGGGATGGGAGGTAATAATGAAAGAACAAGATACTCTCATAATGCACCTGTTCCATCATGCCTGCCTTTTGTAGCTCTGATGGACTAAGAAAGAGAAGAGAGAGAGACCCTGAACCCTCTGTTTGCCATACTGCCACCCCCATCCTCCACCCCTATAGGTCCCCAAGTACAGAGGATGCTGTAGACCAGGGGTCAGCAAACTTTTTCTATGAAGGACCAGATAGTAAATACGCTAGGCTCTGGGGGCCACCTATGATTTATGTTACATATTCTTCTTTATTATAACCCTTTTGCAATGTAAAAAAAAAAAAGCATTCTTAGCTCATCATTCTTTGCTATACAAAAACGTAGTTTGTCCACCCCTGCTGTAGACCTGTACAGCACAGGAGTGCTGTACACTCTTGGTTACTAGCGAAAAATAAGTCACCAAATGTGGATGTGGTCTCCTTCCCTGATGAGCTGGGCTGCTCTTTGTTTAGCATCACACCAAGGCTAGAGGCAGGCTGTAGCTACCTTTTCCATTCTTTCCTGGTCAGCACACATGCTCATACCCTGGTGATTGCTATTGCTGGGAGTATGAGAGTCCTTTGTGTCAGAGCCAGGACCCTTGTGTGTTCTACTTGCGTCCATGAAACCACTAGGCTAATTTATTAGCTTCCAAGCAAGGTAAAAATCTCATAGTTCTTGAGAGAAGCTGGAAGGAGAGAGAGAGTAGGGAAAGGGGACGTGGGGGCAGGAGATGATACAAGATAAAACATTACAGGGAAGAGAGATGATCCAAATGAAGAGATCATTTTCCATCCCGACTACATGGCCTCGTTTTTAAGTCTCCAAAGTTTCCATTTTGTCCTTCACAGAGTCAGAGCTCTTCCCTGCTGGGTGAAATGAGGGGGAGTCTTTGGCTCCCCCTAGAGGCTAGAGTTTGCCAAGGACTGTTAGGTACCTAAAACATAAATTGTAATCTCCTATTGCCCTTTGTTATAAAGCAAAAGGAAATCTGACCACGACTAGATTTTACTCACATGCCCCAGGGATTAGGTATAATTCAAGTAAAAAGAGAATTTATCCTGTAAAGTTGGAGGGAATATATATGTATATGTATGTATGTATGCATATGTAGGCATATATATATACACATACATATGAAAAATTGACACCGAATATAATTGTGAATGTTTAGACACTAGTGACAGTCATAATTGTTGAAGTGCAGAGAAAAAATTGGATCTAACACAGAAGGGTTAAATAATGTTAAAAATTTTCCCCCCACATTCTAGAAAACTTTGCTTGTGGTGTGACCGAGTCCAAACTCATTCTGCTCGCCACACAACAGGCCAGTAAGTCAGGAGATGAGGTGCTGGGGCAACGAATAACGACTTTATTCAGAAAGCCCAGTGTCTGCGAAGATGGTGGACTAATGTCCTAGAGAACCATCTTACTCAAGTCAGAATTCAGGCTGCTTTTATACTAAAAAGGCGGAGGGGGTGTGGTTGGTTGCTGCAGACTTCTTGGTGTTGGAATCCTTTTTTTTTTTTTTTTTTTTTGGCGGTACGTGGGCCTCTCACTGTTGTGGCCTCTCCCATTGTGGAGCACAGGCTCCGGACGTGCAGTCTCAGCGGCCATGGCTCACGGGCCCAGCTGCTCCGCAGCATGTGGGATCTTCCCGGACCGGGGCATGAACCCGTGTCCCCTGCATTGGCAGGCGGACTCTCAACCACTGTGCCACCAGGGAAACCCTGGAATCCTTTGTTCTTGCAGCTGTCCACATAGCTCAGGTTACCATGTTCCTGTAAACCTCCAGCAAGATGAATGTTATACTCTGTTTTGCAACTTTTTGTCTCTATATGAATGGAAAAGTGTTATACCCTTAAAGGTCAGCCCCTTGAGAATGGGCTATCCTGTATGTTTCAGGCTAAAGGAAACATTCTTACCTGGAAGCAAAAGCAATAGAATACAAAGGTTAAAGTAAAAGAAACAGATCTAATATGGAGTCAGATTTGTTCTTCCCTATTACAGTGGGACTTGATTTGCTGATGGGATACTCTTAACACTAATCCTGAGTGTGCCAAACTTTAGAAAAATGATCTATAATTGTATTTTATATTGCTAAACAATTAAGACATAAGATCTAAAATATACATAATGTATTATTTCAAAAAGCTGAAATTGGAACTTATAAAATGAAAACTAACCATACAACCCAGAGGTTTAATGAGTCATTCTCTTTGGGAAACTCAGTGTGTGGGCCACTAAGAGAGACAGAGTTAGAATCAGTAATAAAGGCAATAGTCAAATCCTGTCAGGTTTGTCCGACAGCACCCCTGCACCTTTGTCAGCATGTCTCCATTGGGACGGGGCGGATCGCAGTTGGGCAGGTGACGGTGTTGTCCTAAGTTCTGAATGAGCATGAATGTAGCACAAAGCCCTCAGATCCCAACATGCAACACAGCTCTGCTTCTCTGCACACACAGCTGTGAGGCTCTAGCCTGTCCCCAAGAAGCAGCTTGTTATTTGTGACAACACTGTGTGCACGGTGCCCTCTTCCCCTACATGCACCCCCAGTGAGTCAAAGTTTAACACATTTAGTCTCATTTGTGCTGTGAGATACAAGTGATCACTGATTTCATGCATTGCAGGGTCTCAAGATAGGAAAATGGGAGGGACCTGGAGGGTCTCAATTTGGGGGAGGGCGGTCATGCAGAGAAAACCTGGGTAGTGAATTTGCTACCCAGTTTCCCAAGAAGAGCTGTGGTTCTCTTCCATCCTGCCTCTGAGCTTTATTAATCAGCCACCGTGTGGTGGGCATGCTCCAAAGGACCTGGAGCTTATGTCCTTGTGCTCTTCCCTCTAGGAGCTAATGAATATGCTTTCCTTGGGGAGAAAGTGCTCTCTACCTGTTTCCCTTCCTTGTAGTCATGATCAAGTCTCCCATCTTAGAACCAAATCACCCACGACCACCACCACCCATAAAACACCCTCTTCTTCATTTCTGCTCCCCATTTATTTAATTCCTCTCCTTCCCCTACTTTTAAAACCCACTCATCAAAACAAAACCCCCCAAAAATCCTTCCTGGAATTTTCTAGAAAAAGGCTTGACTGGAAGGCAGAGGGAGAACTTTCTAGCTTGTTTCTGCCCCTGCCCCCCGCCACTGTTTTTAGGGCTGGAATTAAGGGAGGAAAGGAGAATGCCTTAATGGATGTGCTCCCTATATTCTTCCTTTGAAATGATTTGCAGTACTAAAAGCATTATTAACAAACCATTCTGATCTTCCTCAAACTGAAAGTGGAGAAATAGTTATGATTCTTAATACTGTATTCCTTAGAATCTGAGTATCTCAGTGAATGAAATGTTCTTAGAAGTGTTTTAGGGAATATGCTGTTACAGATATATGTTATTGTATAACAAACTACCCCAAAACTTAGTGGCTTTAAACAAAACCCATTTTATTATACCTCACATTTTTGTGGGTTAGGAATTTGGACCGGGCTTGGCTGGGTGATCCTTCTGTTCTTTGTGGTGCCATCAGCGGTCACTCAGTAGTGTTTGGCTGGCAGATGGACTGTTCTCGAGGGTCCAAGATGGCTGCCATCCTGGCAGGGCTCAGCTGGGACTGTGGAGGATCGCACCTACTTGTGACCTCTCTAGCATGGCATTCTCAGGGGAGTCAGACTTAGATGGTCGCTCAAGGATCCAAGAGCAAGTGTTCTAACGAGCAAGGTCTACACGACCTTTTATGACCCAATATTGCAAGTCACACAGCATCACATCTGTCATACTCTGTTGGTCAAGTGGCTACCCAGAATCAAGGAGAGGCAACATAGACTTCACCTCCTGATGGGAGGAATGTTGAGGAATTTGCAGCCACCTTGTATAATCACATGCACAAAGGAGACGGCTCTATTCTGTTCCATGTTAGAAATTCATTTTGTGAGCCACGGCTTAGTAAATTAATTTCCTTCCGTTAGCCGTTTTTCGGAGTGCAGTGTGTCCAAACCATCGTTCTCACCATTTGGAGGTGTGTACTAGAGGCTCCCAGTCTTTCAGAGTTTCAAGTCCAGTGTAAAAAAATAGGTGGATTGACATAGGGAAACCAACGTTTTAGTTTGCTAGGGAAGGCCATTAAAAAAATAATAACAGCACAGGGAGATCAGCTCGGTGCTGTGTGACCGCCTGGAGGGGTGGGATAGGGAGGGTGGGAGGGAGGGAGATGCAAGAGGGAAGGGGTATGGGAACAGATGTATATGTATGACTGATTCACTTTGTTATAAAGCAGAAACTAACACACCATTGTAAAGCAATTATACGCCAATAAAGATGTAAAATAATAATAATAATAATTGCAACAACACACACTACTCATTATACTGTCACTTCATAAAACAAAAGGCGTGTTCACATCAAAATAACAGGAAGGACATATGCTTAATAAATGACCTTCAACTTGAATAAATTTATCTTTATGAAAAAAGCATACTATTTTCCTTATTTTTCTCATTTCACTGTAGGCTGGTGGAAACTTTCTCATGAAGTCTGTTCTCTAGATGTGCATTTGGGAATCACTCTTCTAGACAAGATTCTCAAGTGTGCCATTCATCACATTTTCTTAGGACATTCAAGGTCTTATGGTTAGCATTTCAGATTTACATTAGTTCCATCAATTGCACAGCTGTATCTGAGAGGTACTAGGGTTTGAGTTAAACCACCTATGTTAAATTCAAGTGAAATTAGCTAGGTTTTACTGATTATTTAACATGTGTGTAGAACAATATAGTCTCATGGAGTTTCAGAATAAAATGCTGTAAGATTTGTTACCTATCAGAGGTCAAATTGCAGATTAGTTCTAGAGGTAAGACTGATGCACATGAAATACTGACAGAAGAATACAATTCAGAATGTGGGTGAGACTATGTAGAAGTTACTCATGAAAACTAAAGTAGTTTGGGGCGTTCTCACAAAGAATGTGGAGGCAAATTTCAAGGTACAGGATTTGGATGAAAGGCAAGAGAAAGATACTTCAGGTAAAGTTAAGTGGATAAGGGTTCAAAGATAAGAATGACTATGATGCGTTTAGGGGATATTGAGGGATTGGGGGGTAGGTCGATTTTTAACATGCCTTGTCTTAGAGGAGAAAATAAAATGAATTCAACATTCTTTGGGGTTTTTTTTTCTTGTTTTTGAGACATAATATAATAATTGACTAGAATTCCTACTTTTTTCTTACTCTCAGAGTGATCACATTTTTTCCTTCCTAATCTGAGAAGCAGATGGCTAACTGCTCATGCTAAGCCCAAATCATTTATAATCATAACAAGAATAATCAGCCACTAAATAACAGCTTCAGTACTATGGATCAACACCTGACTCTCTGGGTGACCTTCCCTGAAACACCCAAGTGTACTTCTGACAGTTTGGGTTGAGGAACCTTTGTGTGATGTTTCATCCCTCATGACAAAATAAATCTCAAGTGTCAAAAAGTGCTGCCCTGAATTCACCTCCGCTTCGCCAGCAGTAGTGGACTAGGACTAATGTTCATTAGTCCAAGGCCAATCCCGATATTTATTCACTCATCTTCCTGGACTGACAGCTTAGGTACTTGCCTATTTGAGGAAACAAAAGGTCATGTCGGAGCATCAGAAATCGACTACTGAATTTTCTCTTTAGATCTTTATTGGAGTCGATTACGATCTAGTCTGGTTTTTATTTTGGTATCTGCCACCTAAACTTAAACCAACAGCAACAAAGAAAATGTACACATAATTTTCCAAGAGAGAGTCTTGGAGGACTTGTGTGATCATTTTCATCAATATTGACGAAGCACAGTGTGATCTTTGAGTCCATTTTCAGACCAATTTTCCTGCCGTGCACAGTCACGTCCCCAGAGTCTAGAAATGGCCTGAGATAAGCTACAGGAGTTTTTCTCTTGCAGGCCTTTCTGTTGCTTAAAATATCAAAAGATGTAACGTGGACATCGTTGAAAAATTATTTTCTTGTTCTGTTCCTCTAAGATACTAGTTCCTTTTGGATTTTTATGCTTTATTTGTTCACTGTGCTGATATACAAGAGACATCTCTGAAAAAAAATCCTTTTATTGCTTGCAATTATGCTTAAACTTGAGATTAATAAATTTCTCATAAGCCTGGTTTTCAAGGATTTTCTGGAAATAAGGCACATGATAAGTACTCTTCTTCCTAAATAGCCCACTCTTTTGTAACAGAAGCCCTTTGCTATTCTCTGTTACGTTTGTGGCTCTGGTTTCAGGGCAATGGTGTCCATATTAGCGTGCTTGATGTTTTTCTTCTGTCACTTTTCACTGCTCTCCCGTGCTGGTGCGTTTGTTCTAGTTTTTCTCTCAGTCCAGCAACGTTGTGCCCCTTTGCTCCCGTGATCGGCACTTGTCCTAGCTTCTCCCGCTGCCTCTGTGTCCTCACTGCTTCCCTGCTTTAGTCTCCTGTCCCCTGCTTTCATCATTACTGCTGCGCTGAGATTGTCCCTTTAGAGACCACTGGTGACCTCTTCCAAGACAAGCCCAAGGCTTTTCTAGGTTCCCAGCACGGCTCCTGGCAAACTTTTGCTCAAAGCAGGGGTCTGCCCACTATAGCCCACAGGCTGAATCTGGCCCTCTGCCTGTTTTCGTCAATAGTTTTATCGGAACACGGCCCTGCCCATTTACTTACATGTTATCTATGGCTGCTTTGGTGTTGTAACATCAGAGTTAAGTAGTTGAAATGAAGCAAGTGGCATTAATACCCAACTTGGGAACCAACCCATCAGTGGCTCCCCTTGTCTATGTTATTAATTAAAATTGGGATTGACGGGGCTTCCCTGGTGGCACAGTGGTTGAGAGTCCGCCTGCCGATGCAGGGGACACGGGTTCGTGCCCCGGACTGGGAAGATCCCACATGCTGCGGAGTGGCTAGGCCCGGGAGCCATGGCCGCTGAGCCTGCGCGTCCGGAGCCCGTGCTCCGCAACGGGAGAGACCACAGCAGTGAGAGGCCCGTGTATCACCCCCCCCGCCAAAAAAATTGGGATTGACTAATATGTATAAAATAGATAACTAATAAGAACCTGCTGTATAAAAAATAGAATTCAAAAATGTAAAAAAAATATTGTTTTGCCTTGTTATTTAAGGATTTTCTCTATCCAGCTTAATTGTACTTCTCACACATCCAATCCAGCCACTTTAACTAGGCTGCTTACCCTGCTCACCTTCCAACCTACTCGTGCTATTTCCCACTCCAGACCTTCCCCAGTGCTGTTGTACATGTCTGAGTGTAAGCAAACATGCCATTCTGCCCATCTCCTTATTCATATTCTTCTTGGGGTTTTTTTGAGGCTCAACTCAAGCCCGGCTTCCTTCATGAACTATTTCCTGATAATCAGCTATATTGATCATCGCTTCATGGATTTGCATCTACTGCCCTGTTCTGCCCTGTTACACATGATGCTGTGAGGGTTACTGATGTGAACTTCTTCCTCACATGTTTAAGACGTTGGCCCTGTCACGGCTGCCCCCGTCTTGGACGCCTTCTCTTTATTAATTTTATTGTGACCTGTCCCAAGCCCGACTCCCCAGTGTCGGTTCCCACTCTTCCTTGCCTCACCCCTTAGTTTACAAGAAGTGTGGGCCCTGACCCTCTTCTCCAAGTCTACCACGCCCCAGCCTTAGATCAGGCTGCCTTCATTCCCTCCCTGGGCTACTTCTCAGTGATATTTCAACAGCTGGTTTCTTTCCAGGGCTGGGACCAGGGTGAGGAGAGTGAGGTGCCTAGAGCACAAATTTAAGGAAGCACTCATTCTCAGGGTTGTGCAAATGCAGAGTTAGCGCTTGAGAGTGAGTGCTTCCTTAAATTTTGGGCTCAGGGCACCTCAGCACTTGATTGCCTCACCCTGGTTTGGGCCTTCCCCTCCCCTCCCCTCTCCTCTCTCTTTCCCTGCTGCAGTTTATCCTCCACAGGGCTGCTGAAATGGTCTTTTCAGGTGTGGCTGATGTTCAGTATGTTTTTGAGTTTCCCAAAGGATAAAGGCCAACCCTTTGGGTGGACTTCAATGTGTCTTCTGGCCTCATCTCTCGCCACACTCTCCTCTGCACATGAATTCTGCGGTCCATCCATCCTGAACCACCTAGAGGCCCCTTAGTGTGCTGTGCTTTGACACACCTTCAGAACTTTGAACTGAATCTTCTTCCCTCCCCTGGAATTTTCCCCTCTTACTTAGAGAATTCTTTTTCATTGTTCAAAACTCAGCGTGATCCACATTACCTTCTATGGGGAGCTTTCCAGATTCCCTGGAATTAATTAAGTCGCTCCTTCCTTTTCCCCCTTAAGCATAATGTACTCACCTTAATTATAGCATGTGTTTCATTTAATGGTAATTAATTTTTTGCATGTTTTAATCTCCCAAGAAACCAAAGGTTCAGAGCCCAGGGCTTCATATTAGAATAGTTTGGGGAGTTTTTTTAAAAGTACTGTTGCCTAAGCCCTACCCCAGAACCAGAACCTCTGGGTGTGGCCCGGGCATCAGTGTTCTTTTCCCTAAAGCTCCCAGATAGTCTGATGTGCAGCCATGGTCTGAAACCACCACACGTGGCTGTGAGCTGCCAAGAGGGAAGGCCTTGTCCCTTCCCTGTTTGCGGACCTCTCCTCCCTCCCCTTTCCTCATACCATAGAGATGCCTGGCTTTCCGCAGGAGCTCAACTAAGAGCTGTGGAATGAATGATCACCTGCTTCATTGGTTGACTCAGTGATGGGCTATTGAAGAAAGGGCTCTCCCTTAGCACAGGCCTGGGAGTGGGGGAAGTCTGCGGAGACAGGGATCCCACTGGTGTAGAACTGATGTGTGATATCCGTGGTGCACCACAAAGTGACTCGCTGTAATGCTCTTAATTCCCAAGACTTGTTTCTTTATTGCTTTGCAAACGAAGGGGGCTATAATTGCCCTTTTTGGGGACTGCAGAGCCATACATGCAAAAATATTTTTTATGCAAAAGTATTTAAATATCTCTTTCCCTATCCAGTGGGCATGCTGTATACTGGCCATTTGAGGAAAGATTTTAGAAAATAGATTGGGCTTTCTTTTCAAGAGTGTCCTTCTGCATTTGACTCATGAATTCAGTGGATGTGTCCTTGGGCCTTCATAGGCTGTTTGGTGCCCAGGTGGACTTAAGCAACAAGTGGTAATTATCCTTGATATGGCATTACCTGCCTACACAAGCAGCTACATCAGTCTCTGCCTGGACCGACAGACTTAAATGTCAGACTTTCCAAATGTAAAGTCAGAGATGTGCTGTAGACTGTGCCTAATATTTATAGTTCCTTCTGGCAAAGGTGAGCTGACTTTTGTTGCATATGTTCTCTATTGCAAATTAGAGTTTTGGTTTTTTTCATTTGTCCATGTGCCTTTGATATTAGTACTTTCTTTACTTTTATTTGATTTTCCGAAAGTCCACAGATGCATTTGAACACAAAATGGCCCTTACCTGTGGCTAGTAAAACTGGTAGTAATTGGAAAAACTCAGGGGTTGGTCTTAGGAGAAGCATATTGATTATTTACTTAGTTTCAAGTTGCAAAAGAATAAGTCTTTGAGATTTAAAAAATTAGATTAGGGCTCCCCTGGTGGCGCAGTGGTTGAGAGTCCGCCTGCCGATGCAGGGGACATGGGTTCGTGCCCCAGTCCAGGAAGATCCCACATGCCGCAGAGCGGCTGGGCCCCTTGAGCCAGGGCCACTGAGCCTGCGGCGGGAGAGGCCACAACAGGGAGAGGCCCGCGTAACGCAAAAAAAAAAAAAAAAAAATTACACTTCCAGAGCTGTTTCAGGTGGCTTCTATTCAGCACTTGAGCTGAGGGAGGCCAAAATCTGTCATTTTACTTCCACACCACTCCAGAGCCCCTCCCCTTTTTCCTGTTGCCTGTTTTCCATCACCATTTTGTTCTCCCCTTTCTCTCTTTCCCTCACACCAATAGTTATATTAGTTGTTGTTTCTTTATTGAACAACTGTGTTTCACACAGTGCTTAGTGCTTTAACCCATTTAATCCCTCAAAGACCCTGTGAGGAGGTATTCCTATTAACCCCATTATACAGAGGAGAAAATTGAGGCATAAAGAAATAAAGCAACTTACCCAGGATCAAACAACTAGTAAATGGTAAAGCAAACATTCATATCTAGTCCGTGTGTTTCAAGAGCCTGGGCTCTTAACTATTTGCTGCTTGATGCAAGGTTCAGAGTGGTAAACAGTAGTGGAATGAAGATGAAGGATATTGCATTTGGTTAAAAAACAACAACAACAAAGTTTTTCTGCTTCCCCCATCTCAACCCCTATTGCTTTAATAATGGGTCCACTTCTCAGCACATTCAATGGAAGAATCCGATAGAATAAATACTGAACTTGAGATTTTATGTCATTATTTCTAATTCAAGTACATAATTTGAAAACAGTAAGAAAGAGAAATAGCAAGTTGTAGATAAAGAGGAAGATGCTGCAGCCTTCTTTGAACTGAGTGGGTGCAAGGGCAGGTGGGGAGGCACAGTGGTCCCTGGAATCAGCCTCTTACAAGCTGCAGTAGGGTCTGGCTGAGGGATGGCCACACTCATAGCTCACCATTTTGGGGGTCTAGGAGCAGCGACCATAAGACAGCAGCTGTGAAAGCTTCCACATCAGTGGGTGGGTGGAGAGGATCCATAAGAGGCCAGCAAGGGAGATAAGTCCCCCTCCTCCCCCAGACAGACAGAAGAGAGAGGCTGGTTCAGTTTTATGGGGCTGACTATCACCTACCATTTGACACAGAGGAAGCTGAAAGACTAGCCTGACAGCTTACAACTAGTTCTAGGGAGAGTAGAACTAGTCCTGGATATCTTGGCCCTCATTCCAGGGATTTTTCCAGTACACAGTGGGGAAAAAAAGGAATCTTTGAGGAAATGGGGGAAAGGAAGATAGTGAGTGCTGCAACTGATCTTAAGGAGATGCTGTTTTAGTGTTGCCTTTAGTGATAAGATGAACCACTTGGTGCGTAATTGTTGTCTCTTCCAGTGGCTATGCAAACCTGATTTCTTTAAGCACAAAGCATGTCTTCAGGGGCCCTCTGAGGCAGGGTAAACACCCCATTATGTAATTAAATCCAGACTGGTAATTGGTCAATAAATGGAAAATTTGGTAAAAGCAGGAAACCATGCAACATAAGCGTAGGGACTTAAGCACTGTGTTTTAACATATGGGCTTGTATTCATTCGACCCTCTTCTAGTGCAGGAGTAAAGATGCCCTTTGAATAGGGAGCTTCAAACCTAAAGTATCCCATTGTCTTTCCTGCATCTCCATAGCCACCATGTGACTTTGATTTTCAGTTTTAATTTCTTTAATATGCCACCATCTAAGCATAGACTCTTTGATCTTTATGATTTTTCTCGGTCTTTTACAGTTGGGTTGCTCACATTTATTTAATAAATTTTATTTAATGTAATTTATTTAATTTAATAAATGTTATTTACTATTTATTTAATATTTATTTAATATACAGATGTTTAAGACATTTATTTAATAAGTGTATTATTTACTTTTGTAACCCATCTTCCCCAAGTCTTTCTCTTTTTTGTTTATAAATTTATTTTTATTTATTTATTTTTGGCTGTGTTGGGTCTTTGTTGCTGAGCGTGGGCTTTCTCTAGTTGGGGCGAGCGGGGGCTAATCTTTATTGTGGTGCACAGGCTTCTCATTGCAGTGGCTTCTCTTGTTGCAGAGCACGGGCTCTAGGAACGCGACCTTCAGTAGTTGTGGCACATGGGCTCAGTAGTTGTGGCTCATGGGCTCTAGATTGCAGGCTCAGTAGTTGTGGTACACGGGCTTAGTTGCTCCATGGCATGTGAGATCTTCCCGGACCAGGGTTCAAACCCACGTCCCCTGCATTGGAAGGCAGATTCTTAACCACTGCACCACGAGGGAAGTCCCACCCAAGTCTTTCTTAAGTTAGTTTTCGTAGGAGTAGCTCCCATTCCTTTCACACTCATATCATTATTTATGTGACTGATGTTTAATTGGATACATAACTAATAAGAGCAGAACTCACATAAGCAGGTTGGATATAAGCCCAGTAAGCCTAAAGCCCTTACTGGAAGCAGAGGGAAGATGGTAAATAATTCTCAGTGTGTTTGTGGGAGGGTTGGTTAATCCATTGAGTTGGTTAAGTAAGAATTGGCTAAGTAGGTTTCTACTATGGGTGTAACACAAGCTGATGGTAGAAAACCCTATCTTTGGGACAATAAATGCACCTGCCTCTTGTGTAATATCTAAAAAATAATGAGCATGATTTAGGAAATAAAGCATTTTTTCTCAATCCTATGAATATGATAGATGATATTATATTATTCTTTTCAACAACCATCTCCAGAAGTGTCATTGTTATTCTTAAAGATTTATTTTTGACTTAAAATTTTATTTTAACCTAAGAAAATCCCCTTATAAAAGGTGAGTGTGAGCATTGCTGCACGGAGATTATTTATCATTGAATTCAGAACACTATCACGGAATTTTTTTTATTGAAAATCAATCTGTAAATAAATGGTGGGATGAATTATAGGATAATGCATTAGCCACGGATAACTGAAGTGCTTAGAACAATTTTTAAAAAAACTATTGGCTAAAATTATTATGAGAAAAAACACTCTATTCTGTTTCTTAAAATTGTTCTGTTTAGTTTAAATGTGGTTTAAAATTCTACGGGGAAAAGACGTGTGCCCCCTTAGGGATTGTCAGAAAGAATCAAAAGCAGCTTAGCAAGGAGACAGAAATGGAAATGTGATATTTGTCAGGGGAAAGAAGGGTACGATTAAATAAAATGGAATCAGCTCCCATGTTAGAAAATCCCTTAAGGGGGAAGTGATGCTCGAGGCCTCTTTCTGTCTTCTGAGAAACCTGGACCGAGAGGCTGGCTGGCCAAGGGTGTCCTGAGCCCCAGCTGTGGTAGGAGGAGAGTGAGTTTCAGGTCACATTTATTTCTCAGGGCAAGCTCAACTTCCTGACAGCCCAACTGAATTAAAGTCTTCATTAGATTCACGAAAGGATCTGAGAATCACAGCCTGGCCTCTCTCTGCACTGGAGGTCTGTCTCTAGCTGGTGTAAAGAAAGTAGGTCCTAGGAGAAGCACAGAGTTTCTGCTTGCCCTTAGGAGATCTCCAACTCATGTAGGGAGATCTTGCTTGTTCTGTGTCTTTGGAATTAAATATTCTGTAGCCTGCATCTCCCCCCGCCCCTCAAATATGTATTAGACAAATACAAACTTTAAGTAAAAAAAAGGGGGGGGGGCGTGGTTAGAGCACGCCAGCCTAAAAAGTGCTTTTGGATTCTAAAGTGCACACAGATCACGTGGGAACCTTATTCAAATGCAGATTCTGAGTCTGTAGGTCCGGAGCGGAGCCTTAGAGTCTGCATTTCTAGCAAGTTCTCCCCAGGATGCCAGTGCTGCTGGTGCAGGAGTCATACTCTGAGGAACGAGGACCTAGAAGACCTGATTTCAAGTACCGGCTTCTCTCACCCTCAATTTTTCCTCTTGTAAAATAAGGGACTTTGGACTAAAATACTTTTAAATTCTGACCATCAGCAGCATCATGAGGAATAAAGAACAGAGAAGGCTGGTCCATGGTAAGAGCTTATCCCTGCTCTCAGTCTTCAAGGACTCCCCATCACAACATCGTAAAGACAAAATGGAAACATGAAAACAAACGAGGCAAGGATCCAGAGTGTTTCCACTTTTATTCACATCATGACTTTGCCAACATTCAAAGGTTTGGTTTTAATCAGATTACATGATGAAGAAATGAATTTTCTAATTCAGCTGTTTGTCTCAAATCAGCTATCGGGTAGCCTTAGTTCTCTCCATAGCATGCCCAATGGAAGAGTCTAATTACCAATAGAAATCCCATGTAGGCGCAAAAGGTTATTACGTTTGGATCTGAAACGTATTTTTAGCCAGAGTTGAAGTGAGATACAGCTTGATACTATTTTTTTTCTAAACCTGTCCGTTGTGGAGGAATTTAATACTACCTTGCAATGTTTCTTTCTTTTTTTTTTTTTTTTGCGGTACGCGGGCCTGTCACTGCTGTGGCCTCTCCCGTTGCGGAGCACAGGCTCCGGACGCGCAGGCTCAGCGGCCATGGCTCACAGGCCCAGCTGCTCTGCGGCATGTGGGATCCTCCCAGACCGGGGCATGAACCCGTGTCCCCTGCATTGGCAGGTGGACTCTTAACCACTGCGCCACCAGGGAAGCCCTGAAATGTTTCTTATCCTTCAGAATTCTCTCAGATGTTCCCTTCTCAGCAAAGCCTCTTCAGAGGCCACAGTCAGAATTAGTAGCCAACTCCCAGCCCTCTGCTCGCAGTTACGCCTCCGTTGGAGTACACGCTTCGCAGCTGGGCTCATTCTCTTATGGGCCTGTGTCTCCCTCCCTGAATTATGAGCTCCTTAAGCCATCTTGATGGAGCAGAAAGGGAGTTCAGGGACTTGGAGCCCAGGTTCCTGAGTGCACTGTTCTGTCCTGATCGTGTGTCCCCAGGAGGCCATGGAAGGTTCTGCCCCGCTCTGTATTGGCCCTGTGCAGTGGGGCTGTGGGACGTGTTGTGTGAAATAATGGGTTTGAAACTGTTTCACTTCTCTCCTGGCTTAGAGCAGGCATCAGACGAAGGTTTGCTAACTTTTCCCTTCCCTAAGGTCAGGGATCACGACTTATAAATCCCTGTATTTCTAGCACTTCAGGGAAAGTCACGTATAGCGGGTGCTCAATAAATTCTTTAAAATTGAATTTAATAGACTTGCTTTTTAGGGAGATTGGGTGTATTTATTTTAGGCCTGGAAATAATAGCGATGGGAGAAATAACTGTTTGGTTTTCCCCTATTCGCTGATGGTGAATGCTTTTCTGAAACATATGAAATGTATTTTGAAGAAGTAATTAAAATTCTGAAGGAGATTTATTCCTGGTTTGCTTAGTTTAGAAATTCTAAACACAAGAAGTGAAAAGATAAACACTGCATAGGAAAAGAGAAACTATATTTAACAGGCAATTCCTGTAGGATATCCTTTTTTATATATGTATAAGCTTTCTGGAAGAATTAGAAAAAATTTTGACAATAGTTACCTTTGGGAAGAGGATCAAGGGTGGGGGAGAAGACTTTTATTTTCATTTTATACATTTCTACGTGGCTTGAATTATTGGCTATGTAGGCATATTTGGGAGATTTTATATATATATATATATATACACACACACACACACACACACCTATGGGGGAATTGAATGATGGGCCATTTTTATTTTACTCTTTTATATATTAAAACTCTTCATAAGTATTATCTTTAAATTTTATTTTCAAGTGGCTTAAGTACAAGGTGCTAATAATAAATGAGGGTTTTCTGCCCCTTGTCAAGCCACTAAGCCATCTCCAACACAGGAGTCAAGGGCAAGCTCAGCTCTCTCAGCCTTTACTACCTCTGAGGTTTAAGAAGCTCCCGGGGTGGGGCTGTGTCCTCATGCTACTTCTGGGTGAGGGAAAGGTGACATCCAGTTATGAGCCCTTAAAGTGCTGGAATCATCAGTTCGTAAAGCTCTGATCTGGCTTAGCAATGACACGGCTGCAGGTGACTGCCTGGAAGAAGGCGATGACAGGATATGGAGACCTGCCCAGCAGAAGCGTCATCCCTCCTGCACCAGAAAAGCAAGGGAGTTATAGTACCTCCTTTGGAACATAGCGCAGGAGCCTATTCTTTCTAGCAAGCGATTGGATTTTCATTTTTGTTCTGGCACCACCCAGCTGTTTGCAGCATCAACTCTCTTACCTCCCTGACCAAGAGTCAGGAATGTGTCCATCTGGAATATCTGAGAATGAGTAGCGCATCCCTTGCCACGTGCTCAGGGAGGACAAAGCCGCATGTCCCCCTAGCTCCCATCTGTCATTTTCTGCTACCCCAGACTTAACTCTTTTTTTTTTTTTACATCTTTATTGGAGTATAATTGCTTTACAATGGTGTGTTAGTTTCTGCTTTATAACAAAGTGAATCAGTTATACATATGTTCCCATATCTCTTCCTTCTTGTGTCTCCCTCCCACCCTCCCTGTCCCACCCCTCTAGGTGGTCACACAGCACTGAGCTGATATCCCTGTGCTATGTGGCTGCTTCCCACTAGCTATCTATTTTACGTTTGGTAGTGTATATATGTCCATGCCTCTCTCTCGCTTTGTCACAGCTTACCCTTCCCCCTCCCCATATCCTCAAGTCCATTCTCTAGTAGGTCTGTGTCTTTATTCCTGTCTTACCCCTAGGTTCTTCATGACATTTTTTTCCCCTTAAATTCCATATATATGTGTTAGCATATGGTATTTGTTTTTCTCTTTCTGACTTACTTCACTCTGTATGACAGACTCTAGGTCCATCCACCTCATTACAAATAGCTCAATTTCGTTTCTTTTTATGGCTGAGTAATACTCCATTGTATATATGTGCCACATCTTCTTTATCCATTCATCCGATGATGGACACTTAGGTTGTTTCCATCTCCGGGCTATTGTAAATAGAGCTGCACTGCACATTTTGGTACATGACTCTTTTTGAATTATGGTTTTCTCAGGGTATATGCCCAGTAGTGGGATTGCTGGGTCATATGGTAGTTCTATTTGTAGTTTTTTAAGGAACCTCCATACTGTTCTCCATAGTGGCTGTACCAATTCACATTCCCACCAGCAGTGCAAGAGTGTTCCCTTTTCTCCACACCCTCTCCAGCATTTATTGTTTCTAGATTTTTTGACGATGGCCATTCTGACTGGTGTGAGATGATATCTCATTGTAGTTTTGATTTGCATTTCTCTAATGATTAATGATGAGGAAACAGACTTAACTCTTAATTCTATGTGAGGGTGGTGCCCAGGGAGAAGGCACCTCAGAGACCTTTGAGGTACTGCTTTCAATTTTAGATGTTACTGCCACATAGGAGCCTGGACAAACTGGGATGTTTTCACAGGAGGGCAGCCAGGTTGGCTAAAGGAGTGATAAGCACATTGTACAAAGAGCTGCTGTTGGACTGGGATGTAGTTGCCACTCACTTTTCTGTGGTCAAATCATTAACGTCCCTATACCTCAGCTTCCCTACCAACGAACCGTGCTCCCAGAGTGTTAACCTCAAAGGGTGGTCGTGATGTTAATTCATGCAAACGTTTAGAACTGGCAAGGGTTCCGCAAGTGCTAGGGACCATTTTTTGTTCCTGGGGCTGGAGCTACAAGAAAGATTCCCAAGTCTTTTGACGACAGAAGCCATGGGCCACTCCTGATGGATGGAGCTCACTTTCTGATTTGTAGGCATTTTTAAAGACAGACATTATCGTAAAGCAGCTTAGCTACTGATTATTCTTCTGAGAGGCATGAGTGGCAAACTCAAGCCTCTTAGGCTATAAATAAGAGATATGCTGCATATGCATTTCCCTGGGTGAATCTGTCTGCTTTGGGGATTCCTTTGCCTTGTGCTGATACATTCTTTAAATTGTCTTCCGGCCATGCATTGGGCCTCATGATATGAGTAATCTCTCTTTATTGAGAAGGATGATCTGTGTATGGTCAGCCCCATAGTATGGAGAAAAATATGCCACCCCCAGCCAGGCAAAGGATGACCACCCACCTCTTTGCAGTATCCCAGTCTAAATAAAAAACAGCTTCTGTTTTGTCTTATTGTATAATTGCTCCAACATTCGCCATTCACTGTAGCTGTCTGTACTGGACTATCTGCAAAGCAGCATCTGCAGACTTTGCCAAATGTTCTCCTTCTGGGTCTCATATTAATTCATTAACTCTGTTAAGCAAACGATTTCTGGTGAATGTTTAAGTAGAATATTTCCCTGACTAATCTAAAGCAATAATTAAAGCACTGTTTTTTAGCTTGTGACTCAGATGCTGCTGAGTATCTTGAACATGCCTTTGAGAAGGAACTAGTCAAATGGTGCTTTGGTGAAGCAAAGGAAAAAGTAGAAATGGATAAAATATGGCAGATTTTTTATTTATTTTTATTTTTATTTTTTTATTATTTGTGTGTGTGTGTGGCACGCGGGCCTCTCACTGTTGCGGCCTCTCCCGTTGTGGAGCACAGGCTCCGGACGCACAGGCTCAACGGCCATGGCTCACGGGCCCAGCCGCTCCGCGGCATGTGGGATCTTCCCGGACCAGGGCACGAACCCGTGTCCCCTGCATCGGCAGGTGGACTCTCAACCACTGCGCCACCAGGGAAGCCCTGTGGCAGCTTTTTTAAAGCTAAACTTTCATTTATTAATTATACCATTTCCCCTAGACATTGCACACCCTTTTAGAAACCTCCCGGAAGTAACATTTGCCATACCTAGTATTATTTCATCCTGCAGAAGATTCTGGACAGAGCTTATGAGGGCTTGGTTTTTTTAGAAGAAGCAAGTGAATTAGGAAATTCAACTGTATACTCAGTGATGCCAAGAGGGACACTGAGGGGGATCCGCTTTGACCTGGGAGCCCTTGACTCAGTCTCCAATCTTGGCCTTGTTGCGGCACTAAGCTGGGCCTTCGGACTGAAGGTGACACAACCATGAGTCAAACTGCAGGATTGTTCTGTGTGGAGACTCCTCCTTACGCTTGCCCACCTGGTACCTGTCCCCACACGGCTGGTGAGAATGTGACTGTTTCGTCTTTTGCCCTTGCCACTGGCCGTGGCAGCCAAAGGTAGCCCACAGAGCTTGCTTTCCAACCTGAAAGCTGATCCGTGTGTCCTGAAGGATCTGTTATTAAAGGAATTTTTTTCCCATGTAAAATTCTGGAATGTATCTTGTCCCTTGTTCACTTGCTGTTACATGTGTCGCTTACTCCCAGTCTCTGATGTGTTTCTTTGTTTTCTGTGTGTTGCAGGCAGCATAGTGTACCTCGGGATGATGGTGGGGGCATTCTTCTGGGGAGGACTGGCAGACAAAGTGGGAAGGAAGCAGTCTCTTCTGATTTGCATGTGTATCAACGGATTCTTTGCCTTCCTTTCTGCATTTGTCCAAGGTTATGGCTTCTTTCTCTTCTGTCGCTTACTTTCTGGATTCGGGTAAGGTTTTTCTTCTTCATATTTTATAGTAATGTATTTATTCTACATAAAAACATAATGTGCATGCTTTCTAGAGGTCTTCATTACCAAGAAATTATCCCTAATGCATCTCCTTTCCCATCTTTGTGTCAGCCTTAGGAGCCCATAATGCTGGTTCTTAGAAATATAATTATCAACCTTTAAATCCAGAAGAGAAGGGAACACACATTTTGTTCCCGTGGCTGATTCTCTTAGTGTTTTATATCTAGGAAATGGGTATTGTTTTTAAAGGAATGCTGTTTCTATGGCAGTGAGCATTCATAAATGTATGTTTTTTTCTTCTGAAAATTTAACTTAAGCAAGAAATAGCTCTGGTCCTATATGTTATGAACAAATTAAAGGTTCAAACCATTCAAGTATGCTCTTAAATCCAGCATGAGCGTGTCTCAAGTAAATGTTGTTTTATTGATCTATGTTAACATCATATTTAACTAGGTAGGAAGCCTGCTTCTTGAGATGCAATAGGTTCTTTTTGTAAGTTCCTGACTTTTGTTGAATTAGCAGGTGTTGTGCTATTGCCAAGTGCAATGGCATAGTATAGTTAATTATGTAGTTATTTTTGTTAAAGAACTCGAAGCACTTATTACTAGACTAAGTGAATCCACAGCTTAGGAAAACCCAGTAGCTCAATTAGGAGATCCAAGAAACTCTGCTTTCATAAGGTGAAAATATAAAATTTCTGATTCATGCCTGAGTACTTTGTTTTCATTAGAGACTTTCTTTCTGAGGGGTCTAGCATAAGATGAATCTATAGGAATAATATAAAGTGAAATAAAAATGCATGAAGAAAGGGCAGGAGGCAGTGCTGGTTTATGAATTTGAGAAGCAGATCAGTTATGGTGGTTGACGATGGCGGTACCCACACAGCAAAGCACAGTTTTGCCCAAAGAGAAGATCAGAAAACTGCAACCCATCTCTCCTAATTACATATAGTAGTACTTTAAATCAGAGCTAAGATTAGTAGGAATATAAGGCATCAAAGGGAAAGACTGTGTAAGTGGGTTATTTCAAGAGTACAGAGACTTCCCTGTGCAGACCAATGGGTCACTTTTTTAATTCATTCAAAACATTGTTACTGGGCTTCCCTGGTGGTGCAGTGGTTGAGAGTCCGCCTGCCGATGCAGGAGACGCGGGTTCGTGCCCCGGTCCGGGAAGATCCCACATACCGCGGAGCGGCTTGGCCCGTGAGCCATGGCCACTGAGCCTGCGCGTCTGGAGCCTGTGCTCTGCAATGGGAGAGGCCACAACAGTGAGAGGCCCGCGTACTGCAAAAAAAAAACAAAAACAAAAACAAATTGTTACTTTTTTATATCATTTTCTGCTACAAGATTTGTGCACATATTGAGATTGGAGGATTATCCACAGATTTTTCTGATGTTCTTTTTTTGTCTTCTTATAGCCTCTCCTGTGCTACATTCTACACACAGTGGGCACTTTGCAAATACGTGACTAAGTTCCCCAAATTTCAGGCGATTTCCTTAGAGTGAGGGCACTTCAGTAAACCAAGAGAGTTGGAAAGTTTGGGAAAGAGTGATAATACTTTTTCCTTGGAGGAAAATGATCAGAATCAATCATTTGCTTTCTATTGATGGGGAAAGAGGGCTTTTCCTTAACAGAGGGGACCTTTGGTGCGCAGGGCTCTGTGTGAGACTGGCTACATACGTCATCCTTGGGGAGGTATTTGGATCATGGATTCAAGGAGCTGCCCCACATCTAATGCTGATTGAATTGAGATACCTGAGGAAGAACAGGTGTTATTTGAGGCTATTTGTTTTCAGCCCTTCTCAGGGTCCATAGCATAAGACATTCTTGCTGCCAGGAAAGCTTCCTTTCGCTTTCTTTTACTTACATACCACCACTAGCCTGTCAGGAGAAGACTAATAGCCTAAATTCTGAACTTTCCAGTCCTTTCCATCCACAATCTTATCCAGGAGATGTCGATGATATCCACAGACTCAAAAGTACCCAACTGTGGTCAAATTATTATGGCAATTTTAATTGCCAGTCTGGATGATGACATGGTCAACCCAGTTGACTGCAGAGAAGAGGAACATTCTGGTGGCTGCAAAATACTCCAAACTAAGGGACTGTCCAGAAGCCAGTTCAAGGGCAGTACAGAGACAGAGACTGCTTGAGTGTATTCATGACATCATCCTCTTCTCTATTGCAGACAAATCATTCTTCAGCCAGCAGCTCAGGGCTGCAGACCTCTAAACAAGATAATTTACCTGGCAAAGCGCAGACTGTGTATTGCTAACTCAGCTAGGCTCTGTAAATTGTGCTACCAGAGGCTAATGCACTGTGTGCCTTCGCAAAGTTGGCACAGGATTGGGAGTCCAGAAACCCAAGTCCACCCTACCCCTGCCCTTTACTGTGAGACCTTGAGAAAGTCCCTCCGGCTCTCCAACCTGCTTCATCTTTTGTAAAAGAGAGATTATGGTACTTCACATCCTACCTTGGAGTATGAGGATTAAGTGAGATAATGTGTTAAAGTACAGGGTAGGGAAGGAAATTCGGGATAATGTCTAGAAACATCCCCCCAACCCCACCCCGTTTGGCATTCCTGCTCTTTCTTTGTTCTTCCTCCCATTCATTCAGCTAAGCTGTCCTGTGTTCCTTGCCTCAGAGAGACAGCAGAGGGAGAGGGGAAAAGAGGCCTCTTTCTGACTTTGCAATTTCAAGTCTCGCCCAAGAGGGAAACAGAAAAGACTAATCATGGGCAAAGACCTGGGAGAAAACAGGCGACTAAAATGGAGCGTCCCTGCTTTCCAGAATAGATGGAGATTCCCTAGGCTGGGGGTGGGACTGAGGGGAGCGATGTGAGCTTACTCACCAAAACACCCAGAACCTTGTGGGATCCAGCAGCTGAGGAGGCCTGAGAAATGCAGTTTTTAAGGGAAATGAAGAAAGTGATCTCTCTTCCTTGGCTGAGTTTCTTGTTACCTGCTCGTGACATGTGGCGTGCTACCCTGATGACAGAGGGGTTTTCTCAGCAGCTAGGGTTCATCTGGACACCCTGTCTGTGAATCTCAGGGAAGTCTCAGCTGAGTCTCTATTTTCTCCAATTCCATTCCAATTCAACTCACAAACACAGTTTCACACGTGCTCTACCCCTGAAACCACCGGGGACCTTTCACGGATATAGATGAGACCTGGCCCCCAGATGCTTCCCATCTGGTTGTAGAGGGAAGGCACACAGACAGCCCTCCCATTCTCCACCTGCTAAGAACTCATCAGTGCCCTAAGAGAGGCAGAAGCAAGGGGCGTGGGAGACTCACAGAAGAAGGAGAAAACAATGACAAAATTGTGAATGAAAAGCCATTTTCCACTTGAAGGTTCTTCTTGTTTTTAAAGGCATGTACTGTTTAAACCCTTTTACACCCATTACTTATGCACTGAGTACATAAGCAGCTGAAGTTTGACACAGTCCCTAGTCCCTTTTTATTTAAACATTCTTAATTAAAACTCAAGCCAAAGAATTAAGACTTTGATCCTGGAGACCTTAAATAAGAGATTCTTTTTTTTTTTTTTTTTTAGTTTCTGCTTTATAACAAAGTGAATCAGTTATACATATACATCTGTTCCCATATCCCTTCCCTCTTGCGTCTCCCTCCCTCCCTATCCCACCCCTCCAGGCGGTCACAAAGCTGATCACGGAGATCAGCTCCGTGCTTTGTGACCACCTAGAGGGGTGGGATAGGGAGGGTGGGAGGGAGACACAAGAGGGAGGAGATATGGGAACATATGTATATGTATAGCTGATTCACTTTGTTATACAGCAGAAACGAACACACCATTGTAAAGCAATTATGTTCCAATAAAGATGTTAAAAAAAAAGCTATATGGAAAAAGTCAAACTTTCCCACAAAAATAAATAAATAAATAAGAGATCTTGTTATTTCTGTTTACTAGGCAGCTCCCTCCATCCACATATGATCTGGTTTTAAATTGAGGAAAACTAGATGACCAAGGAAATAAGGTTTTAGAATGTCGGGAATTTTTCTGTCGTGAGCCTCTGGTGCTCAGACCCTGCACCGCGCCACACATTTCCCAGGAGTGTCAATCTTGCCATCCTTTCTGCTTCATAGGATCTTCTCCCTGAGCCCTCAGCACTCACGGCCTCAGACAGGCCATCCTAAGACCACCCCTCCCAGTGACTCTCACCACAGTCCCTTGCTATGTCTTCTTGGTAACACTGATTGATGCCCCAAAATATTTGCTTCCTGTGTGTTTATTTCTTTCTTCCACCAGCATGTGAATTCCAAGAGGGCAGAGATTGACAAGATAGGTCTGTCTGCTCTTTACTGCTTAATTGCTCAAGGCAATGTGGGCGGGGTTACCGTAAAGGACACCAGTCAGGACAGCAGTGGAATAGTCTGACTGGCACAGACCTAGGGCCATGGTGTTCCTAGAAATGAAATAGATAGGAAATTTACTAAAGTCTTACTTGATCTATATAAGGGGAAGTGTTCTAGATCAAGTGATCAAAAGTTTAATTTGCATCATAAAAACAGAGAGGCATGGCCCCTCAGTCAATTCCCAGACTTGAGCCCATTTACAGACCCAGAACCCCTTGAATGAAGGCAAGACAGGGTCTCCTGGTGGAAGGACCCTGGTACATTGCTGAAAGTTTATACTGCTCATATTTCCCCCAGCCTTCCCCAAAAGGACCTATAGCCTTTTACCAGGGTAACTGCATGAGGAAAAAGGAAATCCTCAGACTTTTCGGGGCTTACTAGGCACTGGCTCTGAACTGACATTAATTCCAGGAGAATCAAAATGTCACTGTGGTCCACTAGTCAGGGTAGGGATGTACGGAGGTCAGGTTATCAATGGAGTTTGAGCTCAAGTCCATCGCACAGTGGGTCCAGTAGGGACCACAGGATGGTTATTTCCCAGTTCCAGAATGCATACTTGGAATAGACAAAGCAACTGACAGAATCTCCACGTTGGTATAGCGCCTGTCCACCAGCTCCACACACTGGGCATTTCAGAGGAGGAAGAGAATTTCTGGGTCACAGTCCAAACCCTTCATTTTATAGATTAAGGTTCAGTGATGGAACCAGGAAGGACACAGCCAGGACTTACGTTGCAATGAAGTCCTTTGAACTAGCCACTCTGTAAACAAGTAAACTGTGCATTCTGAATCCAAACTTAAAACGCCTTTGTGTTGATTTTTTGCAAATGCCACAGGCTTCCCCTTGCTCTATCTTATTTTGTTGCTGAGGCATCATTAGCAGCACTGTGTTATAGTCCTGTTCTGCATATAAAGGAGCCTGGAAGGAGCTCTTGTTTTAGCCTGAGGTCTACCTGGGTTTGTGATAGATGTGCTTTCGTCTTAATTCACCACACTGTCATGAGTATATTTCTTAGGAACATAAATATGTCCAGCTGCCATATTCTGTGTGACTTTAAATATTTATTCAGCACAAAGAATGATTTTCCTGCCGGGGACAGCAGTGTTTTGTGGGAACGAGGAGTAGGCCATCACCAATTATTTATCTGTCTCTCGCTTTCCTAAGTGAATCTCACACATCTCTTTTGTTACAGAAAATTAGAAAGATGGGAAATGGAGTTGACACCATTGATTCATTTTCATTTGCCCAGAATTAAATTATTTGCTTCCAGTCACTGTTAGTTATGGGAATGATAATGCTTCAGATGCCAGGCAATGTCACAGTTAGGAGCGTCTCACTGAAGGCCTGGCGCTGCTAAGCATAAAGGTCAGGAGAAAAATACACCAGCAACAGAAATTAAAATGAAATGTCAGTGTCTGTGTATGGTAGGAGAATGAACAGTCATTTCTCCCTCTGCAAATGGAGCCTCATAAATGCATAGTTCATAGCTGCTTGCAATATCCATCCATTAACCAATATCCATCCATTATTATAAAATTATAATAACCAGAATACCTTGACTTTGTAGAGATGATCACTACTAACTTGAATTCTTCAAAGTGTTTTATATGTAGAAGCTCATTTATTTCCACATTTTTAAAATAATTAGGTATGCAAAAATATGCTGCCTTTTTAAAATTAGAATGACTTTCACATGTTCAGTAAACCCCCAGGTCTTCTGAGTTTTATTCTAATTCTAAACTATAAGGTTTTACTTCCTCATCGTATGGGAAAAATGCAGACCCATTTAAAATTTTTCAACTTTTAAAATGTGTTTTTTCAAACACTTGTATAGTACTTGCCCTGTGAGATGCTGTGTTACACACTTTGTAAATATTGACTCATTTAAACCTCATGGTGACCCTATGAGGAAGATACTATTTATTCCATCCATTTTATAGATGAGGAAGTTGAGGCACAGAGAGGTTAAGTAACTGTCCAAGGTCACACAGTAAGTGGTATAGTCAAATCATACCCAGACAGTCTAGCTCCACGCTCATAACCACCAGGCTGTGCTGTCTCAGATTCAATGAGAAATGACTGTGATTTCCTAACACACGGTGTCTGATACTTGATAGACACTAAATAAACATTTTGAGCAGATCAGTTCAAGAAGGTTTCTGACCCAAAGAATCGGAATGGAAAGACCTTTTTCAATATGGAAGATGAGGCAACAAACTAAATTATCTTTAATCCAAAAATAATCGCAAACCCAAATTGTAAACAGTGGGTCACAGTAGGCCTGTGTTGTCAAAAAGGCCATATGTAGCCACCAAGCACTTGAAATGTGACCAAATTTAGATGTGCTGTAAGTACAAAATACATAGCACTGGATTTCAAAGACTTAATACATACAAAAGAATGGACTGGGAGATTGGGATTGACATATATACACTGTTGATACTATGTATAAAATAGATAACTAATGAGAACCTACTGTATAGCACAGGAAACTCTACTTAATGCTCTGTGGTGACCTAAATGGGAAGGAAATCCAAAACAGAGGTGATACATGTATACGTACTGCTGATTCACTTTGCTGTACAGTAGAAACTAACACAATATTGTAAAGGAACTTTACTCCAATAAAAATTTTTTTAAATACATAAAGAATGTAAAATATCTCATTAATAATTTTTATATTGATTACATGTTAAAATGGTAATAGTTGGATACATTGGGTTAAATGAATATATATTAAAAGTAACTATACCTGATTTTTTGCTTTAATTTCTTTTCTAGAAAATTAAAAGTTTTATATGTGCCTCACATGGTATTTCTATTGAAAGGCACTATCTTGGGCAATGCCTTTTACGAGAATTTCCAACAATGGTTGACCTTTTGGACACACTTTATTTCCCATTATACCCTTTGGCAAAAGAACTGTTGATCCCAAGAGAGAAAGAGGTAACAGAGGAAAAGATCTCCCAGACTCATAATTTATAATTGTGAAAATTAGCCTCATGCACTTTTTAGAATTGACTGTGAGCTCCTTGAGGGTGGGAATGTGTGTTCTTCATGCCTGTACCTCCAGCAACAGGTGATGTGCTTGGCCCAGAATTTGGCTGGGTGAGGGGCTGCATAGGGGGATGATGGATGGATGGGTAAATGACAGGTGAGTGGGAGGGTGAGAGGAGGAATGAATGACTAGGTATATACCACAAGTGGCTGGAAAAGTCTGCATGTTTTTTGACATCACTTCTCACAGATCATTATAATGATTATCACCATCTTTATTCATGACACCATTTAGGTGCTATGGGAAAGCATGCTTCCAGCTCTCTCAGTAGGGAGGTTAATTTTTTTTCAGGACAGCATTAGGATACTGATCTCTGAATACACCTTCTCTCCCAGTGGCACCAGGTCTGTTGCTGTGGATATGCAGACCTGTATATGTTTGGGAAGCTTAGGGCACCACCCTGATTGCAAACAAGGGCTAGGGGAGTTGAAGTTATGTTTTTTTAGAAACACAACTTTTACATGTTTACATCTCAATATTCTTAAAATAGTCAGGTTTAAACTGTGGCTTTGGAGATGGGAGGACTAAAGCTACCCTAACCACCCATCCTTTAGCACCCATCCTTTATGACTGGGCATAGGAGATTCCCATTCCTTATTTGATGATTGGTTCCATTAGCAGGAAATGTTCTCCTGTTTCTATGTTCTTTTTTTTTTTTTTGGCTGTGTTGGGTCTTCGTTGCTGCAGGCAGGCTTTCACTAGTTGCCGCGAGCGGGGGCTACTCTTCATTGTGGTGCGCGGGCTTCTCATTGCGGTGCCTTCTCTTTATTGCGGAGCACAGGCCCTAGAACACGCAGGCTTCAGTAGTTGTGGCTCACGGGCTCTAGAGCGCAGGCTCAGTAGTTGTGGCACACGGGCTTAGTTGCTCCGCAGCATGTGGGATCTTCCCTGACCAGGGATCGAACCCATGTCCCCTGTAATGGCAGGTAGATTCTTAACCACTGTGCCACCAGGGAAGTCCCTCCTGCTTCTATCTTGATTACTCATAATAAACATATGCCTTCTTTTCAATATAGCAGTCTCATTTTGTGTGCTGACCCAGCCCATTCAGATATGTTAGATCTGTATTCTTTCATCTAAGCCTCTGTACAACCTCCTCTGTGATAGTCTGTTTACTTCCATGAAAAGGAAGTCACTGAAAAGTTCATCTTTGAGGCTGTTTTTACTTCTGGGTCCAATTGAAAACATAATGGGGACTTCCCTGGTGGTCCAGTGGTTAAGCCTCCACGCTTCCACTGCAGGGGGCACGGGTTTGATCCCTGGTCGCGGATCTAAGATCCCGCATGATGCACGGCACAGCCAAAAAAAAGAAAACATAGGGCCTCCCTGGTGGCGCAGTGGTTGAGAGTCCGCCTGCCAATGCAGGGGATACGGGTTCGTGCCCCGGTCTGGGAGGATCCCATGTGCCGCGGAGCGGCTGGGCCCGTGAGCCATGGCCGCTGGGCCTGCGCATCCGGAGCCTGTGCTCCGCAACGGGAGAGGCCACAACAGTGAGAGGCCCGCATACCGCGAAAAAAAAAAAAAAAAAAAAAGAAAACATAATGAATTGGTTCTGAATTGCTGTCCAACTTGCCTGGCAGTTCAGTGTCTTCCTTCCTTTTTTGTTGATTCTGAGTAAGGATTAAAAGGATATTTTTATGTGACTTATTTGTCATTGTGATTCCCAGCATAGACTACACCATTCACTAGTCTGTTTATAAACCCGTAATAATAAAATCGTAATAAAGCCACCAGAGTCACCTCTTATTATCTGTATGGAACACATGACTTTACAATGGTTATTCAACTTCCTCCTTAATTATGTTCTCATATAATACCCCATTTCCCAGTGGAAGGGGAAAACTGAGGTACAAGACTGGTTGCCAGTCACATGGTGAAATAAGTTAGAATGAAGTTACTCTTCGTTACGTGCTCAGCTGAAGAACTAAAGCAGAACAGAATTACTCGGTAGAATTCCTCCTCAGGACAAGAAGTCATCATTCTATCATTTCTCCCCTGAACGTCATATTTCAAGCCATTTTAAGTACAATTAGCCTTTTTGTCTACAACCTCCTTCTTTCACTGCAGAAACCTAATCCCCTCCCCCTCTTCACCTCAATAGCCAGCATACATCAGTATCACAAGGTACAGGGACAAACGTAGTCCACCCCTGAATTGTCATCGGGGCTGGAGTGACGCCAGGTGTGGCTGTGAAATTTGCAGGCCTAGGACAGTCAGGCTTCCCAGTTTTTCAAGGAGGTTTGTGGAGACAGTAATGCTTGGCCTTCTCCTTCATCCTGCTGTGCTAAACCCACTCAACTTAAGTGTCTTGTTCCCAACAGAGGAGAAATTTTGTCTGTAAAGCTGATACACCCTTTGCCGTATACAGTATCTCATTTGTGATTTGTCTTAAATTATTGAGGAAAATAAATATGTTTCATGATATTTACTTGATGCCTACTATGGAATATTGCAGACCTTTTGAGGGATATATTGTGTGTTCCTGCACATGCATGCACACACACATGCAGTGGGGGTGAAGGTGTGGTCCCAGTTTATTCTAGTGATATGTTCTACGCAGATTTTTTACTTTCTTTATATTTCTATAATTAAAGTTGTAAAAACCTAAAATTAATAGCACTTAGGGAATAACTCCAGCTCAAATTCCAAATATCAACATTCTGTTTCATTCGTGTCAATTCAATTATTTTGAATCTGACTCATCTTCCACCTATAATAGAGTGTGCATTTCAATTATTATTCCCTTTATGCCTCCTATTAACCATGGATAATTAAGATTTGATCTTTTACGAGAGCTAATAAAATAGACTTAATATCCAATTGTGAGAAAAATTCTTTATAAACCACCCTGATCTGATTGCTTCATTTGTGTGAATATTCCATCAGAAGTGAACTTGAGCAAACTTCAACAGCAGCTAACTGATCATTATATAAGGAACAACAAAAAAGCTCTCCATGTTAACTGAATTTAGACATGTGTTACCCATCAAGCAATGTAAAAGATAACTATTTTATGCCTTATATTCTGGCTTTTTAATATGAAATCTTATATTTTCCATATTTTATCCCCATTGCAAGCGTTTCTCAACCTCAGCACTATTAATATCTGGGGCCGGATAATTCTTTGGTGTGAGGGACTGCCTTGTATACTGTAGGATCTTTAGCAGCATGCGTGGCCTCTACCCACTATATGCCAGTGGCAACTTCTGAGTTGTAACAACTAAAAATATCTCCAGACATTGTCAAATGTCTGCTAGGAGAGGGGAGCAAAATCAGCGCTATTTAACAACCACTGATATGTGGGAATTTGAAAACTGCCATTTTAATATTTTTACCTCTTCAAATATTCTCAGAAATTGTATCTTAGTACAATAAAACAAATAAGGAAATGTAATAGCCCCTCACACAAAATATTGAGGTAGAATAGTAGAGGGAAACTTTGATTATATAAGATTTGGTGGTGAAAGGTGGCAACTAAGACATAGAGCTAGGACATAGAATTCAAGAACTCTTTGGGGGCCCTGCTGCTATCAGAACTGCCATTCCAGCACCCCCAACTTCTCAGGTCATATTGGCCCAGGACATAAGATGTATGTTTCCACTCACTGGAGAAGTTTAGGTCGTCAGAGCAGATTACGTCTCCCCTACATCACCAGAGAGTCTTTGGGAAATTCAGTTCTTCTGAGTAAGCACTTAGTGCATGCTCAGTGGGCCAGGTAAGGGATTCAAAGATGAACACGATATAGTCCTCAACTTCTAAGAGCCTCCCGTCTAGTGTAAACAACGTGTAAGCACTCTGATAGGGTATGAAATACTAGTAATAGTTAATATTACAGCATGCTGTAATGTTTTTTCTCTGCTTGAAGGACATCACGGTAAGATGAGGAGTAATGTTTTCCCCAAAATAGATGATCAGCCCACAGTGAGAAATGTGAATGCTTGGATTGATTTTTAGGTCCCTGAGTCTGAAGGACTTTGCAAGGGAATTAAGCAGACTCCCTCCATCATTCTTCAGACTCATTTAGCCCTTGATTTTAGAGTTCCTTGTGGTCTGCTTTACAGACATTGAGACATCCATGCAAAAACATCCAAAAAACAAACAAACAAAAAAACCCACTTTAAAAAAGAGGCATTGAATCAAAACCAGCAGGATTGTTTAAAAGCCCTAAAGTTGGCGTTCTTTTATGCAACAGTGATTTGTTTAAAACTAACAGGCAAGTCTCCCACTTGCCTTTTTAGCCGCCCTCTTGTACATTCATCTTGGTTCAGAGCAGCCTGGCATATCCTGACATACAATTGTGCCTTTATGAAGTGTAAGTTATAGCTCTTACATACAGAATGTCCAGAATCCTGATGAAACATTAATTAGGATGTGAAAAATCAGTAAAAACTGGGACTCTTTCTATGCACTGAGAAGTGAAGGCACAGATTAGGAACCTGGGACTTCATGATGCAGACAAACAGATTCTTCACATCCAATGACAAAAGGAGTAGCATTAAATGATTTATGACACATTTTTATTTCCCATTAAAATTGTGTGCTGTGATGGAACCATTTCAAATCTGTTCAAAACTTCGTTGAATTTTTAAATTCAGCTAGCTGTCTGAGCATGGTGTGAGGTCCTCAAGAAGCCAGGCAGAGAACTGTGTGAGTCTATGTGGTGTGGTTTATAGCCAGCTGTGACTGTTCATCACAGCATCTGTTTCTTGTTTGGGGGTCTGGTTGATGGACTTGGTCCTGGCTGGCTACCCCTGGTGGGATGGTACTAAGTTGCCATGTGCTGCATCTGAAGTCATGTGGAGTCATACAGGGATTTTAGGTAGAACTGTCACATTCATAGCCCAGAGGAACAGATACAGATGCTTTAAGGTAATGATTTTTAAACTCTCTGAGGACTTCCCTGGTGGCGCAGTGGTTAAGAATCCACCTGCCAATGCAGGGGACATGGGTTCAATATCTGGTCCGGGAAGATCCCACATGCCGCAGAGCAAATGAACCCGTGCGCCACAACTACTGATCCTGTGCTCTAGAGCCCGCGAGCCACAACTACTGAGCCTGAGCGCCACATCTACTGAAGCCAGCATGCCTAGAGCCCGTGCTCCACAACAAGAGAAGCCACTGCAATGAGAAGCCCGCTCACTGCAACGAAGAGTAGCCCCTGCTCACTGCAACCAGAGAAAGCCCGCACACAGCAACAGACTCAATGCAGCCAAAAATAAATAAATAAATAAATTTATTTTTTTAAATAAAAAATAAATTAAAGAATAAAAAACTGCTTTACTTAGAAAAAATAAACTCTTTGAACAGCCACTGTCACTAAGAAACACATTGTGACTCATACATTTATATATATAAGTATATATAGTTATATATTAAATATATATGTATACTCACATACATATACAAATATACATTATATGCTATAAATATATTTATTATGGACACAAAATTTAATGAAATGATGCTTATCCTTATTACTTGAGTGTCACTCAAATATTTCATCTCTATTTCAATTTTTAAAATGCTGTTTACATTTACTAAATTAATTCCATAGCCTACAGATTGAAAAACACTGTTCTAGGTGGTCTGCCCATATCCAGCCGTAGACAACTACCACATTACTATAAGCAGGGGCAGACTTATGAAATGATGCCATACTTTGACCTACTAGTTGATGCAGAGTGACATTATGAACGCTGCGGTTCATTTGGTACATCTAGTTTGCTGCAGACGTGGCCTTTCTCTTAATCGCATTTGCTAAGGTCACTGCCAGTACTTCTTTATCATATCAAAGACTCTAAGGAAATCAGTTATTGCTAAATGAATAAATACATGTGTTACACCTTGACATCAAATTTACATGAAATGTCAATAGCAGTTTTCCTTACAGAATTCTGAACATAAAAGAATCAATACATATTTTAAAAACTGTATCACTAGATGTTGTCTTTACAACTTGCTTATATTTTTGCACATTTTATAAAAAAATGTTTAAGAATTCACATATTGTTTGGAATGATAGTAATTTTTTCCCATACTACCTTACTTTCCTAGGCAATAGCTCTTAAAATTTGGGGGTTAAGGTCAGTTTGAAATTCTGATGAGATCTATATGGCCCATCTCCCCAGAATGAACAAAACTTTTATTCCATAGACCCTCATTTGAGAACCCTTAACCTGGATAGAGGTCACTGTTCATATCCTCTATCCAGAGATCAGTCAGCATCTCTTATAATCACCCGGACTGGAAGGAAGCATTGTACTATTAGATACTATTGTACTATTAGATACAATAGATACTATTGGTATCTAAACCAGGAGCTCATACTTGTTCAGCAATATCTGCTGGATTGGGACCAGAGCCAGTCTAGGAAACAACCCTGTTGGTCCTCTGTTTGCCGACACATCAGCCAGATTGGGCTCCAGGACCAATCCTGTGGGGTAGTAAGTATAGGTTGCAGACAGCCCTCTCAAGGTGTTTGAAGCTGTTTCCAAAGTCTCCAGGTAATGGACAGGACATAATCGTAGTATCTCTTTTTCTAATGTGTTAATTAAAATATTCCCTAGATTATACCAAATATTGTGGGCTTTTTTTTTTGATAAATATCATGTCGAACATTCAACAAGGAACAGAAAGTCCATGGAGAACTTAAGCTAAGTTCTGTAAGCACAGGAGTGGGGCACCACTGCCACCTTTTGGTAACATAGCTTAATTGCAGGTTCAAGATTAAAGTTACTAAATGGTAGAAAATACACCTTCCTTGATACGCTGGGATAGAGAGAGATCATGTGTTGTTAGAGCTTGCTTTGGCTCTGCCTTTTGTACTTCACATTGGCTGTATAGGCCCTGATTTCACGTATCCTCTGTACCTCTTGGCAGGATTGGAGGAGCCATTCCCACCGTGTTCTCCTACTTTGCTGAAGTGCTGGCCCGAGAGAAGCGGGGTGAGCATCTGAGCTGGCTCTGCATGTTCTGGATGATCGGTGGCATATACGCCTCTGCCATGGCCTGGGCCATCATCCCACACTACGGTAAGAGGCTGGACTTGCACCAGCTGGGCAGTCGTCTTGTTTTACTTCAGCTTCCATTCCCATCCCTTTCCTCTCTCGTAAATGCTGATTTGAGAACAACACTGTCATCATCATCTTTCTCCCTCTTGTAATGTCTAGGATTCCCACCCCCCTTATAGAGATCTGTGTAAGGTAAGACTGTGCCAGTGTTCATTTAGGAATACTTTTTCATTTTGCTATTCTTAACGCCACTGCTTTCAATTGTTTCCTTTGTGCTATCAACTCTGGGGTCCCCACGTAAGTGGAAGTGAAAGGATGCATAGATCATAATCAGCATATAAGGCAACATGACTTACAATTGTTCTGGAGACTGTCATGCACAAGAGGCACCTACAAGTGCCTTTATTCATCTCCTCTGGGCTTAGTCCAAGACTCAGCCCATGTCAGCCTCACCTCTTCTGGCAGCTCAGAACTGGGACGGGAACAGGAAGAATCCCATCTTGTCAAGGACCATCAATTTGCAGAACTTAAGAGGTGACTCTACCATCCTTGCTCCACAGGTCCCCTCTTCAGTTTCTCCTAAGCACTTAACTGTTCCTGCCAGCTCAGAATACTTGAAGGTTTCATGTTTCTGAGCAGTACTTGCCCTCCCAGAAGGCACAAGCTCCCAGTTGCTTCACCCACAAACAATGACATGCTGGGAGAGGTTAACAGAATCTAGGAATTGAATTCAATATGTAAGGAAAGGGGAGGGGACGTGTTCTGGTTATATTTGTGCATGTATGAGTGTGTGTATGTGTATGAAAACAGGCTGAAGTTGACAAACTATGAGTACTATGTATGTTAAAACCACTATGACTTCAAAAACTCATTCTTTGTTTTATCTAAAATCTAATCAATCTAAAAAATTAGATTTCAAAAATTCACTCCTTGCTCATTTTCTGGTTTTCTGCTTTTTTTGTTTGTTTCTTTCTTTCTTTTTAAGAACAGAGCAGCTTTTCATTATAAAGCATAGTTCTGTTAGGGAAAAACCTTAAGTGAATTTAACTCATTGCTAAAATCAAAGACAAGACAGACTTCAGTGTTCAGATGCATTGTGGTTTGTTTTTCATACTGAGCTATAAAATTCATGTTGTCACACTCTTTCTTTTAATAAACCTAAAAAGTTATATGCAACCAAAATTGTATTTAGCAACAACAAAAAAAATACGCAAGACATAAGAAATTGGTTACGGGGCCTGAAGAGAACTTTTCTTTGCCAAACATTTGAGTGTGATGGGTTTCTCATTTTTAGACTCTTTGGTCACTTCTGGGCCAGAGATGCCCTCATATAGGCAGTTAACCATATCCACCGTGAGGCTTGTCCTCTGCCACCATCTGAGGAATTAAAGGAGATCCTCCTCCTTCATCTGAGACCTGAGGACCTCAGTCACCCTAAGAACCTTCCCCTGTATGGCGGTGTCTAACGCCCGCCCCACTCAGCACACTGTTCCAAATGGAAGAGTCACTTAGCTACCACGTAAGGAATTGCTCAGGAGACAAAAGGGAGATGCAGGGCCTGGGCAGAGTCCAGCTGTACCCAGCATTGCCCCCAGAGCCACCACTAGTCCATACTCAGCCTTTGTGTAAATGAAAATAAGGTGCCAGGTGCAGATCGTCACAATTACAGCCCCCGTGGCCATCTCTGCCAGGTACTTGCACAGAGCACAGCCTGGCAGCTGAATTCCTTCTGAGGCTAGAATGTTCTGTGTCTCAGCCTCTGGTGACAGTACAGCTTCTTGGCTCCTGGCTTTATTGCTGCCCCCTTCCTGGTCCTCCCTTCCCATCACATCTCAGAATTTCTCCTGCTGGCCTCCCTAAACTCATAACTCAGGCTGGCCTTTGCAGTCTGCCTGTTTCCACCAGGCCTGGACATGATTGGTTTTGTTTTTGATTTTGTTTCCTCACTCAGTATTCAGCTCCCCAGACTCCTGCCTTTCGCACATCCCTGCCCTTGAACTGTGACGAGCCTTGCGGAGGGCTTCAGGTTTGTCTCTGGCCTTGCCAACTGTCAGTGGCTGACCCACAAAAGATTAGCATGATCCCCACCTTTATTTTTCCCAAGCACACATAAGATATTCTTATTTGAGCAAAAAGGGCCCCCTAAACCATATATAGCCAGAAAGAGGGAGGTTGTGAATCATAAACAATGCTTGAAAAGTTACAGAGACAGTCACAATACAACAGAATTAAATGTGTCTGAGGCTGACATTAATTTCTATATTGAAGGAACCAATAACGACCTGGTTAAGAAATCAGTAACAGAAAATTAAAACCGTATGCCCATGCTTTACTGAAGGCTTTCCATGGCCAGAATGTGGCAAAAAAAAAACATTAAAAAACAAAAACAAAAACAAGAAAAACCAGCAAATTACTGCTGTCAATCCTGTCTGTGTATTAGAATCAACAGGGGAGATTTTTAAAATACCCTTGCTGAGTTCATTTTATACTCTTGCAACTTGAAGAGTTTTAATTTTTTCAAAATAAAAGAGCTTAATTTTAAAAGTCCTGTGCTGAGGCTTATGGGGGATGATGATGTTCTGTATCTGGATGGGGATGGGGTGGGTTTCAAGAGTATTTATTCATAAAAATTCATTAATCTGGGTGCTCAAGATTTGTATGGAGGTTACACTTTTTCATAAGCATAAGTGGTAAACTTAATAGAAGTTTACTACTTCCCACACCCCCCTGAAAATACCCATGCTTGGGTCCTACCACAGATCAAATGAGTCAGATTCTCTGGGCTGGGGACTCAGCATCTATACTTTTAAAGCCCCCAGGTGGTTCTCACGTGCAGCCCAGATTGAGATTCATCAGCTCTGTACCTCTCCCAGTGGGTGATGCCCAAAGCCCCTGGGACTTTGTCATGTATATACAGGGCAGCTCTGAATGGGAGCAAAGAGCGAGCCTGACCTGCGTGGTTGACTTATTCAGTTGGTGTTTGAGTTTTAATATTGTTGGTTTCATCCAGGCTAAAGGGCTTTTCCATTCATCCAGTTCAGAATCACACTTTAAAAGTAACTGTAACATCTAGATATCTCTTCTTTCCAATGACACATCTTTTTACTCTACTTAAAAAAGACAAAGGGTTAAAAGTCCATGCACCTTCCCTATTACCTCTGAAAAAATAAGAAGCTTTCTATTTTCCCTCTGAAATTCTGCAGGGTATACATGATGCCACAGCCCACAGAAATAACAAGAGAGCATGCAGGTCCTCGCCTCTCTATCTTTCATTCAGGAGACCTCTGAGCACCACCCCTGTACAGTGTATTGAACTTTCACCCAGCAGGGAAGGAATTCAGGGCACAGTAAAGCAACTCAGAGTCGGGTACTGGCCCTTCTCACACTGGTAATAAGATTTTCTCTGGAGGGAAGGAATCAGTAATTGGCATCCACATGGCAAGGATGTCAAGGGATAGATGATGCCTATAGTCATGGGGAAAGCAGGTGCTCTTGTGTTTCTGGGCGTCACCTTTCCTCATTTGTGGCTGAGCAGTCAGTGCGTAAAGCCTGAGCATATGCCGTGAGACCAGAATTCTGGCTCCAGACAAGCTTCTGATGCAAAGCAGACCTTGAGCTGGTCACTAAGGATGTTGAAAGGAAGCCTGGAGGGATTCTTAGGAAGTTAGACACAACTTTCAGAAAGGGTGTTCGGACCCTTTCTGCGGGGGCTGGCTAGTTAAGGCTCGGGCTATGCGAGAAGTTCCTGATGGATCTCGGATTCACCTGGGCTGCAGCCAACCAAGTTTCTGTACAAGCATCAGATCATGATGCACTTTACCTTCCCATCACTGCTCTTGGGGCTGCAAACTTCCCTGGAGTCAGATGGATGCCAGCATCTGAAGGTCTGCACTCTGACAAGACGTTAGGGGGCAGAATACGGATGTCATCCCACCAGGCACCTTTCCTGTCCACCACCTCCCTGTGAGCAGCTCCTTCTAGCCAGCAGCCTCTGGACCCTTTCTCCCCCTGTGGCAAAGAGCAGTCCCCATAAAGTAAGGGAGGGGGAGAGAATAACCCACCCAGAATTAAACACCTTGGCCTCAGAGCTCAGGGGCCTGTAGCAGCTGAGAGCAGGTGTTAGAAAGTGTGGTTCCTCTTGACCCACACCCATTCTCAAGCCAAAGACTTCTGACCCACAGTGGGGACTGGCTTCTGGTTCACAAAAGAACAAGCATTTTGTCAGGGAACAGATGGCACAGGTGCAAAGGTTGCCCTGCAGCCTTTCTCCCCTCCCCCACATCCCCTATGAATCAGGACACCTCAGCATTGAATGGAAGCCCCAGTGCCTTAAGGGGAAGGTGGGACAGGGAGCTGAATCCCAGGCCCCTTCCCTCCTTGGCTGAGAGCTTTCATTGAGTCCCAGGCTTCGCAGTTGCTGCCAGGTTGCTGGGCTGTCTGCTCCATTAAACCCTCTGTCGTCATGTTCTTTCTTCCTTTTTTTTTTTTTTAACATCTTTATTGAGTATAATTGCTTTACAGTGGTGTGTTAGTTTCTGCTTACATTCACTTTTACATCAGATGAGGTACTGTCCCCTGCCGAGGTGTGTGACAGTGCACAGCCAGGACATTCAGTTAGCTAAGTGGGAAGGCTCTCGGCACGAAACGCCTCAGCTCTTAAAGCCCGCAGCACCCGGGCTAGAGCAGCCCCGCTGCGTCCATCGCCTACCCCTTGCTGCAGACCTCCAGGGCCAATCTGGGGACGCCCATAGAGCCTGAGCCCAGCCCAGCCCAGCCCAGCCCTCCCCCTCCAGCTATGTAATGTCTGGGCTTAAAAACACGCAGAGTCCCAAGGTTGTCTGAATTACCAAGATGTCTTCTACTTCCTTTAGTTACAAGAGGTGTGAAGCTAATACATTTCTTCTCCCTAATGGTGAAACTGGAATGAAGGGAGGAGGGGATGGTCGAGTAGCTGTCTGGTTGAGGAAGGAAACAGGGAAGGCTGTGTACATTTTGTTCCCAAGAAGGAAGGCACTGTGGCCAAGGGCAAGAGGCAACAGTGATAGCTGATTTTGAGTCTCAGCCCTGCTGCTTCTGGGCGTGTGAGCTTTGTCAAGATTTTCAGTACCCCCAGCCCCATTTCCTAAGTCAGCATTTTGAGATTGAGTTTAATGATCATGTTAGAGCACCTAGCTCATAACTAATGTTCAAAAATGGTAGCTGTTATTGCTCACAGGTTCATATCCTACACGGGATACCCAGACTCTGTCAGCACAGCCCAGTGTGAGCTCAGAGCTATGGGGAAAGAGGGAGAATGAGCTAAATGTGTAAAATGTGTAAAGTTTACCTAGAGGGTGAGAAGATCAGAGGAAGCAGACAGAAGAAAAAATAAGAAAAAATGTAAGATAATGAGAGAGAATCAAGGAAAAAATAATACTGTAACATCTTGACTACCTGCAACCCAATGAATCAGAATCTTCCATTCACTTATTTGTTGGATGAATTAATACTCAAAAGGGCACATCCTATATAAAGACTCATTTTAAAGGCCATGGCGCCACTCCCTGGGTAAAAAGAACAAGAGCCTGATGGCCCTCACCTGCTGACACACATGACCCGCTGACCTGTGGGTTATTACGTGGACATCCCCAGAGCCAAGCTCTGTCTCAGCTTCAAGGTGTCCTACACTCTGGACACAGGTAGTCCGCATGGGCTTAGATATGACAGGCCCTGGTTCCAAGCCATCTTTGCCATTCCCTAGCTTTGTCACCTTTAGGGCAATTACTTAGGCTCTCTGACTCTCAGTTTCCTCATCTACAAAATGGGCATAATACCCATTACAGGGTTGCTGTACTAAAGGACTATATACAAAAAAGTGGTTACTTAGCATAGTGCCAGACACAAGTAGTTCGTTAAGTGTAGTTTTTTCTTTCCACAGATGGGGCTGAAGTTGAGGTGAGGGAGGAAGGAAGAACTGGAATATTAAAAAGGTTTTACTCCCCTTTTCCTAACTATGTTTTCTTAACTGTTCACTTATCATTTGAAAGTTGTGGAGATGGATAAAATGGGGAAAGGCACAGGAGCGGAACTTGTAAGGCATGCCACAGTATTCTGTGCCCACTCCAGGATGGCAGGGGAGGGATAAAATGAGAGCTGGGATCCCATGCACCAGGCCCAGCCAGGACAGGCAGGCAGCAGGTGACCCCAAGCCCTGCTGCCCAGCTTTGCCATACTTCACTGAATGTCACAGCCCTGAAGATTTTATGCTCACATGTCTGAGTAAGACACTGAAAAGGGAATCAATTCGGTACATCAACATACACCAATATGATTTCTTAATTTGTCCATTTTAGGATCAATCCAATCTTTCATTTTAACAAAATGACCCTTGGACTCGGATTTCCTCCACTCTATGACTGCCATGCAGTCATAAAATACATCAGCAACGCCCCCCCACAAAAAAACCCAATAATGATAGTCTTTAAGGGCTTAAGAAATGAATGTGAGATAAAAAAGGCATTATCACGGTTTAAGTGTATGGCCATTTCTTCTGTGAGTATGTTTCCTTGTTCATAATACCCAGAACAGAAGCAAGTATTTCAGAAATCTCACGTTCTTAAACATAGCCACCAGCCAGCTCTCCCACCCGAGCCCTCCTGTTTCTCTCCTCACCCTGTACATCACCTGGGGAAAACATGTTTATCAGCTAGGGTGCAAATAGCCCCTCTACCCACAACAAAGCCATCCACTGCTACAGACCCAAAAGATGTGTCTACTTCCTTGAGGGATGGAGAGTTCTGCACAGTTTGGGGAAGTGCTTTTCAACTCTCACTCTGACCTTTGTGGTTTGTACAGTGAACTTAGAGGAGCTGCCTCTTCTGCTGTGCATTAATCCAGTCACCATGGAGCTCAGGTCATAACTCTTCCATTCAAGCTTCCCAGAAAGGGAGGGGATGTTAGTCATTTGTTGAGACCCTTCTATGTCCCAGGCATTGCACCAGGTGCATTATTTTTGTCAACTTTAATAATAAAATAGCCAGTTATCTTACCAGCAAAATTCAGTTATAGCCAGAGGAACTGCAATTTGGGAAACACAAGCTATGGCAGACCATAGGCAAATCCAGAGATCAAAGGAGGGGAGCTTGCTTTTATAGAGAAAAGAGGGGAGTTGGGAGGGGCTGTTCCAAAGGAAAGTTCATTGGAAGAAAGCAAAAGTTCAGGGTGGTGACCGCTTCCCATTGGCGGGGCTGTGGTGTTTCTCATTGGCTGGGCTGTTGCTGGGCAAGGGAAATCTTCCTTCTGGGTAGTAGACTTCTTCCTGTTTGGGGGTACAAGGTACTCCTCTTTCTGCAGGGCATGCAAATAGAGTTGAACACATGCAAATGATGGGGAGGGATGATGTGTGAGAGCTCCCTCTACTGGCCTTCCTGACTCTAATTTTAGCTGAGGTTTTTCTTACTGACTTTCACATCTTATACACATAATCTTAAAATGGAGAAATGGGCTTTAAAAGTATGGCAGTTTTCTTGCTTGTGTATTCATGTTAAGAGCTAGACTCCTATGCTGCTGACACTGCTAGGTGACACTGCAGAGCTGGGATCTATAATCCATCCCTCAGGTAGTCAGGTGGAGCCTACAGACTTCCTTTCAGAATAATGTTTTTAAATGCAGAAAATGAAATAAATAGGATTATAAATGAAACCAGTTGTTTCAAAATACAGTTATCAAAATGTATTAGCATATTAAGTAACAATACCTATTGACAGGTCTAATAGCTACCATAATTTTGAAGTAGATAGGAGCATAGAAGCTAAAAATCAACAAATGCTTTCTTCTGAATCCTAGGGAATCACTGGACTCTAGGTTCTTCCTAGAATCCCACCTTCCATTTCTTCACCATCTGTATGAGTTAAGATTAGGATTGACTAGATATAAAAGAAGAAAATTAACATGCATAAATAAGTTAGAAACTTGTTTTATATCACATAAAAGAAGCCTAGGTGGAGGCAGTCCAGGGCTTGGATGGTAGCTCCATGGTCGTCATCAAAGGTCCTAATTCATTTTATCTCAGAGTTCCACCATTCTTAGCACATTCCAACCAGGAGGTCCACATCTTAGGCAGCACAGAGCAGGAAGGACATATAAGGGTATGTCTGTGCTCCCATGAAGAATCTTCCTGGAAGCCCCACACAGATCCACTTAAACCTCATTGGCCAGAACTCCAACACATGACCATAGCTAGCTGCAAGGGCATCTTGGAAATGTATAGCCGACTCCTAAGGAGTAAGGAGAACACAAATCAGGATAAAGTGGATACTGGGGGACAACTGGCCATCTCTTGTAGGAAAATCTTGTAAGACTGTTCATGTATTTCATAATCAGAAGTTTAAGTATGGTCTTTTTATATTAGTTTTTGTATGGATGTAATGGAAAGCAACTCCAGCTAACTCAACCAGAAAGGGATTTATTGGAAAGCCACTGAATAGCTCACAGAATGGTCAGGAAGGCTGGAGAACCAAGCTTGGAAAAAAACAGCAGGAACTGAGGGAGTCTCCTTTGGTGACTGGAAGGGCTGTCAGCAAACTAAAAATTTCAGCACCTGAACCCAAAGAAAACACTTACTGTCTAAGAAAAATTAGCTCAAAGTATACAGCTTCAGTTTCTAGTGTAGAAAGCTTCCAAGGGGCTTTGATATTGGTTTGATTGCTCTTCAAAAGTCATGGGGGGAGAGTTTTCTTTGCAAGATGCAGTCCTTAATAAATCATAATTACTAACACATGACATTAGAGACAAGCTGTCCCAAGCCCTCACTCAGATAAGGTGCTCAGCATACACTAATGTGTGTCAGGAGGAGAACCTGGGCCCATATGAAGGTCGGTATGGTTCAGGCTAGTATGGTCTTTACAAGTTGGTTTCAGAAAATGTGGGTACAAGACTCTAGAAAGCCCCAGACAAGTGAATCCTCCGAAGCATTTCAGTGAGCCAAACTTTCCCGGTCCTCAGATCACAGCTGACTACTAGATCCCTGAGACTTCCCCAAAGCAAATGTGAATCCCAGCCTGACAGCAGACTGTGTCTTCCACGAATCCTGGAGAACTTGAGCTCCAGTAGAGATAGTGGAACCTACAATAAATAAAAACAGAAAAGTTGGTTTCATTTACTGTAGATAGAAGTGCCTCCTCCAAAAGCTGTTGACATTAGGGTTTGTCTTGAAAACAAACAGTGAATACACTTTAGAGTATAAAAATTAGTTTAAAAATTAATGGCAATACCAAATGCCAGTGAGGATGCCGAAAATGCATGTCTCATGCATTGCTGGTGGGAACTCAAAATAGTGCCACTACTCTGGAAAATAATTTGGGGGTTTCTTTAAAAAAACTAGACACACATAACATACAACCCACAATTGCACTCCTGAGCATTTATCCCAGAGAAATGAAAATGTATATCCTCACAAAAACTTGTACATGGTTATTCAGAACACTTTTATTTGTAATAGCCCAAAGGTGGAAACAACCAAAATGTCTACAATACCATAGAATTCTATTCAGCAATAAAAGGAAATGAACAGGGCTTCCCTGGTGGTGCAGTGGTTGCGAGTCCGCCTGCCGATGCAGGGGACGCGGGTTCATGCCCCGGTCCGGGAAGATCCCACATGCCGCAGAGCAGCTGGGCCCGTGAGCGACGGCCATTGAGCCTGCGCGCCCGGAGCCTGTGCTCTGCAACGGGAGAGGCGACAACAGTGAGAGGCCAGCGTACCGCAAAAAAAAAAAAAAAAAGGAAATGAACAATTGATACAACAGCTTGTAGAGACCTCAAGGGCATTTTGTGAGTGAAAAAGCCAATCTCAAAAGATATAAAACATTCTGGAAATGACAAAGATAGAGTTGGAGAACAGATTAATGGTTGGCAGGGGGTAGGGGTGGTGAGGAGAAAGGAAGCAGGTGTGACTACAGTGGAGCCGCCCCCAGAGATCTTTGTGTTGATGGAATCATGTCTTGATTGCAGGTGGTTACATAAATCCACACGTTTATAAAATGACAAAGAACACATTATACCACAGTCAGTCTCCTACCTTTGGTATTGTACTACAGTTATGTAAGATCTAATCATTTCCAAGCACTGAGAGGAACTAAGTGAAGGGTACATGGGATCTCTCTGTACTATCTTTCCAGCTTTCTGTGGCTATATTTCAACATAAAAAGTAGAAAACAAAATTAGTACTACTTTTTGAAGGGCATTTTCACATATATCATCTTATTTATTCTAATAATCTTGGGAACAAAAGCAACAGCGTCATTCCCATTTTTGGAATGGAGAGCCTGCTGCATAGAAAGCTTGTCATTTCCCAAAGTGACACAGAAAATGGAAGATAAGCAATTAGAACCAGTCTTCTGAGTCTCATTTCTTCCAAATGTTCTCCAGACACACCAAAGCTAAGAAACGTCCTCAAAGAACAACACGTAGAGGGTTATTTGGAATCTTTTTTAAGGTCTCTACAGTGTGTGTATATGGCCCATGTGGCAACCATCCATCCCCTCATCTAGCCGGGTGATGTTGTCACAGCCCCTTGCCAAGCATTCTAAGCACTAAGCCTCCATCATTTACCATAAGAAAAACCAGTCACACCCAGAAGTCTGTTATTTTTAAAACTATCCTACTGAAAATGTTATGAGACAGGAGAGGTTTTTACATCACGCACCTTTTATCCCACAACTTCGTAAATTCTCACTTGACATTTGTGTTTCCTACAAAGGCTACACTGCGTCTTCTCTCTCCCTCTCCCCACACAGCGCGTAATTTCACTGGCTTCTGTCTCCTTCCTCCGGAAATCTAACTGCATTGCCCACCCCACTCTCCTTTCTTATGCTCAGAAATTCAGCTCTGCCCAGCTTCTAGCTCCAAACTTAGATACTCCACCTGTATTACTCTGCTTGGGCTGCCATAACAAAATACCGTAGATTGGGTGGCTTAAACCACAGAAATGTATTTTCTCACAGTTCTGAAAGCTGGGAAGTCCAAGATCAAGGTGCCGGTCAGTAGTTTCTGGTTGAGGGATCTCTTCCTGGCTGTCTTCTTTCTGTGTCCACATATGGAAGAGAGAGAGATCTCTGTCTTCCTCTCCTTGTATCCAGTTAGGGCCCTACCCTTATAACCTCATTTCACCTTAATTACTTCCTACAGAAATTATCCCATCTCCAGGTATAGTCACATTGTAGGGTGGGGTTTTAACATATGAATTTTGTGGAGACACAGGTCGGTCCTTAGCAGTACCCATTGAAAGGGCCTTCCAGCAAAGAAGGGGCCTTCCAGCCACCAAAAGCACCCCCCTGCTTTAAAGGCATTGGGGATTATTCATTTTTTTCTAATGTTTTTCTTGTTAGATACCTACTATCAAACCTAACTCTGAAACACTTCTTTTTTCTCTCTAAAACAAGGTCTTAATGATAGCCTCATGGTTCCATAAGAGCTCCCCAACTCATCTCTCTGCACATCTCTATATTCTGAACTAGACAAAGTGTGTGTGTGTGTGTGTGTGTGTGTGTGTCTGTCTGTCTGTCTGTCTGTCTGTCTGTCTTTGAAAAGAACTGTCCTGAAAATACCCCTGCTGGGCTGAATTCATCATTAACCTAATTAGGTCTCTTATCCAAGGCTTACAATTAGCACCATTACCAAGTCTTGGTAACTAACTGCTGTGCTTCTAAATTAACTGTCACCTGGGGGGGACATAAAAATTGTCATCATCTTCTAAAATGTTCCGTGTTTGGGCATATGATCATTCCCCGCATTTCCATCAATAATATTGAACTGCCTTAGAGGGCAAGAGATATTTACAGTTTTGTGGAAAGGTAGAGAAGGCTTCCCTGATATCTTAGGGTACCAGCTACAGAATCTGGACTTCATTTTTCTGCCATATGCATATCGGGGTCCCCAGAAGGAGGAATACTCCATTCACTTGCCCAGATTGTTAAGGTGAAAGGACGTAGAGCTGCCATCTATTTTCTTTCTTCTTTTTTTAAAAATAAATTTATTTTATTTTATTTTTTGACTGTGTTGGGTCTTTGTTGCTGCACACGGGCTTTCTCTAGTTGCAGCGAGCCAAGGCTACTCTTCATTGTGGTGCACGGGCTTCTCAATGCGGTGACTTCTCTTGTTGAGGAGCACGGGCTCTAGGCACGCGGGCTTCAGTAGTTGTGGCATGCAGGCTCAGTAGTTGTGGTGCACGGGCTTAGTTGCTCTGCAGCATGTGGGATCTTCCCGGACCGGGATTTGAGCCCTTGTCCCCTGCATTGGCAGGCGGATTCTTAACCACTGCACCACCAGGGAAGCTCTGACCACCTGTTTTCTACAAGCACAGTGTTCTGTCATTTGTAAGGAGTAAGCCAAACTTTGATTTTTACATAACCTACCAGCAGAGACATTGGTGCTGAATGACCTGGAAGTTTCTATTCTCTTATGGGCTGATTTAGCATTTATATTTTATGCAGCTGTCTCTCTGTCAAAATCGAGCTTAGATTTGCTCTGAGTTGCTTTTAGAAGGTCTCAAGGCAAGCCCCGTTAAAGATGCAGGTGTGGTATCTTAGAAAATATCGCCATTCAGCACAACTGGACCCCACTGTGAGCGTACCTATGTAACTAATTCCTGAAGATACACAATGCCTAGAAGAGCTCGTTAAAAGAATAGATTATTAAATAGGACAGAGTTTGAGGTTGAAGGCATGATAGGGAAATCTTAGTAATTCCTACAGGGATTCTTCTCAAGTTTGGAAGGTGCTTCTTCTTTAGGAAGTGTCTAATCTTTTATGTAATGTTGGAGCATGTTTCCACCTGAGGACAGATTAAATTGCATTTCCCACTTATTCCTCCTTCTTAATGTTCACTCCCCAAGGAGCTCTTCAGCTGTGCTGCCCATCACACTGTGGAATGCACAGGACAAAAAGCAGCCCCGAGGCTTACAGAGGACACTTGCAAAGAGGCTGGAAAACAGTGAGCATGAGAACTGTGTGATGGGGACACGGCAGTGGTCAGGCTCTAAATCTGGCAAAATTAAAGGAGGCAAGATACGGCAAAAGAAAATAGTGTGGGCTAGAGCAGAGTGGGATGGTTACTGTAGATCTTAACCAAATGAACTGTCCTAACTAGAAAACGTTCTTGTTGGTTGTTTAGTCCAATAGTAGTGGAAGAGATGAGCTATTTCCACCATTTGTATATTCCCTTGCCCAGTCTTCTCAACAATTCAAAGCGTATCTGCATGAGATGATTGGCAAGGGTTAGGAAATCAGTTGAGGGTCATGGAACCAATATAATTTTTTCTGTGTTTAAGTCTAAGTTATCCTACAAAGAAATGTATCCTGGGACTTTCCCCCCCCTCACTGCTAAACAAACTGAGATTTAGCCTTTATTTAAATTGCTCGATGAGATATTACACTGCACTTTGGGAGTGGCAAACATTTTTGTGCATCTACACTGTGCCTGGCCCCATGCTGGAAGCCAGAGATTCTTCTAGGAGTGTGGAGGAACATCTGTTCTTGGGTAACAGTGAAGAATCCTGAATCCAAGCTTTGCTTCTCATCTTCCCTGTTTCGGCCTGTGGGTTCACAGTACCTCTTTCTCAAATACTGTGATGGACTTGAGAGTACATCCTTTCTGGGACCACTTTGAATTCCACTGTGTTCTTCAACATACAAATGGTGTTACAAATTAGATGGAGGGGGCACATCAACCTGACAGGTTAGGGGGAGGGTTGGGGAGGAGTGGGGCTAGAAGGGAAGATGAGGTATTAAGGGTCAGAAGAGTCTTGGTTTCATTTGACTTAACAGTTTAAGACCAAGATGGCCAACATAAATATCTTAGTGACCAAGGTGATGTAAACAGGTGAAGCTGGCAAGAAAGAGAACTGAAGCAAATGACAGAGCCTGTGCCCTTTCTAGAGGGTTGGCAGCTACTCAGCTGCAGCAGGTTTAGCCATGCAGCTATTGAAGCCTGGTGTGGCCAGATCTGATTTACCAGAAGGCAGAATTCTGGATATTTATTGGAAGTCTCTCCAATTTTCAATCTACCAATTTTAAAATGTATCCTTATAGAGATATACATATGTGCTCAGCAGAATGATGGTCCCCAAAGACCACCCTAACTCCCAGAACCTGTGAATATGTGAGGTTACAGGGCAAAGAGGAATTAAGGTTGCAGATGGAATTAAGCTTGCTAATCAGCTGATCTTAAAATAGAGAGATTACCATGGATTATCCGGTGGGCTCAATCTAATCACAAGGGTCCCTAAAAGCAGAAGATGGAGCAGGAAAAGAGAAGCAGAGAAGTGGTAGCATGGGCAGGACTTGGCTTGTTGGTGTTGGCTTTAAGGATAGGGGATGGGGCTCTGAGCCAAGGAATGTGAGCAGCCTCGAGAGGCTAGAAAAAATAAGGAAATATATTCTCCTCTGGAGTCTCTATAAGGAATGCAGCTCTGCTGATGCCTTGCTTTTAGTGCAGTGAAGTCCATTTTGGACTTTGGACCTCCAGAACTGAAGATAATAAATTTGTGTGGTTTTTTAAGCTCCTAAGTGTGCAATAATTTGTTACAGAGCAAAAGGAAACAAATAAAACTAGAATAAAATACATCAATTTAAGTGATGAGATTTGGCAAAAGGATACAATTCTGTAACCACCACCTCAATCAAGATAAAGAATACTGGGCTTCCCTGGTGGCGCAGTGGTTGAGAGTCCGCCTGCCGATGGAGGGGACATGGGTTTGTGCCCTGGTCCGGAAGGATCCCACATGCTGCAGAGCGGCTAGGCCCGTGAGCCATGGCCGCTGAGCCTGCGTGTCCGGAGCCTGTGCTCCGCAACGGGAGAGGCCACAACAGTGAGAGGCCCGCGTACCACAAAAAAAAAAAAAAAGGATAAAGAATATTTCCATCATCAAAAAGTTACCTCATGCCCCTTTGCAGTCAAGTCCCTCCCACCATGCCTGGCACCTGGTAAGCAAAGATATGTTTTCTGTCTTTTGTAAAATTTCATATAAATTGAATACTTCATAGAGTATGTAATTTTTGCATCTGGACTCTGCTTTAGCATAATGCCTTTGAGATTTGTCCATGTAGTTGGGTGTTTGAGGGGTTCATTCTGTCCTGTTGTTGAGTAGCATCCATTATGGATGGACCACAGTTTGTTAATGCAATCACCAATTGATGGACCTTTTTGACTGTTTACAGTTGGGCTATTAAGAATAATATTGCTGTGAACATTTGAGTACAAATCCTTGTGTGAATGAAGTTTCATTTCTTTTGGGTAAATTCCTAGGAGAGAAATTGTTGGATTGTTTGGTAAATGTGTGTCATTTGATGAGAAACTTAAAATATTTTCCAAAGTCATTCTATCATAATCACCTACTTTTTTCTGAAAGTTTTCACAACACTACATGGACCAAACAACACACACTTGTGCCAAATTTGGCCTGGGGAACTGCTGGGTTTAAGCCAAAGAGAGCCAAGCTTACCTGGAGAGGAGAAGACAGGTAATTACCCTGTGCTGATGCAGAAGACAGCGGGTCTCTGAGAGTCTGAGTGGGAGGAAGATTTTCACAAGAGAAAGGCAGGTGGGACTCCTGGTCCTCAGGTACCTGCAGGGCAGCTGTGCCCTTAAGCTAAAGAGAATGGAGCTGGGCCCCTGGAGGAAGAGTCCCAGTGACCAAAGAGAGTGAGAATTTAGTCTTGCTTAGAGGTTGGAAGTGAGCTAGTGATTGCCAGAAGGGCAGGGCCTTAGCATGGCCTGGTGAGGAAGAAAACAGGCTCACAGGGACCTTCTGAGGGAAGAGATGCAGAATATCTGATTGGTCGGCATCATCATCGCACAGGAGAATTATCTTCGGTGGTTGATAAAGACTTTCAGAGACATCATCTCACTGTTGCCGAACCAAACTTGGGTCTGCTTGCCCACGTGCAGTAAAGGCAGTCTGCTGACACAGGATTGTGGTAAAGTGCAGCGATTATTGCAAGGCCAAGCAAGGAGCACCGGCAGCTGGGGTTCAAAAGACCTAAACTTCCCAATAGCTTTCAGGGAAAGGTTTTTAAAGGCTGAGGGAGAGGGTTGTGGGGTGCGTGATCAGCTGTTGGACATTCTTCTGATTGGTTGGAGCTGCAGTAAGCAGGAGTCAACATCATCCACCTTCTGGTTCCAGCTGGTCTGGGGTCTACGTGCTTGTGGTCAACATACAGTTAACGTCTTCCACCTGGTGGAGATTTCATTATCTGCAAAACAGCTCAAGGACATGGCTCAGAATACTATGGCCCTTGAGGAGGAACTAAAAGTCCTTGACTTTAATGGCACAACTATATTATTATTTTGTCTTGCTTGACTGTTTTCATTTTCCTTTGTTTCTCATTTTTCTCAATTCTCTGATTAAATTTGTTCTTTGGAACTCAGGGGAAGCTTAAGAGGTTAAAGTTGCCCTACAAACAAGAGACAGGCAGATAACATGGTAGGGGAGGGTAGTCTTTCTTAGGAAGTCCCCACAGGGTCCTGCTTGGTTATAATCCCCCTTTTTCTTTGATATTCCTCAATCTTGAGGAGGAACAGGTGCAAGACAAGAAAGGGAATAAAGTTTTGGATAGAGAGGTTAAATCATGAACTGGGCAAAGGGACTCGGTTTTTGAGGGACTCTGTTTCATCATGACACAAATGAAGTCAAACTGTGTGACAACCTGTTCTGTGCAGCGCCTGGCCAGGCAGAGAACACTAGGGTAAACAAGTGGCCGGGCTCACTTCTCCCGTGACCATCCCCCTTATGCTTGGATGGTTTGTGACCGAGGATGCCTTGGGCCAGTGGTAACATTTCTTTCTTGCAGTGGACAGAGGGTAGAGTTCCATGAGAGAGAAAGAGAGAGAGAAAAAGGAAAGAAAGACTGTGGAAGTGGGTATCCACCCCTTTCTGATCCAAAGGTGGTACCAGTGGAACCAACTAGGAGGAGCCATTAACCCAGGCCCTTGCTGGGGCATCCGTCCTCTGTGCCCTTCTTGTGCCTGGTGCACACCTCTGCCTTCTACTGGGGCTAGAGTTTTTAGAATTTTCCTCATGCCTTCAATAAAAAAGGTTTCTTTAGTATTCTAAGCAATTTCTGGGCTCTGAGGCCAGAGATCAAAACTTAGTCATCTTTTACATGCGTCCCAATGTTCATAGCAGCACTATTGACAATAGCCAAGACATGGAAGCAACCCAAATGCCCATCAACAGATGATAGGCTAAAGATGTGTGTGGGGTGTGTGTGTGTGTGTGTGTGTGTGTGTGTGTGTGTGTATGTGTATACACACAGTGAAATATTACTCAACTATAAAAAAGAAGAATGAAATACTGCCATTTGTAGCAACATGGATGGACCTAGAGAATATTATACTTAGTGAAACAAGTCAGACAAAGACAAATACTATATGATATCACTTACATGTGGAAACTTAAAAGATAATACAAATGAATGTATATGCAAAATAGAAACAGACAGATATAGAAAATTTGTGGTTACCAAAGGGGAGAAGGAAGTAGGGGTACAAATTAGGGGTATGGGATAAACAGATATAAACTACCATATATAAAATAGATAAGCAACAAGGTTATACTGTATAACACAGGGAATTATACCCACTATCAGGTAATAACCTATCAAATATAATGGAAAATAATCTATAAAAATACTGAATCATTATGCTGTGCACCTGAAACTAAGACAATATTGTAAATCATTTTTAAAAAGTCATCTTTAGGGCTTACCTGGTGGTGCAGTGGTTGAGAGTCCGCCTGCTGATGCAGGGGATGCAGGTTCATGCCCTGGTCCGGGAGGATCACACATGCTGTGGAGCGGCTGGGCCCGTGAGCCATGGCCGCTGGGCCTGCACGTCCGGAGCCTGTGCTCCGCAATGGGAGAGGCCACAACAGTGAGAGGCCCACGTACAGGGAAAAAAAAAAAAAAAAAGTCATCTTTATAGCCTCCATGGTACCAATCACAGTGCCTGACCCAGATTAGCCCATAATGAGTGCTTTGATGGATTGAGGCACAGAGCCATGTAATAAATGCCCTGGTCAGTAGTGTTAGCCCCTCAACAAGTCTGATCCAAGACAATTACTCCCAGTTCTCATTAGTCGCATTAAACAAACTTGTGCTGTGAGGTTATTTTCTTCCTTTGTGAATCACCATCTTTAGGAATGGTGAGCTATGTGAAATGGGATGGCAACCATCTTGGTGACAGTTGTGGCTGACTGGCTTTGAAATGAGGCTTGTTCCATCACATTTCACGTAGCTCAGACCTCTGCGGGAGCTATTCTTCAGAACTGCAGAATTGCAAGTTGCCCCAGGTTTTGTCCTTGCTAAGCTAATGCTTCACTAATGTAACTGAAAGTGGTTCTCAAGCTTCTGGGTTGTTGTCGTTTCCCTCTCTCCCTCTCTCTCTCTCTCTCTGCTGTTTTTGGCCTGTGACTCACATTCTGATTCTAAAGCATCTTCAGTGGCCTTTGCAGGCTGCTCAAGGGATCCAGGCTGTTGCATTTATTTGAAGGGTCAGCCACTCATTAGGTGCTGAGCAGGCAGGGAGGCTTTCTTGCTGCTGAGAGTCAATTCCAGCCAAATCAGATCCACTTGGGGGTCTCTCAAAGAAGAGCTTGCCCACATGGTAATGGTTTGAAGAGCACTGGAACGCCTGATGGAAGAGGGACAGAGCAGAAGATGGGCTGCGGTGACGTGCAGTCTGTGGCTCACAGCAGACGAACCTCACAGTGGAGAGACTTCAGAAATCAAAGTTGACTGTCATGCTGAGGAGGCCCGTCTTGTGCTGCACTCAGGACTTGGCAGAGTGGGAAGGATGGAGAAATGCCGAATGTTAAGGCAGGAAAACTGACATTTTGCCCTCCACACATCCATGGTTTTGTGTTTGAGGCTGAGGTCACCCTGCCAGGGGGAATGGGAGGAACTGAGAGGCGGGAGTGGGGGGGGAAACGCCCCCCACTCACCTCCTGGAAAGAAGATTTGGTGTCAGTCTCTTTACTAACATTTAATCAACCTTAATTTCATGCTATACGCTGTTCTGAGATGTGAACATGTGTTCATCCTTTAATTTTTACAACTATCCCACAAAGAGACACTGTTGTGTACATGTTACAGATGAGGAAACGCAGACCCAGAGAAGTTAAGTGACTTGCCCAAAGTCACCCAGCTAGTAAAGGAGAAGAGCAGGAATTCAGAGCCAGGCAGCATGCCTCCACACCCACACTCTTGGTGGCCTCACTTTATGGGTTCCCATTCTACGGGGCTGACACCCAAGAAGCCGCAAGTATCCACTGGCTCATGTCCAGCTTCCCATCAAAAACTCTCCAAATGCAGGGGCCGTTCCCTTCCTCCTCCTCCTTCCAGGATGGAGCTTCCAGATGGCCTAGCCAGGAAAGCAGGGACATTTCTAGAACTGACATTTGTATAAATTGGCAGAAAATAGGAACCCCATTGATACCTGCCCTCCCCAGCCCCACCCCTTATGTCTGCGAGGCTGAGGAACCCCATCCTGGTAGGAAAAGGCAGTTCGGCCGCTCAGAGCTCTCCCCATCCCATCCGACTTGGCAGTGCCGTTTGCTTCAGATCCTGGGACTCTCCTCTGGACAGATGAGGTTTGCTTCCAGCTTTCAAGTTCCTTTCTTTCTTCCTTCAGGCTGGACAGTTAGAAATGGATAGAAAGGTAGTAAAATAGAGACCAACTGCTCCTTCCAGGCAGTCAGCCTGGCTCCTGACTTCTTATTTCCATTTGGGCTTGGGATGCAAATCCTCCAGGGGGCTTAGTTATCAAGGAGCCAGGCCAACTGGCCCTCCCGCCTTTAAGACTCTCCATGTTCACACTCATCTGCATGCACATACCTTCTTTTTTGGTTCTGAGACTTTGAGTTCTAAATCTAATGTGTGGTTAGCCCCTACCCTTTCCTGTTTAGAGAGGGCAAGATGGTGCCCAGCAGAGGAGAGAGGCTATGTGTTCAGTAGTGATGCATGTGGGTAGTGCCCTTATCCCATGAGGGTCAAATGACAGAAGACAAAGCCCTCCCTCTTCGTCAAAGCCATGCTGTGGCTGAGGCCTTGATGACTAAAACCTGAAAGTGAGGAGGAGGAGGTCTGGGGTGGCAGAGCCTTGAACTGAGATTTTTCTGAAGTATGTAGGGAAGTGTACACTGGTGTAGTCATTCTAAAGAACATTCAGATGATGCTTGTCCGAATGTGTAAACATATACACTCTGACCTAGTATACTCCATCCCTGGTATATACCCAGAGAAATTCAGATATCAGTAAGGGGTCATGTGTAAGACTGTTCATAGTGACGTTGTTTGTGAAAAGAGGTAGTTGGAGCAATCTCTATCCATCACTAAGGGAATAGGTACACAGAAGGTGGTGGAATACTTTACATCGATTAGAAACAGTAATAGCAACATGATAGATCATCAAACAATGCTGAGTGAAGAGAGTAAGACAAAATGAGGACTCTAGTATGTTGCCACTATGTAAGTGACAAGACATGCTATTTTTTTAAAAATAAATTTATTTATTATTATTTATTTTTGGCTGCGTTGGGTCTTCGTTGCTGCACACGGGCTTTCTCTAGTTGGCGCAAACTGGGGCTCCTCTTCGTTTCGGTGCGCGGGCTTCTCATTGCGGTGACTTCTCTTTGTTGCCGAGCACAGGCTCTAGGCGCGCGGGCTTCAGTCATTGTGGCTCGAGGGCTCTAGAGCGCAGGCTCAGTAGTTGTGGTGCACGGGCTTAGTTGCTCCGCGGCACGTGGGATCTTCCCGGACCAGGGCTCGAACCCATGTCCCCTGAATTGGTAGGCCGATTCTTAACCACTGCACCACCAGGGAAGTCCCCACACTATTTATTTTTCAACGGTTTTATTCAAATTTGAATCCACAATTAAAACACACTGGCTATGGGGGTGTTGGTGGAATACCAATTGATGGGAAATGTTGATAAAAGGGAGGAAATAAAGATGCACAGTATTTGCACGATGCTGTTGATAGTGTGTGGGTGGGAGGGTAATTAATTACGTCCTCTACACCTAAAGTGGAAAAAGAAAAGAAAATGTCAAAAGTTTCACTGGAATTCATTTTAATGATTCACTAAATATTTTCTGAGCATAAGATACATGAGGAGCAGAGATGAAGTAGCACAGAGAGGCCTAGACTAAGAATCAGCTGCCATCTTTCCTTAGTTATACCCCCATGCCCTTGAGTTCTCCAAGCCTCAGACCCTGACACACATGCACTAGAAAATGTTTACTGTCCCCCTAATCCCAACATAACATTATGAGATCCTTTGGCAAGTAATTTGTAAAGCCTGAGGGATGGATTAAGAGCCCTCAGAATGAATTTTCTTTCTAATGCAGGACTCTGCAGGGTAAATTCGTACCTGTGACTATAGTATAGTCAGAGTCATTGCCAAGGTTCACCTGGTCTTCAAAGTCACGGTTGTTGCTGTACTGGCACTGCTGCAGCTCAAGGCTGATTTTATTTCTTCTGGTCTTGAAGTCTGTTAGTGAAATAACTTTCATGTCAGAACAAGGGAGCTGCATTAATTCACAACAGGAGGCACAAGCTCTATTAGGAACGTTCTGTATGTATAAGTCTTTTAAACAAATGCTGTTTTATTTCTTTCAAGTGTTGGCATTGTTAGAAGCCAGATGTAAATGGCCATATCAGTTTGATTTGTGTGACTGTGACGTGTTATTCAATAAATATTTAAATTTAATGGAGCCAGTAATTTAGAAGCACCTACTATATTTCTCTAGAACTGCCTCGCCACAGTGATTTCATATTTGCCCTTTTTGCCTCCAACAAAATTAAATGTAGGTAACAAAAAGTCACACTAAACACTACAGTCCCTATTATACTAGTCTACACGTTTCTGAAGAAAATTATGATTCAAATTCTAAAGCACAATTCCAAATAACACACCCATTTTATCAAACTCAGTACAGCATTTTCAAGGTTTGCCTGCAATGGTTTTATATGAAAGGTACAGCAAATTTTCAGAGGAAAGTTATTTGGGGTTTTTACCTCAAAAAGGATCAAATGCTTTATGCCCGTGGTACTGTGATTTCGAAATTGGAGGGGTCCATAGAAATGACGCTTTATTCTGACATATTGTTTGGCTTCCTCAATAAAGCAGTGCTTTGAGCAGCAAATAATCACCAGATTTCAGGCTTCCATTGTCATTGGTTGCCTGCAGTATTGCTGCAACTGTCCTTACAAAAAACACACACACATGCGTCCTGGCATCTGTAGGAGCATTATAAATCATACTTTCATTGTAGGGAAAAGGTTATTGATTTGCTCATTTTTTTCCCTTCTCCCTCTGGTGCAGACTTCAGTGGGAAATTGAAGCTTCCTTCACACAGTATGTTATAGCTAATCAAAAGGGCGGCCTGTGCTTACCTGGTTTATAATGAAAAGTGATATGGGTGAGTGATTTCACACTGCTCATCCTGCAGTGATTGTAATTAAGAGTTAAAAGCTGGAGCAACTACACATGCTGGTCAGACGTCATCAGCGTTATTTACTGTATTTTCTAAGACTGGGGCATTTGAGCAGTTGAGATGGAAGAACTAACGTTAGGTGAATTGCAACGCACTCATATTTTATTTTACTTTTAAAGCCAGCTAATCATTTTCTTGTGGTTATTAATTTGGCCTTTCAGGGTCAAGTCACCTAAGTGCAATTTGATTTAAAGTGATATTTTTCCACAAAAGGGTCAGGAAAAAGACAAAACAGAGGGAGAATTATCCATGGAGAAAAAGGGCAAAAAAAAAAGGAAATTAAAAAATGGCGATGAGACATTTGACAGTATCTTAAAAGGCACAAAGTCAACGAATAAATGGATATTTTTAGTAAAATGCAAAACTGCCATGAAGTGTCTTGACAAGGTAAACAAGGCTTCCTTCGATTTTTTCCTATTATGTTATGGATTTTTCTAAGACATGGTATACATTAGTGGTAAAGGGAAACACGGCTGTTAGCACAGTGCTAAGAGAGAACATTTCTAAGTTGGGACAATTGTAGTATGATGCTAAATATGTCTATGGAGGGAAAGACTGAAATTACAAAGAAAAATAAAAATCCAATCAGTATAGACCTTTAAATGCAAACAGTACTACAACGTGACCATTTGCAATATGACAAACTCAGGACACAGAATCTTGCCATTGGGGTGTATTGCAAATGCTTACATTGACAGTCTCAGGACATCAATTTCACACAGCATTTGCTTAGTGCAAAAGACAAATTAAGATTAAAAAAATATATAAACATAATAAAACGTCTGTTGACCCATTTTCAGATCCAGGGAAAAAATTCATGATTTTACAAATCCACGTTTGTTTCTTTTCTGTATAGCTCACAGGTACATTGAGTATATTTCATTAATCGTGTATCCTACAGATGAGCATGATGCCTCTTGCATCTAAATTGACTAAAGTGGAGAAGAAACAGTTGGTGATAGCTGTCTCCCCCACCCCATCCTATATGAAATTAAAGGGTTTGTGTATTTTAGAACACAGAATGATCTCAACCTAGAAACTGTACACTGCAGAGTTCAGTGGCGAGACCCATGTTTTCTTACAGAACCAAATCCCTTGCCTCAGCTGATCCATTTTCCTGTAGGATGAAGTGAGATCACTTTTTTTGTGGCAGATGTCCCACTCACCATGTCAGAAGCATGCCCAAAGACTTTTAATATTACTCCTTAATTACAGTTGGCCCTCGGTATCCACATCCTCAGATTCAACCAACGTCAAATCAAAAATGTTTGGGGGCAAAAATCCAGAAAGTCCCAAAATGCAGAACTTGAATTTGCCACACACCAGCAACTATTTACATAACATTTACATTGCATTAGGCATTATAAGTAATCTGGAGATGATTTAAAGTATATGGGAGGATGTTTTTAAGTTATATGCAAATACTGCACCATTTATGTAAAGGACTTGAGCATCCGTGGATGTTGATACCCTCAGGGGATCCTGGAACCAATCCCCTAAGGATACCAAGGGATGACTGTATCAAACTAAACAGGCTTTCTGGCACAATGGGTAGCATGTGACAGTTACTTCTGAGCTTCAGAATAGGTTTATTAGTTAAATTTTTAAAATCAAAGTAACATTTGTCCATAGTCCAAAAAAGCAGGCACTGCTTAAAGTGATAACCCTACCCCCCAAAAAACAAAAAAACTTCTCTGTCCTGCCCTTCCACCCTCCATTCTTTTTCCTCAAGGGCAACTTCTTTCAACTGTTAGTTATTTCCTCTGTTTGCCTAGTTTTTTCTAAATTATGTAAATATATTGTTTTCCCTCGCTGTGTCTATGTTACATATTATCTGCTGACTAGCATGGAAATTGAGAGTTAGTGTTCTTAGACTCCCACCCACCCCGAATTCTCTTTCTACACTCTCAATAAAGTTAACTCATAATGTTTGGTTAAATCAGTAATCAGAATTTACATCAATCTGATTCCTGCTGAGCCAAACGGTGTTTGGAGTATGATTTCTTAACGTACCTTTTGCCTTTCCTGGAGTTAATAACCATATTATATTTTCATTTGCCTGACTTTGTATATGTTTCATGAAGTCTTTCCACATCCACAGCCTCTCAATATAGTTTTCAACATAATGAAATGTATTAGATGATGTCATTTCCAGTACTTTTTACTGAAAAAATTTCTCCTGCCATTCTTGGTCATTCTGTTTCTTGGGTCTTCTGCATACTTGTCATCCTGGGACTTCACTGCTTTCCTGAGTTGATTCCAGTTCCCAGGACCCATAGACCTTTTGACCTTCACCTTTTTTTTTTTTTGGTCCTTATACCATACACTAGATTGATAGTATGGCTGGGTGTAGAATTCCAGGTCAAAAATCATTTTGCCTCAGAATGTTTGAGGATATTGCTCCACTATCATCTAGCATGCAGCATTGATAAATCTGATGCCTTTCTGAACCCCTTCGCTTTATCTACGACCTGTATTTTCTGTCTGTGAGTTCTTCTCTTTATCCATGGTATCATGATCATAATATGCCTTCATGTGTTTCTTTTTTTCTCTTTTTCTCACTTTCCTGAGACTTACTGGCCCGTTTCAATTTGAAGGCTTACATCCTTCATTCCTGGGGAATTCCCTCATAATTTTTCTTTTCAGTGGTAACCTCCCACCACTTTTTGTGTTCTCAGTTTCTCGAATGTCTGTCTGTTAGGTATTGAATTACCTGGATTCATTCTCTAATATTTTGATCTCCTCTTTCCTACTGCCCATGTGTTTATCTTTTTGCTCTACTGTCTAGGAGCTTTATCTTCCAACCAGTCTATTGGGTTTTCATTTCTTCTCTTACTATTTTTTTTTAATTGCTAAGATGTATGTGTGTGTTCTTTGCCTTTTCATGCCACTGTTTCTTGTTTCATGGCTGTATTATGTTCTTTTACAGCGCTGAGAATGGGGGGTTGGGGAGGTGGTGAACAATGTTTGTTTGTTTGTTTTGTTTTGTTTCCTGCATTGCCTGTTCTTCTGAGCTTCTTTTTTCTGTTGTTTTGGTTTCTTTCATGTTGAACACTTTGCTTAGGTATCTGGAGATCTTCAGCTATCTATTCATATTTAAGAGTGAAGCACCAGAAATCTGACAGAGAATCCTGTGACTAAGAAGTTTGGTCATTTTACATTTATATGTTACTCCTCTGGGGTGCTTGTTGACTAGGGGTGGAGAATGGGGCTGGCTCAGCATAGCAGGTTCTGGCAATCGGCAGTCTCTTTCATGAAGAGACCCCCCCGCCCCCCGCCAGTGTCAGAATCGGTTTCTTTTTCTTTAAGACTCTTCATTTTCTGCAGAGATGCTGTGGTAGCTCCAACACAGCAGGAAAGTGTGGCATGTGTGGGAAAGAATATGCTGCTGCTTCTCTGCCAGCCAAAGACTGCTTTCCCAGATCCCCTACCCCAAACTGAGCAATTAAGTTAAGCAGCTCTTGTGTGAATTCTGCCTGAAGTAGATGTGTTTTTGTTTCCTGGTCCCCTGACATCAGTGCAGTACACATTGCTAGTGTTCCAACTCAAGCTCCCACCGAGGCTCTCTCTGATTTTTGGCCTCAGAGCTCTCTCCAAAGACCCTTCAGCCCCGCACAGATTCAGCCCCAGCATGCAAGGAAGTTAACTTTTAGGGGCCAACTCTCAACTAATAGCTAACAGGAGGTGGTGAAAAAAATGCCTTTGCCTCACATCTTAAGGAGGAACCATTCTGCGACACATTCTACATGGTTCCTTAGAGGGTCTTCTGTGGGACTGAGCTCCTGTTGCTTCTAGTAGTAATGGACTCTTTATCTATTTTCCCTCCTTCCTTCTCTCACTCCAGCCGCTCCTTCACACCTTTGTTCTGGGCTCACCTCCCACATAAACTACCTGCATTCAAGTCCTGGTCTCAGGCATTTTTCAAGGGAAACCAAACTATGACACTGCCTCTAAATGTAGGATTTTGTGAAGTTCCATGTACCTCAGAGAAGTAACGTGTAAAATGACCTCATTTTTTTAAGGTATATTAATCCTAGTTGTGGCCATACAAGTAGATGCCAGATGTCTCCACTGCTTATTAAAAATACAGACTCCCAGACCCCATGCCAGTTTGTACTTTTAATAAAGGAACCCTGGCGATTCTGATGTAGGTGGTACACGGACCACACTTTAAGAACACTGGTCTTGTGGCTTCAAGTTGAACACACTTAATTTTACTGATGAAGAAACAAAAGGCTCTGAGGTCATGCAGATAGTGGATGCAGAGCTGGAATTCAAACCCAGATGTGACCGACTTGAAGCCACACTCTACACCAACCATCTGCATGACCTTGGGCATTTTGTTCTTCATCAAGAAAATGACAACGGTGACACCTACTCATTGTGTTGTTACTAGAATTATACAAGATGACCCACATTAAGTGCTTGGTGCAGATGGAGGCACCATTGCAAGTGCTCAATAAGTGGTAGCAATGTATGTGTGTAGGTATAATATGTTTGCAGTATAGAAATGCACTGAATCGAGAAAGTGCATGTTGTCTGTAGCCAGGATTAGTCTGTCAGCCACCGGCAGTCTTCCAGTGAAGGATTCCACAAGGGCTCTCTTGTGTCAGTTCTACAGTCAACAAATACTTGAAGGGATTTTATTACCTGATATAGCTGAAAGACTTCCCTCTCAGGCTTCTTTGGCTGAGCCCAAGACAAGGACTAGGAACAAAGAGACAGACCTGTGTGAATATACTGTGGGCTCACTGTAATGCTTTTGACTATAAAGCGTGACTTTTTTTAAAGATGGATTTTTTAAAGATAATTGTTTTAAATTTGTAGTATGGTACACAGCAGGTGTCCAGATTTCTCTCATTCTCTTCCCCTGCTGCACATACCCTGGGATGTTCAGTAAACTGCTGTTGACTAACACCAGAGGCTCCAAAGTGAACTTTCTGATTCCCCTTTGTGTCCTCCAGTTCATTCTCAACCAGGCAACCAGAGTGATCCTAAAAATGTAGGTTGGTCCAACCATTTCCTACCCTCTGGCTGCAGTGTCTTCCCATCCCACTTGGAAGTACAATTCAAGTCCTTGCCTTGGCCTCCATGGCCCTACCTGATGGGGTCCCTGGCTTACCTCACATCCTACTGCTTTCTCTCACTCGTAGTGCTCCAGCCACACTGGCCTTGCTCTGTGCCAAGCACGATTCCCTCTCAATGTGTCTGCACATACAGTCCTCTTTTCTGGAATATTCTTCTCTGAGATAGGGACTGACTTCTCACCACATTCCAGTCTTGACTGTTTGGAGCGGCCATTCCTGACCCCCTGACCTAAAGTAGCAAACCCATTCCCAGCCCATGCCTCTGTCCCCTACACTGACTTATAATATACATTCATTGTGGCATCTCTAGTTAGAATGAAACTCCATGGCGGCGAGTACCCTGTCTCATGCTGCTGTGTCCCCCTGGGCCTAGAACAGGACTGGTGATAGGCTCTCCAAAAATATTTGTGGAATGACTGTCCCATGAAGTATCTGTTGATGGGGACTTACCCATGTGTAGAATGTCTCACTCATCTGACAGATATTTATACACAAAACATAGTGCCAATGTGAAAGATAAGTGAGACCCTGCCCCTACTTTCAAACAGTCAAGGACTAGCACAGCTCTGTCCAATAGAAATATAATGTGAGCCACATATGGAATCTTAAATTTTCTAGTAGCCACATTAAAAAGTAAAAAACATACAATTCATTTTAATTTATTAAAATTTATTTGGCCTAATATCCAAAACTATGATTTCAACATGTAACTAATTTACAAAAATGAGATCTTTTACATTCTTTTTTGGTACTAAGTCTTCAAATCCGGGATGTAGTTTACATATACAGCAAATCTCAATTTGGATGCAAGTTTTCATTGGAAATGCTTGCTTTGTGTTTCGATTTCATGAAGTTTACAGTTGAAATAGTAGATTCACACCCAAGTTGTTCCAAACGTACTTAAGTTTTCTAATAATTGAGCATCAGTTTTAATTTTAATGAATTTAAATGTAAAAACTCCGCCTTCAATTCATCAGTCACACATGACATTTCAAGGGCTTGATTGCCACATGTGGTTAGTAGCCACCATATTGGACAGTGTATGTCTAGTGGGATAGGTAAGGCACATAGACATGGGAAGTGAACACACTCATGAAGAGTTCATGTAAAGAAGAGACCCAAGGTCTAAACACTGCCTTTGCATGCATCCTTTTCCTGACAAGAATTTGTATATTTCTTTAGGACTCAAGTTTTACATAAATTTTTCCAGGAAGCCTTCCCTGATACCCCCACATTAGATTAGATCCCCTCAACTGAGAGCTCTCAGAGCACCCTGTATGTCCTCCATCTTCAGTCTGTTGTGCTGTGTTCTAACTGCTATCTATGTATTTATACTTGCATTTCCCACTAGTTTGTAAATTCCATGTAGTCAGGAAGCTCTCATTGTGGATTCTCCAGCATCTGGCCCTCAGTGCATATTTGTGGAACAAATAAATTAATTATGAAGGAATTAACTGAATGGCCAAACCTTGGTGGAACAGGACCACTCTGTTATAGCACAGCAGCCAGGGTGTGAACAGGGAACCAGGATGGTGCGGTAACTAGGCAATGACTGAAGAGTTTGGTTCCTGCAGGATGCTGAGTCACCTGTGTTGAATACTTCCAGGGAATCAAAGCGATGAGAGCTAAGAAAAACTATCAGGGTTAGTAACCAAGAGACCATTTTTATGGGCATCTACAGAGACATTCAGACAAACCTAAGCTCAACACTTTTTTTCATAAATTCACTGATATCCCCGCATTAAGAGTAATAGATACTTTAAGCGTTGTCAGTAGATTGGATTCTAGGGCCATAGCCCAGTCTTAAGTGTTGGGTCAGCTGTGATTCTTCCAGTAACTTCAGTCTCCACTAATGACAGCTGTTAAATCTATATGCTAATTGTAATTGTGAGCAATTCATAGCTGGCTTAGGGTGTTGTGTGATTTATGGGCATCTGATCTAAGGATACTTAAAGGATGGAGTTATTGGAGCTCGGAAGAGAGGTGTGATTAATCAAAGAGGACAATTTACTGAAAGGCTCACTAAAACAGTGCAGTAACAACTGAACAAAAGGACTCTAGTTCCATCTACTAGGTAAGGTGGAGACGGGCGGAGAGCGGGGCGTTAGGTGTGTGTTTAAGATAAAGTGTACACACAGAACATAAAAGGATGTTTTCCAGCATATAGAGATTGTGGTTGGGGAATTTTCAAGGGCATATATTTATATTTTAAGTTTGCTTACACCCTGACCAGCACCAATAGCAAATGTCAAGTTCCTAACTCCACGACTGCATCTCAAGAGCTCCTGGGCATTTGGGGAATAACTGCAAGAAAAAAACAAACAATTCCTTTTATTTATATTTAAGGCTCCAGTGTGAACCTAAGCCTTTCTGTTTCCTTGAGTATATCTTCACTTTTTTCACACTATAAGGCCTCTGGTTTTCTTTGCCAAAATTACTGGCACTGGGAAACCAGGAGGCAAGTCAAAATTTCCCAGTATTGATCTAAATAGAAAAATAACCATCAATAATGTATTTGTCTTAAATAATTGTTGATTTGTGCCATCAGAGTTAAGTGAGACGTGTTCCTCCTACCCAGGGGACTATCTTATTTATTGTTGAATACCTCACTCTGACAGGCACCTAAGACATATTTTTTGCAGTTGCTACAGACAGTCAAAACAACTGGTCAAGTTCAGTCCTCTCAGGAGAAAAATCTGTCTGACTCATTGATTGAGGCTGTGTAAACAGGCATCTTCTGGATGCATGCTCCAAGAATCCTAAACAGCAACACACACACACACACACACACACACACACACACACACACACACACACACACACACACACACACACACACACACACACACACACACACACACACACACACACACACACACCCCTACCCCTTTCTTCTGCACCTTACCTGCAGTTGTGGCAGGGTGGAAAGACTTCCAGACTGCAGAAGGGACACTTTTCTTGGAAAATCAAGACAGAAGGGGAGGGGTGCAAGGAGTGCTTTGAAGAACTTGGTATAGACCCAGCTTAGACTCAACTAAGCAAGACATAGTGGTACCGCTCCCCGCCCTCCCCACAGACACTAAAACTCAGCATCCCCTTCCCCACCCCAGAATACACACACACGAATGCAAATGCACGCTTGCATTTTTCACCCTAGCACCACCTACTTGTGCCGGCAGACTAGAGCCTGAGTTGGTGAAATACACACAGAATTAGGACCCGTGGATGGATGGTAAGGCTGGAGGCTACAAAGAGAGCCAAGAGGCATCCTTACTTTTCCTTTGAAATTATCTAGCAAAGAAATGATTAGAAAGGATTCATTTGCTGAGAGGTATCGACATCAGTCATATTTGCAGAATGGAAATTGAAGGACCAGACCTTAAAACTCAGAAGCTCAGAATCTTTTAAGCACCATTGTCCTTGTTCCCTTATTGACAAGACAGAGGCCAGTGATGCTGACACACCTTGAAAGGGGATTCTCTAATAATCAGAGTGCCGAGTGACCTAAGAAAATGCTAAAGACAAGAGGAAATAGCGAGGTCAGAACAACAATTGTATCTTATGTTGCACCTGCCATGTGCAACGGATGTGACATTGTAATGGAGTCATGTTTTCCCATGGCATATGGTGCGATTATTTGTGTGTTCATTATTCACTCACCATGGTCACTCCTTATCAATCGGTAATTCTCACTCACTTAAAACCACCTTTCCTTTTCCACATCTAGAGATAGAAGTGGATACTGTGAATTGTGGAAGAGAAATAGAAAAAAATAACTTTTTCTGAGTACAGCCCATTTTCTCCTATGAGGTGATTGTTTATTATCTGTGTGCTCATTTCAAATTCTGCTGGTGATACTGTTCCTTCCTCCAATTACTGCACGCTGGCACACAGAAGGTGACAGAAAAAGTTGCTACATACCACAGGGAGGACAGTAACAACATCTGGGAACTAGGTTGATTCTAACCATCTATTGAGAAGTAGTCACTCTGTACCCTTGAATTTGGAATTTAAGTCAGAAGTTTTCAAAACTGTGGACCAAAAATAGTTTTTCTCTTTGTGTATTAAAACTGAAAACAGTTAAACCACCCAAAGTCCTCACAGTGCTGTTGTCATTAGCTTCTAAGATTCAATTTGAAAATCAAAGACTACATGCATGTTAGTGCTTTATAAATAAGTAGATAGTAAAGCATGAAATTCAAGGCGGGTCTCAGCCAGCCCCTCCCCACTTGGTGAGGCTTTTGATGACAGTGGTGATTACGTGCCTGGAAGAAGAGAAGCAAGGCCAGATTGAAGGTGGAAAATTAATTGCCCAAAACCTGGAGAGTTCTTGTTTCAGAACTACTGATGGCAAAGTTATATGCACGTCCTATCTGCCTTCAAAATGCTGCAGAGCTGGTAATATTCTTAAGGAAAGACCACATCTTTGTGTGCTTTGGCCTTCCACACTCATGTTATCAAATGATCCTTTACAGTCATTCAAATGCATAGCATACATGTACGTAAGGCAGTTGTATTTGTTTTCTAGGGCTGCCATGACAAAACACCACAGACTGGGCACCTTGCATAACAGAAATTTATCTTTTCACAATTCTGGAAGCTAAAAGTCCTTTGAGTTCAAGGTGTTGGCAGGTCTGGTTTCTTCTGAGGTGTTCCTCCTTGGCTTGGCTGCCTTCTTGCTGTGTCCTCCATCTGTCTGTGGTGTCTATGTCTGAATCTCCTTTTCTTCTAAGGACACCAGTCATATTGGATTAGGGCCCACCCTAACGACCCCATTTTAACTTAATCACCTCTTGAAAGGCCCTTTCTCCAAATACAGTCATGTTCTGGCATACTGGGGGTTAGGGCTTTAACCTATGAGTCTGGGGGGAGATACAATGAAGCCCATAAGAGCAGCCACCTTTCCAGCTCAGTGCCCTGCACATAATAACTGTTTGGTAAATAACTGTTGAATGACTAAATGAAGAGGTATTCACCAGAAGCTCTTTGCTGAAAGAGCAGTTAGTAGAGCAAAAGTGTGGTGATCCTGTGGAAGCAACTGGGCCACTCAGAGAACATATCAATCTGTTGTTTAAAAAACAGTTATATCACTATGAAACCTGAATAAAAATAAAATTCTAGATCAACTCTAAGACACATGGAGAAAGAACTTGGATGGTCCCTCTCTGAAGGACACAAATGAAGTAACACATGCAGGGGATCTGTAAGTTCTCTTCTACTGTATATCATGATGCAAAGCTGATGGAGCAATTAACAGCTCTTCCAAGTTTATAAGATCGTTAGGTTGGAAGCGCCAGTATATTTTGTTTACTCTAGAGTTCAGTGTTATTTTTTAACGCGCTCACACAAACAGGAACTATCTTATGCCAGATGCAAAGCATTTATTAATTTTACATTGCCCTCATATTCACAAAGTTTTAAAAAAAACAAACCAAACCAAAAACACCGTGAGAAGTAAACTGGAGAGATGCATGATGCAGTCCCATTATCCATTACATATTCAACATTGGCTCTGAAAAAGAGTGTACCCTTGTAATTTAAAGCCAATTGGAGGAACATTTTAATATGAGGCTTTTGAATCATCCTATTAATACCAGCAGCTAATTTTTATTAGATTAGTAAGATGACTAATTTTACAGCTTTACAAAATACACTGGAAATATATTTATTGGTTTTTAAGACGTGCATCTGTCCAGATTTCTCTCTGACACAGCAGGGCCAGGACATCACTGCGTCACTCTGCTGTTTTGAAATGATGGAGGGTGGATTTGTCACTGACTGCACACAGCTGTGCTTCTGTGTGGTAGCAGCAGCAATGCTGAGCCAGACCCGATCGAAGCCTCTGCGGAACCATGGGGTATATAAATCTCCCAAGTCTCGGTTCAGTCAGCCAGACAGCAGCTCAATTCTGTGCCGCAGTCCTTGTAATGAGATTTTTTTCCAATGGTATCGACTTAATGTTAACCCTCAGTGGGCTGCTGTGGCCTCTGCTACACAATTGGAACATTCTATTCTGGACACTTGGTTTGTAGGGTGATCTTTCAGTTCTCTTCCAAACTCACTTCCTCCAAAAAAGCAGAAATCGGGTATGAAAATAAAATGGTTGGTGACTGCAATTCTTCTCTCTGTCCCCATATTTCAAAGTTTACCTCCTTGGTAAAGAAATGTCAACAGATGCCCAATCTTTTTCTTTTTTTTAAATTGAAGTATAGTTGATTTACAATGTTGTGTTACTTTCAGGTGTATAGCACACTGATTCAAATATGTCTGTGTCTATGTCTATTCTTTTTCAAATCCTTTTCCCTTATAGGTTATTACAAAAAAATTGAATATAGTTTCTTGTGCTATATAGTAGGTCCTTGTTGGTTATCTGTTTTATATATAGTAGTGTGTATGTGTCAATCCCAACCTCCTAATTGATAACTCCCCCAGTTCCCCCCACTATTCCCTTTGTAACCATAAGTTTGCTTTCTATGTCTGTGGGTCTGTTTCTGTTTTGTAAATAAGTTCATTTGTATCTTTTTTTGGGGGGGATTCCACATATGAGTGATATCATATGATATTTGTCTTTCTCTGTCTGACTTATTTCACCTAGTATGATAATCTCCAGTTTCATCCATGTTGCTGCAAATGGCATGGTTTCATTATTTTTATGGCTGAGTAATATTCCATTGTATATATGTACCACATCTTTATCCATTCAACAGATACCCAATCTTTGCCTCACTCTCCACTCTGTTATTTTGGCTGGTTTTTGTTTGTTTTTGTGTGTTTCAGCTCCTGCTTTTCTTCAAATTTGACCAAGAAAAGTCCAAACCTAGGTTAAAAATAAAATGCCTAACATGCTATTGTTTATGATAGCATAAAGATTTATTATTTTTGTTTCTTACATATGTTGTTAACCAAAAACTTTATGTTTTTAAAAGGCCAAATTACAGTCATCCTATCAGAGGCTCTGACTGAAAGCTTGCTTCTTGAGTACACTGACTTAGTATTGTGGCTGCCATTTAACTTTATTTCCTTTGTACTAAATAAGCATCCTGTGGAAACAGCATCCAGACCCCCTTAACATCCAGTATTTCTGAACCACTCCTTTCCACTTGCTTTCTAAATGCATTCAATAGATTATACTGGGGAAAAGGAGCTATATGTCCACTTGGAAGAACAGCAAAGGCCAAAAGGACTTCTTGTCTTGCCCATAAGAGGAGCAGCCATTATCCTGTCATATCCATTATCCAGCCATATATCCCTATCATAAGAGCTCTTAGGTTACACTCTGAAAACTACTGAGTAGACCCTGCACCCACTTCCCTGAGGTCCTCTTGTTTACCCTGACCAACTGCAGACCAATTGCAGCATATGCACCATTTGTAAAATGAAAGAGCACTTCCCAACTCTGAGGAATTCAGTGGCACGTTGATACAGGACTAATTCACTTTAAATGCTTCCTCCTGTATTCTTATGCCACCCTTTATTCTGGGAAATTGAGTCGGTCCCCACATTGAAAGCATCCTAAATAGCACCATTCTCAGACTTTGGCATGTAACAGGGTCACTTGGAGGGCTTGTTAAAATGCAGGATGCTGGGCCCCAGCCCCAGAGATTCTGACTCCGTAGGTCTGAGTGGAGCCAGAGAATGTGCGTCTCTATCTAATTCCCAGGTGGTGCTCAGGCTGGTGGTTCAGAGACCACACTTGAGAACCAGTGCTCCCCAGTGGTAGAACTAGCCACATACCTATTCATTATTTTATCGTTAGAGGTTCAGGAGACTAGTGTTTTGAATTTATTAACAAGGTTTCCTTCTTCCAGGGATTGGTGTCACTTGTATACATGACCCCTGGTCTTAGCTGTTACACTTGGATCATCAGTATCAAAAATAGTAATGAAAATAACAGTACCTAACATTGACATGGAATTTTACAGTTTACAAAGCATTTTTACTTCCATTACCTCATTCCAGCTTCCAGATACCCCGAAGGGTTTTGTTTGTTTGTTTTTTTATCGTTAGAGAAAACTGAAGTTCAGGAAGAGTGAGTGCCTTGCTTAAGGTCACTGTGGTAGTAGAATTAGGACAGTTCCCAGGCTAACCCCAGAGCCTTTTGGTCTTCATGTTAGGGTAAGCAAACTCACTGTCCAAGGAGGAGATATGCTGATAGCTTTCAGAAGCTCTACTTCCATAAGCAGTCTTTCCTTAAGTTGATCTACCTGAGAACACACCCTTCTCCTGCTCTACAGGAGACGGGCAGTGCTCACTAGCGTCCTCAGCTGGTAACCTCTAGATTCTGAATTAGGGGCTATTCAAAATGTTGGTGTAAGAGATGAGAAAGTAAGAGACTCTAATGAGCAAGTAATAATTTTATTTTTTTGCTGTTCTTACCATGAGGATTTTATCTTTGTGAAATGAATGTTAGTTACTATCACTGTGATATTGTGATTTATAATGAGAAATATATATATTTGGTCTTTGACCCCTTCCCAGGCACAGAGTTCTTAAAACCCTTGGAATTTCTTAAGAGAGTGATAAAGGTGTCTTTTGTTATATTAACAAGGTGACTGGACAGCATCTAAGGATGGGTGAGGCCAACCTTATGATTGGAACTTTCCGTCCTGCCCCCTCCCTCTTGGGGAGGGGAGAGGAGCTGGGGATTGAGTTTCATCACTAGTGGCCGATGACTTACTCATGCCTGTGTAGTGAAGCTCCCATAAAAACTCAAAAAAGTTGGGCTTTGGAGAGCTTTAGGTTGGTGAACACATGGAGATTTCGGGACAGTGACCTGCTGGGAGAGAGCACAGAAACTGAGCCCTTCCCTGCATACCCTGCCCTATGCATCTCTTCCGTCTAGCAGTTCCTGAGTTCTATCTTTTATGATAAACTGGTAATCTGGTGAGTAGAATGTTTCCCTGGGCTCTGTGAGCCACTCTAGTAAATTATTCGAACCTAAGGAGGGAGTCCTCCAATCTATAGCCAGTTGGCCAGAAGCACAGGTGACAGCTTGAGCCTGGAATTGGCCTCTGAGGATTGCAGGGAGATGGGTGGGTGGGGTGCTGGGAGGGGGTGGAGGGCAGTCTTGTGGGACTGAGGCCTTAACCTGTGGAATCTGATGTTATCTCCAAGCAGATAGTGTCAGAATTGAGTTAAATTGTAAAGCACACAGATGGTATCTGAGAATTGCTTGGATATGTGAGGAGACACCCCTCCCTCCACTGGAATTGATATCAGAATCCTTAATCACCAAGTCAAAATCTTTAAGCTTTACCTACAGGCATAACTTAATTTAGAAACCATCCCAAGTATTAGAAGAAGAAAAAAATTACTTTCTTCCAATGTAAAATGAAAAACTACAGCAGACTATTCTCTCTTTTTTTTTTTTTTTTTTTTTAATCTGAATGGCTTTCTCCATCAGACATGGAAATGTAATGCATCTACAATTCTAACCAGCCAGTTTGGCAAAATAACAGCATTAGTACCTCACCCCTTTTTCTTTCATGCCTGAGAGAGTTGTTGGAAGCAGGTTCTGAAAACCCAGTTGGAGTGAGACATTAACACAAGCATTACTCCAACCTCTGTATTTAGCTTTACAATGATCTCACTCTGTCAGCCCTTATGAACTGCCTGTTTTCTATGGAAATTTATGGGTACATAAGGTGTTAAATAACAAAAATTCAACCAAGTGAATTTGAAGATCTAATTGGCTTTATTAAATGATTCCTGAGTCAGGCAGCATCCCATCTAGCCTGTAGGAAGGAGCTCCACTGAGCTGCAAAAAAAGGGAAGGTTTATACAGATGGAAAGGGAGCAGGAAAGGGAAATTTCCAGCAGAGAGTGGATCGTTTCAGGCTTAGGTCACCCTCTTTTGGGGGATGGAAGGGGTCTTCAGGCATTACCTCGCTAGTGCTGACCAGGAAATTCCAGGCTGACCAGTTTAGATTATATTCCTGGGGAAGTTTGAAACTGCTATTAGGTTAGATATTAGTTCAGTTTGGTGATGTGGACTTAGCACAGGTGACTCCATTTTAGTCCTGTTGTCTCCTTTTTAACAAAGGCAATGTCTGATGCATATGTGCTTGAATATTTCCTGTGAAATACACAGGTTGCCCCCAACATATTGTGAACCAAGGTTGCATACTTCAAAACTCTTTGTGAATGAAACTTCTCCTTTTCCCAAGACTCTTACTAAATCTTCTCATGGCTTAAGTAAATGCTGATAATTGTACTCAATCCAAAATGTTAATTATGTTTATCTCTGGGTAATGAAACTTGGGGTGATTTGCTTTCTTTTACATTGTATTCTATATTGCTTGAATTTGCCACATAAGCATGTATTGTTTTCATAACTAGGAAACAACAACAAAATGCTATTTGAAGGTAAAGTAAAGTGATCAAAAGAATCCTTTTGAATCAAGTCTACCCTCTTCCAGGTCATACCAGACCAATGAGACTCTCAGGGTTGATTTTTATTTCTTTTAGAACGATCCCCCGCCAAACCTCACCCCACCGCCCAGTGGATTTTAGTTTGTCTACAATTTTTAGTACTCACTGTCAGGAAGTTCTCTGCTAACCAAAGATTTTGAGCTTTTCCCTATCCCGTGGAAAGAGGAAAAACAGCTGTTCAATAGTAAGGCTATTATTAAGTTCTGTGGTTGTCATTACTAATTTCTAATACATCAAGGTGACCAAAGATTTTTTTTTCATACAAGAAAGGTTTTTTCCTGGTAGGAATTGTCAGAACCATAATGCTTTAACTTTTAAGATGTTTCTAGCTCAATAGTTTCTGTTTAGTCTCTGTTTTCCCAGACAAGGATTCATGAATGTTCTCTGGTTATAATTATATGAAGCAGTTTGAATATCAGACCAGTGAGTCTGAAAAGCATCTTCTCACGCCATCCATTTCTCCCATGTCCCTGTCCTCCTCTGCCCCAGCATGTCCATCATGTTTCTTTCCCTCGGCCCTGATTTTAGAGTCCTTTTCTCATACTGCCCCTCACAGACTCACACTTCTTTCTTTATTGTGACCCCAGAGTTGCCCTCAGGCCCCACTGTCCCAGCTGGGGTCTGTATCCAAGTAAGTAGGCATTTCTTTGCTCCATCAGACTCTGCCTACCCAAATCTCAGATTGTGGGTTGGTTTCAAATAACCTTTCCATTTGCTGCACCATGCCTGTGCCCATTAAAACCAAACCCCTTGCCCGGTGAAATCTATATGAGCTGTCACACCAGGACACCCGCAGCTCATCCCTGGGATTCTGCTAAGCCCTGGTCCACTAGAGGATGGACTGCCTCGCTTCAGCCCCTCGTAGATACGAAGTACACTATCAAGATTGTTTTTCCTGAACCGTTTTTATTTATTTACTTTTTTTGTGTGTGTGGTACGCAGGCCTCTCACTATTGTGGCCTCTCCCGTTGTGGATCACAGGCTCCGGACGCGCAGGCTCAGCGGCCATGGCTCATGGGCCTAGCCGCTCCGCGGCATGTGGGATCTTCCCGGACCGGGGCACGAACCCGTGTCCCCTGCATCAGCAGGCGGACCCTCAACCACTGTGCCACCAGGGAAGCCCTATTTACTTTTTCAAAGATTTTTTTGATGTGGACCATTTTTAAAGTCTTTATTGAATTCGTTACAATATTGCTTCTCTTTTATGTTTTGGTTTTTTGGCCGCAAGGCATGTGGGATCTTAGCTCCCCATCCAGGGATTGAACCTGCACCCCCTGCATTGGAAGGCGAAGTTAATCACTGGACCACCAGGGAAGTCCCCCTGGTCCCTTTTTAAAAACTCAGAACCTAACAAAGAGGTGGCAGGTGGGTTGCAGAATATGTGCTAGTCTCTTTTTATGAAACGGTGGGCAAGGATTTCCACTTTATTTTATTTTTATTTTGAATTTTTGGATTTTATATTTTATTTTTTATACAGCAAGTTCTTATTAGTTATCCATTTTACACATATTAGTATATACATGTCAATCCCAATCTCCCAATTCATCCCACCACGACCCCCGCCACTTTCCCGCCTTGGTGTCCATACGTTTGTTCTCTGCATTTGTGTCTCTATTTCTGCCCTGCAAGCCAGTTCATTACCATTTTTCTAGGTTCCACGTATATGTGTTAATATATGATATATGTTTTTCTCTTTCTGACTTACTTTACTCTGTATGACAGTCTCTAGATCCATCCACGTCTCGACAAATGACCCGATTTTGTTCCTTTTTATGTCTGAGTAATATTCCATTGTACATTTGTACCACATCTTCTTTATCCATTCGTCTGTCGATAGGCATTTAGGTTGCTTCCATGACCTGGCTATTGTAAATAGTGCTGCAATGAACACTGGGGTGCATCTGTCTTTTTGAATTATGGTTTTCTCTGGGTATATGCCCAGTAATGGGATTGCTGGGTCATATGGTAATTCTATTTTTAGTTTTTTAAGGAACCTCCATACTGTATTCCATAGTGGCTGTATCAATTTACATTCCCACCAACAGTGCAAGAGGGTTCCCTTTCCTCCACACCCTTTCCAGCATTTGTTGTTTGTAGATTTTCTGATGATGCCCATTCTAACTGGTGTGAGGTGATAGCTCGTTGAAGTTTTGATTTGCATTTCTCTAATAATTAGTGACGTTGAGCAGCTTTTCATGTGCTTCTTGGCCATCTGTATGTCTTTTTTGGAGAAATGTCTATTTAGGTCTTCTGCCCATTTTTGAATTGGGTTGTTTGTTTTTTTAATATTGAGCTGCATGAGCTGTTTATATATTTTGGAGATTAACCCTTTGTCTGTTGATTCATTTGCAAATATTTTCTCCCATTCTGAGGGTTATCTTTTCGTCTTGTTTGTAGTTTCCTTTGCTTTGCAAAAGCTTTTAAGTTTCGTTAGGTCCCATTTATTTTTGTTTTTATTTCCATTACCCTAGGAGGTGGATCAAAAAAGATCTTGCTGTGATTTATGTCGAAGAGTTTTCTTCCTATGTTTTCCTCTAAGAATTTTATAGTGTCCAGTGTTACATTTAGGTCTCTAATCCATTTTGAGTTTATTTTTGTGTATGGTGGTAGGGAGTGTTCTAATTTCATTCTTTTACATGTAGCTGTCCAGTTTCCCAGCACCACTAATTGAAGAGACTGTCTTTTCTCCATTGTATATCCTTGCCTCCTTTGTCATAGATTATTTGACCATGGGTACGTGGGTTTACCTCTGGGCTTTCTATCCTGTTCCATTCATCTATATTTCTGTTTTTATGCCAGTACCATATTGTCTTGATTACTGTAGATTTGTAGTGTTGTCTGAAGTCAGGGAGTCTGATTCCTCCAGCTCCATTTTTTTCCCTCAAGACTGCTTTGGCTATTCGGGGTCTTTTGTGTCTCCCTACAAATTTTAAGATTTTTTGTTCTAGTTCTGTAAAAAAAATGCTATTGGTAATTTGATAGGGATTGCACTGAATCTGTAGATTGCTTTGGGTAGTGTAGTCATTTTCACAATATTGATTCTTCCAATCCAAGAACATGGTATATATCTCCATCTGTTTGTATCATCTTTAATTTCTTTCATCAGTGTCTTATAGTTTTCTGCATACAGGTCTTTTGTCTCCCTAGGTAGGTTTATTCCTAGGTATTTTATTCTTTTTGTTACAGTGGTAAATGGAAGTGTTTCCTTAATTTTCAGATTTTTCATTCATTAGTGTATAGGAATGCTAGAGATTTCTGTGCATTAATTTTGTATCCTGCAACTTTACCAAATTCATTGATTAGCTGTGGTAGTTTTCTGGTGGCATCTTTAGGATTCTCTATGTATAATATCACGTCATCTGCAAACAGTGACAGTTTTACCTCTTCTTTTCCAATTTGTATTCCTTTTATTTCTTTTTATTCTCTGATTGCTGTGGCTAGGACTTCAAAACTAAGTTGAATAATAGTAGCGAAAGTGAACATCCTTGTCTTGTTCCTGATCTCAGAGGAAATGCTTTCAGTTTTTCACCATTGAGAATGATGTTTGTTGTGGGTTTGTCACATATGGCCTCTATTATGTTGAGGTAGTTTCCCTCTATGCCAACTTTCTGGAGAGTTTTTGTCATAAATGGGTGTTGAATTTTGTCAAAAGCTTTTTCTGCACCTATTGAGATGATCATATGGTTTTTATTCTTCAGGTGGTTAATATGGTGTATCACATTGATTGATTTGCATATATTGAAGAATCCTTGCATCCCTGGGATAAATCCCACTTGATCATGGTGTATAATCCTTTTACTGTTGGATTCTATGTACTAGTATTTTGTTGAGAAGTTTTGCATCTATATTCATCAGTGATATTGGTCTGTAATTTTCTTTTTTTTGTAGTATCTTTGTCTGGTTTTGGTATCAGGGTGATGGTGGCCTCGTAGAATGAGTTTGAGAGTGTTCCTTTCTCTGCAATTTTTTGGAAGAGTTTGAGAAGGATGAGTGTTAGCTCTTCTCAAAATGTTTGATAGAATTCACCTGTGAAGCCATCTGGTCCTGGACTTTTGTTTGTTGGAAGATTTTTAATCACAGTTTCAAGTTCATTACTTGTGATTGGTCTGTTCATACTTTCTATTTCTTCCTGGTTCAGTCTTAGAAGGTGAAACCTTTCTAAGAATTTGTCCATTTCTTCCAGGTTGTCCATTTTGTTGGCATGGAGTTGCTTGTAGTAGTCTCTTAGGATGCTTTGTATTTCTGCGGTGTCTGTTATAACTTCTCCTTTTACATTTCTAATTTTATTGAGTTGAGTCCTCTCCCTCTTTTTCTTGATGACTCTGGCTAAAGGTTTATCAATTTTGTTTATCTTCTCAAAGAACCAGCTTTTAGTTTTATTGATCTTTGCTATTGTTTTCTTTGTTTCTATTTCATTTATTTCTGCTCTGATCTTTATGATTTCTTTCCTTCTACTGACTTTGGGTTTTGTTTGTTCTTCTTTCTCTAGTTCCTTTAGGTGTAAATTTTGATTGTTTATTTGAGATTTTTCTTGTTTTTTGAAGTAGGCTTGTATTTTTATAAACTTCCCTCTTAGAACTGCTTTTGCTGCATCCCATAGGTTTTGGATCATCATGTTTTCGTTGTCATTTGTCTCTAGGTATTTTTTGATTTCTTCAATGATCTCTTGGTTATTTAGTAACGTATTGTTTAATCTCCATGCGTTTGTGTTTTTTACATTTTTTTCCCTGTAATTGATTTCTAATCTCATAGCGTTGTGGTCAGAAAAGATGCTTGATATGATTTCAATTTTCTTAAATTTACTGAGGCTTGATTTGTGACCCAAGATGTGATCTATCCTGGAAAATGTTCCCTGTGCACTTGAGAAGAAAGTGTAATATGCTGTTTTTGGATGGAATGTCCTATAAATATCAATTAAATCTATCTGGTCTATGGTGTCATTTAAAGCTTGTGTTTCCTTATTAATTTTCTGTTTGGATCATCTGTCCATTGGTGTAAGTGAGGTGTTAAAGTTCCCCACTATTATTGTGTTACTGTCAATTTCCTCTTTTATAGCTGTTAACATTTGCCTTATGTATTGAGGTGCTCCTATGTTGGGTGCGTAAATATTTACTATTGTTATATCTTCTTCTTGGATTGATCCCTTGATCATTATGTAGTATCCTTCCTTGTCTCTTGTAACATGCTTTATTTTAAAGTCTATTTTATCTGATATGAATATTGCTACTCCAGCTTTCTTTTGATTTCCATTTGCATGGAATATCTTTTTCCATCCCCTCACTTTCAGTCTGTATGTGTCCCTAGGTCTGAAGTGGGTCTCTTGTAGACAGCATATATATGGGTCTTGTTTTTGTATCCAGTCAGCGAGCCTGTGTCTTTTGGTTGGAGCATTTAATCCATTCATGTTTAAGGTAATTATCAATATGTGTATTCCTATTACCATTTTCTTAATTGTTATGGGCTTGTTGTTGTAGGTCCTTTTCTTCTCTGTGTCTCCCACTTAGAGAAGTTCCTTTAGCATTTGTTGTAGAGCTGGTTTGGTGATGCTGAATTCTCTTAGGTTTTGCTTGTCTGTAAAGCTTTTGATTTCTCCATCAAATCTGAATGTGATCCTTGCTGGGTAGAGTAATCTCGGTTGTAGGTTCTTCCTTTTCCTCATTTTAAATATATCATGCCACTCCCTTCTGGCTTGTAGAGTTTCTGCTGAGAAATCAGGTGTTAACCTTATGGGAATTCCCTTGTATATTATTTGTCATTTTTCCCTTGTTGCTTTCAATAATTTTTCTTTGTCTTTAATTTTTGTCAATTTGATTACTGTGTGTCTCAACGTGTTTTTCCTTGGGTTTATCCTGCCTGGGACTCTCTGTGCTTCCTGGACTTGGGTGGCTATTTCCTTTCCCATGTTATGGAATTTTTCAACTATAATCTCTTCAAATATTTTCTTAGGTCCTTTCTCTCTCTTTTCTCCTTCTTGGACCCCTATAATACGAATGTTGTTACGTTTAATGTTGTCCCAGAGGTCTCTTAGGCTGTCTCCATTTCTTTTCATTCTTGTCTTTTAAGTATATAAATTTATTTATTTATTTATTTTTGGCTGTGTTGGGTCTTCATTACTGTGCATGGGCTTTCTCTAGTTGCAGCGAGTGGGGGCTAGTCTCCATTGCAGTGTGTGGGCTCCTCATTGCAGTGGCTTCTCTTGTCGTGGAGCACAGGCTCTAGGCATTGAGACTTCAGTAGTCACATCATGCTGGCTCAGTAGTTGTGGCTTGTGGGCTCTAGAGCACAGCCTCAGTAGTTGTGACGCACGGGCTTAGTTGCTCCGTGGCATGTGAGATCTTCCTGGACCAGGGCTCAAACCTGTGTCCTCTGCATTAGCAGGTGGATTCTTAACCACTGTGCCACCAGGGAAGTCCTCTTTTCATTCTTTTTTCTCTATTCTGTTGTGCAGCAGTGAACTCCACCATTCTGTCTTCCAGGTCACTTATCCGTTCTCCTGCCTCAGTTATTCTGCTATTGATTCCTTCTAGTGTAGTTTTCATTTCAGTTTTTGTATTGTTCATCAATGTTTGTTTGTTCTTTAATTCTTCTAGGTCTTTGTTAAACATTTCTTGCATCTTCTCGATCTTTGCCTCCATTCTTTTTCCGAGGTCCTGGATCATTTTCACTGTCATTATTCTGAATTCTTTTTCTGGAAGGTTGCCTATCTCCGCTTCATTTAGTTGTTTTTCTGCAGTTTTATCTTGTTCCTTCATCTGGTACATAACCCTCTGCCTTTTTCATCTTGTCTATCTTTCTGTGAATGTGGTTTTTGTTCCACAGGCTGCAGGATTGTAGTTCTTCTTGCTTCTGCTGTCTGCCCTCTGGTGGATGAGGCTATCTAAGAGGCTTGTGTAAGTTTCCTGATGGGAGATTCTGGTGGTGGGTAGAGCTGACTGTTGTTCTGGTAGGCAGAGCTCAGTAAAACTTTAAACTGCTTGTCTGCTGATGGGTGGGGCTGGGTTCCCTCCCTGTTGGTTGTTTGGCCTGAGGCGACCCAACACTGGAGCCTACCTGGGCTCTTTGGTGGGGCTAATGGTGGACTCTGGCAGGGCGCAGGCTAAGGAGTACTTCCCAGAACTTCTGCTCCCAGTGTCCTTGTCCTCACGGTGAGACACAGCCAACCCCCGCCTCTGCAGGAGACCACCCAACACCAGCAGGTGGGTCTGGTTCAGTTTCCTCTGGGGTCACTGCTCATTCCCCCGGGCCCCGATGCACACACTACTTTGTGTGTGCCCTCCAAGAGTGGAGTCTCTGTTTCCCCCAGTCCTGTCGAAATCCTACAATCAAATCCCTCTAGCCTTCAAAGTCTGATTCTCTGGCAATTCCTCCTCCCGTTGCCAGACCCCCAGGTTGGGAAGCCTGACATGGGGCTCAGAACCTTCACTCCAGTGGGTGGACTTCTGTGGTATAAGTGTTCTCCAATTTGTGAGTCACCCACCCAGCAGTTAACGGGATTTGATTTTATTGTGATTGCACCCCTCCTACCGTCTCATTGTGGCTTCTCCTTTGTCTTTGGATGTGGGGTATCTTCTTTGGTGAGTTCCAGTGTCTTTCTGTCGATGATTGTTCAGGAGTTATTTGTGATTCCAGTGCTCTTGCAAGAGGGAGTGAGCTCACGTCCTTCTACTCTGCCATCTTGAACCCGTCTGTCCGGATTTTCACTTTAAACAATACTGATCTCCAACCCTTAAGTGCTCCACCTTATATTCTAACCCTCACTGAGGCTGCTTTGTGCTTTGGCAGCCCCTGGCTAGGTCTGTGGCCCTCAGAGCTGGAGGGCACCCTGCCTTTCCACTCTATGTATTTATCCCCCCAGGGCAGGTACCCTGCCAGGTCTAATTTAAGAGTGCAGCAGTTGACTTAGAATGCATGTGAACGAGAACCCTGCAGCAAAGAAAAAGTGCAACAACTTTTGTGGGCTTAGCTTTTAGGACAGGCACGAGTCTGACTTGATTCCAGCTTCCCCTCAGACTTGCAAGTAAAGGTCAGCAGGAAAAAGCCTTTTAAAAGCACCTCATCTCTGTATCCTGTGAACCCAGGGTGCCCCCCAGTGTTGGTTAGGGTTAATCACAGTCTACCATTTCTTAGAACACCCTAGAATGGACAAGGGGTGCATTTTAGCTTTGTAATTTGTGCCTGTCCTGATTTAATGTCAGAAACTTTTCCTTCCTTTGTCACCTCTGGAAAGTCAGTCTATCAGAGAGCTCATGAGGTATTTTTTAAAACTCTGTTTGGTTTGCCTTTGTGCAAACTGGACTCTGATGGAAGGAGAGTGTTTCCATGGAAACTTATTTCCCAGCCAGAATACCGCCCACTCCCAAATCTTTGTTTTGATCTGCCTCCCCTTTAAAATGTCACTACATTCATCTTTTCAAGACCTTCATAAAACTAACAAACACTGGCCAGTTCACATCTTCACCTTGCCCTCAGAAGACAAAGGCATTTATAAAACAGACTTTACCAGCAAATTCCTTCCTGTTACTAAGCTTGTCAGTCTCTAAAATTGTGCTTGAACTTCTTCAACCTGCCTTCTACCAAATGAAAATGACTGCTAGACTTCTGAAAACCTTTTTTTAAAATCTTCCTTAATCTAACTCTGTATCAAAGCACACCTCCACTTTGTTTATCCAGACGGGTTGTCTGGATACACCGACCTCCAGGCATCCGTGGTATTTAGAAACCTCCCCAACTGTTCTTTGGCTACCAAACTTTGAGAGCCCCTGAGTTAAGCAAAGAAATTACTTGCTTTCCCTCCTTATCTATTAATCTTATTAATTAACATGTAATCCTATTCAATAATCTCACAATTATTGCTGCCTCTGGGGCTAAGTGCACTTTCTAGCTCGTGTGTGTGTTTGTGTGTGTGTGTGTGTGTGTGTGTGTGTGTGTGTGTCAGGGGTTTGGCTAGGAGATATACAGTAGAAGGTGAAGTCCTCATTGAGGTCACAAAAGTCAGAACTATCTCTTCTGTAGTTTGAATCCTTAGAAACAGTAACTCTGGACTGTGTGGCGGTTCACTGCAGGCTGTAGTTTGTATGTGATGCATCTAGACAGCTGCTAGAGACCATTCTGGGCAGCATAGGGTGGTCACGATCAGAAGGGCAACCGCCTCAGGAAATCTCCCTTTGGCAAGGAGGAATGGCCTGTGTTTCCTTAGTCCCCAGGGTTAGGAACTCCCTCTTCAGGAGTTACCTTTTTCTGGGAGAGCTTGGCCAAGAGATTGGAAGGAGCGGGCCTCCCTGGTGGCGCAGTGGTTGAGAGTCCGCCTGCCGATGCAGGGGACATGGGTTCGTGCCCCAGTCCGGGAGGATACCACGTGCCGCGGAGTGGCTGGGCCCGTGAGCCATGGCCTCTGAGCCTGCGCGTCTGGATCCTGTGCTCCGCAACGGGAGAGGCAACAACAGTGAGAGGCCTGCGCACTGCAAAAAAAAAAAAAAAGCAAAAAGAATGTTGTCTGTTCAGACACAACCAGTTGACATAGTGCTAAGCCCAAAGCAATACAGTTTGAATGCTTCCAAATCAGATTAGTTTATAAAGTATCTAGTCCTATGCCTGGAGCTTTGGTATATTACTGATAATGTCATCTTGCTCCTGTCATCTGACCACTCTTTGTTAAATTGAGGTTGTAATTTACATACAAAAAGATTCCTCTTAAGTGTACCGTTCTACGGATTTTGACAATTGTATACGTCCATGTAACCACCACCCAAATCAAGATAAATAGGATATTATACCCATTTTCAGTCAGTCCCTCCACTCCCCACCCCAAAGTCAACCACTGTTCTGATGTCTGTAGCCAAAGATTAGTTCTGCCCATTCCTGAATTTCACAGAAATAAAGTATAGAACTTTCTGGCTTCTTTAACTCAGCATAATGTTTTAAAGATTCATTGAGATATTCATAATGTTGCATGTATCAGTAGTTCATTCCTTTTTATTGTAAAATAGTATCCCTTTATATAGATTCACATAATGTGTTCCTCCATTCTCCCATTGATGGACATTTGAGTTGCCTGCAGTTTTATGTGGGGCTTTTTTGGGAGGAGGAGAGGGGTTCATTTCAATTTTCCTAAAGGCTGCTTTCCGACCATTTTTTTAAAATAAATTTATTTGTTTTATTTATTTATTTTTTAAATTTTTGGCCGTGTTGGGTTTTCGTTGCTACGCGGGGGCTACTTTTCGTTGTGGTGTGTGGGCTTCTCATTGCGGTGGCTTCTCTTATGGCAGAGCACGGGCTCTAGGCATGCGGGCTTCAGAAGTTGTGGCTCGTGGGCTCTAGAGCGCAGGCTCAGTAGTTGTGGTGCACGGGCCCAGTTGCTCCGCAGCAACTGGGATCTTCCCGGACCAGGGCTCAAACCCTTGTCCCCTGCATTGGCAGGTGGATTCTTAACCGCTGCGCCACCAGGGAAGCCCCCTCTGACCATTTTTATACAAGTCTTTTGAGCAGCTTCAGCTCTGCTTACATTTTCATTTCTCTTCGATAAATACCCAGGAGTAGGATTTCTGGATCACAGGGTAGATGTGCGTTTAATTTTTTAAGAAACTGCCAGTTCTCTATAAAGTTGTACCATTTTACACTCTCACCAGTCATGTCTGAGAGTTCCAGTTGCCCCACATCCTTGCCAGCCCTAGGTGGGCATGGAATGGTATCTCACTGTGGTTTTAATTTGCATGACCCTGAAGACCAATGATGTTGAACAATGGTAATTCAGTGCTAAGGCTGATTTTTTTTTTTAATCTTCAGTTTTTAAATCTATAAAGGGGGTTGTAGCCATGTCCCACTGGAGCCTAAGCTGAGTATGTTACCTGAGCATATCTGAAAGGCTGGTCATTGCGTGCCCATAGGGACTCTGACTGCTTAGGGGAGGAGGATCCACCTGGGATACAAGGAACTCAAGATAGGAAAAAGGGAATCTTGATACTGTATTCAGCAGGTAGACAATAGGGGACTCACTAGTGGGCAAGTTCAGAAACGAATGGGGAGAGTGGACAGGTAGAGGCTGCAGTACAGCGTTTCGTCGTTGAGGTGGACTTATGGAGCCGTCCTCCAGGACACTGGGAGAGGAAGCAGCAGGGTTTGAGGAGGAGATCAGGCAGGAGGGAAGAAAAGACGAGTCATTGTGGATGATGGCTGTGAGCGCTCAGAGAAGGTAGTGAACTTTGGTGATGGTGATATCATGGGGCTGGAGGAGGCATGGGAACAGAGAGCTGGACTCCAGGACGCAGGAGCTGAGACGACCCGAAGACAATACATGTTTCCCAGAGTTCTGAGTGCAGGTCTTTGGAACCCAGTGTGGGCCCCTCCCACTGAATGGCCACGGCTCTACTAGGGTGACCTTGTCGGGACAGGTGGTTAAAGCCAGGTGCTTTTACTAATGGCACTGTTTCCCCATTCCTGAGGATTAGCAGGGAATTTTAAGAGCAAACTTTCCCACACTATGAAACAAGAACACAAATGCTACAGGAAGTAGGTGGTTATTACCTTTTTTTTGGTAATAAGCATTTATAAGCTGCAGGTGTTATCAGAAAGTATTTGATGGAGAATGCTGCCCTCTACCAAAACCCCAGGGGGAAAATAACATTCCTTTGTTCTTCTTATTGTGTGCCACCTTTACTTGTTCTTTAGGGTGTGTTTAAAAGCAGATGAGGAGGGCTTCCCTGGTGGCGCAGTGGTTGGGAATCCACCTGCCAACACAGGGGACACGGGTTGGAGCCCTGGTCCGGGAAGATCCCATATGCTGTGGAGCAACTAAGCCCGTGAGCCACAACTACTGAGCCTGCACTCTAGAGCCTGCGAGCCACAACTACTGAGCCCACATGCCTAGAGCCCGTGCTCCACAACAAGAGAAGGCACTGCAATGAGGAGCCCGCGCAGCACAACGAAGAGTAGCAACGAAGACCCAACGCAGCCAAAAATAATAAATAAATAAATAAAATAAATTTATTTTTTAAAAAAAGAAAAAAAAGCATATGAGGAGAAAAAAATGGCAACCCCTGTAGATCAATTTCATAGCAAAAAAAAAATCAAAAGAGCTTAAAACTTAATAACAAAAAACTAACATAAAAACAAAATGCGTTCGTACAGGAATGAAATCTAAAGTCTTCTGAAGTCTGTTTCCAAACCTCTGTCTGAAAACAGGTTTTAAAATATCCTTATCATCTCTATCAATTTTGAGTACTTGTGCCACAGATGGGCACAATGACTAGTTTACAGCAGGATCTCATCCTGGGCACTATTGACATTTGGGCTGGATAATTCTTTGGGGGTGGAAGGAGCTGTCCTGTGCATTATAAAATATTTAGCAGCATTCCTGGCCTCTGCCCACTAGATGCCAGTAGTAACCCTCCTCCCCAAAGCTCATGGTAATCAAAAAACGTTTCCAGACATTGCCACATGTCTCCTAAGATATGATTACCATATTTAGCAAATAAAAATGCAACTAGGATGCCTAATTAAATGTGAATTTTATAGACCCACAGACACAGAAAACAAACTTATGGTTACCAAGGGGGAAAGGGATAAATTAGGAGGTTGGGATTAACTTATACATCCTACTATATATAAAGTAGATAACCAACGAGGACCTACTGTATAGCACAGGGAACTATACTCAGTATTTTGTACTAACCTATAAGGGAAAAGAATCTGAAAAAGAATAGAGATATATTTATGTATAACTGAATCACTGTGCTGTACACCTGAAACTAACACAACGTTGTAAATCAGCTGTACTTGAATTTTTTAAAAGTGAACGTCAGATAAACAGCAAATAATTTATAGTGTAAGTATGTCCCAAATAGTGCATGGGACATACTTTTTTTTTCTTTTTAATTTATTTATTTTTGGCTGCGTTGGGTCTTCCTTGCTGCGTGAGTGCTTTCTCTAGTTGCGGTGAGTGGGGGCTACTCTTTGTTGCAGTGCGTGGGCTTCTCATTGCGGTGGCTTCTCTTGTTGCGGAGCACGGGCTCCAGGCGCGCGGGCTTCAGTAGTTGTGGCACGTGGGCTCTAGAGCGCAGGCTCAGTAGTTGTGGCGCACGGGCTTAGTTGCTCCGTGGCATGTGGGATCATCCCAGACCAGGGCTGGAACCCGTGTCCCCTGCATTGGCAGGCAGATTCTTAACCACTGTGCCACCGGGGAAGTCTGCATGGGACATACTTATACTAAAAATTTTTTAGATCGAATATGACTGGTGACCTGATTTTATGTGGCCACCCTGCGGTGGGGGATCAGGGTGGCAGGGAAAGCAGGATCGTTGATGCATTAAACAAGATGATGTGCGTGAGGTACCTGGCCCATGGTGAGTGTACTATAAATATTCTGGGAATCTGCTACAGGCCTTGAATGCACTTCATCTGTATCCCTCCTGGAGGCTGCAGTTGGAAGCTCAAAGCTTCCTGTCCTTTACCACAACTGTAATCAGAGTGGGGTGCGCCATCATGGGGAGCCCACGTGTGAATCTGTAAGCGCTGGTACTAGCGTTCCGGTTAAAGCTGGTTTTATAGCTGCTCTACTGGAGCAGCAGCCTGCCTGTGCTCTAGCGCTCTGTCACCGTGGGCTCCCTGAGTTATTACATCATTTCTCTTAAGTAGCAGCCAGAGAAGGTGATGTTGAGTGAAAAACTGCTGCGCTTATCCCAGACTCAGTCACTCTGGGTTTGATTTTTCTGGCGCCGCAACCCTAGAAAACCATTCTCTGGGATGCACCAGGACCAATCATTTCCACAGTGGGTAGCAGTGAGGACCTTCTTTCTGGGCCAAGATTAATGACCCAAGCAATCAGCCTTTCCAGAGAGCAAAGGTGAAATGTAACTCTGGGTAGATGCCTGACATTTTGAAACAAAGGGAAAGGGGGTGGGAGGCGGGTGAGGAGAAATAGCATTTGTATGTCTCACGCAGGGTCATAAATCAGGGATGGGCAAGAGTGAACTAACTGGGTTTCTGCCAACAGTTGAACTGATTTGGGTTCCTATGTTTTATTTTCAAACAATCTGTATGAAACATGCTTTAAAGACATAACAAGTGCCCCTTTGAGTTACGTATTGGTATATGAACTCTCGAGAGTTTTACTTTTCCAAAAGTCCAGTTCGTGTGGGGGAAGTCTTAAGTCTGTCCACGAGAAAGTACATTTGTTGCTCTAGAGGGAAGCCAAGCTATAACATTAGAAACTGGGAGAAATGAAGAAGTATTGGCAAAGTGTACAAACTTTCAGTTGTAAGTTGAATAAGTTCTGGGGATCTAATATGACTATAGGTCTGTGTGTGTCATAGTGACAATAGATAAATAATTCTGTATTGTATACTTGAAATTTGTGGAATAGATCTTAAATGTGGGTTGATGTATATATGTATTAACTTGATTATGATAATCATTTCATAAGCTATATATATATATCAAATCATCACATTGTACACCTTAAACGTGTACATTTTAAAATTGTCCATCATACCTCAATAAAGCTTGAAAACACACAAAAAAAAATTGTAAAGACTTCTTTGGTGGTCCAGTGGTTAAAACTCCACACTTCCACTGCCTGGGGGGCGTGGGTTTGATCCCTGGTTGGGGAACTAAGATCCCACATGCCATGCGGTGCAACCAAGAAATAAAAAAAATTTTTTTAAATCGTAAAGCAGTTCCAACATACTTCAAAATACCACCATGCATGATCTCCTACCACAAGGAAATTCAGCTAGAGATCAGTTACCAAAACAAAACTTCATATATTTGGAAATTAGGAAATATAATGATATGTTTCCAAAAAATCACTTTTGAAAGTATTAGGCAAATACTATGAGTTTAAAGGAATCCAAGAACAGGTTATTTATTGATTAACTAAATAAGCATTTGTCGAGTGACTACTCTTTGCCACGTTTTGTACTAAAGATGAATAAGACATGGCCCCTACCCTCCAGGAAGAGACTTGCCGATGAATGATCACTCTCTGCTGCGGCTTTTCTCTGTGTCAGGCACCATGCTAAGGGCTGTGGGAATTCACAGGATCCCAAGATAGCTCAGCGGGGGAAGTGAATGCTTTTTAATGTGTCTGGAAGAATTTACAGAGGATGTTCCTCTCTACTTGGTTAATAGAAGACTGAAGCTTAGGAGTTCTCCAAACTGACAAGGATGGGGAAGGGTGAAGATGCAAAGATGTTGCACAGCAGGTAGCAAAGATTGGAAGGAGGGATTTCTGAGGAATGAGGCTGGAGAGATGGGCAGGAGCCAGGTCTTGGAGGGCCCTGTGGCCACACTAGAGAATCTGAACTTTATCCTGAAGGGCCAGTGGAGAACCAATAAAAGGTTTCAAGCTAGTAAGTGAGTTTGTGATTCCGTTTTTCTTATGGAAAGATCTCTTGAAGGTACATGGAAGTTAGATTAGACTAGGCAGGTTGGAAGCTGGTTGGAAGCTCTGTTAAAGAGAGGTGGTATTCAAATAACAAATGCTGGCGAGGGTGTGGAGAGAACTGTACACTGTTGGTGGGAATGTAGATTGGTGCAGCCACTGTGGGAAACAGTACTTCTCTGGTGGTGCAGTGGATAAGACTCCACGCTCCCAATGCAGGGGACCGAGGTTCGACCCCTGGTCAGGGAACTAGATCCCACATGCATGCTGCAACTGAGAGTTTGCATGCCACAACTAAGGAGCCCACCTGCTGCAACTAAGGAGCCCATGTGCTGCAACTAAGGAGCTGGCGAGCCACAACTAAGGAGCCCGCTGGCCGCAACTAAGACCCAGTGCAAACAAATGAATAAATAAATACTGGAAAAAAAAAAAAAAAAAAAAGAAGGAAAACTGAAAATAGAACCACCATATGACCCAGCAATTCCACTCTTGGGTATATATCTGAAGAAAAAAATGAAAACAACTACTTCAAAAAGGTACATGAGGGAACGGCTGTTGGCCTGCAGTGGGTTCAAGGTCCCCGGCTGGTCTGGGGCTCCTGTGCTCTGCTTCTCCCCACTGAGCTGCTGCCTGGTGCAGAGGAAGCCATGGTGCTCTGGATCACCAGGGTGAGCTGCTAGGGACGGTGAACATACGCGGCTCTCCTGGCTTGCTGCGTCTCCTCTCCCTATCTCGCCTGCTGGAGTTCTCCTGGCAGGAGTGGACGGGGACAGATTTGGGGGGAGGATGGCAGTCAGTGGGCCCCTATAATGGTGGGAGAGTTTGGGGTACAGACGGATGGAGAGAGGAAGAATACGAAAATTAATGCTGAAAATAAGGCGAAGGTCAGTATGGCAGGCACAAAGCACGTGCCTGTGGCCACTGTTGCAACCTCTAAGCCCAGGCTGAGGCCAAGAACAGCTCTTGGAGACATCGGCAACAAAGTCAGTGAACAGCCACAGGCCAAATTGCCCCTGAAAAAGGAAGCAAAAACTTTAGGTGCTGGAAAAGTTATTGCTAAAAAACTAACAAAACCTCTGGAAAAGGCTCCTGTACCTGTGCCAGAGCCCCAAACGGAGCTGGATCTGGAGCCAGAGCCAGAACCCGAGCCTGTTAAAGAAGAGAAACTTCCCCCTGAGCCTATTTGGGTTGATGCTCCCTCTCCAAGCCCCATGGAAACATCTGGCTGTGCCCCTGCAGAAGAGTATCTGTGCCAGGCTTTCTCTGATGTAATTCTTGCAGTGAATGATGTGGATGCAGAAGACGGAGCGGATCCAAACCTTTGTAGTGCATATGTAAAAGATATCTATGCTTATCTGAGACAACTTGAGGAAGAGGAAGCAGTCAGACCAAAATACCTACTGGGTCGTGAAATCACTGGAAACATGAAAGCCATCCTAATTGACTGGCTAGTGCAGGTTCAAATGAAATTCAGTTACTCTAGGAGACCATGTACATGACTGTTTCCATTATCGATCAGTTCATGCAGGATAGTTGTGTGCTCAAGAAGATGCTGTAGCTGGTTGGTGTCACTGCCATGTTTATTGCAAGCAAATATGAGGAAATGTACCCTCCAGAAATTGGTGACTTTGCCTTTGTGACTGACAACACTTACATTAAGTACCAAATCAGACAGATGGAAATGAAGATTCTGAGAGCTTTAAATTTTAGTCTGGGTCGCCCTCTATCCCTGCATTTCCTTCGGAGAGCATCTAAGATTGGAGAGGTTGATGCTGAGCTACAAACTTTGGCCAAATATCTGTTGGAACTATGTTGGACTACAATATGGTGCACTTTCCTCCTTCTCAGGTTGCAGCAGGAGCTTTTTGCTTAGCACTGAAAATTCTTGATAATGGTGAATGGACACCAACTCTACAGCATTACCTGTCATACACTGTCAACAATCCCTTCTTGTTGTTATGCAACACCTGGCTAAGATTATAGTCATGGTGAATCGTGGGCTTACAAAGCACATGACTATCAAGAACAAGTATGCCACATCTAAGCATGCTAAGATCAGCACTCTAGAACAGCTGAATTCTGCACTCGTTCAAGATTTAGCCAAGGCTGTGGCAAAGGCTTAATTTGTGAACTTTGGAATACTATAATATCTGCAAATAAAATTGGCACCATGTGCCATCTGTACATATTTTAAAAAAAGGTACATGCACCCCAGTGTACATAGTATCATTATTTACAATAGCCAAGATATGGAAGCAACCTAAGTGTTCATCAACAGATGAATCAATATAGAAGATGTGGTATATGTACACAATGGAATACTACGGAGCCATAGAAAAGAATGAAATGTTGCCATTTGTAACAATGGATTTGGAGGATATTATGCTTAGTGAAATAGGTCAGAGAAAGGCAAATACTATATTATAATCAATTATATGTTGAATCTAAAAAATGAAACAAACTAGTGAATATAACAAAATAGAAACAGACTCACAGATACAGAGAACAAACTAACGGTGACCAGTGGGCAGAGGGAAGGGTGGAGGGGCAAGATAGGGGTAGCAGATTAAGAGATACAAACCACTATGTCTAAGATAAATAAGCTACAGGGATATATTTTATAGCACAGCACAGGGAATATGGCCAATATTTTATAATAACTATAAATGGAGTATAGCCTTTAAAAATTGTGAATCACTGTGTTGTATACCTGAAACATATAATATTGTACATCAGCTATTCCTAATAAAATTAACACACGTTGTTCCCAGAAGAAAAAACAGGAGATATTAAAATCATTTAACCACAGGGCATTTCCCAGTCAGAGGAGAAGAAAGCCAAAGCACTGGAACCAGGTCCTGAGGCCCCTGCTGGGTCAAGCAGACCCCGCTGTTGCTGGACCATGGAGAGATCCAAGGCTCAGGACTCAGGGCAGTATCCATGACACACATACTTCAGTATAGCAGAAGTGGGCACAGCCCTACAGATCCATGCCAGCTGCACATCAGCCCTGTTAGTATGAGCTGGACGAGGGATGAGGGCCTGGCCTAAAGCAGAGGTGGAAAGAAAGGAACAGGTTTGGGAGAAATACAGAAAATAGCATCATATTTCTCAGTGATTGACTAGACACAGGGAGGGAAGAGAGTAGAGGCTGGCTTCCACATTCCTGGTCTGGAAGGCTGTGAGGAAGGAAGCTTGAGCATCTCCACCTGGGCTGGGGCCTTTCATGAAGCATCCTATGACCACAAACATCAGGAGCTTGAGATGATCAGGAGGCTGTTCTCTGGGTGGGTTTAAATTGGATACAAGTGAGCAATATCCGGCTATGAGGCTAATGGAGTGGACCTCTCCAGACTCATATTTCCATCCACTGTGCCTGGAAGCAGGGTGTGACGTCCCCTTCCTTGAGCTCCCAGGTGATTGTGATCGCATGCATTTCCTAGCCTGTTAGAATGGAATTTTTTTGACATAAATGACAAAACTCTATCGGCCATTTTGGGCCTGAATCATGAGCTAAGCAGCTGTTTCACTTGTCAAGCATTAAACAATTTGTTCTGGATCAGAGGCTACAAGGCAAGAAATGGGGCTAGAAAAACAGGAGCAGGTAGAGAGGTCAACAGTTAGTGGAGATGTATGAGTGTGACCTCTGGCACCAGCAACAAAGAACACTCAGGCTGGCCTCTGTTGTCATAACACGGGAAATACTACAGCCCCTTCCTCATCCCCACCCTGGGGAGAAAAACTTTCTTCTAAGAGTGGATTCCATGAGCATTTCTGTGCTCTGTCATTAAAAATCTGCTGGAAATGAAAGAGAGAGCTTTTACTGATCATGAGCAAAATCTTGCTGACACCAAGTGCAAAGAACAAAGAGAAATCTTCATCTGGAATAGAATAGGGATCATGAAGTTGTATGGAGCACTGTTTAGAAAAAAATAGTTTTTTAGGGCTTCCCTGGTGGCGTGGTGGTTGAGAGTCCGCCTGCCAATGCAGGGGGCGCGGGTTCGTGCCCCGGTCCGGGAAGATCCCACATGCCGCGGAGTGGCTGGGCCCGTGAGCCATGGCCGCTGAGCCTGCGCGTCCGGAGCCTGTGCTCTGCAACGGGAGAGACCACAACAGTGAGAGGCCCGCGTACCGCAAAAAAAAAAAAGTTTTTTAAGGACAGCTGATTTGAAAGCAGATTGACTGATTTGCTATCATGGAGAATAAGTATCATTTTGCTACAAGTTCTCTACCAACCTTTGGGCACTCGTGTCAGTACAAATTGTGGTTTAGAAGTTTGTTTTGTTCTGTTCAATTTTGAAAGTGTTCCATTTCTTACCATGGATCTATACTCAAGAGAGGTTTTCCTGTGGCTTCATCTGGTCCAGGCACAAGGTCTTAGAATCAGAGAGAACCTGAGCCCCAGAAAGGGCTTTAGAGTCTATTAGTCCAACTTTCTACCTAATGTAAGAATTCCCAATATTTATTTTTGTTTGCTTTTCAGTTTCCTAAAGCGATGCCTGTTCACAAAATGAACATAGTTGATTTATTATTATTCGTCCATGGACATCAGCTTATATAAGAGTTTATATATTAATATAAGTCTGCAAAACATATACAGTTCCTTTTAAATAAATATTTATGTTTGTAAAACAGAGAAGGAAAGTTAATGCGTGCCTTTATGTGCTATAAGATAATAAATATGAATATATTCAGTGTGTATTTACAGAGTAATGAGCTGCCTTTATATGCATTTATAAGCTTCATTTGTATATGGTCAAAATTTGACTATCCTATAGGCTATTGTGGTATACATTTATAGAGAAATTTTTGATAAAATTTCAATTGACCTACATTATTATTATTTATTATTATTATTATTTTGGCTGCGTTGGGTCTTCGTTGCTGTGTGCAGCCTTTCTCTAGTTGCGGCGAGCGGGAGCTACTCTTCCTTGTGGTGCTCAGGCTTCTCATTGTGGTGGCTTCTCTTGTTGGAAAGCATGGGCTATAGGCACGTGGGCTTTAGTAATTATGGCACACGGGCTCAGTATTTGTGGCTCAAGGGCTCTAGAGCGCAGGCTCAGTAGTTGAGGCGCACAGGCTTAGTTGCTCCATGACATGTGGGATCTTCCCAGACCAGGCTCAAACCCATGTCCCCTTCATTGGCAGACGGATTCTTAACCACTGCGCCACCAGGGAAGTCCTTGATCTACATTATCATAGTACTAGTAATATATTACTGTCTGTCTACAAAAGAAAATTCCAAAGGACCTTTGTTTAAAACAGACACACACACACATCTCTCTTCTCTCTCTCTCTCACATACACACACACACACACACACACACACACACACTTTATGCTGTCAGCTTTTTTCAAACCCTTGGGCTCATTTCTGTCAGTGAAGCTTGGGAAGCACCATGCTTGAATGAGTCTTACATGCTTTTACCAGGAACTCTTTCTGGAAAGGTCCTCTCATTCTTTCTTTTCATTTTTGGAGCACTCACAGCAGATATACCCTGAAAAATAAGCCCATAAATTTCTGCGTTTCAAAAGCCACCAGGCAGTGTGCTTCTTCAAAAGTGTGGTTAGGATCACAAGTCTGAATCAGGAACCAGAAGCATAGTGTGACTTCCTCCTGCTGTTGACTGCTGGCTCTGTGTATTCCAAATGGTAGGACCAGAGCTTGGAAACAGAAACAGAGAAAACAGCAAGAAAGGTCAACGTGTTGCCTAGGCCTGCTCTTAGAGACAGATGACTACGACAGTTAGTTGCACCCTCTCCCTGGGGTGTGTAATGCCAGTTGAATTGGCTCTCCCTTCTTGAATGCATGATTTTGTGCTGCAGACAGATCCCTACGAGCTCTGTGTGTGTGATTTCTTTGTATATCACTGTTGGCAATAGCGCTTGTGCCATTACCGCTCAAGATGCAACTGGCCTTGGCCTGAGAATCCTAAATCAGACTATGACTAGAGATACAGGTTTAAAGATGAAAGATCTGTGAATATCATTTTCTTTCCCACCCAGAGACACTGAGGCACTTCCTCACTGCTCTCCATAGTTTAGTTCTGAAAATTGTATGGATGCTAAATACTGTCACAGTTATCATTCCAGTTTCCTTATCTCCTCTCTTTTCCCATCAGACCTTACATTTCAGAAAAATCAAAGGCTTGCTACTCTTTGAAAAGGTTTTTTCCCCCTCTGAGTAAAAAGTAATACAAGGTGATACAAAACTCAAAAAGTAAATAATGCCAAAGCGAAAGGCCCCTCTAATAGCTCCCACCCCCTACCTTGAATAACCATGTAAAATAGTTAAGTATCTTTTCCTCCCACTTGTTTTCTAGATATAATGATATAGTTTATGTGTATATAAAAATGAAATCACTACTATTTACATTGGTTTGAAAAGAGTTTTTTTTTTCTCGCTGAGCATGTAACTTGGACAGTTTCCAAATCAGTTCAGAAAAATCTACCTCACTCTTTTGCCAATAGTTATACTGTCTTCTACAGCATGGCTGTACCATAGTTTATTTACCTATTCTCTTCACCCTTGCTTCTCCCCCTCTTTTTTTAACAAATGAGAAGAAGGTGAAAAATGTCTACTGAGACTGGCCACAAGGACTGTCCTGCTGCACCTGGTTGAATCTTATGGAGCCACAGATAATACTAGAAGTGTGACAACCTGAGTTTCTAGCTGAGGATTAATGTTTCATGCTGATTAGATAGTATTTATATTTTAAACCAGTGACAGGTTGAGGGGATAACATTTTATTTCTATAGGAATAAAAGCAGAAATTCATCTGATCATTGTTCCCTTCCTAAGCTTGTTGGCCACTTGAGAAAATGTATTTGGAGCCACTTTTCCAAAGAGAATTTTAGTTGGCTATGTGCCTTGTGAGTGAAGACCACTGACACAAAAATATAGGTGATTTATGTTTTAGCTGTTGAAAACTGATCTCACCTATAGTATTTATTTTTTATTAATATTAATAATACTAATGTTTTAGGACATTTGTGTCTTGTACCTAAAATATGCCTTCTTACCAAGGAACCAGGTCATTGAAAATATCATATAACTAGCAATCAAATATAGATCAATAGAGTAGGTGCCAATTCACCAGTACTTCAGGGACAGAGCCCAGAAAAGAACATGAAAGCCAGCATTCTTCTCCGTGCGTCCCACACTTCTGCCTTGGCACCTTGAAAGATTTCAGACAGTCAGGCAGCTGGGGAGGCATCTGGTTTCTGCATTCAGAGCACATCAGCTTGAGCCTGGTAAATGGCCTTGATTATCATGCAAGACACATAACACTCTTATTAGTGCCACGCTGATTAGCGCTGCACAGTCACCGCTTTCTGTAATACCCTAATTGAGGTCCTTGCTTGCCTGGAATGTACATTATGTTTAGATAAATCCCTCAGTATGATATTTTAATGGGTATTTTTTTAAAAGTCCAAAGGACAATTAGAACCACCGTCTATGCAAGAATCTTTTTTTTTTTTTTTTAAGACAAAAAAGGCGTGGTGCCAACATGAAGAAGAGAATCCATTTTACTAAGTGCGGGTGAATATCCTAAAGCAACAACCGCTTTCCCAGTTGCATGTGGCTTGTATCATCACATTCTAGTCCTTCACTCCATGCTCGTGTCTCCCCACTTCCTGATGTTTGTGGTTTGGGCTTTGTGTCACTCTCAAATGCAAATGTAAGTCATCTTGAAATGGAGCTGGGGAGGAGGGGTCCTGAGAATTCACCGCCGAGTAGCTATGGCAGCCATTGTTTCACTCCGTCATTCTCATCATTCATTTTTAATCTAGGTAATGGTATTTTAGTTTTACAAAGCATCTGCAGGGTCATTTCTTAAGACCCTCACTGTGTCTACCCCTCATTCAGGCCACAGGATATCATCCATCCGTCTCTCTCCGTACCGCCCCTCCCATCCCAGGGCATATCCTAAAAGGGGAGTAGGGTTGAACTTTTCTAGGACTCCCTCCTGCTTCTAGGGCTCTCCTTTCTCTCTTCAAGTCAAATAGCTGTAATATAGTAGGAGAGATTTGGGGATCGGGCATGGTACAGTCAGTCCTGGCTGGTCTCTTCTGCTTCTTTAGTACTGGTTTGAACTGTATCTCAAACTTGGATGTTAGAAATTTACGAATTTGCTCTCTTTGTTTTCATGGCCCCGAATCAGACAAGAAATTTATCAAGGGCTCTTAAGAGAAGACTGCTTGGGATAGGTACCTGCACCCCTTCTGTACTCCCTCTACACTTCCTTTAGAACCTGTTCTAGCATGAGTCATACTATTTATCATGTCTGTTAACATATCTGCCTCTTCTTCTGTACTTTAACTCCTTGAGGGCGGGAAATAAGTGTTAGCCTCTACATCTCAGCACTGTGACTAGCACAGAGAGGCACTCAATAAAAGTATGAGTAGGGGCTTCCCTGGTGGCGCAGTGGTTGAGAGTCCGCCTGCCGATGCAGGGGACACGGGTTCGTGCCCCGGTCCGGGAAGATCCCACGTGCCGCGGAGCGGCTAGGCCCGTGAGCCATGGCCGCTGAGCCTGCGCGTCCGGAGCCTGTGCTCCACAACGGGAGAGGCCACAACAGTGAGAGACCCGCGTACCGTAAAAAAATAATAATAATAATAAAATAAAAGTATGAGTGAATGAACAGAAAGTAAACTAAGGTATCACTAGGCATTAGGGAAGTGCAAATTAAAACCATGGTGAGATACCACTACACACCTATAGAAGGCCAAAATTTAACCAAAAAAAAAAAAGAACTGGCAAAAAGGTGGTGGGAAGTGTGTGAAGAAGCTAGAACTCTCATATACTAGTGGTAGGGGGGCAAAATGGTACAGCCACTGTGGACAATAATTTGCAGTTTCTTATAAAGCTAAACATATACTTATTAAATGACTCAATTTACCCAGTCCTAGGTATTTACCCAAGAGAAAGGGAAAACTTTGGGATACACAAAAACCCATCTGAAGTGTTTGTAACAGCTTTATTTATAATCCCCTAAAAAGGGAAAAATTCCAGCTGTCCTTCAGCTGATGAGTGGATAAACAAATGAAATATCCACACAATGAAATGCTACTCAGCAATGAAAAGGAGCAAAGTATTAAAATGTGCAGCAGTCTGCATGAATGCATTATGCGAAGAGTGAGAAGCCAGATTTTAAAAGCTGCGTACAATATAAATCCATTTATATGACATTGTGGAAAAGGCAAAACTCTAGGGACAGAGAACAGACCAGTGATTGCCAGGGGTTAGGCATAGAGGAGGGGTTGACTCCAAAGGGGCAACAGGAAGGAATGTTTCGGGGTGATGCAACAATCTGTATCCTGATTATGATGGTGGTTACGTGACTCTGTACATTTATCAAACTCATAGAACAATGTAACTTAAAATGTAATCAAAAATTTTACTGTATATACAAATTGCAAATTTAATTTGAAAAAGTAAATCAGAGTTGTTTTGCTGTTTAGTGTGGATTCAGAAAAAATGTCAAAACAAAAGTAGCCTGCAGCAATTCTGTACATGTTCATGTACACATGTAAACACAAAAGGGTATGCTTGTGTGTGTGTGTGTGCACGTGTGTGCATTTAACAAACATTTAAAGTACACTTCCTATAGACCAGGACTTGCTATAGACACTGGGGTTATATTGATGAGTAACAAAAGCAGAATTCCTGCTTTCATGGTGTGGAAAGGGATAGACAGTAAAAAAGTAAACAAATCAATGAATTCACAGCTTTAGATAGCAGTAAGTGCTGTGGAGACAATAAAGCAGGTCTTGATGATAAGAGTGGGATTGGGTGTTCAGGCCTCTCTGAAGAGATGGCCTTAAACTGAGACCTGGAAAGTATAAAGGAGGCATGCATGTATGCAAATACTCAGGCAGAGCAGTCCAGGCAGGGAAAACCTCAAACGCAAAGACCCCGAGGGGACTCCTTTGAGGACAGAAATACTGAAAAATCCTCTCACTTCAAAACTCATAGAAAGGCTGGCTGACATACAACCACCATCCTTTCAATGCATGGCTGGGCTTCCTAGGAAATAAGGCAAAGCCCCTAAAATGGAATTAAACTTTGTGTATTCAGAGAACTTGAAGCAGGTCAGTGGGATGGACCAAGTGAAGGAGGGGACCAGCAGAAGATGAGCTAAGATGCGTAGGTGGGGATCAGTTTCTGTTGGCTCCAGCACTTTTGAAAAAGAATTCCTTTATATGAAGCTCTTAGATCAAATGTGAAGTGAACAAGGTATGTTTTCTTAGTTCCATCATATGATTTCCTCTGTGTTTTGGATATTTGAGATGTTTGAACTTCTGCTACATAAAACATTGAGAGTAGACATCCCCTCCTAAAGTTTATGTTGTAGTTAATTTAGCAGTCCACATAGTCCTCAGGTATTAAATTACCAGAAAATGCTTATGAATCTAAGATTGATGTAGCATGTTTATATGATGTAGGTGTTTATATGATTTATCAACAAAGTCTGTGTTTGAGTAAGCACAGACATGCGGACATGTGTGGTATAAGATTCTGCCTCAAATCCCGGTGGAGAAGATTCTGGTGCATAACTTCAGCTGCGTGGCCTTGAGGAACTCATGTCACCTCCAGAATCTCACTTGGCTCCTGTGCGAACAATGAATAATTATACTACTCTCCCAGGGATGGAATGTAGACTATCTGACTTTTGCTCACAGCAGCCTTCTAAATACCAAGCATTGCAAAAATTAGAATTTTGCCTCACATAATTAATCTATGCCTCCATAAATCTCTTCTCTGTTTTCAATTAGATTTGATATGCTTCATTCTTTCTCCTTTAGAGTCATGGTGGAATTTTGCTTTCAACCATTTTACATTCATTCAAATATTGCTTTTCTTTTAGTTCTTGAGAGATTTCCATCAATATCCCATTTGCTTGTTTTCATTATATTATAATAAAAAACTGTTTAGAAATTTAAAATTCTCTTGATCTAGTGTATGGCATGTGCACGTGGAAAGGTTGGCAAACGCCAGTTCTTAATCATCGCACTGGTCAGCATGCTGGAAGGAAACTAGTGACCCCCTCAGAGGGGGTTGCTGAAAAGAGCTACATGGGAACAGTTAAGAGAAACCAGTACAGAATAATAAAGTACCTCGGGGCTAGTAGCAGAAGGGCAGCCTGTGCCCACTTATGCCTCAAAGGGCAAGGAGAGACAGGGATTGCCAGAACCTGACAAGAGCTGTGGTGGTTTCGCGAGAAGCTTCCAGGGGATGAGCACACCCACTGTCAAACGTCCATGCAGCCAGGAGTAGGGGAAAAGGGAAGCAAGAGGAATAAATATCCTGCACCCTGCTGCCACCCTCTGTTCTCCTGCCAGTGCTTCCTTTATTCAAACCCAACTGGAAGTTGGTGGGCAATGGGGGCCAGTTGGTATGGTCCATAGAGGGCCATTTCCTGGCACACAGCAGAGACGAGAGTGAAGAGTGGTCTGCTAGAGACAGAAGATACCCAGCCCAGGGCTCTGTTGGAAAAAGCACTGTCCCAAATTCATTTACCTTGGCCTTTGGAGTTTGGTTGTTCAGCAACACACCGTGTCCGTAGGTGCAGACCCCTTTGATTCCAAGCATTTTTCTTCCCAGCACTGCTGTTGGCCGTCTTCAAGCTGAACTGGTCACTGTGGCTGATGCCCATATCAGCTCATTCTTCTGGGGGTGGTAAGATTTGACTATGAATCAATTTGAGGTATGGACACTCACAGTGATGTGGGGACCTCGCTGTCCCAGCAGGCAGTCTGGAGAGGGCTCTCCTCACCCCTCCTGTCTTCCTTTTCCAGGATGGAGCTTCAACATGGGGTCCGCCTACGAGTTTCATAGTTGGCGTGTGTTCATCATCGTCTGCGCCCTCCCCTGCGTCTCCTCAGTGGTGGCCCTCACGTTCATGCCTGAAAGCCCACGGTTCTTGTTGGAGGTAACGCTCGTCATTACAAGTATTCAAAGAAACCGCATACGGTGGAACGAGTCCCTTCCAATTCTAGGAAACTATGTTTGCCTCTTCGGTGGTACATTTTTCCTTCCTACTACGGAACCATGGAGGGTTTGGTTTCATGGGGTCATGCTTTCGACAACCAGCATGTGAAAAAGCTGCCTCGTGGCCAGAAAGCACTAATGTTCCTCCTCAAGCAAGTCATTTCCCTCAACGAAGAGAATGTGACTTCTTGTTTTATAAATGAACCTTACTATCCAAAGGTGCTATGTCTAGTTAGAGGCACATCCCTTGAGCTGCTAATGCACTCAAGGATATCCAAGTAGCCTCTGTGTTCCAATCGGACGAACCTAAATGCATTTGCACTGTTACACCCAATTGGATCTGACAACACCACATGGTTATTGGAAAATCAGGGCGTATGTGTGTTTCACCTCCTGGCCCTTCACTGTCTACTCATATCTCTTAGGTTGGAAAACATGATGAAGCCTGGATGATTCTGAAGTTAATTCATGACACAAACATGAGGGCACGGGGTCAGCCTGAGAAAGTCTTCACGGTGAGTACTGCTTCTCAGTGAATCCTCCGCCCCAGAGGTCGAGAAACCTTTTCTGAAAAGGCCTGATTGTAAATTGTTCTCTCGCTGCGCCAGCCGCTCGTCTTTCTTACTCGCCATTTTACCTACGCCTGCCGTGCTGCTGTTTTGTGTGTGCTCTTCCCTCTGCATGGAATGTTCTTCCATCCTCTGGTTACAAAATTTATTCTCAACGGGAAAACTAGTCTAAACTCATGAAAATTGGATGCGTGGAATTTTCGGGAAAGAACAATGTTTTTTTTTCCCCAGCACCTCCACCAAAATAAAAAAGAACAGTGGTTTTTAAATCCTTTGATATATGCAGCATAGACAAAAAATGTGTTGTCTAAAATAGGTGTAAAGGGGATATATGCAATATCTTCAGCATCTTTTAAATAATATCAATTATAGTTCTTGAAATAAGTAAAATAGTTCCTGATTAAACAGTCCCCTGAAATCTTATTTATTCATTTCATTTTTTAATAGGAAATGGATTTTCCATAGTGTAAAGATAGACTCAGTCTAGCCTCTGTTCAAAGGATCACAGATTCTCAATTACTAAAAATTTTTTCTGCAGTGTAATGGAGAAATGAAGATCAATAATGGATGTCCTCCACTGAGGCCCTGGGAGCCTTTGAGTAGGCTCTTCTTTTGAGTAAATTAACAATAAAGGAAGAATTTTTTTTTTTTTTTTGGCTGAATCCCACCGCATGTGGGATCTTAGTTCCCTGACCAGGGATCAAACCCACGCACCCTGCAGTGGAAGCGCGGAGTCTTAACCATTGGACCACCAGGGAAGTCCAAGAAATTTTATTTTAAATAAATTTATTTATTTATTTAAAATTGATTTATTGATTTATTTTTTTGGCTGCGTTGGGTCTTTGTTGCTGCGCACAGGCTTTCTCTAGTTGTGGTGAGGGAGGCTACTCTTTGTTGTGGTGTGTGGGCTTCTCATTGCGGTGGCTTCTCTTGTTGCGGAGCATGGGCTCTAGGCTTGTGGGCTTCAGTAGTTGTGGCTCGTGGGCTCTAGAGCGCAGGCTCTGTAGTTGTGGCTCACAGGCTTAGTTGCTCCACAGCATGTGGGATCTTCCCGGACCAGGGCTCGAACCTGTGTCCCCTGCATTGGCAGGCGGATTCTTAACCACTGCGTCACCAGGGAAGCCCCAAGAATATTTTTAAATTAAAGAATCATAAGGCAAGAAGAATCTTGAGATGTAATTTAGATACTCAGTGTCCCTAACCCTTCTCAGCTAGATAAACCCTTTACCCAAGACTTCTGAGAAGGTATCTCTGTAGGGCCTCATTGCCCTGCTAACCTGCTTTTTCTTCCAGAAGGTCTGAGTTACCAAGTTCACTCATGGTCATCCACGTTAATATTACTGTATAAAGGTTAAGTGGGAATAAGGTGGGAACACTCTAAAAGAATGGGTAATCTCGAAGTCATTTATATGTAACTTTCAAAGGCATTACATGATTCCACCATGACACATTTGTCTTTTTCCTTGTTATATCTATTGATACAATACAGTGAATTCACATGCCTTCCTTCTCTCCTTTTTAAGCTTTTCTTCCTATGTGCCTACTTTAAATATTGTTTTTCAGGGCTTTATTTGCAGCTAACTTCCCTTTTAACCCTACACACTCTCCTTAGCTTATCTCAGCTACTTCCTAGATCTCTCTCTCCTAATGGACAAATCTCCTGAGCTCCAGACGTGCATGTTGAAGGGCTTTGTGGCCATACTCCTATGTACCATAGGCCCTTCAAATTCTGAATTTCTAAATCTGAACTTCTCACCTTAAGAGTTTCCAAACCTCTTCCCTGTTAAAATTCTATCAGCAAGTACCACCAGCACCGCCCAAACCAGAACCCTGAAAACTATCCTATTTCTTTCTTTCCTTTATTCCAGTATGTCCAAGAAATCACTGTGTCCTATTATCCACCATCCTAAATATCTCTCATTATTGTCTCTTACCTTTCCACCTTTCCTGCCACTGATTTGGTTCAGCCCTCCTTACTCACTGCCCTCTGCCCTTGCACTATTCTTCAGGAATAGCAAATGCTATGCAGTTTCCAATACACTCTTTTCTCTCACACCTCTGGACATTTGCACATGATATTCCTCCCACTTGGAATGCCCTTCAAGTAGTTGACACACATGACAAATGACATACTTTTCCATAAGCTCCAACAAATTCCACAGTCCATGAAGGCTTTTTTCTCACTCTCGGGTCAACTTGGGTGTTCTGTACAATATGTCTCTCCCGTCTGATATAGATTTCCGTTAGAGTACTTTCTAATTTTGTCTGGTAATTGCTTGGACGGTGTGATGTTTTATATTTGCATGTCCAGGGACTAGTGCCAGGCCTGGCTCCCCAAGGGTGCCAGTGAAAGAATGCACAAACATTGATGAGTGGAGAAGAAGCCTCCCAAAAGTAATATGTCAAGTCAGAATGGCTATCATCAAAAAGAATACAAATAACAAATGTTGGCTAGGATGTGGAGAAAAGGGAACCCTCGTACACTGCTGGTAGGAATGTAAATTGGTGTAGCCGATGTAGAAAACAGTATGGAGTTACCTCAAAAAGCTAAAAATAGAACTACCATATGATCCAGCAATTCCACTACTGGGTATATATCCAAAAAAAACAAACACACTAATTTGAAAAGATACATAACACCCCAGTGTTTATAGCAGCATTATTTACAATTGCCAAGGTATGGAAGAAACCTAAGTGTCCATCAACAAATGAATGGATAAAGAAGATGTGGTATGTATATATAATGGAATATTACTCAGCCATAAAAAAAGAATGAAATTTTGCCATTTTCAGCAACATGGATGGACTTGGAGGGCATTATGCTAAGTGAAATAAGTCAGAGAAAGACAGATACTGTATGATATCACTTATATGTGGAATCTAAAAAAAATACAACAAGCTAATGAATATAACAAAACAGAAACAAACTCACAGCTACAGAGAACAAACTAGTGGTTACCAGTGGGGAGAGTTAAAGGAGGAGGGGCAGTATAGGGGTAGGAGAAAGAAAGGGGTTATTATGGGATTATATGAAATCACTTGTGTGAAACTTTTGAAAACTGTAAAGCACTATAGAATTTAATGAATCTTTCATTCAATACAAAAGAAAAAAAGAAGAAGAAGAATACCTCTGTGATTTAAAAAAAGGAATTCTGGAATATCACAAAATAATGCCTACATGGATGATTTGGAGCTGACTCTATTTGGAATCCCAGACATTAACTCAGACATTATTGTCATTAAATGTGGACATCTTTGTTTACATAGCCATGAAGAGGCTACTGCCCACCTGGTATAATTTGAAAGATACCAAGGGTCCCCAAATCACCTCTGTCAAAAGCCAGTCTTGGCACCTGGAGTCTCATGATAGAAGTGCTCCTTTGGATGTTGGCAGACTCTCCAGAAAGATCTGTTCAGGAGTTATCCCTGGCAGGGGTAATGTGTACACATTCCTGTGTCCTCTCTCAGGTGTATCAAAAGCAGGTAGATGTTGACTAACAGGGTCAGATGGGACAGGTCCACAAAGCAACCATGCTTTTTTTTTTTTCCTCTCTCTCTTTTCAGGCTTCATTCTCTGTGTTAGAAGCATTGCTTCTCCTGACTTTTCGTTCTTTTCCTTAGCAAAAGGAGGCTAGTTTAAGTCATGGATACAGCTTCAGGCTGATCCTCCATCATTTCTTCCCCTTCTAACCTTGAAGAGTCCATGTTGAGGCTTGTAATTGAAGCTCATTCACTGGACCTCACCTCATGGTCACCTGCGGGTACTTGCTGACCAGGCACTGTCAGGGACTGTGGGAGAAGGAAGCAAGGGTCACAGGGATGCTCTAAGAATGGAAGTTTGATGGGAAAGCTTTAAGAACTATGTTTAGGGGCCAAATTCATCAAATAAGCAGATTCCAAAGAAAAGTGTGTTCAGTCATTTTAGTCTAAGCAAAGTAATTCTTAATCCAGAAGCGAATCTATCTGGATGTTTAATCTGCTAATGTACGCCTTTTTAAAAAATTTTATTTTATTGAAGTACAGTTGATTTACAATCTTGTGTTAATTTCTATGGTACAGCAAAGTGATTCAGTTATACATGTATATTCATTCTTTTTCATATTCTTTTCCATTACGGTTTATCACAGGATATTGAATGTAGTTCCCTGTGCTATACAGTAGGAGCTTGTTGTTTATCCATTCTCTATATAATAGTTTGCTTCTCCTAATCCCCAAATCCCAATCCATCCCTCCCCAACCCCCTAATGTGTGCCTTTTTACTAGTGATTCAGAGAAGGGTATTTTGTTTTCATGTTATTCCATTACTACTTACTCTTCCCCCTCTTCTTTAGGGTATTCCCTCCCATTTGTTCTTTTTTCCCCCCATTCATTCTTTATTCAGTTCTTTTGAGTCTGTGTACTTACACCAGTGGTCTCATATATGTATGGATGCCTGCTTGTGTATCAAATACCTGCTTCCTTTTCATTGGAGTCAGCTTTCACTCCTTTAAAAACAAATTGTAAACTCCACCAACTTCAGAGAAGAGAACTCAACACTTTGCCCTCTGTTGCTCCTTACAGGTAAACAGAATCAAAACCCCAAGACAAATAGATGAGCTGATCGAAATCGAGAGTGACACAGGAACATGGTACAGGAGGTGTTTTGTTCGGATCCGCACAGAACTGTATGGAGTAAGTAACAAGCCCATCCTGACTTGCTGGCCAACTTGGTACTTGAGGTTAGGCAGAAACAGGATTGACTGAATCTGTCCCACGAATGGGGTTCTTCCCGCTTCTGCCCAGGACACCCGATTCCTAGAGTAGGACCAGGTAATAGGATCCCCTTGGGATTAGCGGGGTTACCAAGACATTCCCTCTTTGGCGAGGGAAGGTATTAGGCAAGGAGTCCTGGCAGTGATGGGGTACACGGATGTCTTGAGTTACTTTGTCCATTGGAAGCTGATAAATAAAAATTCCAGAAACCAAAAATTTGGTTTCCTATAGCCTTTAGCTTTTGCACTGTAAGTTCAAATGAATCCAGCCCAAAGAAAACTCAACATTTTGTATAATTTGTTGGAGGGGGTTGGGAAATGCAGTTGACTAGGTAACTGCCTAAGAAAACTAACTCTCTAATATTTCACAGATTTGGTTGACTTTTATGAGCTGTTTCACCTACCCAGTCCGGGACAATACCATAAAGCTTACGATTGTTTGGTTCATGCTGTCCTTTGGGTAAGTGATACCTAAATTCTTGGTGAGTGAAATCTTTAAATTTCCACACTGTAACTCCCAACCACGCTGCTTTTTTTCTTATGCTGTTTGATGCTGTTAACCTCTATGAAAGAATTTTTAAAAAATTTTCCATTTGCTGGCAATTACAGTTTTTATCACCCAGTCATTTAATTTATGCTGTCATAAAGCGGGGTGGCAAAACCAACAGTGTCTGGAAAGTTCGATAAGCCCGTGAATGGTTTGCCCCCATAATTTCTCCACCCTCCTCTCCTCACTGGCGCGGCCCCAGCTCACCGGCCTCTTTGCTCTTCCTCAGATGTGTCAGGACTTTCTTGAACATGTTCCATCTCGGGCCTTAGTCCCGCCCCCAGACATGGCCTGACTCATTTCCTCTCCTCCTTTGAGTCTTTCCTGGTGTGTCACCTTCCAATGATACCTCCCGAAGCACCTTCTTAAAAACTGCAGCCCCTCAGTACTCCCAGTCCCCTTCTCAGCTTTATTATTCCCCATCGTACCTTCTATCATCTTCTAATAGACAAAAAGCTTTTCCATTCTTTAAAGAATAAAGAAAGCTCTGTCTTCCTCCTCTGGAAGCTCTGTGAGAACAGGGATTTTAAACTGTTTTGCTCACGGATATATGGCCCTGGCACATAATAAGTGCTCAATAAATAAAACCACCCTATATGTGTTGTAAGAAAAGAGGAGGTAGGGAGAACATTTCAGAATTTTAGTTGCAAATGGTTGACATACTCACTTTAGAATATGTGTATACAACTCGATTTTTGCCTAATTTATTGTTTTTTAAAGGCAGGTAGGTGATACCCTACACTTTCAGGTCAATAGGCTCTGGTAGAGCCCAATATTTATGCTACAAGTTCCATGTCTTAACATCCCTAACTGAAAACCAGTGAGTGATCGCAGATGACCAGCCTCTCCCAGTGCTGTGAGTTGTAGTAAAGGGAGAGACCAGGAAGGTAGGGGTTGTTCTGCTGTGTGACTTGGCGACACTACCAGTTTTAGTTCCTTATTTCTAAATTGGCAGGGTTGACTTAGAACACGTAAAGTAACTCCCACTCAAGTTCTAAAAAAACCATTGATCTATGAAGGAAGAGAGGGCTGAAAATTAACGAGTATTAAATGCCTACTATGGGGCTTCCCTTGTGGTGCAGTGGTTTAAGAATCCGCCTGCCAATGCAGGGGACACAGGTTCGGGAAGATCCCACATGCCGCGGAGCAACTAAGCCCGTGCACCACAACTACTGAGCCTGCACTGTAAAGCCCGTGAGCCACAACTACTGCACCCACACACCACAGCTACTGAGCCCGTGCGCCTAGAGCCCGTGCTCCGCAACAAGAGAAGCCACCGCAGTGAGAAGCCCTTGCACCGCAACGAAGAGTAGCCCCCGCTCGACTCAACTAGAGAAAGCCTGCGCGCAGCAGCGAAGACCCCACACAGCTAAAAATAAATAAATAAAATAAATAAATTTATTAAAAAAAAAAACCAACTTCGTCTTTTGAGCACTCGCTATGTGCTAGGTACTTGGCATTCCATTTAATCCAAGCAACTACCCAGGAAGGTGGGTACTATCATCATTCCGATATTAGAGATGGGGGGATAACTGAGGCTTTTATAACTTGCCCAAGATCACACAGCTGGTAACTGGCAAGGCCAGGATCCAAACCTAGCATATCTACCTGCAAAAGTTATGCTCATGACCACTTCTTTCCCTGTGTAGCTCAATGTAACTAGGGATAAGCTAGAGCAGTGGTTCTCAAACTTGAGTGTGCATCAGAAGAGTTACACGAAGGACTCCATCCCACAGTTTCTGATTCAGCAGGTGTGGATGAAGCCTGAGAGTCTGCATTTCTAACAAGTTCCCGGGTGATGTTGATGCTGCTGGTCCAGGGACTGTGCTTTGGGTGGGAACCACCAGTTTAGAGCAGCGTTGTCCAGTAAAAATATAATGTCAGCCACATGTGTCATTTTAAATGTTCTGGCAGCCACATTTAAAGAAAAGGAAAAGGAAACAGGTGAAACAAATTTTAATAACGTATTATTTCACTCATTTTGTCCAAAATATTATCATTCTGACATTTAATCAATATGAAATGATTAACAACTTAATTTTACATTTTTTTCCCCATAAGTATTCAAATCTGGTGTTTCATACTCATGGCACATCTCATTCAGACTGGTCACATTTAACTGCTCAGTAACCACATGTGGTTAGTGGCTGCTGTTACGAAGGTCACAGCAGTATGACCGAGCTGTAAGCTGTTAGAATAACACACTAGAGGCAAGAGACAGAAAGTGGACAATAACGTGGCTTTTCCAATGAATAACTTAAATGGCCTTTTTCCCAGCCTTGACCTTCTTTGAGCATGGGCTGTGCCCCCGGGCTAGCAGTACCATAGTAGTGTAGGAACCAAGAAAGTTTGTCCATTAATAAAGAGGTCATTCTTTAAGGGCCCTCACAGTCTGGGGACCCCAGGAGTTTGTAGCTCCAGACTAGGAGATGGGGTTCTTCAGTGCAGCCTACGGGAATGAGAAAAACATCAGGGCCAGGATGCCACGTGCTGGTGTACGATGGGGTTCTTACACATGTCTGTTCCCAAAGGAAGGGTTCAGGAATTACAGACCTGGGGTTCTCCAGGGAAACCCAGGCCATCCCTCTAGCGTGATTTTTGCAGACTTGTGATGAGGAGGGGCCAGTGAGATTACTGTTTGATGGTTCATAATGCTACAGGGGGTGGGTCCTAATCAGCAGTGCTTCTCCAGAAACCACTACCTCTCTGAAAATGACAGGGAGATGGTCATGGCCGCGAGGGTGTCGGCACCTTTACAAACTCACATTTCTTTGTCTTTGCAGGTACTACGGATTATCCATTTGGTTCCCTGATGTTATTAAACATCTGCAGTCGAATGTGTTGAAAGAAGTAGATGACCCGACAGGAAAATTTTCAAATTTAACTACTAACTTTACAACGGCAAATAAGATTATTACTGGACTGGAATGGGACAACGGCAGGTCCAGAAACTTTTAAATCATTTCACTTCCTACCTGGTCTCAAAAATGTATTTCTTATTAGCCTTCACGGCACTAAAATATGAATAGTTTTTTTAGTTTGTACATGTAGTCATTTTCAGACTGAATTTAAATACTTCCAAATGGCCTCTAAAGAAAAGGTATACGTATATCAGTTATCAGTTATAACTACTTCTGAAACTGAGCTGCTTCATATTTATAAAGAAATGGAATTGACTGGTGTGAAAAGAAAATTCAGAGAGGCCTTGGAAAACAAGCAAAATAAGTTATGGAAGAGAAGAGTGAAGATTATGAGAAAATAAGATAGGTTATAGCATTATTTAACTCAGAGGAAATCTGACCTGTAATCTCATGCCTGTTTTCTATCTCCGGAAAAGGGGACCACTTTTCAGATTTCCTTCCTTCTCCACTATGCTGAATCAAGAATTGGGGTTAAGTTGTACCAGGAAAAGTTTCAATTAGAGAATAGGAATGATTCCCCAAAGTTAAGAGCTTTGAAAATATGGAATAAGTTAGCAAAGGACATTTTTGAGTATGGAGTCTGAAATGCCTCTTGATGAGGAGAGAGAAGTGACTCCAAAGGTGGTTGTGGTTTATTTTTTCAAAGAGGGAAAGGGGTAGACAGGGTCCTCATTTCTACCCATTATTTGTTATCTGAGCAAATAATTGCTGGTATGAGTTCCTGTTGGTTTACATCATTCTTAGGAAATTCTCCCAGTTTCAAAATTAAAGTAAAACTCTAAAAAAATAAATGATCAAAGTTTCCCTGGGCAAAAACTAGTTTGGAAAGATGAAAAATAATTCTGTGGGATGCTTATGATTTGTGTAATGAAAAGGAGAGTTACCAACCAGGAGATAATTGTTTGGATCAGCAATTCAGTGAGGGGCCTAATCCATATAGGATGACCTTCACTCTCCCACATAAAAGACTGACTTGAATCTGTACTTGCTTCTCCGCAGAAACTTTAGAGTCAAGTGCTCTATAATTCCAGCATGAAAATTGACTTAATTACTTAAAAGTTATTGTTACTCCATTAGAAATTTCTAATATGTTTGTGCCTCTGACAGTCATATTTTTAATAAAAAGTTCTAAGCTGGATATTCAGTCATCACGGAGAAATTTTTTACTTTGGCAATGTAATGATTAATAATTTTAATAGTTTTTAAATCCTTCTAAAACATATACATTTATTTTAGAAGGCGATAGAAAATTTTTTTTTTGTCTTTCAGGGGAATTTGAAATACCACTAGCTAACTCATTTTTTAAAAATAGTTTTCCTATTCAACATCCTAAAATGGCGATTCTTTATATACTGATAAGGGATAACCTCCGAAGTAGACTCCGAGGAGAACAAAGCAAGGTGTAGAATAGTGTCCTGTTTGCTAGCGCCCTGTATACAGAATGCTCCCGGAAGAGCATACGAGAAACTGACAATAGTGGTTATCCCTGGGAAAAAGAACTAGGTGGCTTGAGGATGGGAGACAAAAGACTTACTATTTCCTTTTTCAACATTTTGAGTTTTGCGCCACGTGTACTCTGTGCATATAGTATCCATTAAAAAAAAATTGTTTCCGCTTTCTAAATTCAGTTTCACTTCAGAAAATTAGTGATCTTCTTAAAATGTGCCATTATTTACCCTCCTTTAGTAGATAGATTTATGGCTTAGATGGTTTTACTCTGGACTTCTAGAGTAAGGGTTGAAATAAGATTGTTTTTTGAGGAGGTTGGTCTCATAGGCGCTTAGTGCCTTTTGAGCAGACAAATGCAGTCCGACATTAGGGTGAGGATGATTTTCAGAGTACTCGATAATGAATTGCTTTTAAGTCAGCTCACTCGCCTAGGAGGATCAGTCCCTTTCTGCTCTCATAAGAGTGGTATTTGGTGTAATAACTTCTTCCCCAGGTGAATAAGCATTTTCCTCTCGGTGACTGGCTAAGTATACATTCATAGTCTCTTAATAAATTACCGAGACACATTGATGAATATGTGTCCATGTCTCCCAAGAGTCCTTATCAACACTGAATATCTGAGCCATAGACTCTTCTAAGATGTTAGGCTCATTGTGACTATTATCATCTCCCCCTTCCCCTTTACATCACCCAGAAATGGATCTGAGCAAGTTTCATCATTCTACACATTTCCAAAAATAAGCAGGGCTATGGTCATTCTACTTGGTACCTCTTGAGTACCAAGATGAGAAAAAAAATTAAAAATGAGAAAAAAAATTCTTGAAAATGACTGTAAGCTATGAGTTCCTTGACCCCCAAGACAATCATTCCTCACATAAATGATTCTCCCATCCTCTCTTCAAGATAATTGGAAGTCTCTACACTAGAATGAAGAAGCTTTGGGTTTTCAGCTTGGGAAATAGACTTTCATTAAAAGTGAGCATGGCAGCACATCCTCAAGTTAGAGCTATTAGCCCCAAATAGAGAATTTTCAAATTAAAGCATATGTGAAGGAACAAGAGGATAGGATTGAAAAATAAAGAATCAATAGCCACAAGTAATCTCCAAACTCAATACCTTCAACTCTATACCCTACAAAAACTTTTACCAACATTGCCAAAAGCTAAATGAAGTTATTTTGAATGCCATCTCTTCTTCTGGTAGAAAGTAATATTGGTGAGCAATGAGATAGCCAAAGGACAGGCCACATGAGGAAAAAGGGGAAAAGCTAGGAGCTTAGAAAATCCAGAAGCCAATGTCCTTTATAATTAAGAGAGTCCATAGTGGGACCTCACATCTCTAAATCTGTTTGACTTAGCTTTCAACTCTGATAGACACAATCATCAATATGAATCTTTTTGTGTGTTGGGCAGATTTGAAGGGATCAGGCTCAAATCCATAATTTTCAAAGATTCGGTTTTTAAGTCCTGCACCTTTGAGGATGTGACTTCAGTCAACACCTACTTCAAGAACTGCATGTTTATTAATACTGTTTTTAACAACACAGGTAGGTGTGCCCCTTAACCCTGCCTGGGGCCTCTTCACGGGTCCTAGTTCTTGGCAGAAACGTGATACTCATTTGGTGATAGGCGTGGGCATAGGCTTAAGGGGGAAGTGAAGGTTGAAGTACAAATGAACGGACTCCATCAGGTTGGATCAAAGTTGAGCTTGTATTGACTGTCTTTGTCACATGTAATGCAGATGGAGCTTGCTGAGTTCAAAGTTGGAAATACAAAATCCTTTGGTGAATAATTTTTAAAGCAAAGAATTAACCTGTGGTTTGTTTGCTTTGATAATCCTGATTTCAAAATCTGGTGTTAGCTTAAGTGAGCATGCCTGAACTACACATCTACAGAGATGGATGAAACATGCTCAATCGGATACAGTCTTTTAGTCCAGTCCATTTAATGGAGGCTGGAAAACTCGCCAGGGAAAAAGAGGAAGGGCAACAAACTTTGACTGAACACCTACTACGTGCTGGTTCCTACCTCAGGTTATTAGACACTCATTATCTTGTTTAATTTTCACAATAGCTGAGGCTTAGAACAATGCAGTAATTTGGCCACAGTTGTAGAACTAGTAACAGCTGCCATTTGAGCCCAGGCTCATCTGATTGCAAAGCCCAAGCCTTGCCACCGACACACATTGGTCTGTCTGTCCCATGAGTCCAGAATAACAGCCTGACACTGGCAGGAGGATCCGCTCCACCCTGTTGCCAGTCCTGCCTTCTTGGTGATCAGACAGGAGCCAGCTCTGCCTAGCTCCAAGTGAGAGTGGAGTCAGGGGTCTCGGGGTTTGTTTAAACAGTGCTCTCACTGTCTTCCAGCCCATTCAACCTCAGAAGGCCAGCTTTTTAGGCACATCTTGTTCAGCTAGGACAACAGCCGTTTTGATTCTCACTGCCTTTTAGCAGAGCCCAGCATCCTCTGCAGATACCCCTTTTGGCTAGATCCAAGGTCAAGAAAAAAAAAAAATCAGCAGCGGATGCTGGTGACCTTCCAATGAGGCTGACTCAGGTTCCTCGGTGGGTTCCTGCCCTTGAGCCTTCTCATAAATTCAGCCTCAAGGACCCAAGGAAAGTCCTGTTCCTTCTCACTGCCTCCGAGCCCTATAAAATGGCAGTAGTGAGGCCGATTCATACACATTTGGAAACAAATTATTTTTGTAATTGTAGTATGGAAGCTTTAGTACTCTAATGATAATCCTTACGTAACATGATAATTAGAACAAAGGAGCATCATAAAGGAGTAAGCAATCATGTAATTAGCAAGGACCAACCATAAGAAATCAGAGGATAAGTGGACTCTTTAGTTTATCCCTTTATTCAACAGAAGTGTTCCTTCCTTCAGCTACTTCGTAATGTGGGGTCCTAGACTCGATCCTGTGCTTTGGCCAGACCCGGAAGCCCTCAAGGAGCTTACAATACCATGATTTTTTTCTGAATTCTCGGCAGGCTTTCGGTGCACGACTCTCCTGCACCAGTATAAGTTGCCGTTCTTTGTGTCCACAGATTTTGAGCCGTATAAATTCATTAACTGCGAATTTCAAAACTGCACATTTGTGCACAACAAGACAGGATGCCACATTACCTTTGAAGATGACTATGGTGCCTACTGGGTTTATTTTGTCAACTTCCTGGGGACATTGGCAGTGTTGCCAGGGAACATCGTGTCTGCTCTCCTAATGGACAGAATCGGGCGCTTAACGATGCTAGGTATGTGCTTGGTTTCATGTAAAATACAAGAGCTGCCCTTGCAATCTAGAGGGAGCCTGTCTCCTGCTATACTCCCTATGCCCCTAGGATTTGCATCCCACAGAGATGAGGAGAAATCCCTTAAGACCTTTCATTAGGACTAAATTTTAGTAAAATATGTATAATTACATCTCATTTGAACAGCTTCTGTGAGTTAACAGACTGAAAAACGAATTATGTGTGACTAATGTCTGTTTTTCTACTTACATAGCTGAGTGATTCATGATGTGTATTTCATGCTTGCTGTGTTCAGAAGGTAGTTAGAGACGCAAACCTTATATGCAAGTAAACACACTGGTACCTGAGCTTTATGAACCCAGGCTGTGGCTTCCTCTTGGGATTCAGTTTTGCTGTGAGATCTCAAAGACCTGAGGGTCCTTGCTCTACTAAGATGACAGGAAACGTCCCAGCCGTGTCTGCTTTGTTGGCAGGTGGCTCTATGGTGCTTTCGGGGATCAGCTGTTTCTTCCTTTGGTTTGGCACCAGCGAATCCATGATGATAGGCATGCTGTGTCTGTACAATGGGTTGACCATCTCGGCCTGGAACTCTCTTGATGTGGTCACTGTGGAACTGTACCCTACAGATCGGAGGTATGTTGAAATGGGCCTCCAGCAAGAGGTTCTCTGAGCCCCATGGGACCACTGAAAAGTCAGAGAAAACAAGCCAAACTGTCATTTCCCCCCAAAAGCAAAAATCCAAAAAAAAAATTCTGGCTTATGAAGTTGTAGGCTCTACTCATATCTTTTATTTATTCTTTATTTTTTAATAAGGCAAAACATTATTTCTTCCACATTGACTATTACACTTAGTATCATAAAAATGTTATTACTTTGAAAACAGTTTGTAGATTAGTTTCTCAATTTGAAAACATTCCTGGGGTTACATGATGATTGCTGAGAAGGGACAATCATAAGTTAAATGCTAAATAATTACAATGTAAATTGTTCCCAATTTTTATAGCTAGACTATATTTACAGCTAGATATTTTTATAGCAATGTATCCATGTACTATGTAGTTAAATATATAGTCAATATTAGTATTAAGTATATATACTAAATATTATAATTATATTTAACTATCATTTGGTATGGGAAAATCAGGTTTGCCTGGGAACTATGAAGGCTTTTCAGTATATGTATGGATATTTATATTTAAGTCATTAGACAAGGTAAGGCACTGAAGTTCTTTTTTTACCTAACTTTTTTTGAAGTATAGTTGAAGTACAATATTATATATGTTTCAAATGTACAACATAGTGATTTACAATTTTTAAAGGTTATACTCCACTTATAGTTATCATAAGATATTGGCTATATTCCATGTGTTATACAATATGTCCTTGTAGCTTATTTATTTTATACATCTACTCATCTCTTTTAAAAAGAAAATGTAGGGGAATATAGTTGCTAGCCGGAGTTACTAGGGCAATGAAACCAGTGAAGGAATTTAATTGTGTTCATGACTTAGCTTGCTGGCTAACAGTATGAGGAAGCAGTAATGAAACAGGGAGGGATGGGCTGTAAGAGCCTCTCCAGGGGCTTCTCTGGTGGTGCAGTGGCTAAGAATCAGCCTGCCAATGCAGGGGACATGAGTTCAAGCCCTGGTCCAGGAAGATCCCACATGCCGTGGAACAGCTAAGCCCATGTGCCACAGCTATTGAGCCTGCGCTCTAGAGCCCGCGTGCCACAACTACTGAGCTTGTGTGCCACAACTACGGAAGCCCACGCTCCTAGAGCCCGTACTCCGCAACAAGAGAAGCCACCGCAATGAGAAACCCGTGCAATGCAACAAAGAGTAGCCCCCGCTCGCCGCAACTAGAGAAAGCCCGAGCACAGCAACAAAAACCTAACACAGCCAAAAATAAATAAATAAAATAAATAAATTTAAAATAATGCATGCAAAACAATACATGTTTTAAATAATAATAATAATAATGCTTAAAAAAAAAAAAAAGGAGCCTCTCCGGGCCCCTTATCAGTCCTGAGAGGGTTCTTACCTTACATTTGCAAGTATCTACATGAGCTCTGCATTAAGGCACCACAAAGAGGTCTCTGGAACATATCTCTTGACCTTCCTGGTCTGTTGAAGGAAAACCCAACATATTTCCAGTGACCAAAAAAAGACAGCTATTGGAAAAAAATTATGCATCTGTTCCCAAAATGGAGACACAGAGATTTTGCACCTCATATCATAAAAAGGGCTAGAAGGTAGGGCTTTGGGGTGGATCTTCAGCAGCTGACTCATGAAAAGAATAGAAACCCAGTTTTGCCATTTGACATGAGTGAAGACAAATGGCCTTTGCCTTCTTTCATTTTGTGTACACTCCGTCACCATGGAGGCCCTCTTTGCTAGAGGATGGAGTCAGCATTCTCTGGATTTTGAGATGGAGGAGGGTTTTTTCTAGGACAATGCAGAGACATTTGAGATATCAATTTTCAACTGATCCTGAGTCCTCCTTTTGTTTATTGGCCCCAGTGGGCACATTCTCTGCATACCCAGACTCTCTAACTTATATTTCTTCTTCATGAACACGTATTACTGAGCTTACAGGAACCCTATAGGTACTCCAGTATCCATCTCCCTGCTGAGTATCTGGAACTCTTATGGATGTCTGCTTATCAGATATTCTAATTAGTAACCTCCTGTTGATGACTTACGCTCTGAAAGGAACCATACAACCCATAACTGTCATCTCGTCCCTTCTTTCAACAAACATTAGTTCTCTTCTGTGGGCAAGCTCCTGGGATGGGTGTCACAGGACTAGGATGCTGCCAAAACAAGATTAAGACTCTGCAGCTTGCTTGCCTTCTCATCCTGCAAACTGGGCCCAGGTGTGGACTAAACTAGACATTTAAAAAAGCCCCTCAATGTTAAAGCAAGGCTATGTCATAGGCTGTAACCTTTTTATTTTACATTGTAAAAGCTTGATACTATTTGAGATGAATCAGCTGCTTATCCCTCTGCCACAGGAATGGAACAATGAGTATTCTCCTGTGGCAAAAACCTGGCTTAAAAACAAAACGCCACCAATCAGGTGGGTCTGTCCATGAGAAACATGGACCTGCTGTGTTTCTGTTGTCGGAAAGGTTAAACATCAAGCAAGATAAAAACAGAAATTGCCCTGTGTATTAGCTCAGATCCTCTGAGAAGCAGAGGACAAGATGGGATTAAACATGCACAGATTTTTGTTAGAGGAAATGTGGGTTATGAGAGAAAATGGGGAGGGAGGTATAGTCTGGCTGCAGTGCAAGCCTGAGCCCCATGGAGGAGCAAGGAAGGAAGGCCAGTTGGGTAGAAGTGTCCCAGACCACCAGCAAGCAGTCTCAGGAAGGTTTGGCATGGCTGTGACAAAGTCAGCTTCAGAGGAGTCCCACCTGTCCCAGGCACCAGCCTGCTGTAGTATTCCTCTTACGTTCAGTTTGCTGCTGCTGGAGCAGCAAAACATGGGGATGCATTTCAGAGCATGGCAGCTGGGCCAGGACTCAGAAATTGGCAAGGTGCATCCTCACTTTAGCCACGCTGTTGCTAGCAGATGTTCTCTAGCACTCAAGCTGATGTTACCACATAACGTACAGGAAGTCACTTCCTTAAGTGATGGAGAGATAACTTACCTGCCAGAGCTGCATCACTAGGGCCATGGTGATTTAGCTAGCACCACCTACTCTGTTTCAGGCTTAAGCCTTCTGTTTCATCTCTGCTGCTTTCCTCTGGGTCACATAGGAGGACTCCCCTGACCTCTGGCTCAGCTTTTAGAAGAAAACCCCAACTGTTTTTGTGTATAGGTACCCTATGGCCTCTTCTCCCCGTGGAAGCAGAATAGAATACATCCTGACAAGAATTTTGGTTATAGGCTGTGATTTTTTCATACTAGAACTTTAGCACTGCCAACTCCTTGCCCAGTTTCTAGAATCTGTCCTTAATGATCACTTACTAGGACACTCTGATTCCAGGCCCCAAACTAAAAAGTAGCCTCTTGAGCTATTCAACAGCCAACTCCTATCAAAATCCCAGAGAACATGATTATATTGGGGGGACATAGCTTACCATATAATCTAAATGCTATGAAAGTTGTAACACTTGAAAGCCACATTTGTCAACCACAGTACGGACTTGACCTTTAATGTTATACTCTTGGCTTGCATTTACTGTGAAAGCACGAGTGAGGACAGGACGTTTCCCATCATAGCGCACCTTTCCTCTCTGTAGAGCCCACCACCTGATCTGCAGCGAGTTCCAGGACCTGCTCTGGGGAGCTGCTTTGTCTCTTCACTTCACATGATAAAAATTAGTAATTCCTCACATTTGCTTCCCTGCTGTGAGGTCAAGAGGCAGAGTGCCTATGTCTGTGTTACATCTCCATGGTCCAGGTATTTGCTTTGCTTCTCCTCATCCTGGTTTGCACTCTTGCATTCCTATATTATTAATTTTGTCTTTTTTTTTTTTTTTGCGGTATGCGGGCCTCTCACCGTTGTGGCCTCTCCCGTTGCGGAACACAGGCTCCGGACGCACAGGCCCAGTGGCCATGGCTTACGGGCCCAGCAGCTCCGCGGCATATGGGACCTTCCCACGAACCCGTGTCCCCTGCATCGGCAGGCGGACTCTCAATCACTGCGCCACCAGGGAAGCCCTAATTTTGTCTTTTATAAGCTACCCTAAATCATTTCATAAAGAGGCAGGAAAATTTGAAATTAAAATTGTATGTACTTATTGAGCAGCACTTTTCTGTGCCTGAAAAATGAAGCAGAACAGCCACTGCTAACACGTTTTGTAAGGAAAAGCTCGTGGTTTTTTTCCTTCACACTCAGTTCTTGACTTTTGGCCACCAAATATGGAGGGGTTTTTTCCCATAACAAGCAATTCTCTAATTCCCAGTAGACACCAACTGGATGTTCTAAAATTTCACTCAGTTCTGACACGATCTACCTGGAGACAGCATAAGATCCCACAGGTTAAGGACTCAGTTCCCACAAGAGTGCCCCCCTTCAGACACCAAACACAAGTCAGGTTATCACCTATACATCTGACCAACCAGCTATACATTGGAATTCTCTCTACCCCCTCCTTGGGTTTGATTACTTGCCAGAATGGCTCACAGAACTCAGGGAAACATTTCCTTGTGTTTACCGATTTATTATAAGAGGTTACAACTCAGGAACAGCCAGACAGAAGAGATGCATACATAGGGCAAGGTAACGGAAGAAGGAGCACAGAGCTTTGTGCCCCATCCAGGTATGCCACCCTCCTGGTACTTCCGTGCAGTCACCAACCTGGAAGTTCATCAAATCTTGTTGTTCGAAAGTTTTTATAGAACTTAATCTCCAGCCCTGTGCCCCCCATTCCCAGTGCCAACCTCTAATCGCTTGCTCTTTCTGGTAATGTTGCTGAAACTCGGCCTCTGTGTACCAGTGCCAAGTTGAATCTCAGAGACAGAGTTTTGGGTGAAGTAGCAAAGAATAGCTTTATTGCTTTGCCAGGCAAAGGGGGACACAGTGGGCTCGTGCCCTCAAAACTGTGTGTCCCAACCCGGGAGGATCTGGTGAGTTTCATAGCAGTGGTTCAAGGGTGGAGTTGCTGATAAAGATCAGGGTGTGTGCAAGGCCTGCATTCCTTTAATCTGGCCTAAGGTGGTCTCCTGATGAGATTCTGGGGTTCTCAAGGTTATCAAACTGTGACCTCCTCTCTGGAATGAAGAATGCTTCTGTCAAATAGTTCCACATCTTCCATTTGTTGGGGGTTTTAGTTCTGCAGAAGAGCTCAAAGATATTGTTATATGTATCCCTTGAGGCGGAACCAGGATCCTATCCCAAGGCTGCACTATTGTTTCTTGGCTGTTCCTCCCTAGTCTCAGCATCCCCTCCCCTCCCTGACTAGCAACTGTTTGAATCTGCCCTTTGGGACTTAGGGAGGCCTCATGGAGGCTGGAGTCTATTCCCTACAAACAAGGAAAGGCTTCCATCCCAGAAGCCCCACAGGGTCCTGCTTGGTTTCATTTACAGATCACCACAACAGACATAATAGTAATGGAAACATTTGAAATATTGTGAGAATTACCAAATTATGACAAAGAGACAGGGAGTGAGCAAATGCTGTTGGGAAAATGATGCTGATAGACGTGCTAGACCCAGGGTTGCCACAAATGGTCAATTTGTAAAAAACACAGTATCTTCCAAGTATAATAAAATGAAGTGCAATAGGGCTTCCCTGGTGGCGCAGTGGTTGGGAGTCTGCCTGCCGATGCAGGGGACACGGGTTCGGGCCCTGGTCTGGGAGGATCCCACATGCTGCGGAGCGACTGGGCCCGTGAGCCACAATTACTGAGCCTGCGCGTCTGGAGCCTGTGCTCCGCAACAAGAGAGGCCGCGATAGCGAGAGGCCCGCGCACCGCGATGAGGAGTGGCCCCCACTTGCCGCAACTGGAGAGAGTCCTGGCACAGAAACGAAGACCCAGCACAGCCATAAATAAATAAATAAATAAATAAATTTAAAAAAAGCGCAGCCCCCGCTCGCCACAGCTAGAGAGAGCCCGCGCGCAGCAGCGAAGACCCAACTCAGTCAAAAATAAATTAAAAAAAAAAAAAAAATGAAGTGCAATAAAATGAGGTATGCCTGCACATAGGGTGAGGTCCAGAAGGCTCCCAAGTACAGGAGCCTATGTCATCCTGGAGTTGGGGGGCACACCACCCTGCTGGCATGTGGATGCGTTCACCAATCTGGAAGCTCTCCAGATTTATGGAGGTTTCATTATGTAGACATGATTGATTAAATCATTGGCTTCTGCTGATTGAACTCAATCTCCAGCCTCTCTCCCCTCCCTGAGGTGAGGGTGGGATAGGCTGAAAGTTCCAACCCTCTAATCACATGGTTAGTTTTTCTGGAGACCAGCCCCCATCTAGAAACCATCTAGGAGCCCCTCAAATTCAAGAAGTTGAATGAATCCCAAACATGATAAGCCAAAGAAATCCACACCAAGACAAAGAAAAAAATCTTGAAAGCAGCCAGAGGCAACACTTCACCTATAGGGAAAAACAGTTAGATTGCTAGATTCCCCCACTCTAAAAATGTTGCACCTGTTTTTAGAATTGCAGTGGTGATATGTAATTTTCTTTTATTATGCAGAAAAGCCAAGATTTTAAAGACGGATAAAAACTCAGTGTTAACTGGAGTGGGTGAGGGTGAAATTACTGCTCAGAGACTGTTGTGGGAATTCTGTGTTTTTTCTCATTCTGTTTGAGCTCTTCCTGGTTATTTGGATGATAAGTGATATTCAATTGAAAGCAGTCATTTTCATATTATGTTCTGAGACTTCTGATCTTATTTAAGCCTTTGGTTTTGGTTGGCATTCTCAGACATCTCTCTGGGAGGGGAAGGGGTACACTGCCCCATTATTGCCAGGTGGAGATAGATGTCCAGGTTACGACTCAGCCTCCACTGACAGCCAAGAAAGGGTGTCCTTATTCCTGCTGCACAGCGGTGGGAGTCCAGGCTCCCCTCAAGATAACCAATACCATGGAGGGGAAGCAGGGACAAACTCATTACTGGCCAGCAGGGATGAAAATCCCAGCTTCCTACTTAGCCTTCCCCGACCACCCCAATGGTGACGTTGAGGCCCCTCATTACAGGTTCACGAGGATGGAAGTCTAGGTTCTCCACTTGGCCTTTGCTGGTGTGGCTGGCAGTTGGGTTACACTTTTTTCCAGTATTTGGTTGGAGAAGCGAGGTTGTTGTCTAAATGTTTTCTGTCTTGCTAGGCTGCCTCTATCCTGGTCCTTTGGGTAGAGAGAGAGCAGGCTCTGGTTGGGGTGTTATTGAAATCTGTACCTGTTGGTATTTCCTTTTGCCAGCTTCGTCAGTTCCAAGTCTCAGATGTATGAGGCAAAAAGAAAATTCAGGAAGTCACCATTCCCCAGGTCCCCAGCTGCTCTGCCTTTTTTCTTTATCTTCCAGAGTCTTCTTAGGTTTGTTTTATAACGTCCAGGACTTTTAGCTGTATTTAGTAGGAAGAATAAGAAAAGTATGTCTACTCCATCTCAATATGACTTTTAATATTGTTCATTTATTTACGCAACAACTTTTTTGGAGTGCCTGTGATAAAACCATGAATAAGCCATTCGTGGTCATTACTTTCATGTAGCTTAAGGACAAGTGAACGTCAGGCACAACACAGTGTGGTCAGGGTTATTGTGGGCAAAGGACATGGTGTTCTGACAGCAGAAGAAAGGGTTCCTTAGAAGGAGTGATATCTGAGCTGAGACTTGAAGGAACATATATACAACCATTCTGTTTTTCACTTTCAATGCAGTATTCAGTAAATTACATGAGATATTTAGTACTTTATTATGAAATAGGCTTTGTGTTAGATGATTTTGTTCAACCGCAGGCTAATGTACGTGTTCTGAGCACATTTAAGGGACGCTAGGCTAAGCTATGACGTTCAGTAGGGGTATTAAATGCATTTCTGACTTATGATACATTCAACTTATGATGGGTTTGGAGGGATGTAACTCATAGTAAGTCAAGGAAGATCTCTAGAGGCAGCACATGCTCTGGTTCATTTTGGTTCTGAGTTCTAGCCTGCGTATCCTTCTGCATCCAGGCAGTGACTTCCTGCTGGGAGCTCCCCGGCTCACACTTCCTATCTCCATATGGCCCAGAGCCATTCTTACCCCTCCTCTATGGAGCTCAGGGCAAGGAGCCCCCACCTTGTAAGTGATGAAACCGAGGCTGTCCCCACTGGCCACCAACTCTGCACGGAATCCCTCAGCCCTACAGGCCTGTCTCACGGGGATTCTTCCAGCAACCTGCTCCTGCCTTTCTCTGGCCACTGGCCTCCTTCTTCCTACCCCCCCTTACACATGCCCAGTTTCAGATATGACCTCAGAAAGGAAGAGAAAATAAACCCCTGATTGTTCGCACCTGCTGTTCCCTGCTCATCCTGGGCAGCTGCTGCCGTCACCCAGTGCTCTGGGTTGGTCCTCTTCCTTGATGAGCTAAAATGAAAACATCTGCCCAGAATTAACCAACCTAAGCCCCTCCCCTTAGGACTGTGTTTGTTTAGACAGAGAAGTTCCCCATTCCTTCCGGGAGCTCAGACCTGAAGTTCTTTAATCCTGGATCTCTTACCAGCCAGCTGTGTGACCTCAGGAAGACCACTCAGCATAACTGTGCCTCAGTTGTTTGAGATATAAAATGAGGAGATTCTACATCTGTGCCCATGAAGATAAAGACCTCACTTATTGTTTAAAGATTTTGAGATGAAGGAATCTTTGATTCAGTCATCTTTTCTAACCAACCTACACTCCATCCATTTCCCTTTGCCCTGCTTTCTTTTTTTTAGAGCCCATATCATTATATATGTTTATATTTTATGTGACTTGAGTCACTTTGGCCATTCAGCAAATGTCAGATCATTTTTGTCTCTGGCAGTTAGAAGTGGAAAGTGGGGGTGGGGGCAGTATATGGCCCTTCACCCACCACCTCACCCCCAGGGGATGTATTAAATGGCAGCAAATCCTAACAAATGTGCAAATGGCCACAAAAACAGTCCTACAGCCCGTTCTTGACTCCAGGGAAGTCCATCTCTCTGCCCTTGCCCGAAAGGGCCATGGACATCATGACATGCTGACAGCAGGACCACCAGACTTGGGGCTGGTCAGGCAGCAGAGTATGCCTGTAAGTGTCAGAGTCCAGGACCAGTGGGCTCTAGAGTCTGGAATCTGGACCAAGGGTACCATTTCACCAGGTTGCGGGGCTTGGAGGATGCTTGTCCATCCATCGTGCTAAGGACAGAACATTCCAGTCAACTGCATATCAAGCACTCATATCACCAATGAAAACTGATCTCCATGTTCATTAACGAACCTTCTCATGTAGATTTCTAAAATGATAGTTAAAGCCCTAAGGAATCACCTCTGGCCTGTTAATTCCTGATTAACATGTTTTAAATTCTATGGGTATAGAGACAACTTCTCTTTATACTGATGTACTTTTAAAGCAAATTACCTCCCAGACCATATGATGATAGGATGTTAGGGTGTACATTTGTTTACTGTCTGTCACCCACTAGAATGTGAGCTCCTTGAGAGCAGGACTTTGTTTTCCTTATTCACTACCAAGACTCCAGATGAATGGATGATAGATGAAAAGATAGAAAGATGGAAAAAAAGATGCTTTTTACAATCCGGCTGGTTATGGGCGATAGTCTTCCTCCCTGTGTGGGGTCTGGCTCCCTACTCTCCAGGCTAAGCTAGTTGGACCAGTTGTGAGTGAGGGAGCATTCCTGTTCAGTTCTCCCCATCTGCCCTTCTGTGTCCCTCTTCCACTTTGTCCATCCACGGCCTGTGCCCTCCAGAGCCTGCAGCTGTCAGCTCCCCCTTCCCCATTCGGCACTGACTGTTGGAAACATCTTCTTCCTCTCCTCCTGCTTCTCCATCAGCAGTGTGGAGGAAACCTGAATTCAGGTATGGCCGCTACCAGAAAACAGCTGGGTAACTTTAGATTAGTCCTTGAACCTTTCTGGAGCTTGGTGTTCTCATGTGAGAAATGAATGGGTGAGTCAGGCACAGTGCTGAGTATTCAGATTATCTCATTTAACCTTATTTAATCCTCTCTCCAACCCTACAAGGGTAGGTAGTTTTATTCCATTTTCAAGTGAGGAAAAGGAGCCACAGAAGGGGGAAAGTAACTTGCCCTGGATCCCTTAGCATCAAACCCAGATGTAATGACCCTTCGGTGCAGCTCCCAGCACGGGCATACCTAGTCTGTGACATATAGAACCATCCCAGTAGGTCTGGGGTGGGCCTCTGGGAATCAGTTTCCAAGAAGCTCACACAGTGTTTGGGATATACAGCCGTGTCCATCAACCATGGCCTTAGACGAACTCCAGGTTGCCTCCCAGGGCTCACTTTCATTCTGTCATCATTTACCCTGGCCCAGGGACTCACTTCCTAGCGAGGTTTATCAGATAAGTGATAAGACACAAAGGCTTCCATTCTGACCTGAATATATTTGCATTTCAACAGGAACAAGCAATAGGATGACCCTTGATGGTTGTGGGGAGGGAGGGAGATAGAAGCCCACTTTGGGCCCAGGGATTCCTATGGGCTCAAAACTGCAGGTAAGTCCTCCACTTGTTTGTGAGTGAGAAAAGCCCTGCTTGCAGGATGCCATCTTCCCAAATTAAGGAGGACACACACAGACCACACACCCATACTCACTGCTTAGATGAGACAAATTTTCTCTTCCTTTGAAGATCAGAAAGCAATTGAATTCAGTCTGTCCTGATTTCAGAATGTGAAACTAGGGATTTTTCCTCCACAAAAGCAAGATAATAGTCTGGCATCAATAAATAAACATGGACCAACTGATGTCCACTAAAATGCTCATTACATTTGGGATTAGCAGATACAAACGACTATATATAAAATAGATAAACAACAAGGTCCTACTGTAGAGCACAGGGAGCTGTACTCAATATACTGTAATAAACCATAATGGAAAAGAATATGAAAAACAGGCTTTGCTTGTGGCACAGTGGTTAAGAATCCACTTGCTAATTCAGGGGACACGGGTTTGATCCCTGGTCCGGGAAGATCCCACATGCCACTGAGCAACTAAGCCCATGCACCACAATTACTGAGCCCTGCAATGAGAAGCCCGTGCACCACAACGAAGATCCAATGCAGCCATAAATAAATAAGAATATGAAAAAGAATATGTATATATATGTATAACTGAATCACTTTGCTGTATACCAGAAACTAACACAACATCGTAAATCAACTATACTTCAGTTTTCTTTAAAAATGCCCATTACTTATCGTATATTAACGCATATATGTGGAACCTAGAAAAATGGTACAGATGAACCAGTTTGCAGGGCAGAAATTGAGACACAGATGTAGAGAACAAACGTATGGACACCAAGGGAGGAAAGTGGCGGGGGCAGGGTGGTGGTGGGATGAATTGGGAGATTGGGATTGACATATATACACTAATATGTATAAAATAGATAACTAATAAGAACCTGCTGTATGAAAAAAATAAAATTCAAGAAAAAGATATAAAGATTTGAATAGTAAAATTAACAATGTTGATTTAAAAAACTACCCATTACAGAAATATACTTCCAATGTATTTTGAAGATATCAGAAAATTCTTTAGTTCATTCCACAAGTATCCTATTCATCCCTGTGCCAGCCCTGAAGCAAGTTGCGATGAGTGAATGTAAAAGGCTACACAGCCCCACCCCAGAGATGTGGCCAGGATCTAAATAAGGCTAAACCCTGACAGGAGAGCCTTGTGGTTGGTACAAGCCAACCCTTAGGAGGGGAGCAGGAAGGAGGTCTGGTCCAGCAGGGAGAGTTTTCACGGCTGCCCAGAGTCCAACCAAGAGTTGGAAGAAAAGGAAATGAGGCAGCTTAGGTGAGAATCTGCCTCTAGTGAAAATGAGCTGTGCAAAGTTGAGTAAATAAGACAGCAGGCCCAGGGAGGGGAAAGAAAAGAGGTTGGGTGAAGCCTTTGCAGTGAATTCCTCTCCTGTGGGCCTCGGTGTGCCTGGTTGCCCTCGGTCTCCCCACACCGTATGGTGAACATTTTCCCTTGGCTGTGTTGTACTGCGTGATATTCCCTAATGAACACATCCAAACAAAGGAGGTCCTATATATGAAGGTGTTCACAGCAATCTCATTTATGTTCCTCCAAATTTAGAAAGCTCTAATTATCCAATGGTATGGTTACAGAAATAATGGTTATGTGCTAAATCATTTCGTTTTAAACAAAACACAAACAAAGGGCTTCCCTGGTGGCGCAGTGGTTGAGAGTCCGCCTGCCGATGCAGGGGACACGGGTTCGTGCCCCGGTCCGGGAAGATCCCACATGCCGCGGAGTGGCTGGGCCCGTGAGCCATGGCCGCTGGGCCTGCATGTCCAGAGCCTGTGCTCCGCAGCGGGAGAGGCCACAACAGTGAGAGGCCTGCATACCGCAAAAAAAAAAAAAAAAAAAAAAAACGCAAACAGCTTTGGGAATGATTGGGGGGAAAGCAGAAAGCAAAGTTGTAGAAATCCTGTGATTTGAAAAAATATAGATATGATTGGAAGCACACTAAAGGAAATTCAGAACTGAAAACCATTTGTTGGAGGGCTGGAGTGGATGTTTTGCTTTTGTAATTTCGTTTCGTATATAACAGTAAATCAAAATCAATTCAAAGTGTAGGTATTTCTGGGAGAATTGCAGAGTGCTCAGCCCTGGATACCCCTTAGACTCACACAGTGCTTCTAAAAAATACCAATGCCTCGACTCCCAGTAGGGCAGTAAAGTCAGAATTTCTGGGAGCGTGGCCCTAGGCATTGGTACAACCACATCACTGTGTTTTAAAAGCTCCACAAGTGGTGTTTTGCACACGGCTGGGTGAGGCTGTGGTTACACATGTCTGCACCCTAGTTCAACCAGGTTGCTATTCTAACCCCAAGTTGAGAACAGCTGCAGGAGGAAATGGGAAACTTGTGTGGGGACTGGAGGGAGGTAGGTCATTTGGCACTCAAGAAGGTTTTGGAGAAGATGTCTAAGGTACACCTGAGTGGGGTACCACAGAGATACTTTAGAGAGATGTGAGGGTATTTTGAGAGCCAGAGAACACCTTTGTCCACATTCCATCCTCACCTGCAAGCTCTTCCTATTCCTTCAAGACCAATTCTATTCTCATCCTTCCCCTCTGAGAAGCCTTTCTTCAACTGTCCCCACCCACAGCGGGAGATCACTTCACATCCTCTATGCCCCCGTAGTAGCCTGTGGGTATCTTTATTAATGCACTTAGCATGTTGTGTTATCATGATCTCTCTGCACTTATCTTAGTGTAAAAGGAGACTTCTTATTAATCTTGGGGTCCCTGGTGCCTAGTGCAGTGTTAGGCACATAATAGATGTTTAATGAATGATTGTTAATAAGTAAATAAATGCATAGGAGAATGTGTATTAGAACCATATTAAGAACCAATTTGCTTATTAGACAAATATTCAAGGGGTTTCTAGTGCTCTCAGCATTGTAGTCCAATTGCTCAGATGGATTCAGTGTTAAAATAGCTTTTTTAGATTAATCTGGGAAGCTAGCCATCATTTGTATTATTGTTTCTATGAGAAAAATTAAATTCATTCTGTGTTTTAAATAGCCGACTCCCAGATGAATCTTTAGATCACATGTATTTCTGATTTTAGGACTGCCTGTACTTTCCAGAATGTCCCATGCTAAAGTAACTTCTGCCAATGACTTAACTGAGTTGTCTGGAAAAAGTTCATTTCCAGAGCTTAGACTAGACCAAAAGAATGCTCACACTTTACCCTTTAACAGGTAAATTCCATGAGCTGAGTCTGGATCTACACTCTACACAATTTTAGGCCTTTTCAAAGTGTAACATTTAATTTTTTTCCCTAATTTCATCAGTCGATGGGGCAGATATTTCAGCTAGTGTTTAAGAACAATGGCCAACACCAGCATGGTATGTACCATGTGCCAGGCGTTGTCTAAGTGCTGCCATTATTCAGTGACCCTTTCGTCTTCCCAGGAGCCGCAAAAAACCTAGGGCTGACCCTGCATTGAAGTCAGAAAAACCAAATAAGAAAGAGGCTGGATGTGAAGGCAAAACTATCCTCACTATCCAGAATGGAGTCTCCTTTTCCTGGCCACCAATTTTTTTTTAATTTTTATTTATTTTTTTAATTTTTGGCTGCATTGGGTCTTCATTGCTGTACGTGGGCTTTCTCTAGTTGCAACGAGCGGGGGCTACTCTTCGTTGCAGTGTGTGGGCTTCTCATTGTGGTGGCTTCTCCTGTTGTGGAGCACAGGCTCTAGGCACACGGGCTTCAGTAGTTGTGGCACATGGGCTCAGTACTTGTGGCTCGCGGGCTCTAGAGCACAGGCTCAGTAGTTGTGGTGTACGGGCTTAGTTGCTCCGCGGCATGTGGGATCTTCCTGGACCAGGGCTCGATCCCGTGTCCCCTGCATTAGTAGGTGGATTCTTAACCACTGGGCTACCAGGGAAGCCCTCCTGGCCACCAATTAAAGTATAAAACGATATAAACGCACTAGAACCCACTGCATTGTGAAGGCCCTGGGGAAGAAGCCACAGTGCAGCTGTGGTGAGGGTATGCTCTGGTGGCCCCATCCCCCATCAGCTGAACCTAAGCACTGCAGCAAGCCAGCTGCCTGCACCAGCATCAGAGGGAGTTAATGGTGCAGGGAGAATGACCACCTTAATGGAATGGGGAACAGGGCTGCTGCAGTCACAGGGTACTGTTGGGAAAAGAATTTCCCTTTAAAAGCTTTCAATAAATAGGTTCGGCAAGAATTGAAAACAAAGGATTCTGGCTGGAGACATAGGGGAACAAGGGATGGAACTTGTAAAAAGACAACAGATTATTGCATTCTTCCTCTTGGGTGCTTGTTGGTTAAGAGAAGACAGAGAACATCTTTGGTCTGGAAAAAAAATGCAGTAGCTTTTCCTACTGCTGGGAAGTCAGTAAGTCTATTCGGGCTCTGCCAGCTCTGAGCTCTCCACCCTCCAAGGCCTTGATGAGCACAAAGTGACTTGTGCTTAGGATGTCTGCAGAAGTTCATGACCTTCCTTTAAATAAGAGCAAGGGAATAAATGAGCTAAAAGCTTGTTTACTGATAAACAGATAACCCCAAGGGAGAACCACTTTGAGAAGAATTTTTCTAATACAGCTGTGTCTCCTGTGTGTAGAAAATCACACCCTCCAGCTTCAACTATTTGAAGAAATAATTTACTTATCCAAGGAAAGGACAGTCATGTTTTCTGGAATGCCCACACTAATTTAAGGAGGCTATGTGCTTTGTAGCCACACCAGATTATTATCTGAAGAACTGCCTCTGCTTGATAAATGAAAACAGAGATTCTTAAGAAATTAGAATTTGATCATATTTTTTAGCGGCTTCAGACACCAGATGTTCCTGATGCATCTCTCTTAGTGCTGCTTGGAGATCTCTATTCTAACAGTCGTCTATTCCTGTTATAGTTTCGGTAATGAAAGGCGATAACTGCCTGTATTTTATACCCTGTTCTGAGTTGCACCAGAGGTTTATAGCTTGGCAAAATATGGTTATTTTAACCCAGATGTAAATTCCTCATGGCTCATTCTGAGGTTTTGTCATCAAGAGACTTCTTCATACAGAATGTTTCCCTTTTGCTTATCAGCAACATACACTCTAGCCATTTTCCCCAGAACAGTACAGCTTATCTCACTACCATAAGATGCATTGGGTAATTTATGACTCTAGAATCTAGAAACTAAAATGTAGTTTAAAAAAAGTGAAAGAAGCCAATCTGAAAAGGCTACATACTATATAATTTGAATTATATAACATTCTGTAAAAGGTGAAACTATGGAGATAGTAAAAGGATCTGTGGCTGCCAGGATTTTTAGGGCCGTGAAACTTATTCTGTATGATGCTATAATGGTGGATACATGTCATTATACATTTGTCAAAGCCCATAGAATACACAACACAGTGAACCCTGACATAAACTATGGACTTTAGTTCACAGTAATATATTAATATTGGCTCGTCAATTGTAGCAAATGTACCATACTAAGATGTTAATAATAGGGGTGGAAGGTGAGGGGCTATATGGAAATTCTCTCTTTTCACTCAATTTTTTGGAGCCCAAAAACTGCTCAAAAAAAGTCTTTTAATTAAAAAAAAAAAATAGACAGTTTGGCCTCCTGGCCTGTCCGTGGAGGTGGGGGAGGGGTAGATGATGATGTCATTCTGTTTAAGTCTTCTATGGTACCCAGTGTGTAACCTCAAGCAATTCATTTGAAAATAGTTATCAGTACATTAAATCTCCTTATCTTTCTGGTGGTTGTTGCTATTACTAGTCTCTTTCTTTAAAAACAAACCAAAAAGAAGAGGAAGAATACAAAATGAGCTTACCCTCTTCTCAAGAAGTTCCTGTTTTTCTCCATCAGAGATTCTGTTACACCCCTTCCAAGATCCAAACAGCTGGCAACTTTGCAACACTGCAGAGGCCACTTACTCGACTTTCTAGGTGTCTTGGCCAAAAAAGAAAGGCAATGCTTACTGTTGTTTCTTAGGTCTGTTCTCACCAGCAAAATCAATGGCTCGGTTCCTACAGCACAGGAGGGGTGCTTATTCCTTTCTTATGGTATGGGAAGGGGAATGGCTGGATAATACCCACTGTAAATATCTACACATTGTAGAAAATATCACTAGGAATAGCATAGGTCGTGAAGAGTAGTTGTTCTGCCTGGCCAAAGGAAAACCTACACTAAACAAATTTACAAATCAATCAAAGAAAGATGTGTACTAAGTACTGCATTTTACGGTGTATAAAATGCATTTCCCTCTGGAGGGGGATAAAGGTATCCAGCAGTTAACCCTGCATTCAATGTGCCTTTATGACACACGTATACCTGGTGATGGGCAAAAAACAGGGAGCCGGCATAACGGCAGAGGAAATTTGTATTATCTCATGATGTCAGCAGTATCGGTACCCTTATGAACAAAATTAAATTTCTTGCCTACAAAACCACAGTAAAATTACATTCAACACCCATAAAGATAGTAAAATTTTTCTTTTCCAAAGAATGTCTTAAGAAATGAGATGTGTCTTATTTATATACCACCTGCACATATTATATGTCAGCAGAGTTAAACAAGATCTTCTATGGGCCTACAATCTGATTTCCTCTGTAACATTGTCTTGGGCTTGATTTCCCACCTAGGACTCTGGTGAGGGTGTAAGAAATGTGTCACTGGCTCATTGGTGGCCACCCAGCTCAGGGTTCAGTTTCTGCCCGCTACCAAAAACATCTGGGACGAGAGTATGATAGTTCACTTCCATGGTACCAGAACGATGCAAGTACAACTCAGTCATACCTGATTTTCTCTGAAAGTTCCACGCACTTTAAGTATTTAAAACCTCACACACGAATTAAGCTAAGAGGAAAAAGGGAGTAAAAAGTAAAATTTAAAGAAATACATCGTCATACATTTTAATTTAATGTCACTTTTCTGATTCCCTGAAATGTCCTTTCTCGTTCTCTTCACGATAAACTCATGGGCAGAATAAGAATCAGTCAAGGTGGCAAGAAAGTCAACAGAGGGCTGAAGGCACAATACCCAACAGCTGGGGTTCTCTACTTGCAAATGTGCTGACAAATATTTGATTACTTGCTCTAAGGACATACAAAACGGTCTACTTGAAGATCTTTGAAAATTATCCTAGAAGACATTTGTGTCTAAAGTTGGACTCTTGGAAGACACTTTCTCAACCTTGTCCATATCTCTGTCCTTTGCAGGGCAACAGGCTTTGGCTTCTTGAATGCACTGTGCAAAGCAGCGGCCGTCCTCGGAAACTTAATATTCGGCTCCCTGGTCAGCATCACCAAAGCAATCCCCATCCTGCTGGCCTCCACCGTGCTCGTGTGTGGAGGACTGGTGGGGTTGCGCCTGCCTGACACACGAACCCAGGTCCTGATGTAATGGGAAAAAAAGCCATCCGTCCTGTGTTTCTTTCGGCTGCCCCTTGTCAACTCTCCCGACTGACTCAAGGCTCCAGCTTTTTCAGATATAGAAAAGCGGTCAAATACCAAAACACTGATTCTTGCTGCGACTAAAATTTAGATGCGGACCGTCTCGCCCCTTAAGTGTGATTTTGCAGTTTGTTTGTTTGTTTTCGTGCATCGTTGTCTTTCCTAACTGTGATGCTACTGCCCTCCAGAAATCACTGGAAGGATTTTTTAAACGTGCTGGTCAGCCGGGCCTTCCTGAGATTCCGCTCACTGAAGGTTCAGAAGCTAAGAAGAGGACTGGGCTGCTGTAAGAAATAGATCCTGCTGCTAATTCAACATTCACGGGAAAGATAAGTTGGCGTATTATCGCATTTGTGCTGAGGAGAGGGATTCTTTTTTTTTTTTTTTTCAAACAGAGTGATATTTCCTGTTTACTTAGAAAAGGACACCCAGCAATTCTTGCTGTTACAGCAGGGCCTTTCAAAAAAAAAAAAGAAAAACACCACGTGACACCAAACAGAGCTGGGTGGGGCTCCTTCAGGCTTGACAGTTAACGTGACTGTCTCTGCTGACAAGAAAAATAGGGGCTCTGCTGTTGGCAGCAAAGATCTCTGAGCTGCATGAGCAAGACTTCTGCCAGAAAGCCCCCGGTGAAACTTCTGAAAAGTACAAGGAAAAGGGCCTGTAATTATGTCTGTGACTGCGGCACGTGGTTCAGAATACTAGAAAGAGCTCAGGGAGATCGTGGACCGACATTCATCCCCACCCGCCACCGCACCCCCAGCTGCCATTGACCTTGCCAGGTAGGCAGATTCAAGGGGAAAAAGCCACTTTCTAACTGGGTCTGCCCACCTGATTCTGCCCTTGACCCAAACTCTCTCATCTAGAGAATTGTCAGTCATCTGAGTGGTTGTAAATTGAAAATGAGGAAGAAAGTCACACCTAAATCCGTTTGTAAATGCCAAATGATACCTCGAGGGGACCGGTTTCCTGAGGGACGGTACCCCTGGGGAGTTGACATTGGACTTCCTACTAGCAATGCGCATGGCTTGGCTAGGCCGGTGCACTGGCCGGTATGTTCCTGGCTGCTTCCTCTGTGTGAAATCACAGCCTGCTGTGCTCCAAGGGGCCCTCAGGCAGACAAGGGCAGCATCTCCTGGTGGGTCTGGCTGCTCGTGTTACCTCTGGAGTCTGCCTGGGCCTGAAGAGAGAGGTCGGCAGGACATTCCCACGGCTGTCAGCTCTGTGACCTTCTCACCCCTGGGGCTGCCCCTCCTCCACGCTGGTCCTTTTCACTCATCTTTGAAATCTGAAGCCTCCAGGTAGACTTGCAGTGATGACCCGCAGCCAGGAATAAATCCCATATTAAAACAATAGTCCTTTTTTAAACTCTCTATGTCTTGTTAGAGGGTTATCCTTATTACTTACTGTAGGCGTTTCCAACAGGCCACGGCCCTGGGGCCTCCAAGGAAGGGAGAGCCTTTGTTTCCAATAGTCATTACATTCAAAGATGTCTTAACCCCACAGACCACTCCGCCTCTCTCTCCCCTTCCTCCTGATCCTCTGAGAGCTCCAGACAGCAGAGTTCAGGCTCTGTGAAAAGCTTCTTTCATGAACAGAAGCAATTAATCGACTCTCGAAGTAATTCAGGCCTGTACAGGGGGGCAGCCTGGTGTCGGGGGCTGGCCGGATAAGGGTAGTTCCCTGGGGATGCGGGCTCAGGGCCAGAGCATCAGGAAAACTCAAACCCAAAACTGCAAAGGTGGCAGGAAGAAGGAGAATCAATAAAGACTAGACGAGATCTATTAGAATAATATCAACAAAGCAGGAAAGAAACAGAACTTTTTTTCACCTCTGCCTCCTGGAATATTATTGGAAAATGAAGATGACGGTCAAACAACCCACGAACATATTCTGTATGCTCTTCCATTCGTACTCATTTCCTCACCTACCTACCCCTTGGTTTATCTTCTTAAAAAAGACATATCTGGGGACCTGAGCAGGTTTTTTAGTTGAATGTAGCATGTGTGGTAACAACTGCAAAAGTAATGTGTATCTCCGCCAACCCATTCAAAAGATGAAGAGAAATGTGCATGGGTATTGCTGTCTGTAGATCTTCCACAGCAGCTAACTTTTCTTACTGGACTGTCTTTACTTTTAGAAATGTCTCAAATGTCTGTTGTAGTTCTAAACGCATCAAATATCCAGAGCACAGTTTACGTAGTATTTTATCTGAACCCTGAGTTAGGTCAGAATGGGATAAACCAGCAGAACTGCACTTGATGAGACCTGCCACCACGCATCCCCTTCAGAATGACCTTTCTTGACCTTGTCACTTAATCCAAACCTCCCAGGTGGCCCAAGAGGGATCTCTTCTAATCTCCTGGACAGTCTGTGGTCACAAACCTTCTTGGTCACCACCTTTTCCACTTTTCCTGCAGTTTCCCCGCCTTCTTCTCTTGTCCCCATCACCGTCATTTTCCGCGAGAGAGCGCAAGTTCTTCCCAAAGTATGTGGTGTGGCCTGTCCAGCTTGTTCTGGGGTCAGCAGGATTAAGATAGAGCCATGCGATTAAACAGAAACTCCCAGTTCTATCAGTGCAGCAGGCTGTTGGCACACGGACATGCAACCAGCAACTCATTTCACCTGCAGTAGAAAGAAAATGAGAGCATGTGCACCAATGAAAGCCTAAGAAACACTCCCACTGGCTCCTATATTTCCAACTCCTTTTCTATCTAAAATTTCCTAATAGCTCTTTGAATCAATCCAGAATGTTCCAGAATCCTATTATCACTGGTCCTCTCAGTAGGAAAAAATCCAGCTGCTCCAAACTGAAAGTCCTATACGTTACACCCCCAGTAATGGACCTTACCCTCCTGTCTCACCCTCCTCTCATTTAATCTCGCTGCCTTGGAAGCCAGACCCAGCAGCTAGTGGTCATCTTACACCCAGAAGACTGACGCTGGGAGATAAGGTAGATGGGTCCTCGCCCAAATTCCCCCACTAACCAATAATGAGACCCAGATCTTGCTGAGGAGAATGTAGGTCATGGAACATCTCTGGTACCCAGTTTTCCCATCTGTGGATTGGGACTAGTTTGCTACTGGGACTAGTCTAAGATTCTAGAAGATCCTCATGAAAATAGTTTCATCTTACTATCTTCTTCTTATGCTAAGCTCTTCTTTACAAGCACCAAATAGATTGAGTTTAGAAACTGAAAAATTAGGGAATAGGTAGACATGCAAGAGCTCAGGAAGTTGTTTGGGGAGCCCCTGTGGGATAGGCGAGAGCGTGGTTCCTGTGTTGTTTGTGCTGCCAGCTTCTTAGGACCCTGAGCGTTATCTCCATTCACAGCTGGTTTGACAGTTCCCAGCGCCTGCCAAGGAGAGGGCCCCACCCGGTAGGGTTGCAGACAGTTAGAAGACTCTCTGATCACAGTCCTGTCACAAAGGCTGCAGTCCATAGCTCTCCTGACTCGACTCCATTTTATTCTTGAAGCAATGCATGGCCTTATGCAGACCTGGGCCTTCAGAAGCAGAGCTTTAAAGTGATTTCACCCGAGTCGGCAAATGCACCTTCACTTACAAATCTCACCAAGCCTAAGCTCACGTTTGCACCAAACTGCGTAGCTGCTTTTCTGGATGTCTCGAGATATAAAGAGAGGTGGGAGAAGACATGTGGTGACCAAAGGGAGAGTCCAAGATGTTGAGAAGGTTCCAGTGAAGAGATTAGGGCAGAATTGAGATTTTCTCAGCCCTGGGATCATTTCAAAAGCATTCCATGGGGATAGCTTCTGATTCCCTCTGCCAATCAAAACAGAATATGATATTCTCCATATTTTTCTGCTTAATATCAAAATGGCCTCTACCTATTTCCTCAGTAATGCACTTCACTTGTTCAAGCATTAAAGGCTCTGAAGCCAGAAATGTCTGAATTTGGCCTTCACCTGAAAGACAGTCGGTTGATTGTTAAGGGCGTGTTGGCTGTATGTTTGGTTTTCCATGAACTCTCATATCACGTTGAACTCAGTCAAGGTACAAACCTACAGAAACAACAGTCAAGTTGCCACAATGAAAAGAAACCTACACAGTAGGGCACTCTGAAATGGACTACACATTTCTTACAGTTTATGTTTCTGCCAAGCAAAGTGTGTTTTGAGTAAAGCTTCTCTCACAATCTGTGACTTAGAGTTGTAAGTGTCTTCTAGATGTGTTGCGTGTCCCTTCATTGTTTCAGGTGTGGAGTGACAGTTCTCCATGTGATGTTCTTTTGCTCTAAATATTGACCATTCCTCCTATCAATGGAGTCTCACCAACCGGCATAGCCATTGCCAGGGCTGACTTCTGTCTTGCTCAACCAAGACCTTGATCCAGTTTAGTAATCTCAAGATTTTGAGTGACAAGGATACAGTTCATGGGCCATAGTTTCAGGCTAACAGCACTGGGTGGAGGAAAGAGCTGGGCAGAACACCCCCTGATCTCTTGTCATCTCATGTCATCTCATCAATAAGTATTTATTGAGTAACTTGCATGTGCTAGGTTGAGGCGCTGTGCTGTGTGTAGGTAGTTAACCCTTTGCAGGACTTAAATAAGGGCAGGGAAACAGGGAGAATGAAAGAGAAAGCATCTATAATGGGGAGTTCTCCTATTGATCCCCATTACCTGTTGTTACCCCTGCCCTATAAACACAAAGTGTTATTTTCCCAAATTTAAAAGAAATAAACATATATGGAATCTAAAAAAAAAAAAAGGTTCTGAAGAACCTAGGGGCAGGAATAAAGACGCAGACGTAGAGAATGGACTTGAGGATACGTGGAGGGGGAAGGGTAAGCTGGGACGAAGTGAGAGAGTGGCATGGACATATATACACTACCAAACGTAAAATAGCTAGCTAGTGGGAAGCAGCCGCATAGCACAGGGAGATCAGCTCGGTGCTTTGTGACCACCTAGAGGGGTGGGATAGGGAGGGTGGGAGGGAGACGCAAGAGGGAGGAGATATGGGGATATATGTATATGTATAGCTGATTCACTTTGTTATAAAGCAGAAACTAACACACCATTGTAAAGCAATTATACTCCAATAAAGATGTTAAAAAAAAAAAAGAAAGAAGGAATAGCCTACCATGGGCAGAGCAGGAACTACTCAGAAATTGAGAATATCTTTGACAGGAGGAGAAAGCACCTCAATTGCTTGGCCTTTGTTGGAGGGACTACTAACTAGTACATACTTGGAAAATGAGAAAAAAGGAGCCATATGTGTACTATTTCTTTAAATATCCTGGCGGGAAACCAAGCTAAGGTGTTAAAAGAATCAGCAGCCAAGATCACCCCATCTTTATAGGGGTGTTCATTTTATTTTTAATTGGAGTATAGCTGCTTTACACTGCTGTGTCCGTTTCAGCTATACAGCAAAGTGAATGCATAAAATAGAGGAGTTCAGTTTTAAAGTCCCAGTTTCTTCTGGGGCATTCTTTTTATGGCCTGAAACTAGAGGCGGGGGCTGGGAAGTCGGTTCAGAGCAGGCAGCGGCTGGAGTCCTCTCTGGAATAGAGTCAGCAGATCCCCCAGCCGCTGCCCCGTCCTCAGGCCTCAGCTTCCCAGGGTGTTTCCTTTCTGTGTTTGAAGACCTGTGACGCAGTCACAGCAGATAAGCCACCCAGAAAACAGGTTCTGACAGTCAGTGGCAGGCGCTTTTCAGATTTCAGTTTAAAACCGGTGCATGGTAAAGCGTCTCAAAGCTGCAAAAGACCTTTGGGTGCTGGGGCCTGAGGGGCAGAGCAGAGAGAAGGTGGCTGGCAGTGCCCCTCCACCCTCCCCTCCAGAGTCGCGACTTCCTTTTTGCCCCTGGCTTTCTCCTTACCTCCAACTGGCAAAACACACTCACCTCCTTTCTCCCTTCTGCTCCCCCACCTCCCGTCCTCTTGTCTCCTCTTGACTCTAGCAGTGTACGGGGACAAGCTTGACAGGGCCCTTGGGACTAAGGAATGTGCTGACCGTGCCTGCTGGGGAGGCCCAGGGGAGGGGGAATGGGGAGAAGGGGAGTGGGTGCAGGAGCTGTGAGCTCTAGACCATTGGCTTTTTTTTTTTTTTTTTTTTTTTTTGCGGTACGCGGGCCTCTCACTGTTGTGGCCTCTCCCGTTGCGGAGCGCAGGCTCAGCGGCCATGGCTCACGGGCCCAGACGCTCCGCGGCATGTGGGATCTTCCCGGACCGGGGCACGAACCCGTGTCCCCTGCATCGGCAGGCAGACTCTCAACCACTGCGCCACCAGGGAAGGCCTAGACCATTGGCTTTGACACAGCTCCCCGTGCTGGGCGAGATTTCCAGCTCCTTCCTGACTCCTGCACCTGATGGGATGGGCACCACGGGCATGAGGTCTGAGCGAGGCCCATCTCTGAGGCAGAAGTCTTAGAGCTCGATGCTTGACTCCTGGAAGGCAAGGAAGCCCACAGTGAGGTCCCGGAATTCATTGACCAGGGGGAGCAGACACACCTCTCTGTGCCTGCCGAGGGCCCTACTTGGTGCAGAAGGCCAGCAGGTGCCTTCCACTCAGATTTAACTGCTGAGGTTACAGAGGTTGCCCGCTCTCTGCCTACCCTGCCACCTCTGTGCTCACTTTGTGCCAAGAGTGCCCAGAACCAGGAGGGAGAGAAAGCAGCCCTCGGCCCTCTGTTCAGACCCGCACAGGGTTTAACACCGGCTAGTGGCCCACCCTAGAAGCTGGGGTGCTTCTAAGCAGCTGCTGGGTCCTAAGCAGCTTTCAGGTGCCTGGAGAGTGACTGGCCGAGCAGCTCACAGGGGCCAAGTCGTCGAAAGCCAGGGATGGGCTAGAGCAGGTACAAACCAGTTCCTCAGAGCCCATCATTTCAGGAATTCTGTGAGCCAAAAATGGTTGAGAAACAGCCATTATAAAAGATTAAAATATGTGAAAGTACAATTAAATTATATTTAGAAACAAAGGTAATAAATATTCTAAACTCATCACTTTCTAATTATTTTACTCCATTTTAGTATTATCTATGCCCTTGAGGTAATCGACACCTATTGTGTCTGTATGGGAGAAAAACCTCGTGATGCTGGGCTACTGAGCACTACTTCCCAGCTGCAGGTCAGTGACATCACCTTTGTAGCTTGAAATCAGCCATGGTGGGAATATTCACACCACGGATATTGACAAATGCTACAAATCAGACTCCTCCTCCGAGACAGTGGTTCATCATGTGCCTACATGCCGCTACCTAGGGCCCTGACCAGTACATGGCCACCCATTGCATAGACCCAGGCCACACCAAATTGAGTTCCATGGGTTTGCAGCTCAGCACTATCCATAAACCCAAGGGAGGGAAAGACAGCGATTTCAATCTCCTGTGGTACACAAAGGGTTTCTTTCTGAATTTGTATTGATTCAGAATAAGACCCACAGTGCAGAGAATCCACCACTCTCTATAGGTATTGTTCCTTCAGGAAGGATGTACAGCAAATTGGCTATTATATGCTGTGCAAACAAAAATAAATTCGTTCGAAGTTACAAAGTGTCTCCCCTCTCACACCCTGGTAGGCGTTGAAGAAGGAAACTCCTTCCTTGCCTTTGACATTCACCAGGCCTACCTAGATAGAACTGGACAGGTTGGCTTAATCTCATCTCCTCTGCTATCGTTATACGTTTATTGGACTGAGTCTATGTCCTAAATCAAACAAAAGCAAAAAGAAATGTTCTTTCTTGATATGTGCTTTCATACTGTCCAAAATGCGGTTCTGTATCCTTGTCCTGATCCAGGAACACACTGAATAGACCATACATCCTTCACTAATGTCTACATACTGTAAATAAAGTCCTGGAAGAGTTTGTTCTTTTAGGTGAACCTCCATTTTGGACACATGTTAAACCAACAATCCACTCTCCTTTGCAATGAGATATTGGCAGTGGTCCTCTCCTTGGTTTTGGCAATTGGGCGTTTTGTTTTGTCTTGTTTCTCTTCTGTTTTTACTGCTCTGTAAGCCCTCCTGCTATGAATATTCCCGTTACCCCAAGTGTACCGTATATATGTGCTGCATGTGTGAACCCCAATAAATTCTGTTTCGGGTTTCTAGAGTTTTTCTCTTAAGTACAGCTGGTCCTGTTGTGAACTCACCTTTCTGGTATGCCTCTCTGTGTCTGATTCCCGTATTGCCAAAATGTTTGACCAAATGTGTTTTAACAAATGCCCGAGACAGCCATGCGTATCCTTGTGTGAGTGAGGGCATGCTCCATGTGGGATGACTCGTGTACAGCATAAATCTATCAGCCGTGGACATGTGTATACATTTATGGGCCAGACACCTACCATTCATGTAACAGCTGCAAAGATATTTAATGGACATCAGATGAATAAAAGAGCATTTTTGCTCCATTATATTCAAATAAAGGTTGCTGTGTGACTGACTTCCCTTGCAAGCATGAATTGACCCTTAAAAAAATAAGTACTTTTTTTTAAACGTCCTTGGGCATAAGGAAAACCTGTTTCCCTTGCTTCAGGCTTATTTGAATTGTTTCTGTGGACTGGTGTCATGGGTATTGATGAATTGTTTGATTTCACAGGCATACTTTCCACTTGCTAAACCAGGACCAATGGGAAGAAAGTGTTTGCTGGGGAGTTTGTGGCAGAGGAGATGCTGTGTTCTTCTGCCCCAGAGCAGGAACGGCAAACTGATTTTCATCTAGCATGTTGACTCCAACTGACTGGTAGTGTCTGCTTGGAACATTAGTTTGAGGAACATGATGAGAAAAAGTGCTGTATTTTATAGCATTGGCATTGGAGGCAGAAACACAAACTGCCTGCCGTGGACTTGCTAATCCCCAAAGAATACTTTTGACGGCATTTAACAGAAGACCAGCTTCAAATATCTTTACTAATAAAGGGAATTGTTGTTTCACATAACAATTACAAGGTTGGTTATGGTATGGCTTGGCAACATCACTGAAGACCCAGGTTCTCTGCATCTTTTAGGTCAGCCATCCTCAGCATACTGGCTTTTGTCCCCTTGTGGGCATGAGGTGGTTCCAGCCATTCTAAACATCAGATTTTCACAGAAAAATCCAAGGGCCAGAAGAGGGACCATCCCCTCTTTATGATCCTTTCTAAGATCAAGGAGAACATTCTCAGAATCCTCCAGCAGACGTACCCCTCTGTCTCATTGGTTGGATTTGCATCATTTGCCTACTCCTAAACTAATCACTAACAAGGGGAATATAATTACCATAACTGGCTTAGACTAATCAAGACTTACCTGCCCCCAGAGAGCTTGGAAGGAGCTCACTCTTCCCTAAAGCACATGACTGAACAAAACTGGGGCTCAGTGAGCAAGGGAGAAGGAAGGTTGCTGCTGAGTAGGCGAGCAGCAAGGCCATGATCTCTAGAACCGAACTGTGCTACCCAACACTGCAGCCACATGTAGCTATTTATACTTAAACTTGAAATGACTAAAATTAAATTAAGAATTCAGTTTCTCAGTCAGTCACACTTAGCCACATGTCAGGAGCTCAACGACCACAGGACTAGTGGCTGCCATATTGGACAGCATGAATATAGAACGCTTCATCAAGGCTGTGCACTCACTCCCCTCTGCGGGCTATTCCTTCTCCTGGGCCCTGCTTGCGCCTCTCCCAAGTTCTCTCCCCCAGGCTAGATCCTCTCTTTTTGCTCTAACAACTTTGTTTCCCCTTTTCCTTCCCCCCAGCAGACTGGAAATCCCTAGCCCATCATCCCACACAGGTCTTCACCCTTTCTCTAGGCCCCTAGCCCACCTGATCTAGAACCTATTCAGTATTTAAGAAAAGTTGCCCTCCGCCCCCCTTTCCTTTCTTTCCTGTTTCATGATAAGGATAGTACAGGAGGGGGAAAAGAAGACTCCAGAGGCTAAAAACCCCTAGTGATCTCAGGGATGATGGCAAGCACAGGAACTCACCAGAAGATGCTGGGTTGCAGATGAGCTTGGCAAGGATCATCGTGAGGTATCTGAGGGGAGCATCCACAGGCCTGGCCTGGACCAGTGGCTGCGAAATCCCATATGTGAAATTCCTAGCAGTCAGTGTGTTAAAACAAGGCAACCTCCATTGTGAAGGAGTATCTTTTTCTGCTTATTGAAGTCCATTGCAGTGAAGTCACCATCATTATCTGTATCAATTTGCTAGGGCTGCCATAACAAAATACCACAGACTGGTACAGGCTCACACAACGTGAATTTATTTTCTCACAGTGTTTAAGGCTGAAAGTCTAAGATCAAGGTGTGGACAGGGTTGGTTTCTTCTGAGGCCTCTCTCCTTGGTTTTAGATGGCTGTCTTTCTTTTTTCTTTTTTTTATTCTTTTTTTTTTTTTTTGCGGTACACGGACCTCTCACTGTTGTGGCCTCTCCCGTTGCGGAGCACAGGCTCCGGATGCGCAGGCTCAGCGGCCATGGCTCACGGGCCCAGCCGCTCCGCAGCATGTGGGATCTTCCCGGACTGGGGCACGAACCCGTGTCCCCTGCATCGGCAGGCGGACTCTCAACCACTGCGCCACCAGGGAAGCCCTAGATGGCTGTCTTTCTGTGTCATCCTATGGTCTTCTCTTGATACATGTGTGTCTTAATCTCGTCTTCTAATAAGGGCACCAGTCATATTGGATTAGGACTCACCCAAATAACCTCATTTTAACTTAGTTACCTCTTTAAAGACCTTATCTCCAAATGCAGTTGCATTCTGAGGTACCAGGGGTTAGGACTTCAACATGTGAATTTCAGGGGGGAACACAATTCAGCCCATAACATTATCCCAAATGCTACTTATTTTATTGAGTGTGTGTGTATTGTGTGTAGAATTGTATTATACGTATATACGGGTACAGAATGTAATTGAATGCACCTGTGGTCACAGGGGAGCATAGCTGTGTGGACATGTTCACTCTTTTGGGTGCTGTTCATGCAGAGGGGGACATAAAGACAGAGGTTGAGGAATAACCCTTGATCCCCACACTCATAAGCCAGAAAACAGCTAACTCTGAGGGACACCCAGGACGGGCTATGTCAGGCTGTTCTTAGACCAGTGACTCTTCACCTCCTTCAGCCTCTCTGCTTCTTAGAATTCCAAATGAGACCTTGCTCTCTCTGTACAATCATTTTCTCTAATCCCAGAGTCCATGGGCACATCCTTCCCGCCCCGCAGGGCAGCCTCTGAGCAAAGCACCCGCACTGGGGGCCTGTCCCTGGTGAAGCATCCTTCAGCCTGTGTGCTGGTTGGCTGCCAGAGGACGCAGAAGGAGGAACATTCCTGGAGCTGGGGTAGCCCACTCAGCCTATTGTCACCGCAGTCCCTTTGTTCAGAGGGAGAAGAGATGCATCGTCACCTCCTGTAATTTGCAGTCTGGACACCAGATGGAGAAGTGAAAATCATAAAGGAGGCGAGTTCCTGAAAGGAAGGCAAGCTCCAGCCCTGCAGCTGCTGCAACTCCCTGGGGCCAGAGTGAATGAGCTGGTGTGACCTGGGATCACAGAGGACACAGTGCGCTTCAACCCTGACCCCAAGTGCACCGGCCGCCACCTGCCTTCAGTCATGTTTCTGTGTCCACTGCTCAAAAGCCCGTGGGGCGGCAGAACAGGCCACCTGTGCAGCAGCCTCGCTCTCACACCTGCTCACCTCTGCATCCTCACTCCTAAGGTGGCACCAGAGTTCCCTTTGGACTGAAATGTCCAAGGAAATCTCATCAGCAAATTCAGTTTGGGATGGGGCTGTACAGAAAGCTACTGCACAGTGCAAAAGGCTAAGTGATTCGTAAGTTGCCCCCAGCCCTCTTTTGCTCAGTGTAAACATTGGACGAATCCCACTGCAAGCTGGTGGCCACCCTCTCTCAGGGACTTTGCTGTGCTGTTGCACCCTCTTCAGCCTCCGTGGCCTGCCTTGGAGGACACCTGCAGCCTCCCATCCCCATTACAGGACGCCTGTAGCACTTTCTAAAGTGCCGGCAGCTGACTTTTCCAGAAAAGAGGCCCCATGTCCCCATCCACGCTGAGGACTGGGGGACCTTCCTATGCTAAGAGCATGATGAGTTTGGGCAGAGTCAGTTCCAGGGTTGGGTTTGGGTTCTCTTTAAGATGATACCCAATTTTAAACAAAAAACTAGCTACAAAAGTAACTGTTGAGAATGAGACAAACGCCCACAATTTACAAATTTTTAAAAACTGACAAATATCACAGACTGATATTCCAAATGAGACCTTGCTCTTTCTGTACAATCACTGATACATGTGTGTCTTAATCTCGTCTTCTAATAAGGGCACCAGTCATATTGGATTAAGACTCACCCAAATAACCTCATTTTAACTTAGTTACCTCTCTAAAGACCTTATCTCCAAATGCTTCAACCCTGACCCCAAGTGCACCGGCTGCCACCTGCCTTCAGTCATGTTTTTGAATGGCCTTAGCCAGGGCTCTGCCGTTCATCCTGCTGGATCAGAGATGCTCCAGACACAAAATCCAGAAAAATAATATAACAGCTTATATTAATTCACTGCCTGACACACCTCTCTAATTTTTGTCTATATTTTTGGCTGCATTCTCTTTGATTACCTCTTTATATGACAACAGTTTTGCAATATCATTACCTAGAGGGAATAGAAAGATAAAAATTAGTTTTGATTACTAATAGTTTTTCTCAAAAGTTTCATGTTTCTTCTCCATTTCTGCATACTTCCTGTGCTGAAGACACAGGCAACATTCATAGTCGCAATCCAATCTCTGCCAGTACGTTCATGAGGCCAGGTGAGTGGGCGCAGGGCACAGGAGTATTCCTGGAAGCCGTCCCTTCAGTGGGACAGCTAGGGATAACCAGACAATCACAGAAGTGTTTGCGAGCCAAGTCAGAATAACCCACCATAACCTATATGGGAAGCGAATCGAAAAAGAATGAATACATGTACATGTGTAACTGAATCACTACGCTGTACACTTGAAACTAACACAACAGTGTAAATCAACTCTACGCCAATAAAATTTTAAAAAAAGAGTAACCCACCAAACCCTAACTGAATATATCCCAACTCGAATTCCTCTCAGCCACATCCCCACACTGCCTGGCTCTGCACCAAACCAGGGCAAGCTTGAGGGAGGGGAGACGAAGTGGAAGGAAATGGTAACTAAGGAAATAATCTATTATTTTGCAATTTATTTTTTTGTTTTGCAAATTTTTAAAGAACATATGACCATGTGAACACATTGCTAGGGCCCTCCTATGCCTTGGAAGGGACCCATGCAAATGGGGGGCTCTGAGGCTGAAGCTTCATTAGTTTATGGTGAACACTCCTCTGAGTTTTGACATCACACAGATGTGGGTTTGAATCTGGACTCCGCCACTTAGCAGCTATGAGGGCACGGCGGAGGTTAGTCTTAGTGTTCATGCCACAGCTGTACATTAGAAATAATGAAAATTTGTATTTCACTGAGGTTTGTAAGTACTGAGAAAGTGTATATAAAAAGTAAGCTTTTTATGTACATTTTTGCTAAGGCGAAGTGCCTGGCACCTAAGTCCTCAGTAAACGGTACCACTATGATGAGCATGATTGGCTCAAATCTGATCTGGAGGCAGGCCTGCAATTCCCTTCACAGGACCCTCTTGAGAGGCAGGGGTCCTGGAATCCAGATGCCCTGAGCAGGCTCAGATGGGGTGGAGTCCAGGCATTGCCTAATTCTCACAAGATTTCTCACAAGACACGCAACCTCTACCTTCCAGTGTCATCAACATGCATGGCAGGTACCTGGGTCTGTGGTGACCCTGGCAGCAACTCCAAGTGACTCACCCACAGCCCCCAAACCCAGCTCTGCTTTCGCTTCCCACAGAGGCAGCCTGCGCAGGGCCCTGCTTGAGTGTCCAGATACCCAGCTCCAGGGGCCGGCCTCTGGCAGCCAGGAAGGGAAGGACGCAGAAGCGGTGGACCACACACCAGGAGGCTGGGCCACAGGGACTCCCGCAGCCCCTGAGTACACAGAGTGGGGCTTGGTGGTCCTGGCACTACCCCACGAGAGCCACCACTTCCCCTCTTTGCCAGGGCTCTGCCATTCATCCTGCTGGATCAGAGATGCTCCAGACACAGGATGGCTGTCCAACTCTCTCCCAGGTGCAGCTGTGGTGAATCGTGCCCAGAGGAATCTTGCTTCCTTGGAACTCAGAAAAAAGATCAACGAGCAACTGTTCCCAGCAGGCCAAGCTAACAAAACAGTGGTGGAGGAAAAGAATAATTGACAGGGAGGAATGCACACAGGAAGGCGCCACAGGAAGCCAACAGCGACACATGTCTGGAGCCCAACACTGTGCCAGGCCCCACAGGGGACATTTTGGAGGAAGAAGAGGAAGGACAGCACCACCAGCAGTTACTTGGTCTCTAGACTCAGTGAGACCTGAGTTCAAATCCCAGCTCCTCCACTAGGAAGCTTTGTGGTCCAGGGCAAGCTCTTTAACCTCTCTGGGCCTCAATGCCTCATCTGTAATACAGGGATACTTACATCCCCGTTTGAAAAGATTGAAGGATATAATGCAAGTGCTTAGTACACTTTCCAAATTCTGCCTTTTGGTGCACAGAAGTTCCTAATTTTTTTTAACATCTTTATTAGAGTATAATTGCTTTAGAGTGTTGTGTTAGTTGCTGCTTTATAACAAAGTGAATCAGTTATACGTATACATATATCCCCATATCCCCTCCCTCTTGCGTCTCCCTCCCGCCTTCCCTATCCCACCCCTCTAGGAGTTCCCTTTTCTCCACACCCTCTCCAGCATTTATTGTTTGTAGATTTTTTGATGATGGCCATTCTGACTGGTGTGAGGTGATACCTCATTGTAGTTTTGATTTGCATTTTTCTGATAATTAGTGATATTGAGGATCTTTTCCTGTGCCTCTTGGCCATCTGTATGTCTTCTTTGGTGAAATGTCTATTTAGGTCTTCCACCCATTTTTGGATTGGGTTGTATGTCTTTTTGATATTGAGCTCCATGACGTGTTTGTATATTTTGGTGATTAACCCTTGGTCATTTGCTTCATTAGCAAATATTTTCTCCCATTCTGAGGGTTGTCTTTCCATCTTGTTATGGTTTCCTTTGCTGTGCAAAAGCTTTTAAGTTTCATTAGGTCCCATTTGTTTATTTTTGTTTTTATTTCCACTTCTCTAGGAGGTGGGTCAAAAAGGATCTTGCTGTGATTTATGTCATAGAGTGTTCTGTCTATGTTTTCCTGTAAGAGTTTTATACTGTCTGGCCTTACATTTAGGTTTTTAATCCATTTGAGTTTATTTTTGGGTATGGTGTGAGGAAGTGTTCTAATTTCATTCTTTTACATGTAGCTGTCCAGTTTTCCCAGCACCACTTATTGAAGAGGCTGTCTTTTCTTCATTGTATATTCTTGCCTCCTTTATCAAAGATAAGGTGACCATATGTGCATGGGTTTATCTCTGGGCTTTCTATCCTGTTCCATTGATCTATATTTCTGTTTTCGTGCCAGTACCATACTGTCTTGATGACTGTAGCTTTGTAGTATAGTCTGAAGTCAAGAGCCTGATTCCTCCAGCTCTGTTTTTCTTTCTCACGATTGCTTTGGCTATTCGGGGTCTTTTGTGTTTCCATACAAATTGTGACATTTTTTGTTCTAGTTCTGTGAAAAATGCCAGTGGTAGTTTGATAGGGATTGCACTGAATCTGTAAATTGACTTTGGGTAGTATAGTAATTTTCACAATGTTGATTCTTCCAATCCAAGAACATGGTATGTCTCTCCATCTGTTTGTAACATCTTTAATTTCTTTCATCAGTGTCTTATAGTTTTCTGCACACAGGTCTTTTATCTCCTTAGGTAGGTTTATTCCTATGTATTTTATCTTTTTGTTGCAATGGGAATGGGATTGTTTCCTTAATTTCTCTTTCTGATATTTTGTTGTTAGTGTATAGGGATTCAAGAGATTTCTGTGCATTAATTTTGTATCCTGCTACTCTCCCAAATTCATTGATTTGCTCTAGTAGTTTTCTGGTAGCATCTTTAGGATTCTCTATGTATAGGATCATGTCATCTGCAAACAGTGACAGTTTTATTTCTTCTTTTCTGATTTGGATTCCTTTTATTTCTTTTTCTTCTCTGATTGCTGTGGCTAAAACTTCCAAAACTATGTTGAATAATAGTGGTGAGAGTGGGCAACCTTGTCTTGTTCCTGATCTTAGTGGAAATGCTTTCAGTTTTTCACTATTGAGAATGATGTTGGCTGTGGGTTTGTCATATATGGCCTTTATTATGTTGAGGTAAGTTCCCTCTATGCCTACTTTCTCAAGGGTTTTTATGATAAATGCTTGTTGAATTTTGTCGAAAGCTTTTTCTGCATCTATTGAGATGATCATATGGTTTTTCTCCTTCAATTTGTTAATACAGTTTATCACATTGATTGATTTGCATATACTGAAGAATCCTTGCATTCCAGGGATTAACTCCACTTGACCATGGTGTATGATCCTTTTAATGTGCTGTTGGATTCTGTTTGCCAGTATTTTGTTGAGAATTTTTTCATCTATGTTCATCAGTGACACTAGCCTGTAGTTTTCTTTTTTTGTGACATCTTTCTCTGGTCTTGGTATCAGGGTGATGGTGGCCTCGTAGAATGAGTTTGGGAGTGTTCCTCCCTCTGCTATATTTTGGAAGAGTTTCAGAAGGATGGGTGTTAACTCTTCTCAAAATGTTTGATAGAATTCGCCTGTGAAGCCATCTAGTCCTGAACTTTTGTTTGCTGGAAGATTTTTAATCACAGTTTCAATTTCAGTGCTTGTGATTGGTCTGTTTATATTTTCTATTTCTTCCTGGTTCTGCTTTGGAAGGTTGTGCTTTTCTAAGAATTTGTCCATTTCTTCCAGGTTGTCCATTTTATTGGCATATAGTTGCTTATAGTAATCTCTCATGATCCTTTGTATTTCTACAGTGTCAGTTGTTACTTCTCCTTTTTCATTTATAATTCGATTGGTTTGAGTCTTTTCCCTTTTTTTCTTGATGAGTCTGGCTAATGGTTTATCAAGTTTTTTAACCTCTCAAAAAACTAGCTTTTAGTTTTATTGATCTTTGCTATCATTTCCTTCATTTCTTTTTCATTTATTTCTGATCTGATCTTTATGATTTCTTTCCTTCTGCTAACTTTGGGGTTTTTTTTTGTTCTTCTTTCTTGAATTGCTTTAGGTGTAAGGTTAGGTTGTTTATTTGAGATTTTTCTTATTTCTTGAGGTAGGATTGCATTGCTGTAAACTTCCCTCTTAGAGCTGCTTTTGCAGCATCCCATAGGTTTTGGTCATCGTGTTTTTATTGTCATTTGTATCCAGGTATTTTTTGATTTCATCTTTGATTTCTTCAGTGATCTCTTGGTTATTTAGTAGTGTATTGTTTAGCCTCCATGTGTTTGTATTTTTTATAGTTTTTTTCCTTTAATTGATATCTAGTCTTATGGCATTGTGGTCAGAAAAGATACCTGATACAATTTCAATTTTCTTAAATTTACCAAGGCTTGATTTGTAACCCAAGATACGATCTGTCCTGGGGAATGTTCCATGAGCACTTGAGAAGAAAATATATTCTGTTTTTCTTGGATGGAATGTTCTATAAATATCAATGAAGTCCATCTTGTTTAATGTGTCATTTAAAGCTTGTGTTTCCTTATTTATTTTCATTTTGGATGATCTGTCCAGTGGTGAAAGTGGGGTGTTAAAGTCCCCTACTATGATGGTGTTACTGTCAATTTCCCCTTTTGTGGCTGTTAGCATTTGCCTTATGTATTGAGGTGCTTCTATGTTGGGTGCATAAATATTTACAACTGTTATATCTTCTTGGACTGATTCCTTGATGATTATGTAGTGTCCTTCTTTGTCCCTTGTAATAGTCTTTATTTTAAAGTCTATTTTGTCTGATATGAGAATTGCTACTCCAGCTTTCTTCTGATTTCTATTTGCATGGAATATCTATTTCCGTCCCCTCACTTTCAGTCTGTATGTGTCCTTAGGTCTGAAGTGGGTCTCTTGTAGGCAGCATATGTATGGGTCTAGTTTTTGTATCCATTCAGCCTGTCTGTGTGTTTTGGTTGGAGCATTTAGTCCATTTACATTTAAGGTAATTATCGATATGTGTGTTCCTATTACCATTTTCTTAATTGTTTTTGGTTTGTTTTTGTAAGTCTTTTCCTTCTCCTGTGTTTCCTGTCTAGAGAAGTTCCTTTAGCATTTGCTGTAAAGCTGGTTTGGTGATGCTGAATTCTCTTAACTTTTGCTATCTGTAAAGGTTTTAATTTCTCTGTTGAATCTGAATGAGATCCTTGCTGGGTAGAGTAATCTTGGTTGTCGGTTTTTCCCCTTCATCACTTTAAATAAATTTAAATCATATTTAAATATGTCCTGCCACTCTCTTCTGGCTTACAGAGTTTCTGCTGAAAAATCAGCTGTTAACCTTATAGGGATTCCCTTGTATGTTATTTGTTGCTTTTTCCTTGCTGCTTTTAATATTTTTTCTTTGTATTTAATTTTTGATAGTTTGATTAATATGTGTCTCAGCGTGTTTCTCTTTGGGTTTATCCTGTATGGTACTGTCTGTGCTTCCTGGACTTGATTATTTCCTTTCCCATGTTAGGGAAGTTTTCGACTATAATCTCTTCAAATATTTTATCAGATCATTTCTTTTTCTCTTCTTCTTGTGGGACCCCTATAATTTGAATGTTGGTGCTTTTAATGTTATCCCAGAGGTCTCTGAGACTGTGCTCAATTCTTTTCATTCTGTTTTCTTTATTCTTCTCTGTGGTAGTTATTTCCACCAATTTATTTTCCAGCTCACTTATCCGTTCTTCTACCTCAGTTATGCTGCTACTGATTCCTTCTAGAGTATTTTTAATTTCAGTAATTGTGTTGTTCATCACTGTTTGTTTCCTCTTTAGTCCTTCTAGATCCTTGTTAAATGTTTCTTGTATTTTCTCCATTCTGTTTCCGAGATTTTGGATCATCTTTACTATCATTACTCTGAATTCTTTTTCAGGTAGGTTGCCTATTTTGTCTTCATTTATTTGGTCTTTTACTTTTTTAACCTTGCTTCTTCGTCTGTTACATATTTTTTGGTCGTTTCTTTTTATTTTTTATTTTTTGGTGTGTGGTGCTGTATTCTTGTCTTACTGGTTGTTTGGCCTGAGATGTCCAGCACTGGAGTTTTCAGGCAGTTGGATAGAACTGGGTCTTGGTGCTGAGATGAGGACCTCCAGGAGGCTTCACTCCAATGAATATTCCCTGGAGTCTGAGGTTCTCTGTTAGGCCAGCGGTTTGGGCTCAGAGCTCCCACCACAGGAGCTTGGGCCCAACCTCCGGCCTGGGAGCCAGGATCTTGCAAGCCGGTCACTGGGGGTTCCTCCCATCCCCTTAGGTGTACATGGTTCCCCACCGACACTTGGTAGGTGCCCTAGTTGTGAGGAGACACGAATTCCGCATTCTCCTAGTATGCCATCTTGACTCTGCCCATCAGAAGTTCCTAATTTTTTTTTTTTTGGTTGCATTGGGTCTTTGTTGCTGCACGTGGGCTTTCTTTAGTTGCGTCAAGTGGGGGCTACCCTTCGTTGGGTGCATGGGCTTCCCACTGCAGTGGCTTCTGTTGTTGCGGAGCACAGGCTCTAGGCACGCGGGCTTCAGTAGTTGTGGCACGTGGGCTTAGTTGCTCCGCGGTATGTGGGATCTTCCCAGACCAGGGCTTGAACCCATGTCCCTTGCATTGGCAGGCGGATTCTTAACCACTGTGCCACCAGGAAAGCCCAGAAGTTCCGATTTTTTTTTTTTTTTTTTTTTTTTTTGCGGTACGCGGGCCTCTCACTGTTGTGGCCTCTCCCGTTGTGGAGCACAGGCTCCGGACGCACAGGCTCAGCGGCCATGGCTCACAGGCCCAGCCGCTCAGCGGCATGTGGGATCTTCCCGGACCGGGGCACGAACCCGTGTCCCCTGCATCGGCAGGTGGACTCTCAACCACTGCGCCACCAGGGAAGCCCCCAGAAGTTCCTAATTTTAATGTAGTCTAATTTATCAACCTTTCCATTTTAGGTTGGTGCTTTAAGAATCATATAAAAGAAATCTTTGTCTTTCCCAAGATCATTAAGATTTTCTCCTCACCTACATATTCTGTTGTTTTTCATTTCACATTTAGATCTCTATTCAGCTAGAATTCATTTTTCTGTATCTTTAGTATTCATCAGAAGATCAAAAGACATCAATGAAGGAGTGAAAGGTCAATCCACAGAGAAGATATTGGCGATTTGAATAACCTACAAAATACTTTTATCCAGAATGGGTGAAGAACTCCTACAAGTCAATTCGAAAAAAACATGTAACTCAATAGAAAAGGAGCAAAGACTTAAACAGAAACTTCACAAAATATGTCCAGAAGAACATGGCTATTTAACATATTAAAACAATCCCATGAGTCTTCAGGGACATGCAAATAAAACCATATCACAATACCACTAGATATCCCCCAGCCCCAGGATGGTTAAAATTTAAAAGACTGATAATACCAAGTATTGACAAGGAGTTCTCATTGAAGAACTGCTGGTGGGAAGGTAAATTGGTATGACCACTTGGGAAAAGTATTTGGAAATGTCTGCTAAAGCTGAAGATATACATATCATATGGTATGGAATTCCTCTCCTTGGTATATGCCTGATAGAAATGTTTACATATGTGCACCAAAAGACATGTATAATAATGTTTATAGCAACCAATGCCAAATTAGGGACAGGCTAGGGAAGTTCTCCAGAAAATCACCCTATACTCAATCACTGATTATCACAACGATTATTCCCGCTCCCAATCTTCTTCCTGGCATTCACACATCCTCCTGAACTCCCTATTTTCTGACTTCTCCCTATCTGCCAGCATTTTTATGATCTAAATTGGATTTCACCCCAGTTTCCTAAGCAAGTATGACTTTAAATGCCAAGGTCACTTAAGACAATTCAGAAAAGGCAAGTTACTTTTAACTGGTTACAAAGAAAATTAATCTCTATGGGAGAAGGACATTCTCCTTTCTAAGACTTCCTTATAATACAATGGCTACCATTGGTTGAGCTCCATCTATGGTAGTTGGTGCTTTATGTACATTATTTTCATTAATTTTTTTCTTGGTAGCAAACTTTTATTGAAATCTTACATAACTCAAGTCTTATAAAAAGCCAACATAATTGAAAATTGGATTCTCCCTCTAAAGCCCTCTCTCTAAAGGTTAAAAGTATAGATGCTGACATGGATGGACCTAGAGATTATCATACTAAGTGAAGTAAGCCAGACAGAGACAAATATCATATGATATTGCTTATATGTGGAATCTTAAAAAAATGATACAAATGAACTTGCTTGCAAAACAGAAAGAGACTCACAGACATAGAAAACAAACTTATGGTTACCAAAGGGGAAAGGGGGGTGGGGGGAGAGATAAATTAAAAGGTTGGGATTAACATATACAGTAAAATAGTTAACCAACAATGACCTACTGTATAGCACAGGAAACTATACTCAATATTTTTAATAACCTATAAGGGGAGAGAAAAGAATCTGAAAAGGAATTTTATATATATATAGCTGAATCACTGTGCACCTGAAAGTAACACAATATTGTAAATCAACTACACTTCAATAAAATAAATAAATAAATAAAAATTTTAAATAAATAAATAAAAGCATAGATGCTGGAGTCATTTTCTGGATCTATTTCCTGGCTCTGGCACTTCTAGCTGGATGACCTCAGACAAGTTGCTTAACTTCTCTGTGCCTCCGTTGTTTCATCAATAAAAAAGGATAGTAACTACCTCTTCAGATTGGGAGTTCATGTAAAGTGCTTAACACAATGCCAGACATATACTAAGCTTTCAATAAACATAAGCAGTGATTACCAAGGGTATGCATATTTTCAGCAGTTCAGTTTAAATTGTCAGAAAATGACTGAGTAGAAAAAAAATCTTTGAAAGTCTTGGCTCTTGACAAGAACACGTAGAAAGAGATGGATTTTTAGCCTTCATTTCAACCACTGCATTTTTTTCTTTACACACTATGAAGCGGTGTATCAGACATTCCAGAGCAATAACCCCAGGTACCCTGTTGAAGACTTGCTTTCATGTGTGAGAATAAGACAGCATTTCCTTGCCCACCTGACAGAAGTCACCTTCATGTTGATGGTAGCCACTCGATAGCCTTTACTTCACACTGACATTCCGACACTAAGTTCCCATTTTGTGGAATGAAGGAGACATCATCCCTGTGAGCTCTTTTGTGAGCTCTTTGTTTAAAATGATACAAGAATTAAGCAACCACAAATCTGCATGTCGTGAGTGACCACTTCCCCAATCCCAGCCTCCATGGATGCCCTTCTCCTCTCTAAGGGCCCTGCAGCTGCTGGAGGAAAGATACAGAGAGAGATTTCCCTCCTGTCCACCACTGTGTACCTGTGTACCTGACTGCTAGCCTTCATTCTCCGGAAGAAGCAAAGGACAGGAAAGGAAGAAGGAAGAGAAGGAAGAGTGGGGATATGAAAATACAGGGAGCTTTTCAAGGAGGGAAAGGGAAACAGGCCCCGCTCCTTCCCCAGAGCAACACGTCTTGGGGCCCCAGATAATGTGCTACGCCTGCTGAGATGCTAATGAAAACAGCAGCCAAGTTTCTTTTCATTTTCCAGTGTAAACCCCTTCATCCAGTGTGGCTTGAGAAATGACAGCCAGATGAGGTCCAGTGATGCCAAATTGCTGATTGTTTCAAGTCTGTTTATTAATTCACTAAAAAGATAAATACTGAGGAACTACTGTGCACTGGAAATCATTGTAAGCACCAATAGGAAATAAGACAGAGACAGTCCTCCCTGTCCTCAAGGAGCCTACATTGTAATGGGGAAAGACAGGCAATACAGAAATGTACAAGTAAATTAACAAGATTCTTGGACTCACACACAGAACCCAACAGAGGGGTGTGTGTCCTCCATCACTGGGCAGGAGCTACTTTAGATCGGGTGGTCAGGGAAGCCCTCTCTGAGGAGATGACCATTGACCTGAATGATGAGAACAAGTCTCAAAGCTCAGTGTGGACCAGATAGCACTTTTCTTTGGGACTCTATCAGCCGGGCACCCCTTCTCCCCACGAAGAGACAACTACAAAGTTAGATGCTGGGCTGCCTCAGGAAGGGTCACAGCAAAGAGAACTTTCTGCTCTTCTATACCCTGCCACAGTGGAAACAGCAGCTTACGGTTCCAGCTGCCTCCATGGGAGCTGCTGTTGGTTTTCTGTCCTATTAGGTAAATCTCTGTAGAGCAGATGTTAAAACCACAGTAAAAAGCTCACTGTTGTCTCATAGCTCCAGTTACGGTGTCAACCAGACTGTGCCCCTGTGGACCCCACTTGCATATTTCTCAGCATGACACGATGAGTTCGGTTCCGGTGGGACAGCCCTGTCCCTTTCAGCGTCATGAGAAAGGGGTGGTACTTCACAGGTGGTAAACCTCAGCTTAAAAAAATCTTGACGTGTAACCCAACAACAGAAAAAAATTAAAGATCCATTATGAGCCTTAGCAACGCCACCCAGAAAGAGAGCTGACTGAAAGATAAATTTTTTTGTACCCCTCCAAATTCTCTTTTGGTCTTTGTTAATGTGTAGCAATACCTTTTCCATAATTTTGATGAACATAAATACACAGGTCTGTGGCTTGTTTTTTCCACTTTACATTTCCACATACGTTTCCACTCAATATTGTTCCCACATGTCATTTAATAGCTTTATAGAATCCAAGCATGGTGAAATTCATTATTTGTTTATTTTTGCTTCTTTTCATCCCGTTTTTGAGGATTAAGATTGTTTGACATTTTTCACTGTATTATACAGGGCCCTGCTAAGGACATTTTGGTAGATTCAGACCTTTTTTTCCCCCTTTTGCCTTGCAGAAATATTCCACAAAGTGAAGTGACCAAGTCACAGGTGTGAACAGTTTTATAGCACTTGTTAAATTTACTAGCCAGTTCTCAGGAAAGACGGAGCCAATTTATGGCACCAGCCAGTTAGTGGGTGTGTGCCTCTTTTCTTAGATCTGCTTTTAAAACTGGGCTTTATCAATATAAAGCAATAAAATCATTGCAAATGATTTGAAGGAATTACTTTATTAAAAAAGAATTCTCAAAGCCTTTTTTAAACCACACTAGTAGGTATAGTTAACCCTGCTGCTCCAGCAACAGACTGCTGTTTGCACCTGCCTCGGGGCTTTGTCCTCTCACTTCATCCTTCTGAGAAATGCTCTTTCCTGAAAAGTGCACGGCTTGCTTCCTTATTTCAACCAGCTCTCTGCTCAGGTAAAATCTTAAGAGAGGACTTTCCAGTCCACTCCCCCTAAAATAGACCTCCGCCCCACCCTGTCACTCTCTCTCCTCTTAATTTGCATGGCCCTCATTACTATCTGACATAATAGGTACCTTTTTTGCTTTTATAGATATCATCCGTGTCCCTCCACTAGAACATACATTTCATGAGAACAAAGGCTTGGTCTCTTTTATTTGCTTCTGTATTCCCAGTGCCTAGAAGATGCCTCGTACATAGTAAATGTTCGATAACTCTTGTTGAATGAATGAGTGAACCAAGCGTCTGATTACATTATCATGAACTGCTTGGCGTTCTGAAAATAAGTGCTGGAAACCTGTGCTAAGCTGATTGGTGGATCTTAAAAGTTTGCTGGTCATGGGTTCTTAACTTTACCGAAACCTATAAGTCCTCTCCCCGCAAAAATGTACAGTCACAAAGCGGTATGTAATTTCTGGGGATTTTGACATGCTGAAGCTCTTGGTGGGTCAGAGATCTCAACTTTACAATTACTGCTCCAGGGACTACAGTGTAACCCAGAAACTGTAAGTGGGCAGCCCTGCAAACCAAGCTTGTTGAGTTTGGCCTGTACAAGATTGACTGGCATCAGATTTTTTTAAAAGTTTGAATGAGTTGCCCCCAAATCAGAAAATAGAAAATTTCACAAAGGAAAAGCAATCCATATTTCTCAAGTCTCTTGAAAATTCAGAAGACCTGGCAGCACTTAGCTCGCATCCCTCACTGAAGACAAGCAATAGCAGCAATACCTGGGAGGGGCCTGTCCTCTGCAGATGACCCCAGTCCCCACTGCTCCCTGAAGCTTCTCTGGCTTTGAAGCTGAGTGTTGGTGACCGTTGATCATTGGGCTTCCATTGTTGTTTTTCTTAAACCTGAGTTCAGAGGAAAGCAAAACAGACTTCTGCCTCTGTTTTTCTTAAGCCAAGGTCCACTTCACTTACTTGTGTTACATGCCTAGCCACTGCAGGAATTTGACTTAAGACCCCTTATCTAACTTAACCATAATGCATACAGTTGAGCAAACTAGGCCCCAAAATGTTTAAGAGATTTGCCCACGAGTACATAGGGACTTATTTGAACTCCGGCTTCCTAACTCAACGCTCTTTCTCAACGGAATGAAAAGCCAAGAAACGTATAGAGCCCACTGGAACCATGGACACATGCAAATCTATCAGAATTGCCCAAGCTTTTAAAGGTCATCTCTGTAGACCTGCCAGGTGCTCAGAGACATCCAAACAATGCTTGACCTAGAGAATGAACGAGCAAATGAATGAAGCAGTTTTCAAATTACATTTTAATCTGGGGAAATGTAAGCTTCATTTAAAAGCTACTTTCCATCATCATCACCTGGGAGACTGATGAATTGGGAGATTAGAATTGACATATACACACTAGTATGTATAAAATGGATAACTAATAAGAACCTACTGTATAAAAAAATAAAATAAAATTCAAAAATTTTTTTAAATTAAAATTAAAAAATAAAATAAATAAAAGCCACTTTCCACTAACGACTGAAGGCTTCATTTTATTTTTTGACCACTCATCTTTATTTTCAATGGAATAATTCTATTGTATGAAATACACAGCTCTGACCCACCACAATGAGGTGGGAGCCCAGCAAACTGAGTAGGGATTAGTCTCTGGAGGACGCAAATGTGTTTCATTACCCCAATGTGCTCATTTGATTTTAAACTGCAGGCTCCTTTAAATTCCCCAGAGCTCAAGTTTCAAGTCATCAAAACTCATGATTTGTCCTGATTCCAAGAGATAAGCATCAGGTGACCTGAGCGGCTTGTGCTGGGAACTGCTGTAGAGGAAGCTGCGTTTCTTCTCTCTGCCTACTGACACTAACCAGGCTAGACGGGGCCCCGATTCTCTTCTGAAAGTCCATTCTCCCTGTCTCCTGCTAGCATTGCCTCTCTTTGGGAAATTTTTCTCCATTAAGACCAGCAGCAATGTTCTGCCCTGTAGTAATAAATGAAAGTCACTTGACCTTTTTAGGAGAATCATTATCATTATTATAGCATAATTAAAAAAAGCATTTCCTCCTGAATATTTATATCATTTAGCCCCTGAGGTCCCTAACTGCCACTCCTAGTGGCCCCTATATTGGTTTTCTTCTTTTTTTAGCTATAGATGTCCTGCTTTTAGCTAGATACATAGGCACAGAATTAATGCCACATTTCCCAACTTCCCTTGTAGACAAAGGTAGCTGTATGTCTAAGTTCTAGCCAAGGGGATGTAAGTGGAAGTGTTGTGTATAATTTCCAGAAAGGTCAGCCTGCTTGGAACGTTGACATGATGGCTGGCTCTCAAGCAGTCATTTCAGATCATGGGGTTGAAGCCAAATCGAGGATGGCATAGCAAGAGGATAGAAGTTACTTGACTTCCTAATGATGATAAAGTTTTCCGTCATTTAGTATGATGCTAATTAAAGTGACTAAAAGTTGGTCAAGAAGACTGAAAGCCCTTTTTGGTGAGTAGGCCGTTAATTATGTTTAATTAAAAATTGGTGCATAAAACCACTTTTCACCATTTGCAATGTGACACTCTCACTTCTGCATTATGGATATGTGAAAATAATCTTTCCCTTTTTTTATACATCTTTATTGGAGTATAATTGCTTGACAATGCTGTGTTAGTTTCTGTTGTACAACAAAGTGAATCAGCCATATGCATACATATATCCCCATATCGCCCCCCTCTTGAGCCTCCCTCCCATTTCCCTTTCTTTGTATGTAAACAAACAAATGCTTAAGAATTTTTGTAGCAATTTTTATTTCTCTTTTTATTGAGGTATAATTGACATATACCATTATATTAGTTTTAGGTGTGCAATATAATGATTCAATATTTGTATATATTGCAAAATGATCACCACAGTAAGTTTAGTTAACATCTGTCACCATACATAGTTACAAAATATTTTTTCTTTTGATGAGAACTTTTAAGATCTACTCTCTTAGCAACTTTCAATTTGCAGTATAGGATTGTTAACTACTGTCACCATGCTGTACATTACATCCTCATGAGTTAGTTATTTCATAACTGGAAGTTTGTAACTTTTGACCCCCTTCACCCATTTCACCAACCCCCAACTCTGGTAACTACTAATCTGTTCTCTGTGTCTATGAGCTTATTTGTTTATTGTTTGTTTGTTTGGGGGTTTTTTGTTTCAGATTCCACATATAAGTGAAATCATATGGTATCTATCTTTCTGTCTAACTTCACTTGGCATAATGCTGTCAAAGTACATCCATGTTGTTGCAAATGGCAAGATTGACTCCTTTTTATGGCTGAACGATATTTCATTATATATATATTATGTATGGTGTAAGATTGAGGCCCAGTTCCATTCTTTTACATGTGGCTGCCTGGTTTCCCCAATATCATTTTCCCCCACTGTATATTTGTGGCTCATTTGTCATAAATTAATGTATCATATATGTGTGGATTTATTTCTGAGCTCTCTAGTCTATTCCACTGACCCATACGTCTGTTTTTACCTATTGTTTTGATGAGTATACATTTGTAATATAGTTTGAAGTCAAGGAGCATGATGCCTCTAGCTTTGATCTTTCTTCTCAAAATTGCTTTCACTATTTGCAGTCTTCTGTAGTTGCATACAAACTTTAGGATTGTTTGTTCTATTTCTGTGAAAAATGCCATTGGGATTTTGATAGGGATTGCACTGAAGCTAGAGATTGCTTTGGGTGTATAGCAATTTTTAATACATGGTTAAAATATACATTCTTCATACTCTTTAAATAAAAAACCCTACCCTTGGGCTTCCCTGGTGGCGCAGTGGTTGAGAGTCCTCCTGCCAATGCAGGGGACACGGGTTCATGCCCCGGTCCGGGAGGATCCCACGTGCTGCAGAGCGGCTGGGCCCGTGAGCCATGGACGCTGAGCCTGCGCATCCGGAGCCTGTGCTCTGCAACGGGAGAGGCCAAAACAGTGAGAGGCCCGCGTACCGCAAAAAAAAAAAAAAAAAAAAAAAACCTACCCTATGGAGTGATTTGGAAGCTAAAACATGGCCCAAGGGGTCTTTATTTACTTGTTATTTATTTTCTGATTTTTTTGTTTAAACATGCTCTAGGAGTGATAGAGAACCACTATTTCTATGCCTGTGAGCTGCAAGCTGCCACAGACTCATCATCTCTTATGCTTACTGTGAACGTGTTAAGCTCTGATCCTGGCATTTTTCACTGGAATTCCAAAAGGGAAAGGTAGACCACTCTTCCACACAGGTGGTCATCACTGGGTAATGCTAATACCATGTTCTTAAATGGTTTGATTAAATACATTGCTCTCCCTTCCAAAGTGAAAAGTTTTGAAGTACTTTCCATCTGTCCCACCATTTCTAAATTACCAGTTTTAATTATACTCATGAAGTATTAAAGCTAATAGAATCTCACAATATAATAACAAATGTAGATAATTAAAATACAGTGAAGCAAGGGAATTCCCTGGTGGTCCAGTGATTAGGACTCGGCACTTTCACTACCATGACCCGGGGTTCAGTCCCTGAACAGGAAACTAAGATCCCACAAGGTGTGTGGCACAGCCAGAAAAAAAAAAAAAAAAAATGGTGACACAAAACTAAAATGTTAGCAGACTTTTAGAATCTTTGCAAAGTTATTAAATCTAAATGAAAATGCTTTCTTTCTTACTTGATTCTTCAAACTTACCTTCTATAAGAGTCAGGATACAAACAAAATTGCCAAAACAAAGAGACACAAAACTGCAGAGATTCAGATGAAGGAGAAGTGCCGAGGAGGGTGGGTGGTCCAGGGTGGAATAGCCATTGGGCTTCGCACAGTCATGCTGGGTCCCTGGTTCCTTTTACCTCCTTGTTCCATCCTCCCCAGACCCGAGGGTGTGGTCGCTGTCCACTCAGGGAGGCTGAATTCCCACACATCCAAGTTCTAGCTTGAGGGAGCAGGACAGAAGAAGGCAATGCCCAGTTGTTTTAATGGCAAAACTCAGAAGTAGCACATGGCACTTGCGTTCAGAACTACGGAACAGGTATGGCATGAAAGGAGATTGTGAAAGTGGTCTTTAGCTGGGGAGCCATGGTCTTACTAGAAAAAAGAAGAAATGTGTTTAAGGGGAAAACCAGCAAGCTTCCACACCATCTAACTGGTTTTCTGCCTCCTACCTGGCCCATTCCAATCCAGTCTCTGCACTTTTCTAAAATTCAAGTCTGGTCATAACACTCCTGTATATCAGGTTCCTGGATAGCACTTGATGGCCTTCAGGAAAAAGTTCAAGTCCTTGGCTGAAAGCACAAGCTCCTTCATGGCTGGCCTCTGCCTACCACCTTGGCCTTATTTTCTGCTCTTCCCTAACGTAAGGGCTGCCAGAGTTAGCAAATAAAAACATAGACACAAGTTAAATTTGCATGGCACATACTTATGCTCAAAAATAATTTATTGTTTATCTGAAATTCAAGTTAACTGGGTGACCTGTGTTTTTATCTGGCAACCCTTCACAACATTCAGTTACTTTAGTCATAATGCTCCTTTTTTTAATAAAGTTTTTAAAATTAATTAATTTATTAATTTATTTATTTAGGCTGTGTTGGGTCTTCGTTGCTGTGCACGGGCTTTCTCTAGTTGTGGCGAGCGGGGGCTACTCTTCATTGCAGTGCATGGGCTTCTCATTGCGGTGGCTTCTCTTATTGTGGAGCACGGGCTCTAGGCACACAGGCTTCAGTAGTTGTGGCACGTAGGCTCAGTAGTTGTGGCACACAGGCTTAGTTGCTCCACGGCATGTGGGATCTTCCCGGAACAGGGCTTGAACCCGTGTCCCCTGCATTGGCAGGTCGATTCTTAACCACTGTGCCATCAGGGAAGTCCTTCCCTGCTCCTTTATCTGCTGAATTCCAGCTTACCCTTCGAACTCAGGTCAAGGGTTACCTTTTCTAAGAAATCGTCCTTGACTATCACCAGGCAGCCCCTAAAGTCTGATTTAGCTGTCCCTCCTCTGAGCTCTCAGGACACCAGGGCACGCCTCTAGAATAACACTTGTCACTCAGTTTATCATCATTAATGCTCTTATCTGATTCCTCACCTCGACCACAAACCTCTTGAGAACAATTTCAACTTTAAAATTGTATACCGCCCCACAGTAGGCACTGTATGATATATATTAAATGAATGAACAAGGTAGCTCAGTGTAGCAAAAATGATCAGGGAAGTGGGAGACAGACCTGGGTTTGGGTGCTGAGCCTGTCTCCTAGCAGCTGTAAAATGAAGTCAATTGTAACTTCCTCTTAGGATTGTTCTAGAGACAACTGATATGTTGCCTGCACACAGTGGGTACTCAGCAGTATGAGTATCATTTTTCCCTCCAGCTGTTACTGGCTGTTATTAGAGGGTGCAGGGCCGGTATTCACGGGAAACATCAATGTCAACATTGATGACCTTCCCAGCTCAGCAAGGAGAAGTGCTGTTAAGACCCAAACATCAGGCCCGGGAGATGCTGCCTCTCAACAAATAGGGAAGTGAATACCCACTTAAGGAAACTGAGGGCTAGAATCCTTCAAACACAGCTTTCTTTTCTCCATATTGAGAAAATACATTATAGTTACTTAACTGCTGAGTTACTTTTAATACTAAAATCATGAATAAAAAGAAAACTAATAGGAAATGGGAAAACCAGAAAAACTTTTTTTTGTTTTTTGGGGTTTTTTTGCGGTACGCAGGCCTCTCACTGTTGTGGCCTCTCCCGTCGCGGAGCACAGGCTCCGGACGCACAGGCTCAGCGGCCATGGTTCACGGGCCCAGCCGCTCCACGGCATGTGGGATCTTCCCGGACCAGGGCACGAACCCGCGTCCCCTGCATCATCAGGCGGACTCTCAACCACTGTGCCACCAGGGAAGCCCTCACAAAGCTTTTTTAACAGGCCATTTCATAGGCCACTGACCAGCTTATAGACTGGCTTCTCTGGGGTCAAGCACCCCCATCCCCTTGGACCAATGGAATTGGCCTGGATGATAGGCTATGTGGCCAACTTTTCTAAATGTACTGTGGTCAATGAAAGACACTCAGAGTATGATCATTTGTTTGTCTGTTTGATCTGAACTGGTAAAACCATTTGTCATGCAGAGTTGGGGGAAGAGAAGGTCATTTGACTGTTAAATGACAGATTCTAGAGGGTATGAAGAGCAAAGCTTGTTCTGTTTCTCCTCAGATGTATTTAACGTCTTTCACTGGTTCCATCTTCCTCTCTTCAGTTCAGCCATACTGGACTTCTATTTTTTTTTTTTTTTTACACCAGTCTCTCTCTCCTCTGTCTTTCTGACTGTCTGTCTCTCCCCTGAGCCTACAAATACATAGTTTCCTCCACGTGGAACCCTTTCTACACCCTCTTTAGAAGGCTAAAATACCTACTCATTCCTCAGTAAAGTTTCTTCAGACTCCCAGACTAGGTCCTGTTCCTCCTGTGATAACCTCCAGTAGTACCTTGTACTTCTTTCATAATATTCCTCATGTTTATCATTATTTGTTTATTATCTGTCTTTCCTGTTGACAGAAGCTCAATGAGGGCAGGAGTTTCTGTCTTGTCACTGCTGTTTCCTCAACAACTGGTCCAGCTCTTAACACTTAGTGGAACTTCATACATATTCACAGACAAATGAGCCTTTGCTATCATGCCATCTGGACAGAATGTTTTTCATTTAAGAAAAAGATATGAACCCCGACAATCTCAATGTTGAGCAGGGCCAACATAAAATGTTTTAGAGGTGTCCTAGCAACTCTGGAAAAATTGGGCTCACAACGGGCAGGTGGGAAGATTTCCACATATGTCCTTGGGAGATGGCACAGGACAGTAAACAGCAGGCAGGCAGGGTGGGGAGGGGCCGGGCCCTGTGGTGGATCAGGTAACACAGGAGTGGGGATGGGAGGCAGGGGTGACGCCCCGCTCACACACACACACCATCCACCTCTGACACACGCCTCACCCCCAGCCTGCCTCACAGGAGCCGCTCCAAGGCCACGCTGGAACAGCAAACATGGGATTTTGTTTGCCGACTTGGCTGAGCAACAAGGCCTCCCCCTGACCTTCTCCCTGCACGGTCATAAAGGGAAAGGGCCCGTTTAATGTGGAATTGCCCAAGTTTCCCCTCCATATTGCCACGTTTTAGAGGCACCAGCTCGGCTGAGCATTGCTGCCTGGGATGGGCGAGGACACCCACCACAGCCCCGCCTCGGCGCTTTTGCTCCAGTGCCAGTGCCTTCCATGGGGAGTGAAAGCGCAGCGCAGTCACTGGGAGCCCCTGCCTGGGCACGGGGCTAGGCTGGTCCTCAGGCACCTTTGTTGGAGGAACCCGGGACCCTGCTGGTTATCTCAGCTGATAGAAAGTTGTTTTTAGGATGTGCAGAGAACAAAAGGAGAAGGACTCTGCACATAACTGGGCTGTGAGGCCACCCAGGACATCATCCGGGAGAGAAGAGCAGCTCTCGCCACCCCCAGCAGCTCCCCTATCTCACCCACGGTTTCCAGAGTACTTCTCTGAGATTATCGGGCTGGAGTTTCTCTACCGTGAAGATGACTCAGCTCTTCTCTATCTCCACTTCCATTACTTCTCTGCCTCAAGCTTCTGCTGCCTTTTCTCTGTGGCTCTTTTCTTTAGTCCCAGCCTACTGTCAGCTTCCCTCTCTGTGTCTCCTTAACAATGGGGTCTGATGGGTTCAGCCTGTCACTATGGCTCTCATGCCAGACCCCCTCAAAGGCCATTGGCCAACCAATGGGAAGCTGCGCCTGGGTTAGGGACCAGTTCCTGGCTTAATCAATTATAACTGAGGCCACACATGCAGAATCACATGGCGTAAACCATTCATTCCTTGGACAAATAGGGTACCCCTTCTATGCCGGGCTATGTCTTAGCCTGGAGACTCTAGCAATGAAATAAAAACAACACAAGCCTCTGTCTTCACGAACCACACATTTGATTGGAAGCTGGGAGGACAGATAAGAAACAAAAAGGAAAACGTAGGATATGGTGGTTAATGTGATGGAGAAGAACACAGCAAGATAGGGGTACACGGAGTTCCTGGAGCAGGGGTATGTGTGCTGATTTCAAATCAGATGTTTGCGAAGGTCCACATGAGAGAGTGACGTTTGTGTCATTAAGGACACAAAGAAAATGAGGATTCCAAGAAGGAACCCAGGCAGGACCCTGGCAGACGTGACAAGCCTTCCGCAGACATGGCTGTGACACTTGATATTGGCATGGTCGGCACCTAGAATCACAGGGAAACCAGGCCCTCTAGGACCTCACAGATGAGAGGGAGAAGCCTCCTTAAGGTACATAGTGCAAATGTATGATGCTTGATTGAGTCCAAGAAGGACCAGAGCCCAGGGGGTATTTCAGAAGGGGACCTGAGTGCTGGCACCCATGCTCTGTCTGCACCTGTCCCTGCTGTCCCGAAGCCTTACCAAGGGAGAAAGGATGCCATGGACTTCCAATTAAGAATGGTCTAATTCAATGGGCCTTAACCTTTAGGGTGCGTCAGAATCACCTGCAGGGCTTGTTAAAACGTTCAGGTTGCAGGGCCCATCCCTAGCGGTTCTGATTCAGTAGGTTCAGGCGAGGGACCCAATGACTGCATTTCTACCACTTTCCCAGGTGATCCTGATGCTGCTGGTCCATGTTCCAGGCTTTGAGCGCCTCTGCTCTCAATAACACTCTTATTACTTACTCTCAGCCCCGGCAATTTTGCCAGTGGCCTGCCTCCTCTTCTATTTTTCCTTCAAAACCCAGCTTAGAGCCACTTCCTGGAGGAAACCTTCCCTGACGTCCCAAGGCAAAGCCCTTGGTGCCCTCCTCTGAGTATTTTCCCCTTAGGTTTTCGTGTCTAATTACTGCACTCACACCTTTTGGACTGTAAGCACCTGAGGACAACTTCTCCATTCCTACTACCAGGTATGTGTTCAACAAAACTTTCTAAAGTCCCGTCATGTTTTTCCCTGATGTTTATGAAAGGAAGGCTGTGCCGGGAAATAATTCCAACTTGCTCCTGCCGCCCCGCCCGGGCTTCCCTCACCATCGAAACCCCGTCTCACCCGAGCTCCCTCTTTGCCCTGAACTTCCTGGTTCCAGCTGGTCCAGGCCCGCTGTTGAAACGACATCTGGCCATCAAGGAAGTTGAAATTCTTTCTCTGACAAATGCAGTTTGAAGTTTTAAGAGGGCTGTTTTATTCAGAGACTCAAATACACACAATCAGGCACCAGAATGGCAAAGTACGCACAGCTTGGCCAGAGGGTTGGGATACTCAGTGAGTGACCTTGGGCAGATCACTGGCCCCTTCATGTGTCAAAGGAGGGAGCTGGATTTGATTTCTCGGGTCCTTTCCAGCTCTCAAATTCCGAGATTACAGAATCTGAGTTCGTCTAGATGTTAAGCAAAGATAGCCAGACTTCCAGCAAGAGAGTGCCAAGTCTGTTGGGAAATTTGTCCTTCTTACAAGCTGTTTTGTAGTTTTATCTCTGCATGTGGAGTCATAGGAACTCCCTAAAGATTCCACGTGACAGACAGATCAAGGTAGGTGCAGGAGCAAGCTGTGGAACTAAATTGTAACACAGAGAAATGTACATAGATGGGGGTTTAAATCTTAGCATCACCACTGTGCGACTTTCAGCCAATTCTTTAACTTCTCTGAGCCTCGGTTTCCTCACCTGTAAAAAGAGAGCAAAAACAGTATCCACCTTAGGATTACTACGGGAATTAAGAGAAAATAATTAACAGCAAGGTTTGCACAGAGGCTAGGTCAGCAGGTATTAGCTCTCAGGGGCTTCCTCTGGATTGTTTCAGTCCATCTCTGCTGTCAGTTTGGCCCCTAAATGGGGAAAATATTGTGTGTTCTAAACCCCAAAGTCCTTCTGATGAGCTTCTGGTTACTCCTCGTGGCCTTGCTGGGTCACTCATTCATTCAACTTATATTTATTGAGCTTTCCCCAAGTGAGCTTTTCTTGAAAGGCAAGAAGAATTGGCCCAGCTGGGTGGTGGAAGAGATGACGATTCTGGGGAGAGAGGGAAATGAGTCTGGAAAAGTGAGCAGGATCGTGTCACCAAAGGTCTGTGTCCCACCATATGGACTTTAGTCTTAAACTTAGGACTTAGCCGAGGCACTGCAGGGTTTATGCAGGGGAATGGCAGGAGAAGCTTTCTATTTGTAAAGATCACGCTGGCTGTCATGTAGAGAACTGATGAGTGGAAGGTGGGGGAGGGTGGCAAAACTAGAAAAGTAGAGAACCATCCAGACATCACTGCCCTGATCCCACAGGATGATGGCTGAAGGTGGTGACAGAGGAGAGGTGTGGAGGAATTTGAGAGGTGTTCACAGTGTGCCGTGTACAGCATGGCAATGAATTGGATGACAAATTGACAGAGAAGGAGGGATCAAAAATGATGCCTACAGGGCTTCCCTGGTGGCACAGTGGTTGAGAGTCCGCCTGCTGATGCAGCGGACACAGGTTCATGCCCCGGTCCGGGAAGATCCCACATGCCACGGAGCGGCTGGGCCCACGAGCCATGGCCGCTGAGCCTGCGTGTCTGGAGCCTGTGCTCCGCAACGGGAGAGGCCACAACAGTGAGAGGCCCGCGTACCGCAAAAAAAAAATGATGCCTACATTTCTGGCCTGGGCACCCAAATGGATGCTGTTGTCATTACTGAGATGGTGGACACAGGACAGAAGGGGCAGATTTGGGGTGGGGTGAGGGATGAAATCAGTTTTAGGAGACTTAGGGCATATGAAGCTGAGCGGAAGAACTGTTAAAGGTGGGGCTTACCTGACCCTATTCACAGATCACTGAGAAAGAACTACTAGAGGAAAAGGTTAAGGACGGGGAAGAAAAAGGGCCAGTGATCAGTGCTTCCAGAAAGCTCTGGAAGAGACTGAAAGGCATGCAACCTCGTGCGTGGTGGGAGGATGAGCCTTAAACAGGAGTGAGGCCCACCTCAGCTCTTGGGATGGAAGGAAGGAGGCAGCCACAGGGGTGCTCCAGGCCCCTGGGAGTCTTGCTCTTCCTCTCGCCCAGTGGTCTCCGACGCGTTCAGTTGGTCCTCACTGTGTCCCTCAGCCAGCTCGTGAAGTGGTTCTATGAGTGGGGCCAACAGTACTTCATGAACCACCTTGAGCAAATAGGTGGCCTTGCATACGTGACTCTCTGTGCTTCAGGTTTCTCGTCTGTAAAATGGAGCTGGACAACCTCAGAGGGTGGTCGTGAGGATTGCATGAAACTGTGTGTGAACGTGCTTGGGTGCTCAGAATAGCGCCCAGCCTATAGGATGCTCTTCACAATGGAAGCCAGTCCTCCCAGGCTTTGGATGTGTGCTGACAGACCCGGGGTTTACCTGAAGTGTTCCAGGCATCCTTCTGGTCAGAGGCCGGCTTCCTGTTTCCTCCCCTCTCCCCTTTCCATTAAATTCCTATTTCCAATTTTTGGTTCATTTGCAAAATCAAAGAAAACAAAGAAGCTGTGTGGTCTAGTGTGGGAATTCTCCAAGCTGCTCAGAACTTAAAAAAAATTCCTGGCCAATAATCAGAATCTCTGGGATTTAGGGATTTAGGGCCATGGAATTTGTATTTTGAACACTGGTCTGATGAAAAGAGCACAAAATTTGTAGTGAGTAAAACTAGATTTTAGTCCTGGCTCTGTATGTAAGAGGGCGACCTTGGGCACCTCTCTGAGCTTTCATTTCCTCCTCTATAAACTGCAAAAAGTAAAACCTGTTCATAGAGTTGCTATAAAGATCATATAAGCTAGCATAAAGCCCTCAGAGAGCAGTCCAGTGCTATGTGGGTGTGTATGATGGTCTCCTTGTCTGAACTGGGAGCTGCCAGCCCAGGTGCGATTTGATGACTGAGCCCTCAGAAGCCCCCAGGGAGATGGTTTCCCAGAATCTGCCACCATAACAGCTTGACATGACAAACAAGAATGTTCTAACACATATTATTAGTTTTTCTACCATATATTATTAATAATGCTATTATTACTAATAATTGCTCCTGTTAGGCGCTCACGGTGTGCCACCCACCTTGCTAGGGTTTATCCACACATTATCGCATTTAATCCTCACCACCACCTTATGAGCTGGTACTGTTATTATCCCCTGTGTACGTGAGAAAACAGATACTGAGACTGAAATTACTCACAGTGAAGGCTGGAATCACAGTGTGAATTTTAACCACCAGCCTCACTAGCTCCCAGATGAGTACCTCATGGGTGTTCCTCTAGCCCAGCCCCTGTTCTATCCCACCCCACCCCAAAAGAACTGAAACGCGTGCATTCACTTCTCTCACGTAGTTGACTTTTTTTTTTGCGGTACGCGGGCCTCTCACTGATGTGGCCTCTCCCGTTGCGGAGCACAGGCTCCGGACGCGCAGGCTCAGCGGCCATGGCTCACGGGGCCAGCCGCTCCGCGGCATGTGGGATCTTCCCGGACCGGGGCACAAACCCGCATCCCCTGCATCGGCAGGCGGACTCTCAACCACTGCGCCACCAGGGAAGCCCATGTAGTTGACTTTTAAACAGAGGGATTTAGGTGGGGGCCAGGGGCTGGATTGCTTTGCTTTTCGCATCATCTGATTCCCAGGAGCTTTCAGGAGAGGGACTGGGGCAGGAGGGTCTGACTACATGCCTCAGACCACCCGACACACACACACAACGTGGGGCCCATGTCTGCCTGCCCAGCAGAGCCCCTTCAGCTTCCCGCCTCTATCCGCAAGGCCTGCTCCTCAACCTAGGAGAACTTCCTGGAAATCAAACACCCTCCAGTAAGCAGTGTCATCTTTCGTGGCTGCAAAATTTCTCAGTGCCCTGGCTTCACAGGGGAGCAAACTGGCTTGATGGTGGAGCTCATGGAGGAGAGAGATGGGGACGTGCCCAGCCACCCGGACTTTGTACAGTCCCATTTTGAACCTGTCCACTTAAATCTCTTTTTACTGATAAGCACATGCACTGAAGCAAGCCGCTCCAATGGCCTGCTTCCAGCAAAGCAGAAGGTGGGGGGGAGCTGGGCTGCAGGGTGCAGTGGCCATGGGGCGGCTGCCAGAGAAATGCTGCTCAACATTGACCTCAAGGCTTAACCCTCTCCACCCTGATGCCAAGGTGTAGCAGGAGCCACTTGGCCTGCCCTGGAAAAAGAGCCCCTCAGCCAGAGCCAGAAGTCCTCTGTGATGGTTCTCTCCTGGCTCACCATGCTGGTGGATGCTGCCCCAGAAATTTCCCTTTATCCATGAAAAAAAACTATTTTTTTAAGTTGAAAAGAGAAGAACCAAATAAAGTTTTTACAAAGTAATTAGCTATATTCAAGTCTTGTAATAACCTATAACAGAAAAGAATCTGAAAAAGAACAGATACATCTATGTATAACCGAATCACTTTGCTGTACGCCTGAAACATTGTAAATCAACTATGCTTCAATTAAAAAAAAAAAAGATTACTTCATTACTAAGTATGGAATTTATTTTATTTAGTTTATTTTTTGTAAAAATTTGGGCTACATATTAAAGGAAAAAGAGTAAAATAAAAATAAAAACAAAGTAATTAGAAAAGCCTCTTAGGGCAGGTAAATGTGCAATTTTCTTATATGCAAATTAGGATGAGTTGTACAAAAGCAGGTTCGTTTACATATATGTCCTCATACAGCTTGCTAAGAGCTTTGCCTGCACTATCTCCTGTGAAGTGGGTTTTGCTTGACAGATGATGGTGCAGGGACTTGCCCAGTGTCACAAGGCTACACTCGCTTAACTGTTTTTCCAGACTTGTGCTATCTTGGCAAATATGGGGAAGGCTTGTGACTCTGATAAGCATCCGCTTCTGCTGGGAAATGTGCCTAAAAGGAATGCCTCAGAACAGTGGAAACTATCTGCTTTCTTTACCTGAATTCATTTATTCACTCATTCATTCAACAAGTATGAATTGAGCGCTTACACTATGTGTCAGCATGTTCTAGATGTTAGAAATAAGATGTAGCTCCTGTCAGGCCAAACACTAGACTGACATTGTGTAGAAGCTAAAACGTTATAAATGCCAGATTCAGCAAAACCTTCCCTGATGGATTTCATTTTCTCTTCGTCATAGAAACTCATAGCACTGGTTTTCACTAAGAAATGTCCTTATTCCTACCATTTTCTGGCCTTGCTTGGCAAACATTTATTTTGTTATCAATCCTTTCCAAAACCCACGCCTTCTTAACCCAGGTAGACTACAAACTCTTTGAGAGCAGAGGTACTGCACTTAGCCACTCAGTAAATAGGCTCTGATGTCCTGCAAATCATTTCTGACACCTAATAATTTCCCTATAGAACCAAAATGTTCACACTTGGACTTCCCTGGTGGCGCAGTGGTTAAGAATCCACCTGCCAACGCAGGGTACACGGGTTTAATCCCTGGTCCAGGAAGATCCCGCATGCTGCGGAGCAAATAAGCCCGTGCGCCACAACTACTGAGCCTGCGCTCTAGAGCCTGCGAGCCACAATTCCTGAGCCCGTGTGCCACAACTACTGAATCCCGTGTGCCTAGAGCCCGTGCTCTGCAACAAGAGAAGCCACCACAATGAGAAGTCTGCGCTCCGCAACAAAGAGTAGCCCCCGCTCGCCGCAACTAGAGAAAGCCCGCCCGCAGCAACGAAGGCCCAACGCAGCCAGAAAAAAAAAAAAAAAGTTCACGCTTAAGCAAATCATCAATTTTATTTTTAAGCATTGAGTTACATGCTGTCAGTTCTCCTATCACTTTTTTTTCTCCTGGATCTAAATCTGGACTGTGAATCCATGTGTGTGAGTGATAATAAATGATAAAACTTGAAATTAAGCTCTTTAAGTTTCCTGCTCCTGTAGGCCTAGGGACATTACAGATGTTTGCCAGGGACGCATTAGCTTTAGGAACTTGCTTCCAAATTCTGTGTTCATTTTCTCTCCCTCACTTGCCTCCCGCACTTCCTTCTCTTGCAGTCTTCCACATCGCAGTGTGATTTCTCCAAGTTCATACAGTGCCCTCTGGGCTGTGAACAAAGACTGGGGGACTCTGAGGGCGGTCATTGCCCCCTGCCTCTTGTTCCTGAGCGTTCCCAGGCCACTGCCATGTTCTTGTTTAAACCCAAGACTTGTTAAGTACTTCCTAAAGCTAGACGTTTGGAGAAGGAGAAGGAAAATCTGTCGGAACTAGACAAGCTGCCCGTCTGATGATCATAGTACAGAACCAATCTAGGGCCAGCCACGGGTGAGGGGGAAAGGCTGGGGCAAAACTGTAAATAAAGCAGCTCCTCTTCCTCGCCGGGCTGTGGGAGGGGAGACCCTGCCTGTCCTCACCTCGGCCACCCTCCAGCCTCGTGTGACCTTGGCACTGTACCTGCAGGACAAGGAGGCTGTGTGTTTCCCTAAGCCAGTGCCTGGCACTTTGCCAGGAGGCCCAGCACCCCACTGGCCTCACAGGTGGCTCTGATGGGCTCAGTGCCCAATTCCCAGCCGAGGCAGACCTAGAGGGAGGGTCCTTGGCGAGAACCTCTGGAGATGGATATGGGGGTGGGGAGGCCTCCTCTCCTTTTCTGGGGGGATGTAACTGCTCCACCACCCTACCACCTAATTACAGCGTTCCAGTCTTGGGTGGGTCCCACTCTCAAGAAAGGACAGCAAACCCCTAGGCTGACACGACAGGCAGCTCACCTATACACAAATCTCTCCACCTGGCCTGTCCCCCAGCCTAAATTTCACACTATGTACTCTTTCCAGTAGGTCCAGGAAAAACAGACGATGAGAAAATGAACGATTGCCGTTGGAGAATGTGAGATGTAAGCATTGCATTAACTGGCCTGTAAGACTGTCCAGTTTGCTGATGCCACCTGGGAGCAGGCAGGGCTTTGAGAGACGGAGCAGGATCGGCAGGGTGAGTCTGAATGCAGGGGTGGGTCAGGAGATTCTTCAGCACCAAGTACTCACGACACTGTGGTGGGAAGAAAGAAAGGGGAGGAAAAGGTGGTGAGGCCGGAACAAGCAGGGCCGTAGCTCTGGCTCAGCTGGGGGTTTGTGCCCCAGGTGAAGAGGCAGTGGCTGACTGCCGCCAGCCCATGGCTGCTGCATGGGAATATGGGCCCCACTGGCCAGATTTGGGGGTTTTGAATTTTTATTTTAGGAGATGGGAGAAACCGACTGGCTTTTTTATATGTCAGCAACTAATTTAATAATTTTTAAACACTCGTGGGCCTGTACCGTACAAGCTAAATGAAATATCTGTGGGCCCCGTTTGGCTACCAGGGAAAAGTGAAGGAAGAGACTGCCCCGGGCCATATCTGCTTCCACGGCTGCTAAAACCCCACTGCTTGCCAGCTCTGACACATATTATTTAACCAGCCTTTCTTAATAATCAAATCCTTTCAAGCTGAGAGCCACGCACAGTACTGTCAGCCTCTTTACACCTCAGCTCCATAGCCTGACCTTGAAAACAATTCAATCCATTCTTTTCTCTTTTCCCTCTTCTTCCAGCTCAAACAAAACTAAACCACAAAGCTTCCCCAGGAAAGTTTCTCTGGAGAGGCAGCACTTAATTCTGGAGGAGACCTTTGCCTCCCAGATAGTCAAGAATGTTCCAGGCGGATCCCCAAGCCAGCAGTGTTTTGAACTTGGACAAAAGCCCTGAATGAGCCTAGGCACAGTATTTAGCCTAACTGATTTCCTTCTTTTGGTCATTAAGAAAAACTATTATACTGGGAGGGGCGAGGGGGGGTGTTGGGGGGAGTGGTATGCGCAAAACCAAGAATGTCAGATCATTCATCTTCCAGACACCTTGTGCCTCCGTTTCCTCATCCATAATATTAGTGGAACAGGCCTCAGGCACTGGCAGTGGACTGGCAGTGGCGAGGCCAAGGTCTCCTAACAGCCTCCTACTTAGAGCACTTTCCTCTGTGGAGCTCAGGCAGGCCCTCTGGCAACAAGGTGAAATGGGTAACATTTGAATTCCTCAAGCTTCATGGCACCTCCAGTTACCTGATGCCCTGTAGTTGAACTCTGGATGCCCAGGGACACTTGAGTAAAAAATCCTGGTATTTTACTATGCGATACAGCAAGGTATGTGTCTATATACATAAAAAGCTAGAGAATATTATGGACATATGGACATCACTTATACCAAACTACATGAGGAATTTTTGCCCTTCTGTCTTTCTGTAAAGGTTCAGAATGTACTAACCCTTGACTTTACAGACCACATCCAGCACTTCATGCTGAATGTCATTAAGTGTTCAGTGTTTGGAACTCTGTGCTCATCCTGACTTGGAAGCAAGTTTATTTATTCAGCATAAAAGGAAGTATTTGAACTCACAGAGTGTGATTCCCTGAAACTTTTCAAAGCAGCAAGACTGGATAGACAACTTTTAGGATAATAAGACATATTTCTCTGTTCTGAATACCCCTTTGCTCTCTTAACTAGACAAGTCTAGCTATATAGGAGCTCAACAATAAAAAGGACATGAATTTTAGCTAATATGGGTAATATATTTAGATGATAAAAATGAGCCTTTTCTTGCCTAAAATTCCCCTCTTCCTTCAGCTATTTAGTTGTGTTTTGGGGACGTTTTTTCTGATTGGTTTTTTTTTTTTTTTTTGGCCACATTGGGTCTTCGTTTGCTGCACACGGGCTTTCTCTAGTTGCGGCGAGCAGGGTCTACTCTTCGGTGCGGTGTGCAGGCTTCTCATTGTGGTGGCTCCTCTTGTTGCAGAGCACGGGCTCTAGGCGTGCGGGCTTCAGTAGTTGTGGCTCACGGGCTTAGTTGCTCCGCAGCATGTGGGATCTTCCCAGACCAGGGCTCGAACCCGTGTCCCCTGCATTGGTAGGCAGATTCTTAACCACTGCGCCACCAGGGAAGTCCCAGCTATTTAGTTTTGAACCATTCTTTTGTGAAACAAAACATGTAAACAACGTTTTTATGAATATCACAATTTTGCCTGGGTGGATAGAATAACTTTCCCCATCCCATTCTTAGTGCTTTGCCTGGGTTATTTAGACCTAGCTGGCCTTTTGGAATGACAGATTTGCATAAAAATTATAGCGAGAGGCAAATGGAACTGTACGTTGCTGATGGTCACAGCATATGGTTTCTATTCCTTTCTATCCCTCCTCAATGTTTAGCATGGTATCTGCCACAAAAGACGTGTCAGAGAGATTGTCAAGTATGCTGGAGAAATGAACAAGAGAAAAGTCTGGCAACTGCTTTAAGTACGGGATACATGAGAATTAGAATCAAACAACAGGCGAGCTGACAGGCTGTCTGTGAGCTGAACCCCCAGCTAGTCCAGCTCCGGGTGAGTCCTTCCTGCCTCTCACCCAAGTTTCATTTGCTGCAGTAGGGCTCCTTTCACAGATACTATTGCCAAGGCACAGTTTTGTTACGGTTCCCAACTCATTTTCCCCTCTCTAAGTGAGTATCGGGCTCTCCTGCTCCTGTGCTAAGAAGCTGAATGAATCTCTTAAAGTTCCCATCCTGACATGTGTTCCCCAAAACAGGTAACCATGCTGATCGCTTCTCTTTGGATTCTCCCCTAATACTTACAGCTTTGCAGAAATCACTTAGAAGCTGTTAATGGAGGAAGGACATCGCACAGTGAATTCCATCAGAGCTCTCTTCTTCTAGGCCAGTAAGTGGAAAGCAGAAAGAAGGAAGCCAGTAAGCATCACACTCTGCCCTGAGAGAGTGTTTGGTTGATGCTCCACTCATCTCAACGACTCCCATGATGCCTATGTTTTAAAAATTTATTTATTTATTTAGTTTTCCTCTTCTGGGGCACAACCCATCATTCTTCTACCTTTATTTATGCAGCTTGCGTTTTTCCTGACCCCTCTCTTTTGCCCTGGTCCCTAGACATTGGAGCCATTAGAACGTTGTTGTTGTAACTTTTGCCCCCTATTGTAGTTCCTGGAGCTGGAGCCACTGCATGATGACCCGCTGTTACCACAAGGCTTTTCTCCAGCTGGATTCTCACCACCAGGTCCTGTCCACAACGGGCAGCTCTTAGGAAAGACAAATCCATAATTTTGCTTTGTTTCATGAGACTATTTCTGGCTGTTGAACTGGTTGGTTGGTTGGAATGAATGACCTTGCATTGAAAGCCAAGAGGCTCCACAGGGTTTTTCCTTCTCAGAGATGTCACGGTTGCCTCTCTCTCTCTCTCTCTGAATTCCATGCTAATGTTATATATACTTCTGTGATGCTGCTGCTCTGAATGAGAGATATCGCAATGCAATTACTTATTAATTTACAAATAGGTCCTCTGCCAAGGTTTAGCTCTCTGCCAAAACCAGGTGCTGTTTAAATATATGGTCATTTGTCAAATACGGGATTTTACTTAACTTTCCCTTCACAATAGGGTTTGTTGGCATCAAAGACCCAGAGGGAGGCAAGAAATTGATTCTAGGACCCCAGTTCGAGGGAGGCAAGTGATGATGATGCACCAAGAAATTAATTTTGGAGAGAATAGAGATTGAAGTTAATCATCCATTGATATGACACACGTATATTGGGTTCCTACTATGTGCAAAGCACTGGGTGTACGAGCAGTGAATAAAACTGGAGAGCTGTTAAACTAGAACAGATGATTTTTTTTAAAGAGCTCCAAGTCTTAGAGACCCAAAAAGTTTTTGAGGAAAGAATGAAAATTACCTGAAAATATTACTTTTATATAACAGCTCTTCTCTTTCCTTTTCCTTTTTTTTTTTTTTTCGTGTTTTAAAATAGAACTCTTATCACAGGCATCAGTGAAGCCTGATAGAGGCATCATAGGAGAAGAATCAATGCCAGTGCCCTCCTGGTGTAGATTACAGAGGAGGAGGAGAGGGGAAGTGTGACCTCTTCCCTTTGTGGGCCCTTGGCCACTAAATCCTGGGGATTTTTTTAAGGGACTGAACAACTTAATCAAGGGACATCAACAAGAGTAAAATTCCAAAACCTAATTTTTGAGGCCAAATATTAATACTATAAAACTGACTGAGAGCCTGCCATAGAATGAAAAAGTCATTGAGGTTTAAAAGTGTTATTTGTAAATTTGTTTACAAACCAATTAGTGTAAAAATCAGAAATAAAATCAAAATCAGCTAGGATTTTCTGGCCCATGGGAAGTTTAGCATCCTAGGTACCTCTTTGGTAATCTTGAAATGGATTTGCATGTGAATTGGGGGTAGATTTTCAAAATTTTGGTGAAAGGTTTTGTTGCTTATTGAAAAGGACTCTTCACCTAATGGACAGATCCTCTGTATAGCATTTACAGCTAAATGCTTTCCTTCTTTTTTGCAAGAGCACCTCATATAATTTCAATGAAACATTATTTTAAGGCTCCAGTTTATACTAATTAACAGATTTTCCAAGCAGATATAAACTCCAGACATTCAGAAGAGTTTAATTCACCACATTTAAAAGACACTTGAAGTTAACCTTATAGTTTGCAGAAGATAAATTCCTACCTCTGTCTATTTTGTTTAATTTTAATTCCTGGAATGTCCTCAGTTCTTTCTAGAGACTGCAGAATCCACTCGCAAAGTGAAAACAATTTAAGTTCATTTTAAGATAATTTAAATAAACATTACTAGACAACGTGTAACACTTGGAGTGGGAAGAAGAGCTGAGAGTTTTGTGAAACCTCACAATAAACATTAAGAGTTTAAAATGACAGAACATTAAGCAGCGTTTTTTGTAGTGACTGTCCTGCCTTCCCACCCTCCCCCACTGGACCCTGTGGCTGATCAGCGGGAGGTTCCTGCCTTAAGCTTTAACAATACCATCCTTACTCTGCATATGTGGTCTTTGTTCACAGTAAATTCTCCCTACACTACAGAAGATGTGATCTGGTAAAATAACAACTGTGACACTCCAACATGCTTAGATTACAGACATTTTAGGGAAATGAAAAGAAGGTGCAATGAGCTGACTGTGTCCTTCCCCTCCAACACCCCAAATTCATTAGTTGGAGCCCAGTGTGATGGTGTGACACTATTTGGAGGCAGGGCCTTTAGGAGGAAATTAGGGTTAGATTAGGTGGGGCTCTCATGATGGGATTAATGCCCTTATGAAAAGAAAAGAAAGCAAAACCACAGGAAATCTCTCTCTCTCTCTCTCTCCCCACCTCCTCTCCCCCTTCTCCCTCCCTCTCCCCATCCCTGCCTCTCCCTCCCCTTCCTAGCATGCATGCATCAAGGGAGGGCCACATGAGGACCTAATAAGAAGATGGCCATCTGTCAACCAGCAAGAGGGCCGTAGTCATCAGGAACCGAATCAGCTGGCACCTTGATCTTGAACTTCCCCAGCCTCCAGAATCGTGAGAAACAGATGTCTGTTGTTTAAACCTCCCAGTCTATGGTATTTTATTAGAGCAGCCAGAGCTGACTGATTTCAGAAGCCTTCACAAGCCAGCTGGTTTTACTGACATGGCTTAGAAACTGTAGAGATCAAATGATAATCTTCATGTGTAGTAGGCAGACCCTATTTGTTGATGTCATCACTTGCCCAGACCCAAATAGATTTCTACTGTGATTGTCTTCATTGAACACCTATTGTATGTTAGACAAAGGTCAAATTCCAACTCCGTGAAAGCGCTCAATTTTTAGACTTTCAAAGTCTCTAGGAAGAAAATCCTAGCTTGGAATTAAACACATGAAAAATCAGCAGACTTTCAACAGCTACAACTTTCCACACTGCTATCTTCGACTCTCTGGGGTTACTTCTTTTATTTACTATCTGGGAACTAAAGTAGAAATCTGGGTACTCCAAGTGCTAACTTTTTTTTTTTTTTTAGTCAGGAGAACAATAGAAACATAAATAGCAACTAAAGTAGTATTTGCTAAAGGCTCAAAGGAGCCTTTGATACAGGATATTTGACACAGGAATTTAGAGGAGGAAAAAATGAAGCTAAATTGCAAGAAGTAAAAAATCAGCACAGGACTAGCCATTGACACAGCCCAGGTGAGAGATTGCACGGGAGTGGAGTGGTACTGGTGATGATGAGAACAAAGAAGAATGAAGAGACATTAACAACAGAGATATTCACACACACACACACAAAACAACAAAAAACCAACCACCAAATCTTAGTGGCTGACTGGATGCTGAGGCATGATCCTGGAGGAATCCAGAAAGATTGAGATCGAAACCTCAAAAATCTAAGTGAGGGGCTTCCCTGGTGGCGCACTGGTTGAGAATCCACCTGCCAATGCAGGGACATGGGTTCGATCCCTAGTCCGGGAAGTTCCCACATTCCACGGAGCAACTAAGCCCGTGTGCCACAACTACTGAAGCTCTTGTGCCTAGAGCTTGTGCTCTGCAACAAGAGAAGCACCGCAACTAGAAGCCTGCGCAATGCAATGAAGAGTAGCCCTGGCTCACTGCAGCTAGAGAAAGCCTGCGCGCAGCAACGAAGACTCAATGCAGCCAAAAATAAATAAATAAAATAAAGAAGTGTATTTTGTTAAAAAGTCTAAGTGATTGGAAATGTTTGTATTAACAGAGTATGGCAGTCAGAGGAAAGATCCATTGGTAGATGGGAGAGATGTGGAATTGGTGGGTTCTGATTTTTTACCTGTTGAGTTTGGGGTGACAGTTGTATTTATAGTATGACAAAAGGCAGGCACTGGTGATATTGCCTCCCTTGCTATGGTATTCCTTGGTTCTCTATTGGTTTTTACACTTGGCCTCAGGCTGACCAGATCCAGATGTAAAGTTAACCCTTAACAAGCTGAGTAACTGACCTTTAGCAGCTGGTTGGCTACCGCCCCAAAAAAATGTTTTAAAATGGAGGGGGCCCCACCAAAATATTTAAGCAGTGCTTTGTGAAAGTGTGGCAATTTCTGTTTACACAACAGACCAGACCTAGGGGCTACCCTCCCCCTATTCATGAAGTGAAGAGCTATCCCTTGTTGAGTTTTAACAGGAGAGCCAGGAGTCACTAACCAGTCCCCAAATAGAGAAGCTGGTCATCAGGAAATGGGTCCCAACAGCCCCTTAGGGGGCAGCTGAGTTTTGGGGTAGAAGCCACAATCCCTTCCCCAGATAGTAAGCATCTTTCTAGAAAGATTTGTATGTTTGCATATTCAGATTGCCACCATCGTGTTTATCTCAGTGAGACTTTTTTTTTTTTTTGGGGGGGGGTAGGAGTTTATTAATTAATTAATTTATTTTTGCTGTGTTGCGTCTTCGTTTCTGTGCGAGGGCTTTCTCTAGTTGTGACAAGCGGGGGCCACTCTTCATCGCGGTGCACGGGCCTCTCACTATCGCGGCCTCTCTTGCAGAGCACAGGCTCCAGACGTGCAGGCTCAGTAGTTGTGGCTCACGGGCCTAGTTGCTCCGCGGCATGTGGGATCCTCCCAGACCAGGGCTCAAACCTGTGTCCCCTGCGTTAGCAGGCAGACTCTCAACCACTGCGCCACCAGGGAAGCCCGAGACTTTGTTTTGAAATAATGTAGATTTGCCTTAGTCAAGAAAATTAAATGAATCTGAATTTAAAAAACTGGTAGGGCTTCCCTGGTGGCGCAGTGGTTGAGAGTCCGCCTGCCGATGCAGGGGACACGGGTTAGTGCCCTGGTCTGGAAAGATCCCACATGCCGCAGAGCGGCTGGGCCTGTGAGCCATGGCCGCTGAGCCTGCGCGTCCGGAGCTTGTGCTCCGCAACGGGAGAGGCCACAACATTGAGAGGCCTGCGTACCGCAAAAAATAAAATAAAATAAATAAATAAATAACTGGTAAACCAACAAAAATATTACTTCTATTTGACTATAATAACAGAATGCTTGTTTCTTTTTTAAAAATATTTTGAAAAGCATTCCAGAGAGAGAGAGATTTTAAGGTTTTAATTAATTTATTTATTTATGGCTGCATCAGGTCTTTGTTGCTGTGTGCAGGCTTTCTCTAGTTGCGGCAAGCAGGGGCTACTCTTTGTTGCAGTGCGCGGGCTTCTCATTGCAGTGGCTTTTCTCGTTGCAGAGCATGGGCTCTAGGCTGGTGGGCTTCAGTAGTTGTGGCACGCAGGCTCAGTAGTTGTGGCTCATGGGCTCTAGAGCGCAGGCTTCAGTAGTTGTGGCGCACAGGCTTAGTTGCTCCGCAGCATGTGGGATTTTCCCGGACCAGGGCTCGAACCCGTGTGCCCTGCATTGGCAGGCGGATTCTTAACCACTGTGCCATCAGGGAAGTCCCCAACAGCCGTTTCTGAGGTGCCATGAGCAAAAGCAGGGTACTGTGCATGATCCCTGCACGCTGCACCACCGAGAGGGTGGGCAGATCACCCAAGCCACCCTTTTCCACCTGACCCACCAATCCTCCCCTACCCTCACCCCATTTAAAGGAACTAGACCACCTTCCTCAGAGAGCGAGCAAGGGCACCGGTTTGTCGTTCTCGCTCTCTCCTGCTGCAGCACCAGGTCCCAACAAAACCTTGCCTGAATTTCTCATATTGCTTCTTATCAATTTCTATTGATTAAATAATCCAAGAGCCCATGTCGGTAACATGATGGGTGTCTTCATTTTCATTCTCTGATAGTCAAGCTTCTTTCAAAATATCCAACCTCTCCAAGGTCAGCTAGAAATTCATTTGCCTCTCATCTGCCAGTCAAGACAATGTTCCAGAAGCGGGTATAGGAGTCAGGCAAAGAAAATTAAAGCTAGGATTAAGCGCTACTGCTAAAGACAGATCAATCTGAGATAAGATAAAGCATATTTGAAGTCATAGTTAATGGGAAATCATGAAGAATTTTAAAAAATGGATTCAAGACAACTTTACAGGTATGTGGTAGAGCCCTTAGCCCTTTCAGATCTTATCTGAAAACCAACAGGGAAATGCAGGGGATTATTAGGAAAACTATAAGCAGAAATACTTCCTGGACGCAAACTGGACCCCCAGGTCCCTAGTTCTTTGTGATGTCAAATAGATGATGGTAATTTGGGGTCATTTATAGCAGTTCCTTTAGCATTCGCCTGGGAAAAGGGAACATGCATTTAGTAGAAGGTGACATGTTGAAATGTGCAGTTCAACTTATTAGCCTGAAACAGGAGACGGGTTTTTGTGCTGGGAGAAAAGTTTGGATTCAGGTAAATTCAGCGCTGCCCTTTACTGTACTACCTATGAGACTTTTTGAGTCGGTTTCTTCACTGTTAAATAAGAATAACCAGGGGCTTCCCTGGTGGCACAGTGGTTGAGAGTCTGCCTGCCGATGCAGGGGACACGGGTTTGTGCCCCGGTCCGGGAAGATCCCACATGCTGCGGAGCAGCTAGGCCCATGAGCCATGGCCGCTGGGCCCGTGCATCCGGAGTCTGTGCTCTGCAACGGGAGAGGCCACAGCAGTGAGAGGCCCGTGTACCACAAAAAAAAAGAAAAAGAATAACCAGAAGTTCTTCACAGAGTTGTTACAGATTGAAAGCTGCAACTATTCCTAGTATAGTGCCTCCTATATACCTGTATTTAGTAAATTCGTGATTATAACAAAATAATTAAGCAGCTACTATATTCCAGGCATTGCTGCAAGTCCTGGCACACAGCAGTGAAGATTTAGACCAAGTCCCAGCTCTCAGAAAGCTCATGTTCTAGAGGGAGATGACAAACAATAAACAAATAATCCAGTGTATGTTATGTTAGATGATAAATGCAATTGAGAAAGTTAATGCAGAGTAAAGGGGATAAAAAGTGAAGGGGGCCACCTAGAATCAATGCTGCTTTCTCTTCCTCCTCATTTCCAGGCTACCCTGGGGATCATCTTCTCAGAATTACTGAATTTCTAACTTTCTTAAACTGTGAAATGGAAAAAATAATAGTGGAACTGTGCATGGCTTTATTTTTTAAATAAAATTAAAGTTCAGTCTCTCCAAACTTTGATTTGTTTAGAATTTTAGAGCAAAGAGAAAAAGGCAAGATTGCCAAGAAGGCTTGCCGATTTAACATTGACAAAATATTTGAAAGTTGTCCAAAACTATAGGCTTTAGTGAAGTGGAAAAGGACTTCACTGAAAAAAAAAATTTATGTATATAAAAACAAAAACATGTATCGTAGAAAAAGCAATGGGCAGAGGCACTCAGGAGACATGGAATATCGCTAAGGCTTTATTCTTCCTTAGCTGTGGAAATCATGCAACTTCTCTGTGCCTCTTTGTTTCCCTGGCCATAAAATGATGTGTAGAGGCCACCAGTTCTACAGTTATCCTCTACCCTGACATTACTACCTGACTTTTGTTTTTGAGAACTGAAACACTGACTGTTACATTTCTTTCTGCTGATTCTTTTTTGTTTTTTAAGCTGAGGTTGGACTGTAAGGATTCCCTTTTTAGGTACAGAGTTCTCCTTGGCAATAAAATGCAGATCCCACTCCTGCTCAGCATCACTCTTTTTCTGGGACAGGGAATGAGTTAGAAAATGTTAACAACCCAAAGTCTCCTAGGACTTTGAAAAAGGCTTTAATGATTTCTTTCCTTTCTTTTTTCTGCGGTACGCGGGCCTCTCACTGTTGCGGCCTCTCCCGTTGCGGAGCACGGGCTCCGGACGCGCAGGCTCAGGCTCAGCGACCATGGCTCACGGGCCCAGCCGCTCCGCGGCATGTGGGATCTTCCCGGACCGGGGCACGAACCCGTGTCCCCTGCATCGGCAGGCGGACTCTCAACCACTGCGCCACCAGGAAAGCCCCTCCTTTCATTTCTTCATGCCTCACTTCTTTGGGTGATGCTTTGAAAGCACATTGGTCACTATTGTGGTAAAAATGTTAAAATGATCAATAACATGATATTATTGGAAAATGACCAAATCATTTCAAAGGTGAATGGAATGGTGCATGCCAAGATCTTTACTCAAACATACTTTTAAAATCCTGTTTGATGCTCTTGATATGAATAATCTGTTATTGTTATAAAAACAAAATTGTGTTTTGTCAAACACCTCATTTCAAGTAGTTAGAAGGAGAGAGACCTCTGAAAACAATCATTTTTAAAATAATACTGCTTTAAAAATTGTTTTACCAGGTCTAGTAGTTTTCCAGTGTCATCTTTTGTTTTACATTAACCAAAAAACACTTCTTGCTTTATTAAAAAGACATTTTTCACTAGATGGTGTCAGTTTTTGTTTTAATATTCCTGCAAGCACAGTCAGATGGCAAAGTAAGCTGGCACATTGCCTTGTATTTATTTGAATCACCCTCCAATGTCCAACCCTAAGAGAAAAATAGCCCAAAATTCTTCAGACAAGTTTCTTTTCTGAGATTCTGCAAAGAAGTGATCTGTGAGATAGTAGTTACCCAGTGAATGCAGACTGAAATCCCAAAGATTCATTTCAGCACTTGCAAAATAAATCAGGAGCATTTGCTTTTACAATTTCTTCTTAGCGTTAAGTTCTCCATAGAAACATTAGCCATGACAGAGCTTTAAAACCTCCCCAGAGCCTTCAGAGAAGAGCTGACCGGCTGGAACATGAACTTAGAACTACTCTCCTGCAGACCACCTATTTTTGCTTTAACCTTCACTTTCTACCATTAACAGATATTTACTCTATTTATTACATTTGGTGATATCTATATGTGTCGATGGCACCAACTTGTTTGTAGTAAAACTACCCCTTTATCACACTGGTGTCAATCAACCTCACTGAAGCTCTCCTTACTTCCCTCTTCTGCTTCTGCCAGAGCCCCTTCCACCAGGTATCAGCACCTCCCAGCTGCCCCACTCAAATCCATCCTATAACCTGCTGCAAGAGTCCCCTTCCCTACACTCCCTTGCATCATGCAGCTCCCGTACCCCAAACCTTTGAGCTCTCAAATGCTTCTGTGATAATATCCCGTCCTCTTTGCCCATATTCAGTGTCCTCCATGATCTGATACCAGCTTCAAATCTCCCACCCTCAGCCAACCTCATGCCCCACCCCATTGTCCCTTGTCCTTGCCTGTCCTCCAGGAGTAGACATTCTCCTTCCAACTCTTCTTCAAGGTCTACCTCAAACCGTATGTTCAAACCCTATCACCCTCCTTGACCATTCCAGTTTACAGTGACTTTCCTAACACCTCTAAATATATAGACTACGCACTTTTTCTTTTTTCTTTTTTTTTTTGTCTACACCGTGCAGCATGTGGGATCTTAGTTCCCTCACCAGGGATCAAACCCTGGCCCCTGCAGTGGAAGCTCAGAGTCCTAACCACTGGACCACTAGAGAATTCCCTAGACTACCCACTTATTTGGGTCCTAAATCATACACTCATACTGAAAATTGATATGTGTGAGCCTTAATTGTAGTACTTAATACATGGAATCATCGAGGTGAAATGAACTTGAGATATCTGATTCAACATGTCCGGAAACACAGGAAATTCCCCTTGAACATGCCCCTGTCTGGGTGAACGCTGACTGACAGTGTGCTGTGCCTCAGAATGTGGCCATTTCACCTTTGAACTGCTTTTATAAAAAGAGGTATCTGCTTATTTATTTTTGGCTGCGTTGGGTCTTTGCTGCTGCGCGCGGGCTTTCTCTAGTTGTGGTGAGCGGGGGCTACTCTTCCTTGCGGTGAGTGAGTTTCTCATTGCTGTGGCTTCTCTTGTTGCAGAGCATGGGCTCTAGGTGCACGAGCTTTAGTAGTTGTGGCACGTGGGCTCAGTAGCTGCGGCTCGCGGGCTCTAGTGCGCAGGCTCAGTTGTTGTGGCGCATGGGCTTAGCTGCTCCGCGGCATGGGGGAATCTTCCCAGACCAGGGCTCAAACCCGTGTCCCCTGCATTGGCAGGCGGATTCTTAACCACTGCGCCACCAGGGAAGCCCGGGGCATCTGCTTTTTAAGGGAGAAAAGCCCCACTCAGCCCATTCCAACCGGGGGAGTGGGATAGAAACTCCCTGCTCTCCCATCGGAAGACACTTCCCTGAGTCCAGCTGAGATGCCTCGTGCTTATTTTCTAACATTACAGGGGAACTTGTTAGAAATGCAGATTCGTGAGCCCCAGTCCAGACCCAACTGAACTGGAAACTCTGAGGGTGGGCCCCCAGAATCTGAGTTTCAACAAGTTTGAGAAGGACTGCAGCTCCCACGTGAAATGGAAACCAGCTGGCCACCCTCTATCTTTGCCGACTACAAAATGGTTAGTGTCACTACGCCGCCTTTTCTCCAACGAAATCATCTCTTATAACTCCAATTATTTTATTTAGCCAGCCAATTATTTTATTTAGCAACCCACACATTCCACATTTGACAAGCAGGTGAGGACACGGGTTTAGAAGAGTCCACATTCCTCCAGATCTTATCATTCTGAGGCACAAAGCGAAAAATAGCTCCAGGTGACTGCATGAAAACAAAACAACCCCCCCCCACCCCGAAATCTTTAAAAACTGCCACAGGTAGTTTAATTTCCTTAAAAGCTAAGCCGGAAAAGGTTTTTGTGGTGTGCGACCCCAGCTGGGCTGGGCGACGGTTCTGTACTTGGGGGAGGGGAGCGGGCCCAAGGTGATCGAGGATGACTCGCAGTTGTGTTTTGAGTGGTTGCTCGGCGAGTGTTTATCTTGTCCCTCCAGCAAACACACACTCTCAGTTTCTGGTCATGAAAGGGGAACCCTGTATTTTGTAGACGAGGAGTCACAGAAGCAACGTTCGAGGGGAAAAAAAAGAAAAAAAATAAAAAAGTCAAGGCGAATCTCCCCAGAGGAAAAGGAACCGCGCGCTGTTTGTCCTTCTGTAACTGAGCAACACCCTGGGCGGCTGGGGCTGGCTGTGTCTTCTGCGGTTTTTCTTGCTCTTCTCCGCAGAGGTTCACTTCCACCCTCTAAACGCTCCACAAGTGAAAAAGCAGGCGGGGCGGCCGCGGCCCCCAGTGGCAGGGGATCCCGGCCCAGGGCCCGTGCAGCCCTTTCCTCCAGCCGCGGGGCCGGACAGGGGCGGGTCCAGGCGGCCGGGCGCTGCGCCCCGCGCGCGGTAGAGGGCGCTGCGCCGCGGCGCGCGCTCTCACCGCGGTGGATAACGGGGCCGGGCTGTAGGAGAAAGGAAACCTGCCCGGGAGGCGGCGGCGGCGGCCCGGAGCGAGCGACGGAGTCAGCGCGCGGCGGCGGCAGCGGGCGCTGACGAGGGAGCACCGAGCGAGCGGGGCGCCCATCTCGGGGCGGCCAGGGGAGGGCCGCGAGAGGCCGGATACGAGCGCGCCGGCTGGGCGCGGAGCGGCGAGCCTGGCCAGCGAGGGGAGCCGCGGGGGGCGCGCCGCGTGCGGGCCCCCGGAACCGCGCAGGATGCCCCACGAGGAGCAGCCGTCCCGGCAGAGACCCCACTACGGCTGTAAGTGCGCCGGGCGCGCGGGGTTCCACCGGCCTTGGGGAGCTCTCTCCCTAAGGGAGGGTTGGAGAAACCGAGGGAGCCGGGTGCGCGCCGCGGAGGAACCGGAGGGCAGCGGCTGGGTGGCTGGCAAAGTTGGGAGCTGGAGTTGCAAAGGCTAGTGAGCGGCGTCCTCCCGCTCTCCCCACAAATTCCTAATCCCCAGCTGGCACCCCTATCCTCTACCCCGCACACCCCACCGTGGCGCGAGGCAGAGCTGGGTCTGCGCCCTGGGACACACCAAGTTGGGTGTTTAAGGGTATCAGGTGAGGAGCCCTCGGAGCTCCTGGACGTTGCCGGCTCGGGCCAGGGGGTGGCGTAAGGGACCCTTTTCTTCCAACTCAGAAGGGGAGGAAAGTTTGTTTGCTGCGGCTGCAGGTGGGCTCCGCAAGTAGTGTGCCCGCGCATTCTGCTAGTAGCAACGTCGGCTTTCCTGGAAGGGGTGGCGTCTCCTCCTACCCCGCTCCCTCGGGCTTCACCTGGGTCGCAAGAGCCAGTTCGGGCCCCACAGGTGGGAGTCCTTTCCGGCTGCAGCTGAAAGGGGCACCTCACCCATCCCCCCCGTGCGGCGCGCGGGAGGATTGCAGCCGGGACAGGACGCGGCGCTGGGCTCCCCGGGATCCGGTTGGAGCCGCGTGACTTGAATGAGGTAGTGTCGATTACCCAGCCAGGGTCTACCCTCGGAAGGAGGTTGCTTTGGCGGATCTTGAGTGGATAGAGCCAGATTAGAACCAACCACGTGGCTTCATGTGCAGAGTTCAGAGTCTTTACCAAACATGTGTCAGGAAGTATTTCCTTTAAAACAAACAGAAAGTTGGCACGCTCTCTCAACAGGTTTGGCCCTGTCAGTGATCCCTGTGGCGGATCACAGGTTAATCTTTTGCCCAGGCTGGCCTTGGTGGCAGGGGTACCAGGTTTGGGTTAAGATGGTGAACCCTGCTGCATGTTTTGTGGTTTTGGCTGGTTGTGAGGGCCACAGGCTTGCCTAATAAAGGGGAGTAGTCAACGTGCTCACCCTCCCTTTCCTCTCCGCAAGTCTTGGAATGAAGCATCAGAGATGAGAAGTTAGTCTTCCCAGGTGACCTTTTCTGTGTCAGCCAGTGAGGAGGCAGCCTGAGGAGTCAGCTGCAGCCTCTGTACTCTAGGGAAATGCGTTTAACACGTAACCCGGCCCTGCCCTTTGCAGCCTTAGTTTGCACTTTGCCTAACCACACAGAGGACAGGGTTCCCTGCGGTGGGATGTGCTCATCCAGAGTGGTGTCAACCATCTTCAGATAGGTGAAAGTCCTTTATGTGTCAGGCTCCCAGAATGTATGGTAGCTTCACTGTGTCAAATTATAAGATGGCCACAATGTGTAGAAACTAGGCGAGTATGAGTTTAAAAATGCGTTTTGATATCACATTTTAAACCATGATCTGTTTGGTGTGTCGCCCCTCACTAGTTCAGTGTGCTGGGCAAACTTACAGTGCATGCAGTGCATTAATGTGGCATTTCCATCTGTTTCCCTGCATGAGCGTCTGTGATGGCGCTTGGTTTTCATTGAATGCACCTGTAGTTTTAGAGCGCTCTTAGAAGCGGCAGTCTAGGAGATTCAGATCCCACAAACATGAAGAGCATTGCACATCGGCACATAGCCACTTTTTTTTGGAAATTCTCGTCCAACTTTTCTCACGAGTCTGGTGTAATAGGTGATGTGCCATCTTGTTGGAAGTTACTTTGTGAGATGTTACTATAGAACAAAGATGAAATATTAGCTCACTAATGTAATTCTGCAGAGAAGATATGGAGAAAGGAAAAGGGTGAAGCTGCTATACTAATTTAGACGTGAGTAGAATATTATATTACAACCAGAGTATCTTTCTACAATCAAAACTAAATTTAATTGAAAGTTATACATAGGTATGATTTGCAAAATCATGTTTGTGCTGTTGTAACAGACTGTGATGTATTTGCCAAAGGAATTCCGAAAACACGTTGCCACCATGATCTGTCAAAAGTTTTGTTCCAGTTACTTGAGAGTTAAAAAGACCAGCGATAGCAAAGAGGGGCTTTGTGAGGAGACTCGGATGATTTCACTCATCACTGATGATCCAGTCAGCATTTAAGTGGCTCCTGTGGGTCAGTAATCAATATGTCTGTGGCAGGAATTGTGGTTTTCTACCCTCTGCAAAACTTCTTTCCTTTCATGAGAAACGTTGTAAATGATGTGTTTCACTATTTGCTTCTCTTTAAAAGTGTAGCATAAGCCCAGCATGGGTGTGTTTATGTGTGTGTTGCAGGGGAAGGTTCTGGCTGATGCTCAGAGCTTTTGACTGATGCTCTGGTCTGCATGGTGAGATTTGAATCACCTGGTAACTGGTGTGTTTCGGTGGTCAACACGACTAAGCCTCTTATCCCTTTCCCAGTACTAGAAATTTAAGTTCTGAACTGTTAAATTCAGGTGTGTAAAACAGGATTGAATACATCTGTGTTTAGGGCAGCTTGGCTCTAACGGTCTATCAGTGCTTTCCTTTGAAGGCAGAGGGATGTATGCAGTGTTGCCCTGCAATGCTGTCTGTAATAGACAGAGTCAAGTCCCTCCTACATGTAGGAATGTTTTGGTTGAGCTTTTCAAAAGGTTCTTTCAGGTCACCAGCTAAAGTGTTATTTTAGTATGCTTTTAACTTTAATTACACATGCCCTTAGCCCAAATGACTTGTTTGGGAGAGTTTAAGCTTGTAATATCCAGTTTGTTGGAGAGTTGAGTGTTGTTTAAGGTGTTAGCGAACCCCTTTTTTCCTCTAGGGAACCATTGGTTTGCTTTTGCTGCTCACCTTCCACTCCATAAGCTTTTCAGCAGCTCATTTTATTTAAAAGGCTAGTATCCAGGCGGATCTAATGCTTACCAAGTCTTCATGGTAATCAAAAGAGAAACAAAGGCCACTCAACTTCTGATCTGAGTCAGGTAAGTCCTACAGGTTAGGCACTTAAGCATGGGGTGTGGAATATAAGTTGGTGAATTTACCAAGTGCTTGTGTGTTTCATGTGCTGTTGTTATCACCTGCTTATTATGACCTCTGAGAGGGCCAGGGGTTTTCCCAAAGCTGAAACCCCCGATACTGTCTCAAAACCACAGAGCTAGCTGGTGACAGAGGGAGTTTGGAAGCCAGTGCTGTCAGACCCTGAAGCCTTTTCTCACTGGCTGTTGCCATTTGCATCTCTTGACTCATCAAACGGGGCTTCGCCCCTCCTTTCTCTCTGTTTCAGGTGTTTGTCCTGATTTTATCAAACTGCAGAAACCTGTAGCTGTTTGGATAGTGTGCTCTTTTAAAAGAAGATGGGTGGTATTCTCTCGAGTTTATTTTGCTTTTTTACCCCTAAGGAAAAGTATCAAAGAATACATGGACTTTTTATAGAGTACATCGAGGCTTCATTAAAACATTCTGTGTGTATGTAGAGACATCCCATCTCATTGTGAGGCACTGAAATGAAAGAAAGGCTTTTCCATAATATAGCTGCATGCTCCAATGATTCCAAATAGGATAATTTGTAAAACACACTTTATTACATATACTGGCCATGCCTTAAAATCTAGGGTTGATGAGAAATCAAGCGGAAGTTTGCAGTGGGTTGACTGACCAGTGAGCCGAGGCTTTTTCACTTTAGTGTTCCATTTCATTTTTCTCCCTTGAAAGGCAGAATGGCGTCAGTGAAGTGGCAAAAGCTTTGGTGTTGAGTAGATCCTAGTTTAAATCCTGACTTGGCCATTAACTGCCTGAGTAGCCTTGGGGTTTTCTCTTATACCTTGAAGGATGGTGTTTTCCATTTCTGTGACTGGCTGGTGTGGTTCCTGGCACAGTGCTAAACACATTGTAGTGACGTCAATCAGTTGAGCACCTAATATGTACAGCACATTGCGGATGAAGGAAAAATGACTGAGATGGTTACAGCTTTACAGCTTATGAGAGAATCTGGAAGATGAAGAGTAATGCCTATACTTTTACTAGTGTACTTCCAAGTTCTGTGGAAGTGAAGACATGAGAGTGACGGATTTGGGTGGGGAAATGGGAAGGCTTCATGAAGGTTGTGACCACGGCCTGGAGGGAGGTCAGAGGGAAAACTGAAAGGCGTTCCCGTGTATTTGTTGCATGGGTATTTTGGTGGGGATGATGCTTAGGAGGTGTGGATAGGTGCTGTGGAAGGGAGGTGTAGCCAGAGGGGAATTTACCATGGAATCCTTTATTTGTAGGCAACAAAAGGCAGAGCTGTCCTAAGAGTAGCTTAATCTAGTCTCTCACTGAAGTATCTTGCTCTTTGAGAGGGCTTTTTCTTTTTTTAAACTTTTCATTAGATTTTATTGGCAAGTGACCTGATGAAGTGGGAAGAGTGGGTGTGCTTGGAATGCATGGGGTTGAAAAGGGCAGGAGGGTGGGTGAGGTTTGGGGATGTGTGCATTGGGGGGTGCCCTCTCTCTCACTGCTCAGAGGACCCTTCACCATGCTTCTAGGTTGGGGAATTATTTTTACTGCCAGGTTGGTCAGATAGTTCCACTTGGGATAGGCTAGAAGTAAATCATGATGATGCTTCTGGAACTGGTGGCATCCAACAAATACAAAGAGAGGTAGGTCTGGACCCTCACCAGATCCTAACAGACTCCAGCCAGGGAGACAGACAGCTAACTCCAAACCATTTCAGAACATAAATTCTCTGAAAACAGGTTAAAAAAAAAAAAGGTGTAGTTACAGCAGGGCAAGGATCTTGACAACGAAATTATCTGGAGGGTAGGGTTTCCTCTCCCTCTTTTTTCCCTCATACTCTCCATTACTTAATGGCAATTTTGACTTCTCAAATTTCACTGGAGATTTAGGGCAGTCACAGGAGAACATCTCAGTTTGGTTGAAAGTGGCTAATGCCGAGTTTCCAGTTCATTAGCAGGTCCTCAGATTTGACTACATTCTCACTGGACACTCCCTTAACTTTACAATCATGGGTTGTGCATGGCCCTTTTTTCCAAGGTGACCAAAGCACTGACAGCTGTTTCTCCGGTCAGTGCAGTGGCTTTCCTGGAGCAGCAAGGGCTGTAGAGCATCACCTGGGAACCTGTTGGAAAGGCGAATTCCCTGCCCCACCCAGACCTCCTGAGACTGGCGGTGTGTGTGGGTGGGGTCCTACAAGGGCTTCTGATGCACTGCCCTAGTGCAAGGGTGAAAAAGCATTCCTAATACACAGATTACCCTCTCCACAGTGCTTGCAAGTTTTTGTCATGTAAGTAAAAACACGTGAGCACGTTACCAAATGCTTTATTTACAGTATGCCTTGTGTGTTTGATTTGAGCACACACATGCATGGCATACAAACCCCGGCATTGATTTCTGTACAGGTTTGTGTTTATTTTATAGGATCTGTTTCGGTATGGCATTAAGGTTGCTTTTCTCCCTTCTGGGAAACAAATGTGATTTAGAAGATAAAGTGCCAAATCTCCACTAACTAGGGGTTAAGTGACATCAACTCCCCAAGGATCTCTAGGGGGAGGTGGTGCTCTTTGGAGCCACTGGGAAGGCTGAGTGAGCTGGGGAACCTGTTTGTGGAATAAGGAAGGTCCCAATCCTGGCCATTCTGGACTTTAATCCTTGCAGGGCGGGGCCTGGACAATAAGGGTTGAAAGTTGTCTCTTCCCTCCATTTTTTTAATCCAGGACAACTTAAAGTGTTCTTCATTCATTCACAACTTTGAGAGCAGTTGAGTATGTTAGCAGAGATACTATTTGATAGGAATTAGTGCACCTAGGTCATGCCCACATTACGGAAAACTACTGATCTGTTTGTTTTTCTGTTGATTAAAGATAGGAGGACATTCCTCTGATTTTTTTTTCCGCTTAGGATCCCCAAAGAGGACTTTTAATTGTTCTGCTTTTTCCATTACTCCTGAATCTCTAAAGAAAGACATTTTTATATCATTTTTTGCACATTAAAGCAGATTAGTTCCTGATAATTTTGGCTCACTTCTCATTTTATTGCCAATATGAACGCAATCTTACATAACGTTAAGGCAGATCCTTAGTCATCTTCATATAAATGGACTTGATTTGCATGTGACTGAAGCAACAGATGTTTGAAATACATAAGTAATGCTTAGGTTCAGTACCTAGCTGGTAACCTGGAACCCAGGTACCTAGAAGACACTCAGTCAATATTTGCTGTTGTGACAGATTTTGCTTAAAGTGTCAGCACTGCACTGTTGGTCTGAATGAGGAACTTGTTTCTATTATCTGTTAACTTAAAGATAATCTCAAGAGTTTGACTGCCAGGCAAATATTTAATGTTGAGTTAAATTTGCTTTCACCTTCTGTGGAACCTAGGCAAGTTATTTTAATTTCTCTGTGCCTCCGTTGCCACCCCTCTAAAGTGCAGATGGGAGTGCATGCTCAGAGGGTTAAATGATTCAATGCACATTCAGAATGAGTCTCCACAGTGCCCGCACGTGACTGGTGGGGGAGGGGTGGCAGTGGTATTGCCCTCATCTCTGCTGGCCCTTGCTTGTCTCCCCACCTCCTTGCCCTCTTCTCACTTTAACAGAAAGTGGATTTAAAATCTTGGCCCGGGCTTCCCTGGTGGCGCAGTGGTTGAGAGTCCGCCTGCCGATGCAGGGGAAACGGATTCGTGTCCCGGTCCGGGAAGATCCCACATGCCGCGGAGCGGCTGGGCCCGTGAGCCATGGCCGCTGAGCCTGCGCATACGGAGCCTGTGCTCTGCAACGGGAGGGGCCACAACAGTGAGAGGCCCGCGTACCGCAAAAAAAAAAAAAAAAAAAAAAAAAAATCTTGGCCCCATATATATATTTTTTTGTTTTTTAAGTTGAGATATAATTGACATAAACATCCCATGCTTTCTTGAACGTATATACTCAACGGGAAAATAGTTATCTATATGGAAGTGGAGTCAGTCTATCAGTTTGGGTGGAGATCAAATTCTTGTTCATGTATACTTAAAAAAAAAACAACTAACGTGTTCTTTTGCTGACTGTTGACAAATAAAGTTGGATGATGGGTTGGATTTCTGCGCTGCATTGTTTTATCATCTTAAAAGTGGTTGCGGAATTGTCACTAGCATACCTGAGTGAGGAATTATTCTGCAGTTACTAAGCAACCTGTTGTCTCATTTCAGGGTTAAGTTGATCATAGCTGCTGCGGCTGGTTTGAAAGCCCAAGGGTTCATGACACTATCGAGATAGGAAGGAGCTGCTTGAAATAAGTGTTAATCTTCATGCCTAATTCGGATTGTGGGGTTTGGCTTCGATGAGAGGGTCGTCCAGCCTTCTGGTTAACCTAGTGCTGTGGGGATTTAGAAGGGGGTTGAGCAAGAGGAGGAGGAAGTGTGCTGGGTTCATTTGACATCCCTCAGGCCTTACTACCTCTAGAAAGATAGTGAAACTTTAGGTTCATGGGCCAGTGAAGCTCAACTTAGAGGAATAATTGGGATATTGGAGCCATTGGATGTAGAGAATCTTGGCTGCTTCTTGTGTCCCCATGTTCAGTACTCATCCATTCTGCTCTTCCCCCTTTCTTCTACCCGGGTTTTGTTTTGTTTTGTTTTGTTTTGTTTGTTCCAGCAAGTTTCATACAAATGTTTCCTATCGACCCTTCTCCTCCTCGTCTCCCCCAGAAGGGAGCATTGGGATCAGCCAGACTTGGCTGGTTCCTACCTGGGTCCCTGGGTATGTCGGTCGCTTCCACATTCTTTGCCTCGGCCCTGGGCTGACCAGGCAGGCTTCGCAGGGTTGGGGTAAGGGACCCGGCGAGATGTCAGTCACATCATCAGCCTCACGGAATATGAGTTCTCCGTTCACCTACCCCCTAAACTCTGCTCGCCCCGTATCAAATCCAGAGCCTTGCTCATATTGCACTCTTAGGAAGTTTTTCCGAGAAATGGCCATTACGTAGCTAACACAAATAGGCTCTCACTTTCGTCCTGTTTCTACTAATGATTTTTATTTTCCAAAGGAAAAATTATTCATTTAAAAAGAATGAGGCCTTCTTTCTAGATTAAAATTATCCAGTGCTTAAAATTACCTGAAATCTATACCATACTGCCTTAATCCTTGTCCATTTTTATTTCCTTTATGCTTTTTTTAGGCCTCTTCCCCCTCCCTCCCTCAGTTTTTTTTTTTTAAAGATTGAGTTGTAATATTTAAAGTCATAAAATTTAAAATATAAAAAAAAATAAAGAGAATAAATAAAGATACAGTTATCTGTCCATGAGAACCAGGGACACATGAGTCCTTTCCTTGCTTTGGCACTGATTCTGGGGACAGTTTCAGAGCTTTCCTCCTCAGTTCTGCAATAGAATATATGCTGTTGTCAGTCTGAATTGGCCAACAGTTTGGAGGATTGTGCTTACGTATTATTCTTCAAAGTAGACTCTGGTTGTTAACTTTGCACATTTGATTAGGTGAACTCTGAGAAAGAAATGGAACTTATAATGTGCTTCTGTGTAGTAGTTTTGAAATCTCTGAAAATGTGTACCTTTGATCTGTTGAGTAGGACAGACAAAATCCAGCAACCAAACAGGGAAGATAGACTTAACCTATGTACTCATGAATATCTCTAGAAGGTTATGCAAACATCTTTTTAGAGGTTACCTTTGGGGAGAGAGACTGAGGGCAAGGGTGAGAATATTATTTGAATTGTTTTTACCACGTATTACCTTTCAAAAAATAAAGCAAATGTGTTTTGAAAAATATTGTACTACATTGGGACTTCCCTGGTGGCACAGTGGTTAAGAATCTGCCTGCCAATGCAGGGGACATGGGTTTGACCCCTGGTCTGAAAAGATCCCCTGTACCGCGGAGCAACTAAGCCTGTGCGCCACAACTACAGAGCCTGTGCTCTAGAGCCCGTGAGCCACAACTACTGAGCCCACGTGCCACAACTACTGAAGCCCATGCGCCTAGAGCCCGTGCTCCGGAACAAGAGAAGCCACTGCAATGAGAAACCTGCGCACCACAACGAAGAGTAACCCCCACTCACCACAACTAGAGAAAGCCTGTGTGCAGCAACAAAGACCCAATGCAGCCAAAAATAAATTAATTAAAAAAAACAAATATTGTACTACATTGGGACTTCCCTGGTGGTGCAGTGGTTAAGAATCTGCCTGCCAATGCCGGGGACATGGGTTCGAGCCCTGGTCCAGGAAGATCCCACATGCCGTGGAGCAGCAAAGCCCACGCGCCGCAACTACTGAGCCTGCACTCTAGAGCTTGCGAGCCACAACTGCTGAGCCCACGTGCCACAACTCCTGAGCCCATGTTCCACAGCTACTAAAGCCCGTGCTCCTAGAGCCTGCGCTCTGCAACAAGTGAAGCCACCCCAACAAGAAGCCTGTGCACCGCAATGAAGAGTAGCCCCCCACTCACCGCAACTAGAGAAAGCCCACGCACAGCAGCAAAGACCCAACACAGCCAAAAATAAATGAATAAATAATAAAAATAAATTTATTAAAAATTGTACTACATTGGTGACTCTGAGAATAACATGGATAAAATAGAACAGCAATAAAATCCACGAGGGTCACAACTGTGTCTTTTGGTCACTGCTGTATCCCCAGTGTCTGGCATATAAGTCATTCAACATGTCAGCAGTAGTTCTTTCTAGGTAATGAGATAATGGTTGAACTTAAACAAAAAGTGTGTTTTCTTCTTCTCCAAAGTTTCTACTATAAAAATGTTTTTGTTTTTTCAGACAAAGAAAAAAGACACTTTATTAATTTTATGTGCATAATACATTCTTTAGTTATTTTTTTTAAAAACATCTTTATTGGAGTATAATTGCTTTACAATGGTGTGTTAGTTTCTGCTGTATAACAAAGTGAATCAGCTATACATATACATATACATATATCCCCACATCTCCTCCCTCTTGCGTCTCCCTCCCACCCTCCCTATCCCACCCCTCTAGGTGGTCACAAAACACCGAGCTAATCTCCCTGTGCTATGCGGCTGCTTCCTACTAGCTATCTATTTTACATTTGGTAGTGTATATATGTCCATGCCACTCTCTCACTTCGTCCCAGCTTACCCTTCCCCCTTCCCGTATCCTCAGGTCCCTTCTCTAGTAGGTCTATATCTTTATTCCCATCTAGCCCCTAGGTTCTTCAGAACTTTTTTTTTTCTTTTTATATTCTATATATGTGTGTTAGCATACAGTATTTGTTTTTCCCTTTCTGACTTCCTTCACTCTGTATGACAGACTCTAGGTCCATCCACCTCACTACAGATAACTCAATTTCGTTTCTTTTTATGGCTGAGTAATACTCCATTGTATATATGTGCCGCATCTTCTTTATCCATTCATCTGTTGATGGACACTTAGGTTGCTTCCATGTCCTGGCTATCATAAATAGAGCTGCAGTGAACATTTTGGTACATGACTCTTTTTGTATTATGGTTTTCTCAGGATATATGCCCAGTAGTGGGATTGCTGCATCGTATGGTAGTTCTATTTTTAGTTTTTTAAGGAACCTCCATACTGTTCTTCATAGTGGCTGTATCAATTTACATTCCCACCAACAGTGCAAGAGGGTTCCCTTTTCTCCACACCCTCTCCAGCATTTATTGTTTGTAGATTTTTTGATGATGGCCATTCTGACCGGTGTGAGATGATATCTCATTGTAGTTTTGATTTGCATTTCTCTAAAGATTAGTGATGTTGAGCACCTTCTCATGTGTTTGTTGGCAATCTGTATATCTTCTTTGGGGAAATGTCTATTTAGGTCTTCTGCCCATTTTTGGATTAGGTTGTTTGTTTTTTTGATATTGAGCTGCCTGAGGGGCTTGTAAATTTTGGAGATCAATCCTTTGTCCGTTGCTTCAAAAATGTTTTTATACTTAGAAAAGTTAGAACAGTTACCCTTTGCTACTCAAGATACAAAGTTATTGTTAGCTATGAACTTTGCCTTGAAAAAATTAGAGTCTGAAAAACAGGTCTGTTATTATGGGAAGGATTCAGTAGAGATCTAATTTTCTAGGGTGTGTGTGTGTGTGTGTGTGTGTGTGTGTGTGTGTGTGTGTGTACATGCGCACATGCTTGTGTGCGAGACAGAGATTGAAAGCCTAAAGTGTTGAGAGGTCCAGGATGCTCTAGTTGTTAAGCTGTTGTAGTTGGGATCGCGATGATGAGAGGTTGGATGAAAACCATAAAGATAAGCAAGGTGAAGTAGGGAGCGGTGATAGGCAAAAATCCCAGGTGGGCAGTAGCTAATCAAAGTTTTTAAAATTTGTGAAGGGAAAGTGTGTGGAAGCCGACTTGTAAAAGGCAATGAATCAAGAAATAGTGTTCAGGGCTTCCCTGGTGGCGCAGTGGTTGAGAGTCCGCCTGCCAATGCAGGGGACACAGGTTCGTGCCCCGGTCCGGGAAGATCCCACGTGCCGCGGAGCGGCTGGGCCCGTGAGCCATGGCCACTTAGCCTGTGCGTCCGGAGCGTGTGCTCCGCAACGAGAATGGCCACAACAGTGAGAGGCCCGTGTACCGCAAAAAAAAAAAAAAAAAGAAATAGTGTTCACAGTGAAATAAAGGTGGTTGACATAAAAGCAGGGAATTATTCTCCTGACTCAGGAGAACTCTCAAGAGCCTCACCGAGGTAGACCACTCATTATTTTTTTTATTCAACAAGACGTGCTGGGTGCTGTGTGTATGATGGAAGTTACCCGGGGCTTGCAGACTAAATGCCTTTGGGTAAAGTGTGAGCAGAGCCTCATATAAGATGGATAAGAAGCTTCGGAGTGTTCCTGAGCTGGAGATGGCATTTGCTACTTTCACCTCTCAAATTGGGAGGAAAACATTTGTGAACAGTGCACAGACAGAGCAAGATGAGTCTCCTCCTTGGAAGCTGCCATCATCCCTTGAGTTATGTTGTAAAACTGAGGTAGCTGGAATGGAAGTATTGTCACCCTGGAGGGATGAGAGTCATGGGGCACTGTGATGGCAAGGGCAGTGGCTAGCGTCTGAGGGCTTAGGTGGAGGTGCCACTAACTGTATGGCATGGGGTGTGGCTTCTCTGAGCTTCCGTCTACACATTTGACAAGTGGGTTTATGTTTACCTCAAAAGGGGTGTGAGGTACGGGAGATGCTCTGAAAACTGTTCAAGTGTTATATATAGGGGGTGTGGGGTAATTTAGCTGCTTACGTGAATACCTCTTTCAGGTAGTCTTATTAGTGTTGAAAAGGGCTCATCACTCCATCGCCTACCTCAAAGGCAGTGCCACTTCAGATTTATGACCTAGGCTGTTTTTGGACCCATGTTTGAAATGAGGCTTCCCCCCCCCTTCCTTCTCCAGTTTGAAAAGCAAAATTTTCGCTTTGGGTAGCAATATGTTTGAGATATAAATTTTCTAAATCTTAGTGTATAATCTTTGGCCAGATTCTTCCTTATCTATCTGAACATTTGTCTTACTAGGCAGTGTAAATAATGAAAACATAAGGGAATAGTAGGTGCCTCAAAGTTGAAAAGACATTTCAAGAGTGTCTTTGAGACCTCTGCTATAGGAGAATATTTCTTAAAGGGAAACTCTTTTATGAGACATGGGAAATCTACAATGGGGGGGCATAAAGCTTGGGACCCACTTGTTTCCTAGTCTGTTGATAGAGCTCATTTCCTTACAAAGTTGAAATGTTGTGGCTTATTTTTAAGAAAAGTAAGGGAAGGGTGGAAGGTAGGGTAGCTGGGATCATTTGGGACTGAAGAAATTTCCCAGGGCTGCTGGGTATCAACAGTGGGCCACCCTCTTAGGTTAATTGCACATCTTTGGCTGTTATACACGCTGTAATATCACATCTCGGTTTAGAGCTCTTTTAATTCCTAGTTGTCAACCTGACCGCCCATTATAATCTCCAGGGGAGCTTCACAAGGAAAACACTTGATTCCCTGGATCCCAGCCTCCAGATGTTCTGTTTATTTGTTTTGGGGTAGAGCTCTGGCATAAACATTTTTATTTTGTTTTATTTTTATTTTTTTTTACTTAAAATATTTTGGAGCCCTCAAAACCACAAAGAATGATACTTTGAATGTCCATGCCTTTCACTTAGCTTCACCAGCTGTTAACATCCTGCTGCACCGTTGCATCTGCAGAGACTCTGACAGCTTAGCCCTAAATACTTCACGCGTCTCACAGGCCAACAACAAGGATATTCTCCTCCACAACCCCATCTTCCGTACCACTGGTACCATGCATTCAGGTCTACCATCCACTTTTAAATTCTACACTAAGATTTTTCTCAGCTGTACTTTATAGCCATTTTTTTGGATCCAGCGTCCAGTCAAGCTTCTCACATTGCCTTTGACTGTTATGCCCCCCTCAGTCTTGCCCAGGCTGGAACAGTGCTTCCACTCCCTTTTTTTTTTTTTTTTTTTTTTTTTTCTTTTTGCGGTATGCGGGCCTCTCACTGTTGTGGCCTCTCCCGTTGCGGAGCACAGGCTCCGGATGCGCAGGCCCAGCGGCCATGGCTCACGGGCCCAGCCGCTCCGCGGCATATGGGATCCTCCCAGACTGGGGCACGAACCCGTATCCCCTGCATCGGCAGGCGGACTCTCAACCACTGCGCCACCAGGGAGGCCCTCCACTCCCTTTTAATTCAGTGACATTGAATCCCCTAAGAAGCCCAGGTGCATTTCTTGGCATGAAAGCCTCATGAGTGACAACGTTTCCTCTCACTACATCACATCAGAAGTCCACCATGTCCAACGTGGTACTACCAGAGATGAATAGATATTTTTTAAAATCTCCATAGGAGATTCCAGTGTGCAGCCAAGGTTTGAAATTCATTGAATTAATTAAAACCCCTTTCTCTGTGTGTACATATGTTTGTCATAAAGTACAGAACATAAAGTTTACCATTTTAACCATTCTTTTTTTTTTTTTTTTTTTTTTTGCGGTACGTGGGCCTCTCACTGTTGTGGCCTCTCCCATTGCGGAGCACAGGCTCCGGACTCGCAGGCTCAGCGGCCATGGCTCACGGGCCCAGCCGCTCCGCAGCATGTGGGATCTTCCTGGACCGGGGCACGAACCCGTGTCCCCTGCATCGGCAGGTGGACTCTCAACCACTGCACCACCGGGGAAGCCCTATTTTAACCATTCTTAAGTGTAAGTGCAGTAGCGTTAAGTGCGTTCACATTTTTGTGCAACCATCACCACCATCCATCTCCGGAACTTTTTCATCTTCTCGAACTGACACTGTATCCATTCAACAGTAACTCCCCATTCCCCCCTCCTGCCATTGCCTGCAACCCACCCTTCTTTCTCTGTCTTTCTCTGATTTTGACTACCCTAGATACATCATATGAGTGGAGTCATACGGTATTTGTCCTTTTGTGACTGGCTTGTTTCACTTAGCTCAGTGTCCTCAAGATTCATCCAAGTTGTACCATATATTAGAATTTCCTTCCATTTTAAGGCTGAATAATATTCTCTTGTACATATATACCATATTTTGTTTATTCATCTGTTGATGGACAGCCTGGGTAGTTTCCCTTTGGGCTCTTGCAAATAATACTGCTATGAACATAGGTGTAGAAGTATATACCTATGAACAAAAGTTTACTTCTTTTGCATGTATACCCAGACATGGGATTGCTCGATTATATGGTAATTCTATGTTTAATTTGGAGGGAATTGCCCCACATCTCTCCCTTTTCAATTAAGTGAATTGAAGCCTCAGAAGAGTAAAATATCTTTGAGTTCAGGGGAGAACTCAGAATTCAGGCCTCTGGGCTCCTGTTCAGATTACCACCCCAAGGGTATGTGTGGATCCATCTCTTCTTCATAGGGGATAAAGACCAATGTCTAGATGTGGCAAGATTTACTTCTTTGCAACCCCGGGTGGGATACAGACAAGGGTTAGCATGTAGCATTTCATTTACATTATGCCATACAATCCTATATAGTGTCCTATATAGTATTACTCCATAGACAAGATGTTGCCTTTGGACTCTAAGTAGTGCAGAGGGAGGTAACTGGTTGCCTCTCTGGGTGTATAGGATTTTTATATATATATAAATTTATTTATTTTATTTATTTACTTTTGGCTGCATTGGGTCTTTGTTGCTGCTCGCAGGCTTTCTCTAGTTGCGGCGAGCCGGGTCTACTCTTCGTTGTTGTGCACGGGCTTCTCATTGCGGTGGCTTCTCTTGTTGCGGAGCACGGGCTCTAGGCTCACAGGCTTCAGTAGTTGTGGCGCGTGGGCTCAGTAGTTGTGGCTCGCGGGCTCTAGAGCGCAGGCTCAGTAGTTGTGACTCATGGGCTTCGTTGCTCCGTGGCATGTGGGATCTTCCCGGACCAGGGATCAAACCCATGTCCCCTGCATTGACAGGCAGATTCTTAACCACTGTGCCACCAGGGAAGTCCTGGGTATATAGGATTTTAAAAATAGAGTATTGTTTTCATTTGTTAAGCTGGCTTCTCCAAATACAGTTAACCCTTGAAAACGTGTGTTTGAACTGCTCAGGTCCACTTGTATGTTTTTCAGTAGTAAATATTACAGTACTACATTATCCTCGGTTGGTTGACTCCATGGAAATGGAGGGACCGCCTGTAACTTACATATGGATTTTTGACTGCAGAGGGTCGATGCCTCTGACTCCCATGTTCAAGGATCAACTGTATTAGCTGTGTGACCTGGGGCAAAATCATAACTTCCCTGATTCATGCTGTTCAACTGTAAAATGGGGATAATAATAGTAGTTAGAACTGAATGAATTAATCTACATAAAAGTGCTGTGTTTAGTACCGAGAAGGCACTCAGTGCAAGCTGTTAATATATCTCTCATCAACTTCAATGATGCTAGTTAGATAATTCCAATCATCCTTGGAAGTATTATTTGGAATGCTGATATTTTTAAAATGAGTTATTGAGTTGTACTAGACTTGGTGTCTCCATCTGGCTGTCTTGTGGCTGGCAGACAGAGGCTTCTAACATGGTGACTTTTACCCAGAGCAGAAGGTGGCAGGACCCTGTGAGAGCAAGGGCTCTAGAACATCCGTGGACTGAAAGTAAGGGGAAGCCATTTCCTAAGGGTGAGTGTTGGTCATTTTTATACACTGCTGGGGCCATGGAGTCCAGAGTAAGAAAGTGTGTTTGGAGGATTCTGGCTTCACTGTCCCTGGCTTAAGTGGAGCCAGGACTAGACAGCCTGCTGTTTTGGAAGGCTGGTCATCCTTCGGCTCCCTGGTTGGAAATGAGCATTACAAGATCAGCAGTCTAGTTCCGTGTGACCAGGTTGTTGTCTCTTAATGATTAGTTTGGAATGCGTGCTGAGTATCACTTGTGGAGTTCCTAGGATTATTTAACAAGAGGGTTAGGGTTAGGCTCTGCAGAATAGCCTAGAAGTATTGAAACTGGGACAGTCCTATTTCACTGGAGGATCCTGATCTTAACCCTGGTCTCTGGTTGCTGTGCACAGCCCTGGGAGAGACATCCCATGGTTTTTCGTGCCTGCTCTGAGGGGACAGGACCACGAGAGGTGGGCATTGTGCACACAATTCTAAGAAGAAGGGACTGGTGTCTACCTTTTTCTGTCAGTTTTAACCTCTGATGATGCTGATAATAACAAACATATAGTGCTTATAGGTGCCAGGCGCAGCTCTGAGCACTTTCTATGAATCACCCAGTTTAATCCTTATGACAACGTTCTGAGGTTGGTAATATTATCCCCATTTTACAGATGGGAAAACTGAGGTACAGAGAGGTTAAGTAACTGCCCAAGGGCCTACAGCTAGTAAGTGGCAGCGTTAGGATTTGAACCCAGGCAGTGTAACTGCAGACATCGTGCCTGCTGTACCTGTTGGATACAAGTTAAAAAGTCAGCTTTGTGTACTTAGTACTATGGCTTCTGGGTAAAGCATTTTAGCCATTGTACTAGTTTCCTTTTGTAACAAATTAAAACAAGCTGTGTGGCTTAATGTAAGAGACATTTATTCTCTCACATTCTCTAGGCTAGAAGTCCAAAATCAAGGTGTTGGCTGGGCTACACTCTCTCTGAAGGCTCTGCTGGGAGGTCCTTCCCTGCCTCTTCCTGGCTTATGCTTGTTGCTGATAGTCCTTAGAGCTCCTTGGCTTTTAGGTATATCAGTCCAATATCTGCCTCCGTGGTCACATGGTGTTATCCCTGGGTGTTTTTTCTTCTTATAAGTCATTGTGTTAGGGGCCACCCTAATCTGTTGTGACTTCATTTTAATTTATTGCATCTGCAAAGACCCCATTTCCAAATAAGTTCACATTGTGAGATTCCGGGCAGACGTGAATTTGGGGGGGGATACTGTGCAATGCAGTAGAGCCATTAAATGTGGGCAAAGGAAGAATTTCAGACATCTGAATTTTTTAGCACAGTGACTTTAGCTAGTCATGAACAGTGATGTGTAGGGAATTCCCTGGCGGTCTAATGGTTAGGATTCACTGCTGTGGTCCCAGGTTCAGTCCCTGGTCGGGGAACTAAGATCCCACAAGCATGGCATGGCCAAAACAAAACAAAGCAAACAGAAAAGTAAACAAACAAAAAAAACAGTGATGCATATGGCCAGGGAGAGGCAGTGAGTTAGTGGGGTTGGCTAGTGCCTGCTGTCAAGTCCATGCTTGGTCATCACCAAAGCTGAGATATCATCACGAAAACAGATGAAAGAAGGAAAAGTGTAGAAGCAGCGGAGATCAAAGAAAGGATGTGGAAGCCTCAGAAGGCGGTGGTGCCTGGATGGGCACTACCTAGTGAGAGAAAGACAGCAGTAATCACATCACTGTTAGGAGCCAGCACCACAGGATGATAATTTAAATTCTCTCTCAGTGACTTAAAATCTATTCAGCACATTCTGAATAAGAGAACTGGGAAGTGTGTGGTTCTTCTTAGAGATGTTTCTGTCAAGTTCACTTGGCGGTGCATGCAGGTTTAGCCAACAGTTAAGCAGAAAATAGGCTCGTTTAGAAGTCCTTTGATCAGGCTGGATGGCTGAAACATACATTGTTTCCAACATAATTTTTATGGCAACAGGACTTTCTGCCATAAACCCGTAACAAGTTTACAAATACCCACTTTCTGTTTTTTGCTGTGACTGATAAAAGGTCAGAAGTACAAATGTGGAGCTTATCTGTAGACTTCGTGAAGGGCTTACACATTGTTTTTGGTGTATTTATATCCCTCTGCCTTCATCGTTCTTGTCCGCTTTATGTTTCCTTTACCTAATTTCATTTCTTTGTATTTATACATTCCCCCCACCGCCCCCCACATATCTATCTTTGTTAACCTGCTCAAATACTTTTAGGAAGAAAATGAGATGTAAGTGAAGTGGTCAGTTGACAAATGAGCCCCTTGGGCTGGTCTCTGCTCTCAGAGAGCTGACCTTCTGATGGCACAGTGTCTCAGAGCCCTGGTTCTCTCACTTACTACCATTCAGCTCTGGTTTCCCCTCCTGCAGAATGAAGGGATGAAGTAGTGGTACCTATCTGATGGCATCATGAGAACGAAATGGGATGCAAATGTAAAGCACTTAGCACAGTACCTGGCACGTAGAGCGTGCTCAGTGGGTGGAGAAAGGAGCATTCCAGAAGAGGAGATAGTGTGAACTGAAGCCCGGGATTGATAGGCCTCAATCCCATGCATGCAGGACTGATTAGAGGGAAGGAGAGCAGAGTGGATGGAGTGTCTTGACAGCCACGAAGGCAAGGATTCTTAGACACTGAAGAGGCACCGACATTCGGACCGTTTTCGCTTCTTCCTCCTGAGCATTCCTTCTCATCTGCAGTGACTCCAAGCCCGTGCCTGCCTTGCTATTTCTTCCCCTGTATTTGATCCATCTGGAACTTGTCCTAGCTTAGGGCAAGCCTCTTGACTGATTCCAGCAGAATTCCAGGAGAGGTTTGAAACTCATAACCCTGGTGACCAAGACTATTTTGAGAGATGGCTCCTTCATTAAAATTTTATTGCTTCAGTTTCCTTTTTCTTCTCCATTCTCTTTATTTACTACCTTCTGTTACACATAAACTTTTGAAGTCTGAATAGCAGACAGCTGTTAATGTTGCCATTGGAGAACCACAGAAAACTTAAACTAGTTTTGAATGATGTGGAGAAGTGCTTATAAAATAAAGTGAGAGGGCTTCCCTGGTGGCGCAGTGGTTGAGAGTCCGCCTGCCGATGCAGGGGACACGGGTTCGTGCCCTGGTCTGGGAAGATCCCACAGTCCGTGGAGCAGCTGGTCCCGTGAGCCATGGCCACTGAACCTGTGCGTCCGGAGCCTGTGCTCCGTAACGGGAGAGGCCACAACAGTGAGAGGCCCGTGTACCACAAAAAATAAATAAATAAAGTGAGAAAGCAGGATACACTGTGGTGAATTTAGAACTTAACTCTTGTGGGGGAAAGGACTGGAAGGAGGTACATCACACTGTTAACAGTTGTTTTAAGTAGAACTATGTTTCCTACTCCGTAGTTTTCATTTCTCTTAGACCTGTAATCATTAAAAATGGGGGGGACCCCACCCACATTAGTTTTCATATTACTGCTTCTGTTTGTGAGATAAGAAATTCTTCCCCACGTAGAAACTGTTCGTGTGATGAAATGAATTGCCAGTGAATCAGCTTGCTGGCCTGGCTTTTCTGCTCCCTTTTTCCCAAGCCTATGGGCTTCATCCAGCCATTTAGACCTTGTGGGTCAGTGCTTGTGTGCCACATGGAAACGTGTGCTGGTGTGAGGAGTTGGAGGATGGAATGAATTGGAATTAGAAGTTGTTGTGTAACGCACTTCATGGGTCAGATTGAGAGCAGGTTTTCCCATGGTCTGTGCCAATAAACTCACTGTTGAGACCCTCGAGTCACAAGATGAGAGTGTGTGTGCCCAGTTCTGAGTTTCCCTTCATCGGCGTCCAGTCATTTCCAGTGGGCAGAATTTCGGTCAGCTGGCGCATCACCAGCAAGGGCCAAATTAAGCATAATTGCACATGAGCTTAACTTTCAGGTCTGTGGCTTACTGTGCTCTGCAGAAGCATGCCAGGCCTGGAGCTTTGTTCTCCCTGGGAATAGCATGCCCAGAAGAAAGGTTACAGTATAATTCATCATCCAAACCTAGATACCTTTATGGGAGAAGAGGAATTCTAGTAATTATGCCAAGGCAACCATGTCAGCTGGGCCATTTCTGGGCACACGGGGACGTATGGTCCCCTGCCCAGTAGGATGGCTCTTTCTCTGTTCTGTGAAATGAACTTCGGTTTCCTAGACAGAGTCTTCACAGCAACCTTTGGAGGAGAGGGGAAGACAAAACTGTTGGAGAGGATGCCGGGGCATTCTAGAAAAGGGGAAGCAGTGTTCCTTTTCAGGAAAGTTGAGCTAAAAATAGAGCCCTGCCATTCAGCAGTGGCTTGGGTGCTTCAAATGCTGGGGTCCGTGCCATTGTTTCTTTTCTTTGCATTCCTGGTGAGTCCTGGCTCCTTTTCCTCTGTTATAAAGGAACCAGTCTGTGTGCTGACTCGTCTGAGATGCAGCCCCTTTAATACACGGAGGAGCTGGACCAGAAGATCACTAAGCCCCTTCCTGCTCTCACAGCCTGTGATTTTATAATAGGTGATCTCAGGCCTGCACTGCATGGGTAATGAGCAGGGGACAGGCACAGGGCCCGGCTCCTCATCCCTGGCTGTCACACACTCAGGCCAGCTCCTGTTGGAGGCAGGGGTGGAAAACCATTGAGTGAGGGGAGTACAGGCCTTTGACTGGGGAGTGGGTTTCTTGGTGGGGTGAACAGTAGGTGATGGGGGCACTGAGAGGGAAGAGGAAACGACACTGTAGATAATTCGATAGGTCAGGGCTTCTCAGCCTCAGTACTTCCAACATTTTTTTTTTTTCTTTTTTGCGGTACGCGGGCCTCTCACTGCTGTGGCTTCTCCCGTTGCGGAGCACAGGCTCCGGACGCGCAGGCTCAGCGGCCATGGCTCACGGGCCCAGCCGCTCCGTGGCATGTGGGATCTTCCCAGACCGGGGCACGAACCCGTGTCCCCTGCATCGGCAGGCGGACTCTCAACCATGGCGCCACCAGGGAAGCCCTACTTCCAACATTTTTGACTGGATAATTCTTGGTTGTGGGGAGCTGTTCTGTGCATTGTAGGATGTTTAGTGGCATCCCCCACACGCTATATGCCAGGAGTGTTCCCAGTCACTTGTGACAACCCCAGATGTCTCCAGACATTGCCAGATGTCCCCCATTGAGAATCATTACCATAGGTAAAGAAACGGAACTGTTTTATGGATGTGTCTTTTTGCATTGCTGCGTTTTGTTCTGGCCAAGCTCCAACTTAAGCTTTTGTAATACCATTTACTGGCCCAATTAGTGTTTGTGATGATAGGTAGTGATTTAAACGAAATAGCCTCACTTCCATGCTCCCAGATTTGGCTCTGAAATAAAGTGAGCTGAGCTCTCCCCCCTCCAACCCCTTTCACGAGTTCATGAATAATGAGGTCTTTCTGTTGGAAATGGGATTATGCTTTTTTCCCACCATTTAAAACAATTTTTTTCCAAAATTTCTACCATGACTAGTGTAACAGGTTTTTATACTGGCGAAAACATTACGTTTTAAATGAGGGTTCTCCAGCTCAGCACTTCTCACACTCTTCTGTGCATGTGCGTCCTCTGAGGATGGAGTAAACTGGGGATTCAGGCGGGCCGGGCTGGGCCTGAGATTCTGCGGTCTCACAAGCTCCCAGGTGACGCCCTCATGGCTGGTCTGCAGACCACACTGAGTAGTGAGGCTCTAATGAGCACCAACTCTTGACAGTTAAAGAAGGATGGGCAGATAGGTCCAGGAAGTTGACAGAACACTCTGAGCGGGGGCAGCCTAAGGCTTTTGGCGATCTGTTATTGAGGGGCTGCCCACAGACCTTTCTGTGCAAGAGATGTGATTGCCTGAGCCCATCTGTAGCCTTACAGGCTATCAGCCAGCAGGAGGACCAAGCCTTGCAGCCTCTTACCTGATGCTGTAAGAAGCAATTTAACAGGACAGCCCGAGACAGATGGCTGCACCCCCTGAATCCACACTGGAGGGGCAAGCCAGATCCAGAAAGGGAGCAGGTGGGGCTGCGGTAGACTCTGAGCTCTTTGCTGGCTCCCTGAATTTGGATGGAGCAGAAAGAGTCGCACAGGAGAACAGCCCCTCAGAAGGGCTTTGCCATGACTTCCCAGGTGCTCAGCTCGGCAGGGAGGACCGGCAGCCAGGCACATGCTCCCCTAGCACGGGAGGCTCTCCTGGCACGGGAGGCTCTCCTGGCACGGGAGGCTCCCCTGGCACGGGACGCTCCCCTGGCACGGGAGGCTCCCCTGGCACGGGAGGCTCCCCTAGCACGGGAGGCTCCCCTGGCACGGGAGGCTCCCCTGGCACGGGAGGCTCCCCTAGCACGGGAGGCTCCCCTAGCACGGGACGCTCCCCTAGCACGGGAAGCTCCCCTAGCACGGGAGGCTCCCCTAGCACGGGACGCTCCCCTAGCACGGGAGGCTCTCCTAGCACGGGAGGCTCCCCTAGCACGGGAGGCTCCCCTAGCACGGGAGGCTCTCCTAGCACGGGAGGCTCCCCTAGCACGGGACGCTCTCCTGGCACGGGACGCTCCCCTAGCACGGGAGGCTCTCCTAGCACGGGAGGCTCCCCTAGCACGGGACGCTCTCCTGGCACGGGACGCTCCCCTAGCACGGGAGGCTCCCCTAGCACGGGACGCTCTCCTAGCACGGGAGGCTCCCCTAGCACGGGACGCTCTCCTGGCACGGGACGCTCCCCTAGCACGGGAGGCTCTCCTAGCACGGGAGGCTCCCCTAGCACGGGAGGCTCCCCTAGCACGGGAGGCTCTCCTAGCACGGGAGGCTCCCCTAGCACGGGACGCTCTCCTGGCACGGGACGCTCCCCTGGCACGGGACGCTCCCCTGGCACGGGAGGCTCCCCTGGCACGGGACGCTCTCCTGGCACGGGAGGCTCCCCTAGCACGGGAGGCTCCCCTAGCACGGGAGGCTCTCCTAGCACGGGAGGCTCCCCTAGCACGGGAGGCTCCCCTGGCACGGGACGCTCTCCTGGCACGGGAGGCTCTCCTAGCACGGGAGGCTCCCCTAGCACGGGAGGCTCTCCTAGCACGGGAGGCTCCCCTAGCACGGGAGGCTCCCCTAGCACGGGAGGCTCCCCTAGCACGGGACGCTCTCCTGGCACGGGAGGCTCTCCTGGGGCATTGGGCGACGTGAAGTGCAGTTGGTGCTGCTCGTGTTACCCTGAAACCATTGTTTCTGCAGGTCTGCTGGGACCAGGCAAGGCAGCGGGAGTGGGAGGTGGTATTGGACACTCTGGGAAGTGAGTAAAGCATTTCAAACTGGTGATGCAAAGGCAGGTACAGAGCCCAGGCCACCCGCTGTTCTGTGTCAGGAGTGGGATTTGGCTATCAATCGGCAAGTACAGACTGTCTTTACATGGCTTATTAATCCAAGTGACTTTAAAAAATTATAGAAGTAATAAATTATCCTAGCAAAGAAACCTGAAACGTAAAGAAAAAGGCAAAATAATCTTTAATCTCATTACCCAAATACAACCATTGTGAGAGCATTAGGCATTTTTCTTTCTAGGTTTTTTTTTTTTTTTTTTTTTTTGCTGTACGCGGGCCTCTCACTGTTGTGGCCTCTCCCGTTGCGGAGCACAGGCTCCGTATGCGCAGGCTCAGCGGCCATGGCTCACAGGCCCAGCCGCTCCGCGGCATGTGGGATCTTCCCGGACCGGGGCACGAACCCGTGTCCCCTGCATCGGCAGGCGGACTCCCAACCACTGCGCCACCAGGGGAGCCCTCTTTCTAGTTTTTATTCCCCTTCTATATCTGTGTTTATTTTTTATTTGTTAAAATAAGAATCATGTTATTTGATGTGATATTAAAATCAGTTAACATTTCTGCTGAAGGGTATTAAAGTAAATTTGTGCTATTCATAATTTTTTAAAACTAGAAGAATGCCAATCTATGAAAGTCTTTGTAGGAGAATTTAATTAAATGAGTTCTTATGCTCTCCGGAAGTCCAGAGATCCTGACTAAATCTTAAACCCCAAGTTTACTGGGGATTTGCATCTGAATATCTTTGCTCCAGCTGAATGAACAGTCTCTCTCTCTCTCTCTTTCTCTGTCTCCCTCCCCCCACCCCCCACAATTTTGGTGGTATAGCGTTTTTAACACATTTTTTAGTTCTTTCACAGCATCGCTCTAGGAAGAGAGAGTAACTTTCTCTAGTTTATATGTGAGGACAGGAGAGTTACAGTGATTTAAAGAGTAATTCAAGGCCCTAGTCCAGACCTCAATGTCTTTGCACTTGTCTTTATAGCAAGCAGTAATAGAATAATAAGATTTGGGATGAGAGAAGGGTCACCCACCTGAGTTAGACAGGCAGACCTACGTACACGGACATATTTATATAGTGCTCAATAACAAATCACCCCAAAACTTTGTAGAGTAAAACCACCACCATCTTATTATACTTACAGATTCTCTGAGGTGGGAATTCAGACAGGGAACAGTGGGGATGTCTTGTCTCAGCTCCATTTACTAGACCAATCAATGAGCTTCAGTGAAAGTCTCAACCTTCTGGGGGCAAGAACCACCTGGAAGTTTCTTCCTTCACATCTATGGTACCTGGGCTGGGATGACTGCAAGGCTGGACTCAGCACCTACAGGTAGACTCTCCTGGGAGTGGCTTGAGCTGCTCCCAGCATCGTGGCTGGCTTCCAAGAGGGAGGGTTCCATGAGATGGAGAGGAAACTGCGTGGACTTGTATAACCCAGAGTTGCAAGTCGGACAGCATCACTTCTGCCTGCCTTTATTGGTCAAAGCCGTTGAGAGCCTGCCCAGATTCAAGGGGATGGAACACAGACCCCACCTCTTAACTGAAGAAATCAGAATGTATAGCCAATTAAAAACCACATCAACTATTTAGCCAGCACTACACCATGGCACTGATTAATAGAAAATTAACTTCAGTAGGAGTCAGCAAATCTGTATAAAAAAATGGGTTCATTGTAAATGGGAAAAAAAAGATGAGCTGTGTATATTGTGAAGAATTAAAGAAAATAAGTGGAGTAGAAAAATTGAAATTAACCTAAGTACCTGGCAATTGGGGAGTGGCTTAAATAAACTAAAAACTATTTGTATTAGAAATACTGTGCAGCTTTTAAAAAGAACAAGGTAGCTCTCTATGGAATGACATGGCAATATGTCCATCTATTAAGTGAAAATTATTTACAGAAAAACATGTATTCAATGATCCATTGATATTTTAATATAACATATATATATATATGTAAAAATTTAGGAAACAGTCTTACAGGAATTGCACCAAACTGTTGATGGGGGTTTCTAATGGGGATGAGAGTAGGACTTAGTTGGGTGTTAGCAGGAAGGAGAACTCACTTGTTACTCTCTATAATTCTATGATGTTTAAAATCTTAAATAAATATTCCTATATTCTCAGGGGTTGCTATGTGAGGCTTTAACTTTTAAGCTATATGAAACTTTACTTGGTAAACATCTGTAAGTTGGGAGAGGGAATTGCTTTCTTCCTGGACCTGCTTTCTTACCTTCCTTATATTGATGTTTTATTATCTGAACAGCTACAGCAGGTGTGGTATTTGCACAAGTGGGCACTAGTCTGCTTAGCATGCACTGTAGTTACTAGAGAGGTTTGAGAAAACCCGTCTTTTCATTGTTGATTTGTTTTGCTTTTTTTCTTTTCTCTTGACTGAGAAGTCTCCTCGGTTACTGCACAGTTCCTGAAATGTGTAGTGATTCCAAGTGACCTTTGTATAATGGCTTTAGTAGAAATTAAGAGTAGACATACTCATGTTGAGTTGAAACATTTAAGCTTCTATTATCTACCAAATGGAATTAACTATATTCATATAATCAAATTGGGGAAATTCAGTAGCATTAGAAAAGATTTATGGCTTTAATGGGATTTAAACCGATCTATATCTGAGCCAATATTCTGAGCTGGGTGTTTTTGGAGCATCACACACCTCTCAAGCTAATAGAACAAGGATGGAGAGCCAGGTCTATATTTTAAAGGGATAAGCCCTCTACTTATTTCCTGTGTTGTACAGCAACCCAGTCATACCTCAACAATGGTATTATTTCAAATAGTATCATAATGAGAGCTAGTAAGAGTGACTTACCCTGTGCCAGTGACTGAGCTGTGCTCTGGCCTGGCGGTGAATTATGTGGATCCTTCCTGCCCTTACGGCATTTACCACTGATAGAGACATCAAAGAAGTGATTAGGAGAGGATTGGCTCACAACACCTTTGGGCCGGGTGTTGATCCATCATGCTCAGTACCCTGGGAAGCAGACTATTATGGCAGCCATGTAGGCTCCCTCGCCCTCTGGCTTTGGGGAGATGAGTTAGGGTGTTTATTTGCTGTGCGCTCTCTCCTTCCCTAGGCTGTGGATTAGAGGTGGTGCCAGGTTCCTCTGCTGAAAGCCACAGTTCCTGTTGGGTGGCCCTCTCCTACTGCTGTTGTTGCAGCTAATTTCTTGCTACAATTACTCCCTCCTCTTTTTTTTTTTGCGGTACGCGGGCCTCTCACTGTTGTGGCCTCTCCCGTTGCGGAGCACAGGCTCCGGACGCACAAGCTCAGCGACCATGGCTCACGGGCCCAGCCGCTCCACGGCATGTGGGATCTTCCCAAACCGGGACACGAACCCGTGTCCCCTGCATCGGCAGGCGGACTCTCAACCACTGCGCCACCAGGGAAGCCCTACTCCCTCCTCTTGCCCCTTCATACACAGGGGCGGTGATGGCTCTCTGCTGTTGCTAGATCCCAGGTACCCTGCAATCCTTGCTAGTTTCCTGTAACTTGTTCATGCCTTTGCAAATAATGTTTTTATTAAACTCTTTTCAGCTACCTGTTTGAGTACCATGTCTTCCTTCCTGTAGCCTGACTAATTAGATAACATCCCACTTTGCAAATGAGGAAGTTGGAGCTTAGAGATTAGTGATGATCAGAATCCAGTCTGTTTTACGTCAAATCCTGATTCTTAAACTCAGTGCTTTACTGTTTGCCTACAGTGACTAGGAGATTCTTATTGTCATCCTCAAATTGAGGAGAAACCTGAGGGGAAAAAAGTCTGTTAGATAAAACTATGGAGTTATGAGGTTAAAAATCTAACTCTTACACATTTAAATAAATGACATCTTTAGTTCATAGTTTCTCATTACTTTCCTTTGGAATTGCCATCAGAGTCATGTTCTCACTCAGGAAGGAAAAATAATTTAATGGAAGCAGTAAAACCTTCAATTTGCCACCTTATTTCTGTAGCTTGGCTCAAGTTGACTACCAGTTGTTTGCAAACATCTTTGAGGACCAAGTTTCAGGGTATTTCAAAGAAATAGGTAGTTGAGTTGAAGGACATTCCTAAAGAGGCATCTAAAAATGTGCTCAGTAATGACAGCCAAGTTGGAATGAACATAGAGCTTCTCAGGTGGTTGTTTTGAAGGACAGAGTATTGATTCTGTGTGTGATCCCTTGACTCACAAATACCAGAACATAATCATGTTACCTGAGTCTCATCTCGGTGTGTCCTGACTCTGTATTCATTTCCTTGACCTGCAGAGGACCTCGAGGCTGACTAGGATGACCAGGCTCAAGGGCAAGCCCCCCTTTATTGCCTTAAACCAGAGCTGTCTTTGAGGCAGCACAGCCTAATGGTTACGAGCTGGGTCCTCGAGCCAGACTCATTGGTGCCAATCCAAGTTCCACAAATGACCACTCTGTGCCTTGGTTTTCTCACTGATGAGTGGAAATGGTAGTACCTACCTCTCACAGCTCTTGTGAGGGTTAAATTCTGTGAAGGGCTTAGGAGAATGTCTAGCACAATTATATGAGCTCAGTCGTGGTTAGTATGTTTTTATCACTGTGGTCATCATCATCATCATCATCATCTTCATCTTCACAGTCTGGGACTCTCATTGATTTCTTCCTCCCTTTGTGTAATCATTCTTCTGTAGGTCTTGTCCGGCACATTTCAGTAAACTTGTTTTTTCCTGGAAAGAATACAGAAATTAATTCCCTGAAGTGCCTACTTTTGACAGGGTTGTGTCCAAGTCATGGAATATGAGGAAAAGACCCAAAGGAGGAAGAAGGGATTAAAAACCTGGTGGGAAAGGGAGCATGCTGGGAAGAGAAGGTACCACTCTAAGAATGCCACTTCTTACAAAGCCAGTACTTGGGACCCGGTGGGTCTCAGATGCATGTTTGGGTTGGTTTCTACTGGTTCAGTTGTTAACTAGCCAGGTACCCTTTGCCCTTCAGTCACTAACTTTTGTGCCTCTGTGTCTTCACTTGCAAAGTGTGGTTAATACTTGTTGCTTCCCTACCTTCTGGTTAACTTTGTGGACCGAACTGTTTCAGGCAGATGCAAGTGAACTGTTGCATCCCTCTTGCACCTCACTAAAAGAAAGCAAGAATGAGAATCCCCTGTGTGCCAGAAAGACGGAGGGCATTCAGAGCCTGAGTGTTGAAGGGTGGTACATGTGGAATGAAGTTCAGGCCTAGGAGAAGTAGGGAAATGGCACTCAGCTCTCCCTGCATTAACGCCAGGAATCCAGAAGAGCGGTTCTACCCATGAAATAGGGAGTAGAAAAACCCTACCCATTGGCTAGGGAATGGCCAGGGGAGGAAGGGAAGGAACTGGCAAAAAACTGGGCCCCAAAGCCTGCATTACTCATAGATGAGGTTGTTGAATTCTTATCTGTGTGATCTGAGCCCCTCCGGTTGAGCCATGGACACAAAGTCGTCTAAAGCCCGTGGAGAAGACTAAGGGAGCTATAAAAGGGATTGGACTGTAAGGCTTTCCTTGATGATATATGTACTCTGTTTCTCACATTTTCTCTAGGGGCAGTTGTTAATTGTCTTCATCCCACCCTTCTGGTGAAAATAAAAACCTATGGTATGATTTATTAGAAGAAGTCTTTCTTAACATCCAACAGTCTGACCTCACTTCCTTGAATGAAAATGGTATAACAGTAAAACTGGGCTATAACATTTATAGTCTTTGTCATAATACGGACCTATGGATTGACTTAACCCCCTGAATAGTTCTAGTAGTGAGTAAGTAAACTGTGTGCATGCTGTATGTGTGTAATGGGGAGGGGAAGGAATGTGAATCCTTTCTCACACAAAGTAAACGGACCGAGTGGTGCAATTTTTGCATCACAGGGCAAGTCTGAGAACACACCTGGCCACTCCTGCTACTTTCACTTAAGATGAAGAGTTTTAACGTTGTGTGTAAACATCTCCCTACCCAAGTCACTACTGAACTGTAGCCCCTCTTTCTTCTTTCTCCTAAACTTAAAATCGTCTAACAATATGATTACAGGAATAAAGACCAAATTCATGCTACTTGAATCTAAAGAGACATACAATGGAAGATTAAATAAACCATGTCCTGGCTGAACTTTTTTTCTGGAAGGGGCTGTACAACGAGTGTGTCACCATTTATAGTGAGAAAACATACACAAGTTAATCATTTCCAGAGTTTTAAATCATCTCGTTATAGAACCTCATTTCAGTATAATAGTTATATGACTGGAAGCAGAGGTTTCTGTGGTAAAGAACTCTAAAGTTCAGCTTTGTCCTATTGTGTATATACGAGGGGACAGAACCGTATGTGGAAGAGCATGGGTTCTAGAACCACACACCTGAATCTGGCTTGCCTGGCCCCAGGGCCTTGGGCAAGTCCCCAGCTCTCTGAGCCTTGTTTTCCTTCCATGTAAATTAGGTCCTCTGTCTAACAGAGTTGTTAAGATCAGTAACTACATGTCAGGCTACTAGCACAAAGCCTGGTAAATCACTGCAGGACTCAGTATTCCATATCTGAAATACACCCAGGGCTTTGTCATAGAGCAGGGGATCAGCTGTAGACTCGATGGCTGGAGGTTTAGCACTTTGGGCAAACTCTAGTTTTAGAAGATGCTTGTATAAAATTTTAATCCTTTCTTGACATGTTAAAAAAATTTTTTTCTGGTCACTTTGATGTTTTTTTTCGCTTATATGTTGGTTTATCAAATATAGGTGTGGGATTGAATATAAAATTCACAAACAGATATAAACAAACGAGAAAGGAGGCTCTCTCTTACAGTAGACGACCTCAAAATATTGATAGCAGGGCTTCCCTGGTGGCGCAGTGGTTGAGGGTCCGCCTGCCGATGCAGGGGACGTGGGTTCGTGCCCCGGTCCAGGAAGATCCCACATGCCGTGGAGTGGCTGGGCCCGTGAGCCATGGCTGCTGAGTCTGCACGACCGGAGCCTGTGCTCTGCAACGGGAGAGGCCACAACAGTGAGAGGCCTGCGTAAGGCAAAAAAAAAAAAAAAAATTATTGATAGCAGGAATAATGGAGTTAGAAAATCCTCAACAGATGCTAACACTGGTGGAGAAAGTTTTATGAGGAAAGGATATTTATCAGTACATAGTCACAAAGTGTCTCCCCCCAAATCACTTACTTATTACAAAGGAAAAAACAGTAAGTGTTTAGTGGAGAAAGCTGGCATACATCATCTTCACCAAGTGATTGAAGGTAACATCACCCATATTGAGACAAACCAACCTTACATGCCTCCTGATTTGAGGCTGTGAAAAGCGTACAACTTGTTTTGCTGTGTGTTTAAGTGCAAAAGGTGCATAACCTGAATTGAATCATGAGGAAACATCAGATGAATCTAAACTGGTGGACATTCTACAGAATTAATGGTCTGTAATCCCCCCAAACATGAGATCAACAAAGACAAGGGCTGATAACAGTTCCAGATTAAAGGGGGCTAGAGAGACATGGCAGCAAAATGCATGGGACAAAGAGAAAGCTGTAAAAGACATTATTGGGACAGGTGGTGAGACTTGAATATAGACTGGGGATTGGATAGTAGTGTATCAATATTAAATTTCCTGATTCAGATAGGTATACCAAGTTCATGTAATAGAATGCCCTTGTTCTTAAGAACTATACACAGAATTAAATATACTGAGAAGGAAGGTAGAGAAGCTGTAGCCCTAGGCCAGAGGGGTTCATGTTTGACATGACGTCCTCAGCTCTCTGGTCTGCTTTACTCTTGTCCCACTGTGGTGTTGAGAGAGGTGTGCAGAATGCTGACAGTAAGGGAAAGGCATTTTCCTTGAGCAGAGGTGAAATACTGCGTACATTGTGAACGTCTCATACTTCATTACCTTTGGATGGATGATTATCTGTGTGAAGATCTGGTGGGGGGACTTCCCTGGTGGCACAGTGGTTAAGAATCTGCCTGCCAATGCAGGGGACTCGGGTTCGAGCCGGGGTCCGGGAAGATCCCACATGCCACGGAGCAACTAAGCCCGTGCGCCACAACTACTGAGCCTGCGCTCTAGAGCCTGCGAGCCACAACTACTGAGCCTACGTGCCACAGCTACTGAAGCCCGCGCACCTAGAGCCCGTGCTCCACAAGAGAAGCCACTGCAACGAGAAGTCCACGCACCGCAAAGAAGAGTAGCCTCCGCTCGCCGCAACTAGAGAAAGCCCGCGTGCAGCAGTGAAGACCCAGCACAGCCAAAAAAAAACAAAAAAAACCTGGTGGGAACTCTAGGAGCAGTGTTTGAGACCTGGATGTGATTGTTATTGACCTTATTAAGTACTTTATTTAGATCTTTATTTTTTTTTTAAACAACGTCCAAGTGGATGCAATTAGGACAAGAGCGTTTTAAATTTTTGAAAGTGTTTTTCTATAAATTAAGCTAATCCTAAACCATTAATACTGTTAAGGAGAAGATAGATTTTAAAGTACTCCTATTGGGCAGATAAGGAAGTAAAACCCAGAGAGGATTAAGTGACTTGCTCAAGGTGGTTTCTTCCAGACCTTGAACCTTCAACTGTATGACCTCCTGGAAGTGGGTTCTTTCATAGATCATCAGTTCTATGTACTTTCTAGAAATAAAAGAAAGTATAAATACAAGAAATACAAGAAAGAAAACATCTCTTCTCTGCTCTAGTTTAGCAGTAGTTCTTGTCTTGAAAAGAAAATTAGACCCGAGAGATACCTTTTCTAATTTGAAATGCTTTGGTTCTATGAAACGGGTTGAAGAGGCTCAATTCGATTCAAGATCTGTGTCTGGTGAGCCCTCTAGATATTTCTGAATTCATCACTGCGAGGCCTAAGGGGTCCCGTGTCTTTAGGACTCTCCCAACGGTCTGTGACCAATAGGGTCTGCTGTTCTGTGCCTGTGTGAATTGATGGGTGAGTCCCCCGAGCCCAGCTGTCTGTCTTGCTGAGAAGCAGCGGAGCGCTGCTTAAGGGCGAGGTGAGGGAGCTGGAATGCCAGCCTGTGTGTCTCAGCTCTGCTGCTTGCCAGCTGTGGACGCTGGGCAAGGGTAATGATGATGACAATAATAATAACAGAACCTACCTCATAGGGCTGTGGATATTAAATGAGTTAACATTTGCAAAGAAGCGAGAACAGTGCCTGGCATATAGAAAGTGCTGTGTAAGCATTTGTTTTCAAATGTGATAAAATATACATAACATAAATCTACCATTTTAACCATTTGTAAGTGTACAGTTCTGTTATTAAGCACATTCATATTGTTGTGCAGCCGTTGCCACCACCCATCTCCAGACCTTTTTCAGCTTCCCATTCAGTTTGGGAAACACTGTCCCCGTTCACCACTAGCTCTACTTTCTCCCCTCTCTGCAGCCCCTGACAGTCACCATTCCACTTCTCGTCTCTATGACTTTGGTACCTACTCTATCTACCTCTACTCTAGATACCTTGGCTCATGCCAAGTACTTATTAAGAATCAAAGAACTTTGGGGTTTACACGCTGGTGTGTGTACAGAACAGGTTTGCTCAGTTTTATATAGAAAATTGGTGTAAACCTACCTTCCAAGAGCTATACTATACAGCTTGAATGTAGAACAGGCTTGGAGCATCCAGATGAACACGAGATGTGGGAAACAAGATGGAATGAGAAAGTTCTGGTTTCTCTTTGCCCAGCATTTTTTCCTCTTGACGTGCTTCCCTACTTCGTGAGCACAATGACAGTGGGTGCTGTGCGCACCGATGCGGTAAGGGGGTCAGGTCACTGTGGATTACAGCGAGGGGTGGTGATACGGGGCTTAGCCAGACTCCAGCGCTGCGGGAATAGCGGGTGGAGGGCCTTGGACGAGATGCTTCCTGGGAATGACACCTCCCAGCTGGTTCTCAAAGCCAGCTGCACACGTGCAGCCAAGCGTGAGCTGAGCTGGCGTCGACGCGGGGAGCTGTCCGGGGAGGCTGTCCTGCTGCCTGAGCCCTTCGCGCTGTGACACCCGGCGCCCTCAGGGTACACATGGCACATCTGCCTGGAATGCCAGTTTTACAAGTTTGGAGGCGGGGACTCCTTATATTTTAATACTGAACCACAGATCAGATGTGGAGTAGAATGCAACATGGATGATTCTTTTTAAGAGTGAATCTGAAATTAGACAATTCATGCTTATTGGGCTTTGAGTTGTGCCCCTACATGCTTCTCTTCACCCCCAATTCTTTCTGTGTGTTTACTTTCTTCTGCATTTAGGGTTATTTTTCTACAGAAGAACTCATTAAATATGCAGTGTGGGAAGCCTAGGTTTGTGTGGAGGTCAAGAGAGGGCTCAGAAGGGCGGGCTTGCCTCTCCTGCAAAGCTGTGTTCTCCACCTGTCAGCTGTGATCTGGGACACGTGATTTAGCTGTCCCAAGTTTCCATTTCCACATCTGTAAAATGGGAATAATACCAGTGTCACAGGATCGCTGTGGGTTAAACACAGTAATACTAGTGCCGGGGAAAACTGTGTCGTGGGAGTACTCTGGTGGCCATGGAGATGTGGGTGTTTAGAAGCCAGAGCCTCACAGCGGCTTCTCCCAGACCCTCTGCTTGTCCCTCTCCCAAGTCATGTGTGTAGCAAGGCTTCTGTGTGCTGTGACTCTCAGGCTTCTTTCTTTTCCTTCTGGACCTCTTCTCTCTGCCCTTCATCCACCACCACCCCTGCTCCCCTTTCAGATGCCTCTTTTTCTTCCCAATGTGATATCAAGCGGGAGGGAAGGCTGGGTTAGGGGCGGGTCTGGAGCTGCCCAAGACCATTCCAAAGGAGCCCACCTCGGAGGGCAAACAGCCATGTGGTGTGCTGCTTAAGGCTCTGACGCGTGGAGGCATCGGGATGGCAGTGGATGGAGCCCTAGGAGAGGGCATGGGGCAGCAAGGATTTTGAAGAGCAGATCTACGGCTGTTTCTTTCTTTCTTTTTTTTAAATTGAAGTATAGTTGATTTACAATGTTGTGTTAATTACTGCTATACAGCAGAGTGATTCAGTTATACATACATATATATATATATATATATATATATATATATATACACACACACATTCTTTTCTTTACTATTTTTTTCCATTATGGTGTATCACAGGATATTGAATATAGCTCCCTGGGCTATACAGAAGGATCTTGTTGTGTATCCGTTCTCTATAAAATAGCTTACCTCTGCTAACCCCTACCTCCCACTCCATCCCTCCCCCAACTCCCTCCCCCTTGGCAGCCACCAGTCTGTTCTCTATGTCTGTGAGTCTGTTTCTGTTTCATAGATAGGTTCATTTGTGAAATATTTTAGATTCCACATATAAGTGATAGCATATGGTATTTGTCTTTCTCTGACTTACTTCACTTAGTATGATGATCTCTAGTTGCATCCATATGGCTGCAAATGGCATTATTTCATTCTTTTTTTATGGCCGAGTAGTATTCCATTGTATATATGTATCACATCTTCTTCATCCATTCATCTGTCAGTGGACATTTAGGTTGTTACCATGACTTGCCTATTGTGAATAGTGCTGCTATGAACATAGGGGTGCATGTATCTTTTTGAATTATAGTTTTGTCTGGATATATGCCCAGGAGTGGGATTGCTGGATCATATGATAATTCTATTTTTAGTTTTCTGAGGAACCTCTGTATTGTTTTCCACAGTGGCTGCACCAACTTACATTCCCACCAACAGTGTAGGAGGGTTCCCTTTTCTCCACATAGGGCTGTTTCTTGAATCTCCATCCCCGTGGATGCAACTTTGCACATGTTCCAAGAAAAAACAAATCCTTGTTGACTCTGAATCCTGATGAATGGTAAAATAAGGAACTTGGTTTGAGTATTTAAATTAATAGTAAGTACAGTAATTTATGTCCCTGATTTAACAACTGATGCCAAATGCACTATATATGGAACGACATAGGAGATTATGTGTGTTATCAGGTAGATGTGCCAGGTTAACTTTGTTGAAAGAGCTTTTATTAATAGAATCAAACTCTGCCCAGCTCCTTAATGATGAGCTATCATCTGATCTTCCCACTGTCATCACATCAACTACACGGCTCAGAAACAGCTATACAACGTCCTGGTTCCTCTCAAGAAGTTCAGAGACTTGGAAGGGTGGGGAGGGGAGGAGTGGAGACTTGGAGGGCTGAGGAATGGGACAGGAGACAGAGCGCAAAGGTGCATCTTGAAAGTGCACATACAAAAAAAAAAAAATCTCATTTGGGGCTTCCCTGGCGGCGCAGTGGTTGAGAGTCTGCCTGCCGATGCAGGGGACACGGGTTCATGCCCCGGTCCGGGAAGATCCCACATGCCGCGGAGCGGCTGGGCCCGTGAGCCATGGCCGCTGGGCCTGCGCGTCCGGAGCCTGTGCTCCACAACGGGAGAGGCCACAACAGTGAGAGGCCCATGTACCGCAAAAAAAAAAAAAAAGAAAAAAAGAAAGTGCACATGCAACTTCTTCATGCTTCTTGTCTTCTCTAGTTGTGTTTCCCACCCAACTTTCTCTCCCCTCCCTCAAAACCTGACTTCAAACTCAATCTAGAAAACTGTCTCTGAGTAATCCTATCATTGAATACTCTCTTCTCTTCCCCTTGGCTTTTTTGTCCTTTGTCCTGTCATTAGTTGGCCCTTTTTCCAAAGGTTTTCTAAAATTTTCTCCAATGTTAAATGTTTTCTGTTAGATCATAAACTGTTAAGGGCACAGAATCCTTTCTCCCGCCTCATCCCATCTCTTCCCTCCACCCCTGACGTGTGCTGTGACTATTTAACTGCTAGTTAGAGATTTTGCTACTTACCAAAAGAAACACATTCTGTTGTTGTATTTATTGGTTTTAATTATAAGCCACTTGGAAGGCATTTTAGGACTCTGCATCTCCATAATTGTCTGCCAGCATTTTGCACCTAACAGATCAATTGTATGAATAAGTTTCCATCCTCACTTGGCTTCATAAACGTGGGTGTGTCTGCTGCACAGATGCTAGCAGGGCTGTCCTCTCTGGAGTAGAAACAATGGCTTAGTTCTGAAATTGTAATCAGGTCTTCTGAGGAACTAGTGCTGACACCCAGTTTGGCTTTCTCCTCTCATCTACATCGGACCAGTGGTGCAAGGGGATTTACATATAGTACCATGGTCCAGTCCCCAGGCAGAAAAGAAATGCCAGGGGAGATCAGTTATTCATCTAAGTCCAAAGCAGAAGAGCATGAATTATGTTTAAGGTGGCTGCTGTCCTGGCTGCTCTATAAAGTTTTTTGAGCTTTGGACTAAAGAATTCTAATTTCTGAAAACTTTGGTGTTTTTCATTGTGTTTATAAATGCATCCATTTTTCTAAATTTGGGACCCTGTACTTTCTATGAGCAGTAGTTCTGCGTGTTAGAACAAAAAGCACACAACAAGCCAAAACCAAAATGTTTTCAGCTTTGTTGCCCAAGTGGGGTGAATTCTTTCCCACAAGAGAGCCGTTCCCAGGGTATTTTATCCACTTTCCAAGTAGTTTACAAAATCACAGTTAGTATACATTCTCTTCAGCCTGCAGACTCGATGTTCGCTTCGCCCACTCTTGCCAACTCAACACCCTTCCCGCATCAGCCATTCCAGTTCCTCCTGCCGCTCCCTGTATTGTTGACCTAGAAGAATAAAAATATGTTTGCTCTAATATAATAGGGTACCTCCAAAAGTTCAGTAAAAACTAAACAGAAGCCAAGAGTTGGTTTTAAAGACAAACCAGCTCTGTAATCTATGCGCTCTGGGACCTTGAGCAAAACACTTACCCTATTTTAGCCTTGGTCAAGTGGAGGTCATAATACTTGTCCATCTCTCTGATGGGGCTGTGGCAGTCATATGATCTAATTGATGCGGTAGCAGTTTATAAATGTCGATGAATTCTATGAGGCCAAAAGCTGGTTGGAGTCCTGCTCTTTGATGTTGGTGTCATCTGCAGCATTTTATGATTTCTCACAAACCCAGTATCCCACAAACCCTAAATCAGCTGACACTGATTTTCATACTCTGTTTAAAAGCCAGAGATGCTTCTTGCTCATTAAAACTAGCCTAAACTGCTTTAGTCCAAAGTCAAGTTGAAATGAATTCTGTAGCCATGACTATATTGCCAACATACCTCCATTTGCATAGCATGATCCATCGGAGAGCTGAATTTTTGGCATGCTTTAAAAATTGACTGTCCTGGGCTTCCCTCGTGGCTCAGTGGTTAAGAATCCGCCTGCCAGTGCAGGGGACACGGGTTTGAGGCCTGGTCTGGGAAGATCCCACGTGCCACGGAGCAGCTAAGTCCATGCGCCACAACGACTGAGCCTGCGCTCTAGAGCCCACGTGCCACAACTGCTGAGCCCGCGTGCCACAACTACTGAAGCCCGTGCGCCTAGAGCCTGTTTTCTGCAACAAGAGAAGCCACCACAATGAGAAGACTGCACGCCACAACGAAAGAGTAGCCCCCGCTCACCGCAACTAGAGAAAGCCTTCACACAGCAACGAAGACCCAACGCAGCCATAAACAAACAAATAAATAAATAAATAAATTTATTTTTTAAAAAACTGACTGTCCTGAATCATGTGTTCATTCACACTCGCTAACAAACAGCATATGCTTGCATTAATAGTACCCTTCTGTTCTACATCCTAGCCTTCTGAGTCTGTTTTATTAAAGTCCTCTTCTAAATACACGTTTAAAGTCAGCTCCTCGTGTACCCCTACAATAGTGGGATGCCTCCATGTTGTTTCCTCGTTAATTACACAAACTTGTCTTTATGGACATTGGCCCGGGGGTTGCCTTTCTGGCGCAGAGCCATGTGCAGTTTCCACGTCCACCATCTGAAGTCACAAAATGAGTTGGCTGCTCTCTGTTGGCTTCCTTTTTCTTCCCCTGTACCAGGCTCTTCTACATCCTTTTCGTTCTGTTGCCAAATTGTGCTCTTGTAAAGCATACCCGTGGTTTTCTTCTAGTTCAGCCCTGTAAGGTTTCACGTCACATAGGTCTGCCGCAGCCTCCTCTTTGTTCTCCAGCTTAGGTCCTCTTCTGTTCATTCCCTTTCACTGACCTCCATCCCTACCTCTTCTCTCTCGTGAGCTTAGCACACCTTCCAACAGAGTGTGGTGCCATTAATCATCTTCCTCTCCGCTGTCTTTGAACTTCTGTGTGTGTGTGTGTGTGTGTGTGTGTGTGTTTTACACAATAAAACTGACTAAATATCATGAATTTTAATGCCTGTGATTCTTTTCTAGAAGTTCAAATGGGTCAATTAGTTGCATGAAAGGTATCTTTCTCAATGAAACTGACATTAAGGTTTATTCCTCATCATATTTTAAACATCTTTCTGTAACTGAACATAAAAACAAATTTAGGGCCTCCCTGGTGGCGCAGTGGTTGAGAGTCCGCCTGCCGATGCAGGGGATACGGGTTCGTGCCCCGGTCTGGGAGGATCCCATATGCCGCGGAGCGGCTGGGCCCGTGAGCCATGGCCGCTGGGCCTGCGCGTCCGGAGCCTGTGCTCCGCAACGGGAGAGGCCACAGCAGTGAGAGGCCCGCATACCGCAAAAAAAAAAAAAAAAAAAAAAAAAAAAAAAAAAAAAAAAACAAATTTAATCCTTTCTTATTTCTGATATAATTACAGTAGTACATATCAGTGGTATAGAGCAGCGTTCCCCAACCTTTTTGGCACCAGGGACCGGTTTCACGGAAGACAGTTTTTCCACGGACGGGGGTGGAGGGGAGGGGGGAGGGGTGCGGGGGATGGTTCAGGTGGTAATGTGAGCGATGGGGAGCAGCAGATGAAGCTTCGCTTGCTTGCCGGCTGCTCACCTCCTGCTGTGTGGCCTGGTTCCTAACAGGTCGCAGACCGGTACTGGTGCACAGCCCAGGAGTTGGGGACCCCTGGTATAGATATTTGGAAAATGTGTAGGAATCAAAGTTAAGGAAAAAACTCCAGAGCCCTCCTTTTGGAAACAAGTGCTTTAACATTCTAGCATTTCCTTTTAGGCTTTTTTTCCCCTTGATTAGAGTGCATATGATATACTCTTATATAATTATTATAGCAATATACACACACATATATATAAAATATGTATACGTGTGTGGAATTAAAATTGTGGTGCTTTTTAAAATTTATATAGCTTCAAATACATTCAATTTGCAAATTATATGGGAGATAGATGCTAAAGCAGCTAAGTGAGGGAAAAATTGAGTATAATCAATTATCCTTGGAAAAACTAGCTGATTATTGTCTTTACTATACATGTTTATGTTTTATATCTTATAACTAATTTAATGATTATATTAGAATTTATTAAATAATTAGAAATATATATGATTTTAAAATATTTTAAAAAATAATCATACAACAGCTTCATAGGGTAGATGGCATTATTCCCATTTTTCAGATGAGGAAACTGTCTAGTTAACTCTTTTATAAATATTTATTTATTTATTTATTTATTTGGCTGCATTGGGTCTTAGTTGCGGCGCGTGGGCTTCTCTCTTTCTCCCTATTTGTGGCATGCAGGCTTAGTAATTGTGGTGCACAGGCTCCGGAGTGCATGGGCTCAGTAGTTGCAGCTCACGGGCTCTCTAGTTGTGACATGTAGGCTCTAGAGTGCGGGCTTAGTTGCCCCACAGCATGTGGGACCTTAGTTCCCCAACCAGGGATCGAACCGTGTGCCCTGCATTGGAAGGCAGATTCTTCACCACTGGACCACCAGGGAAGTGCCTAGTTAACTCTTTCATAACTGAATGTGACAGTGTTATAGGCACCCAAAACCACTGCTCTTTCGTCTCAGCGCCCCTTTCCCTTTTTTAAAAATCAGGTATCTTTGTCAGTTTAGGCAGAAATTCACCTTTGGGGGGAAAAGAGAGGAAGTAGAATGGGGGAGGGTGCCTCAGATAAAATATGGTAAATTTTCTCAAATGCGTTCTCAGCATTTATTGACCATATGACTTTGTGTATGACATGATGTATCCTGTAAGTAGCATCATTTAGTTTTTTGTTTTGATCTTGTTTCAACTCTTGCATTCCTGATACGGTCTAACTTGGCAGTACTGAATATTATCTTAATATTTTTTCCTTCGTTGGACTACATTTGACGTTTCTGCATCTCTAAGAAATAAGCCTGTAATTTTACTGTCTATACTTTCTCAAGATAATAGCACTAATTGATGTGGTTTCCAGTAGGAAACATAAAGTCACAGAAATCTATCTGCTGATTAATGAGATATCAGTGATACCATTAACAACACCCCCAGAAGAGCCCAATGGCCGCGGGGCCAGTCATCAGACATTTGCATGCAGGGAGGCAGCAGGACTTGGGGAGGGTGGAAAGATCAGACCTTTGGAGTCAGAGTTCTTTCAGATCCCAATTCTGCCCCTGAAGGGCCATTAAGATCTTAGAATTGCCTAAACCTAAATGACCGAACCTCTCTGAGTTTCTTTCCCACCAGAAAAGGGGAGATTCAAATTCCTATCTTAAAGGGGGATAAGCGATAATAGATGTAAAGTATCTGGCAGGTAGTAAGTGATCATTATCTGTTAATCCTTTCTGTCTGCTACGTTTCATGCACTATCACAAAGTGCTCGTGTGAATGAGAGAAAGACAACATAGGCATCTGAAACTCAGAGAAGACTCACAACCAAGAGGCTGTTTTGTTTTCTTGCACTTACCTTTGAACTATTTGTGGGTTATTATTTCTTTTCTCCTAATAGTCAAGGAAAACTTAGGCCAAGCTGCCCTGTTCTATTGTCTTCTAAGACTCCTAGCTTTGTGGCAATACCCTCTGATATTCTGGGTTATTTGGAGTCGTTTGAGGGGACAGGGACAGGGTATTACCAGTGACTTGCTACTTCTTGAGAACAGCCCAGGAACTGTCATTACATAACCTGCTAAGTCTGTTTAACAGTTGTAAAATAGCATCATTCCCATGAAGTATTAAAGTTTAGGTAAACATCTATGTCCTTAAAATATTCATTATCTGTAGAAAACAGGGAGAATCATTTTAGGACTGGTTGTAAATGATTTGGAGCATTTTTGCACTGAGCATCTTAAGCACAAAAAGTTGATATCCAAGTGAGATGAGTTGAATTTCTTTCCCTTCCTTTAAAAATAGTAGAAGCTCATCCAGACTAAAGATTTTTATAATTCCTTCTGTAATTTTAACTCTTGGGGTTAAAAAGTCTTAAATTGGCCTTGGAAACTTGACACTCCATTCTTCCTTACTGAGATCTGTGTGGGGTGACAAAGTGTGTAGGAGCAGGCAGTGAGCAAATGGAATTTTCCCTGTGCCGACTTGGTAGCAAAAGAGATGGTTTTTGTCCCCAAAATGTTTTATTTGCAATTATAATTGACTACAGAATCCCAAATCTGAGAATCATTCCTTTTAATTCTTCTCCCAAATTGAGCAAAGTCCCTGACAGACCCCTCCCTCCCATCCCAGACTTCAGGTTGGCCCACCTTTGTATATGGGCCTTAACATCTACATGGTCTGCTTTGAGTTTCCAGATTATTAAAAAAAAAAAAGACATTCTTGTTCACATTTGCCCAGTGGCCCCAAATTAATTTTACCCCCATGTGTGAGATGTAGAAGTGAGGTCCTGTTCTGAAAAGGTGTCCTGGGTTTTGAGATCCAGCCTTGTTAGAAACAGATGGCATCTTAGGCGCTCAAGTATGATCACATTCTTGGGGGGAAAAGTTTGGGACCTTTTGTATCAAAGTGGGATCAAAGAACTCCTTTTCATATGTGGATCTTAAAGCTATGTACATTTAAATCATGTTTGCAGAAAGGGGTAAACTTTTCACAAAGCCTGAAATGTTTCTCGTTTTTCTGAGTAGTTACGACAAAGAAGCTATCTAACTCTTCTTGTCCTTAATAACCTCACTTGAAAAAGGACATTGGTAGCTAATGCTTGTAAGGAAGCTGTGTAGTTGGTTGGTTACCCTTCTTTCCCCACCTAGGAAATTCTCTTTCTGATGCTGAACTTGAAGATTTAAGGCTTTAGGGGAAGTGGCCACAGTCCCTTAATGCCATATGTAACCTGAATATCCTCTGAAGTTGTGTGTTGATAACTCTGGAGAGTTCTTAGAAATGTATGATGGGGGAGAATTTCCAGGAAAGGTGTGGAGGGCAAGCTTCAAATTCAGTTCTCCTTCCCTTGGGATCTGGACAGTATGGCTGTATTACCATCAGGGCTTGGAATTAGTTGGACTAAATTTAGGAAGGACATAGCATCTCTGCCCGTCAAGCACAAAGATGAGCACGCCAATCAGCAGACTTTACTGAGCACCTACTATTTACCTGGCACTTCGTAGGGATGTGGAGATGGATGAGCTGTGAGCCCGTGCACTCAGTGTCTTATAATTTCCATGGCTTGATGAAACCTTCAATGTCTTTAACAGGTGGAATGCAATCTCTATTGTTGTTTCATATTCTTTAGGGTGCCTGGGAATACGTTTCGGGTTGCTAAGGACTTCAACCCCAGGTTTGCCTATTTTTCAAAAGAAAATTCAGTTAAGGGAAGTTTGATCATGTGGTCCTTTAAGGCTTAAGATTAAGTAGCTGCGAAATGCTTCAGGAAGCTGGTAGGAAGCCAGAATATATCACGGGTCAGTTTACTGAGTATCAGCTTACTGGAAATCTTGGACTTGGGGTTCTCTCATTTTTTGTATCCTACCCCTGTAACCTGTCCCAGTTTTAGGGTTTTGGAATCAGCTCTCTTCCTTGGGGTATACATCTCTGGTTACCATAAGTTCTGAGAGGGAGGAGATACCCATTTAGGTGTAAAGGCAGTCTGAACTCTTACAAGATGGTTCAGTACATGTTTGAATTGAATGACCTACCTGAGGATATTCAGGGTTCCTTACAGAAATTTTGAGTTACACAAAACAACAATGTGTCCATAAAATGCTAAACTATGGCATGTTTCTATGAATTGATGATTCACGTTATATTCTTAACCTGCTTTTTCTTAAATAATACCGTTTTATAAAATGGAGATTCCCAACCCTGGTTTTGTGATTCTTGCCAACCTTCCCTCCAGTATATCCCTACTTATCTAAGCATCCTGTAAGTATGCCAATGTTTTAGTTGTTTAACTCTAATAAAAACTTCATGAGGGACTTAGTGTGTCATACTTGTCACTTGTGTCCAGTCCCTAGAACAGACTGGCACAAAGCAGCCACTGTAATATTTGTTGAACAAATGAATAAATTTTAATACAAAGGAGATGGTGGCCTTGGTGTCCTTGTGTGAAGGGAGCAAGTAGAGTAGCTGAAGTGAACAAGTGACCACGCCAACTCCTTCATGAATAAGGTAGGTCTTGGGCTATTTTCCTGGTGGATTTTGTGGGTGTCCTTTGAAAAATGATCTCCTTAGGTTCCTTCTTTCTCTAACCTTATAGTTCTATTTCAAAACTTTTTCTACAGACTCATTCTGTTCCTTAAACCTCTGAATAAACCCTATAATGCAATTTCCAAAGAATGTGATTGCTTTACCATCTTTTAGCCAATGTCAGCTAACATAACAGAAAGTGTTTTGTGAGTCGCTAATACTTCAGGAAGTTGTTCTCCACAACGAACGTCCTCGTGTTTCTTAGGGTTCAAGGCAGCAAGTAAAGATGAACTTTAGAGGAAGTCTCAGTTAATCAATTTGCTTTAAAATAAAAGCAACTCTGAAGGCACTTCAGTGATCTTCCCTTGGGCTTGGCAGTGACAAGCGCCTTCCGCAGCTCATTCAGATTCAGCAGTAGCATGGCACCGGGCAAAGAGCAGGGGCTGAGGTGCTGAGGGACCTCAGTTCCAGCCCTGGCTCTGCCATTGACCCAGCAGTAACTGTAGGTGGGCCCTTCCCCTTGCATGACCCCCTTCTCCTCAATTGTAAGAAAGAGTTAGTTGCTATCTTCCAGGGAGATGATGAAAAGCACACAGTAACATGGAAAAGTGCTTCATAGGCGATAAAGTCATGCTTAAGTGTATTCTTTAATCAGCTCCGTGATGGCTTTTTAAATGGCAGTGTCATCCATGCCAGTGGTTCTTATTAGAAGTTGCTAATTAGTAAATATTGAGTAACGCAGAAATATTTGCAGGCAACCTCTGTGGCCCAGAGGGATCTGCTTTCGTCATGGTTAAGACATTCTCACACTCGGAACCTTGGCTTACGCTTTGACAATAGGTTATGAAGGAAGGAAGGTGAGACTGAAGTGTGTGTGGTCTCAAGGGCAGTAGCCAGGTATGTGGTCCAGTGGGCTGGGTCAGGAGGGAAGGAAGGGATATGTAAAAAGAAGCCCCATGAGGGAAAACATTTTTTGTTTTGTTCACTGCCCCGTCCCTGGTGCTTTGACTCATGCCTGGCTCATTGAATCTGAGTCGAGTAAAGTCTACAGAATGGCGCTGTATTTGCTCCATCAATGACCACATCCTTTATTCAGTGTAAGTAGGCAAATAAAACTACCCCCCCGTAGATACTTTAAAGCCCATTTATTACTCTTTCCTGATAAAAGATTATATGTTCATCACATATTTGAATGGAGCATGCAGCCTGTGCAGGGAAGTGTGCTGCACACCGTGAGGACACAGATATGTCTTCTAGGAGTTTACTGTTAAACGAAGAAGTATAGGAGGTACTGGTACCAAACTCAAGGTTTGTGTGCCCCACGCACAGTGAGGCCAAACAAACCGAAACGTGGGAGTTTGGAGCAGAGAAAGGTTTATTGCAGGACCAAGCAAGGAGAACAGGTGGCTCGTGCTCACAACCCCCAAACTCTCTGATGGTTTTCGGGGAGAAGTTCTTATAGGCAGAATTGGGGGTGAGGGCTGCAGAGTGTGTGGCTTTCTTCTTCTTCTGGTGGTGAGGTAACAGGGTGGTGCTCTAGGAATCTTGTGCTCAGCCTGAAGTTACCATCCTCCACCTGGGTGGGGGCCTTAGTTCCTGTAGAAGAACTCAAAGATATATATGTTTTTTAATTTATTTATTTTATTTTTAAATTTTATTTATTTATTGTTTCTGGCTGCGTTGGGTCTCCGTTGCTGCGTGCGGGCTTTCTCTAGTTGAGGCGAGTGGGGGCTACTCTTCGTTGCGGTGCATGGGTTTCTCATTGCGGTGGCTTCTCTTGTTGTGGAGCACAGGTTCTAGGCACGGGCTTCAGTAGTTGTGGCATGTGGGCTCAGTAGTTGTGGCTCACAGACTGTAGAGCCAGGCTCAGTGAACTCAAAGATATTGTTATATATATTCCTTGAGGAGGAACCGGGACCCTGCCCATCGCTGCACTAGAGTTTCTTTTCTGCTCCTTCTTTGTTTCTGCATTCCGTCCCTTCCCTTATTAGTAACTGTTTGAGTCTGTCCTTTGGTACTCAGGGAAGGTCTAGGAGGCTAAAATTTTTTCCTGCAAACAAGGAACAGGGGACCCGGAAAGGATTTGTACCCGGGAGGCTCCCACAGGGTCCTGTCCGGTTTCAGTACCAGGAGAGAGGACAGTGTGAACAGGAATAGTCAGGGGAGACTTTGGGAAGGAAGTGGCCCTTGAGTTGAGCCTTAAAGATAGGTAGAGGGGCTTCCCTGGTGGCACAGTGGTTAAGAATCTGCCTGCCAATGCAGGGGACATGGATTCAAGCCCTGGTCCGGGAAGATCCCACATGCCACAGAGCAACTAAGCCCACGAGCCACAACTCCTGAGCCCGCATGCCACAACTACTGAAGCCCACGCGCCTAGAGCCCGTGCTCCGCAACAAGAGAGGCCACCACAATGAGAAGCCCGCGCACTGCAACGAAGAGTAGCCCCCGCTCACCGCAACTAGACAAAGCCTGCGAGCAACCAATGCAGCCAGAAATAAGTAAATTAATTAAATAAATAAATTTATAAAAAAACAAGACAGAATTCCATCAGCTATGGCCAAAACGTTGCAGTGGCGATATAAAGCTTTGTGGGGAGAGTGTGTTTTAATTCAAATGTTAAGTCAGATCTTCTCTTTGGACAGGGTGATGTCAGAGTTTGAGAGCCCCCGGCAGCCCTGGGCTGGTAGGATGCTGCATGGCTTGTGGAGGCAGCTGGGGGGCAGAGGCCTGGGGCCAGCGTTGCTGGTGCTTCCGTCTCCTTCTGGGTGGGCTGGTTGAGGCTGGAAGGAAGCAGCAGCCAAGAAGGAAGGTGGCAGTGAGAGTGACCCCACCTTTACCTCTGAGGAGGGCAAAATGACCAGTTGGACTCCGACTAAGAGTTTTCTATTGCTTGCAAGCTTTAACATGCTGAAGGCACCATAAAATGAAAATATTCTGTCAGAAATGGGAGGCAGTCTTTAGACTGAAATTAAAATGAGAAGCTGGTAGTCATGGGGGATCCTGGGGGTTAACTGTTAGGAACAATGGAGATGGAGGATTAGCTGATGCTATGCAGGCATGCTAGGAATCTTCTAAGAAAACCCAGGATGAGAAGATCATAGTTTCAAAGTATATTCATGGCAGGGTGATGGTTAGCTCATTACTAAAGATTCACTGGAAGATAATTGTTGAGCAAATATTTGAGTGCCCTCTCCATGCAAGGAACCACATAAAAGATGAAGCAAAAGAGTCGTTTCCTCTAAAGAATCCCCAGTCTGGAGAGGGAGATGTGACCCAGTTACAGTGGGGGCTTCCACGATGAGTGATATAATAGAAATGTGGATCAAGGCGCTGAGGACTGGGGATGGATTCGGACTTCGAGATCCACAGAAGTTTGCTCAAGAAGATACAGAGGTGTCACACACAGGCGAGACAGTGGCTTTCCAGACAGAGAGATGGTGGAGAGAAGAAGAACTCAAACTTAAAAGGGAGTGGTTTGGGCCTGGAACGTGGTGCTGCCAGGAAGGGTGGCTGAACTGTAGGCTTCAGGAAGGGGAGGGGAGAGAACGTGTTTTCTTCCTGAACTTTGTTCTGTAAGATGTGGGGATCCATCGAAGGTTTGGAGAGGAAGAATAGCATCAGTAGGACTGTATGTTAGAAAGATGCTTCTGGGGACAGTGAGGAGAACGGGTGGAGGAGGGGTGGCGACTGGAGGGCTGTTTGAGGGCTGTCGCAAGAGTCCAGGGGAGAGATGCCAAAGGCCTGGGGTCTCCGAGTGGAGGTGCAGAGGAGGGTTGTTCGAGAGCTTCAGTACTTTTCCTAAACCTGAAAGCTCTCTTCTAAAGTTAAATCAGATTCAACTTGTTAAAAAAAAAAGAAAGAAAGAAAGAAAGATGCTTTTGACAAATACAAATCTTTGTTGAGCCCTCTTGGTGTCATTGGTGTAGGCTGAGGTCTCCCCGTTTTAAGGAATTGAGCCACAAGGAAACTTGGGAGTCGTTGGGCGGGGTGGGAATAGGGAAAAGGATAGTGATCCGTGTGGAAACTCCTGCTCCTTTGGCCCTGCTTTTGTTGTATACCAGCCTGTCCTAGTGCTCTTCCAGCCTCTCCTGCTGCTGCTTTTTCTTCCTCCCCCATAAACAAAGACATTTCCCAAAGTGCTGTACTTGCTTTTTCCATCCCATCCCAATACTGCTAGCTCTAATGTTTCTGCTCTTCACTCGGGCAAATGGCCTCTCAGCCTGTTTGCTCAGAGGGTAAAGTGGGATAGATTATGCACCTGCCTCAGAGAGAGTTGTGAGACTTGAATGAAACACTGCATAGAAAACGCCGCCTAACCCTTGAAGGAAAGTAACTACTCAATAAATAAGCATGTAGTACATATTTCCATGCTTACGGTATTCCGTCATTTTTTATATTGACATAAATTTAATCTCCCCTTTCTTTTGAGTTCTTTGAGGGTTTGGTTTTTTTTTTTTCGATCTTAAGTGTCGAGCACTGTACTTGCCCAGTAAGAGTTCAAAATGTTACTTCCTTTTGTCTGCCAGATTGATATTTCATATTCCTCATCAGTAGGGCATGGGGTTGGCCTTTCCTAGGGATGGATGGATGACCGTCACATCCTTTTCTCCTCTGCTTGGGACCAGGGGTCCCATTTATGGAATGGCTGACTGGAGCTGGCGGCTGGGGAACAAAAGAGCAAACACGGACGGTCCTGCCCCTCATGACCACAGCCTTGCTGCCTGCACACATTGTCTTCGTTAGATGAGTAATCTAACAAATGAGAAACCACATTCATTTTACAACCATCAGAATGAAAGTTCAGAACTGAACAGGAAAAAGGGGGCCTTTGCATGAGAGAGGAGTGTTGTCGTGTAAATAGGCAGCTGAGAGTTGGCTGATGTGACTGTTGGCGGCTGTGGGGTACTGTTGAGCCCGCAGGCAGAGGAAGTGCAATCAGGAAACGGGGAAGCTGTACTCTACAGAAAAGCAAGGCTGAAGCATGGCAGTTTATAAACTAGGCTTGTGTTGGAATAAAGGTGTGGGCTTGGAGACTCTGCTCACTGGCTGTCCCCATGGCTTTTTTCTTTTGGATACCTGTTGACCAGGGAAAGTTAGCCTTGTAAAGACCAAGAGATAAATGAGGGAGGAACTTTAGTGACTTTGTCATCTGTAAAGTAGGATTTGGGTTGGATGAGAAACCTTAATTCCCTCTAGGAGTGTTAAAACACAGGTCCTTGTAGATTCTTTGTTCAACCCCAGAATTTCTAGGATGGTCCAAGCTGAGCCATTGGACCAATTCTACAAGCTTATTGAGCAAAGTTGTTGCTGGTAGACTGTCCTCTAATTGACTTGAGGCTGTCTGAATCCTGTGGCATCATGTCTGTGAAATCTGATTGCTATTCTCCTTCTATTATTTCATGTCAACTTGTACTTCAGTATTGCATTTTCTGTTAGAAATAATATAATATTGTAAAATCCAACAACAAATCTCTTTCTGCGCTTGATGTTTCAATACCTCCATCTCTCATTATTCGGTGTTGAGCTGCATATGCGTTTTTCCTAGTTGGTCGTCTCATTATTTGATGAACACTGTCCTTAACAAGTCATGTGATGTTATCCTCTATTTCTAGCTATTGTGGACGATGAAAGACTCTCGGCAGAGGAGATGGATGAGAGGAGGCGGCAGAATATCGCGTATGAATATTTGTGCCACCTGGAGGAAGCCAAAAGGTAAGATTCAAACTTAGTCTATTTATGCACCTTCTCTTGGAGATGAGCTTTGGAGTACTGTATTTTTAATAACTCATTTGCAGCCTTTTTGGTAGTAAGGTAATGGGAGAAGAACCACCTGTGTTTTGTAAATGGCAGAACTGAGAAAAAGTGGCTACCACAGCCATGGTCAAGGCACTAGGGAGGCAGCTGTTCCTTTTTCTTCCTTAGAGCCTCCTAGGAAATCTCTAGGCAAATTGCAGATTATTTCAGAATTTCTCATCTCTCTGGCACGGATGTGGGGAAGCAGCAGAGACTTAAATCAACTTCCTTTTCCTCCAGAGCCTCCTCATATCTTTTCTCCAACTCTACCCCAATGATTATAATTATTACTACTCTTATTAATTAATGTATAATTATATATTCCTATATACCCAGTAGAAAAATAGCATTTCAGACTGAAGTCCATCGTTCACTAAACTGGAGAGTAGGTTTATGACAGCAATCTCCTTTTCAACCCATGGTTGTGTGACCACTTAGGATATGTTGTCTCTAAAATCACACTGACTCTTTCAGACTTTGTAGATTACAAGTCAATGTTGGGTTCTCCAAGGAGAAAGTGAAGATAAAGTATTTGCACTTAGGCCTCGGTATCAGGGGAATCAGAACTTTGTCCTTTGCTGGGTGCATACTGCAGTGCCCATATGCCATGGGTTAGATTCTGATTTAATGCTTTGTGCTGTGATCAAGCAACAGTATTGTTTCATGGACAGATATGTTCCAGCTCTTTCATCTCTGTAGAAAATAAACATTGAGTTAATGGTCATTGGTGTTAATTATCTCTGATCACTGATAAATAGCTACCTACAGAGCTAGAAGAATGAGGTTTCTAATCACTGTTTTGTAGAAGAACATTCAGTGACACATGCACTAATTTGGCCTCAAAATTGCTTAAAAGGGGGTTTTCCAAGGTTGTTTAATGTTTTAACAGAGGCTTGTAGCTCTAAGCTCTAAAAGCTCAGTTTTTAAGGTTATTTAATGTGTCTGGAAGTTGACAGGTTGCAAGTCACTGAAGACTCACTGTCAGTCTAAGATTATTAAAAACATGCTTTTAGTCAAATTGTGGCTAAAGTTAGATAGGGAGAGGGATTCACAGACATTCAAAATAGACATGCTGGACTTCCCTGGTGGCACAGTGGTTGGGAATCCACCTGCCAATGCAGGAGACACAGGTTCGAGCCCTGGTCCGGGAAGATCCCACATGCCGTGGAGCAACTAAGCCCGTGCACCACAACTTCTGAGCCTGTGCTCTAGAGCCCACGAGCCACAACTACGGAGCCCACGTGCCACAACTATTAAGCCCGCACACCTAGACCCTGTGCTCCACAAGAGAAGCCACCGCAATGAGAAGCCTGTGCACCGCAACGAAGAGTGGCCCCATTCTCTGCAACTAGAGAAAGCCCACGCGCAGCAACGAAGACCCAATGCAGCCAAAAATAAATAAATAAATAAGTTTACTTTAAAAAAATCAAAATAAACATGCTTTCAATGAAAAAGTTTAAGGAGAGTTAGTGGAAACTTCCTCCTGACACACACTTTGCGTTCTAAGTTTTTGCCTCCTGGGTTCTACAAGTGGGGATCAGTGTCACACGGAGGGGAAGAGGTGTGAGCGGGAGTTAGTAGACTGAATTTCCTGGCCTTAGGTCCACCAATTCTGAGCTCTGTGACCTTGGACAGGTCACTTAACTTGTCAGAACTTCAGTTTTGTCTCCCCTGTAAGGGATGATAAAGATGTTACCACTACCTGCCCTACTTACTTCATGGATTTTTTTTGTTTTTTTCTTCTAAAAATCAACTAAGAAGGTGTAAGTGTTCTGTGAACTATAGTACCAGTCAACTGTATGGTGATAACATAAGTCATAGTTTTCTTCTGAATGTATCAAGATAGCTTTGAAGCTTGTCATCAAGAATTCTGTAGTTAAATTTTGATTTCAAAAAGTCAACGTAATGGACTTCCCTGGTGGTGCAGTAGTTAAGAATCTGCCTGCCAATGCAGGGGACATGGGTTCGAGCCCTGGTCTGTGAAGATCCCACATGCCACGGAGCAACTAAGCCCGCGTGCCACAACTACTGAAGCTCGCGTGCTAGAGCCCGTGCTCTACAACAAGAGAAGCCACCGCAGTGAGAAGCCCATGCACCGCCACAAAGAGTAGCCTCTGCTCACAGCAACTAGAGAAAGCCCGCACACAGCAACAAGACCCCATGCAGCCAAAAATAAATAAATAAATTTATTTATTTTTTAAAAAGACAAAGTTTAAAGGAAAAAAAAGTCAACGTAACAATTAGCCCAAGTTCTCTGAAGAAAGTTTCCTTAGGAATAGTTTTGTTGAAAGAATAGATTGTAAAATACACAGCTTTTCCTCTAGGATTGTTTTCATAAATTTATCTTACAAGGAGAGGTTAAATGTAATATGTATTTATGAATCTTTTATTAATATCTGAACACTTCTTATGACTTTCAGGGAAGCTGTTTTTTGGTTATGGAGTATTTAAAAATTACATGGCTATTAATAGATATGTTTGCTATGATTTCAGAAAGCATAGTATACAGAATTCAATGGTCCTGAACTCAGGAAATAAATGAAGGGGGGAGTTAGTATTCAAAAAGTTATTTATTTGAAAGGGTTTATTGCCTGATTCTTTTACAATGTTAATGCCTTAGGAATTTATCATACCGGGTTTATTATAGTGCATGCACGTGTGTGTTCATGTGAGTGTAGTTGCCTTAGAATATTGAATTTCTACTGAATGGTACACTTAGAATGTGAAAGTTTAGCTAGGAACTGTTTCTTGTTTAAAGTTTCTTGTTTAAACTGATCAAAGTCAGTTGAACTGACTTTGGTGCACTTCAAGTAGAGATGTATTGGGTCTGTCTTTGTGCCTCTATTTTTTCTTTCCAAGGGTGAGAACTGGAAGGATACCTAGCCTATATGTCCTGTAACTCAAAATTTTTTAAAATTCAGAATTGTAAGAGTCCAGTATATCTTTAATTTTGGTTTTATTACTTTCAAGATTCTGTGATCATTAATCTCAGACCATTTAAAGGTTGCTTCATTCAGAGGAGGATATCACTACCAACACTATAGAAATAAAAAGGATGTTGATGGAATGCTATGAACAGTTATATGCCAACAGATTAGTTAACCTAGATGAAATGTACACATTCCTAGAAAGACACAAACTACTAAAACTGACTCAAGAAGAAATTTAAAAAACTGAATAGATGTGAAACAAGTAAAAAAGATTGAGTCAATACTCAAAAAACTTCCCGCTCTTCCAAAAAATGTAAGAGGAGAGAACACTTCCTAACTCATTCTGTTGAGACCAGTATTACTCTGATACCAAAACTAAAGGTACCTCAAGAAAACTACAGACCAGTATCCCTTATGAATACAAATACAAAAATCCTCAACAAACTCAAACTGAGTTCAGCAACATCTAAAAAGGTTTGTATACCATCAAGTGGGATTTATCCCAGCCATGCAAGCTTAGTTTAATCTAAAAATCATTCAATCGAGACAATTCAGTGGGGAAGAAAAAGTCTTTTCAACAAATGATGCTGAGACAACTGGATATATACATGCATAAAAATGAATTTGGATCCCTACCTCATACCATGTACAAAAATTATCTTAAAATGGTTTTGTTAATCTAAATGTATGAATCACAACTGTAAATCTCTTAGAAGAAAACACAGCAGTAAATCTTTGTGACCTTGGGTTAGGCAGTGTTTTTGAGACTTGACACCAAAAGCACAAGCCAAAAAAAGAAAACTAGATAAATTAGACATCATGAACATTAAACCTTTTTTATTCAAAGGGATGCCATCAAGAAATTGAAAAGACAACTCATGTAATGGGGGAAAATATTTGCAAATCATATATTTGATAAGAGACTTGTATTCAGAATATATAAAGAACTCTTACAACGCACCATGAAAAGTAAATAGCATAATTTAAAAATGGGCAAAGTTTCAGGGCTTCCCTGGTGGGGCAGTGGTTGAGAATCCGCCTGCCGATGCAGGGGACACGGGTTCATGCCCTGGTCCGGGAAGATCCCACATGCCACGGAGTGGCTGGGCCCGTGAGCCATGGCCACTGAGCCTGCGCGTCTGGAGCCTGTGCTTCGCAACGGGAGAGGTCACAGCAGTGAGAGGCCCGCGTAACGAAAAAAAAAGAAATGGGCAAAGTTTCTAAATAGACATTTTCCCAAATAAGATACACAAACGAACCATAAGAACAGGAGAGGATGCTTAACATCAGTCATTAGGGAAATACAAATCAAAACCACAGTGAGATACCGTTTCATGCTAGGATAGCTATAATCAAAAAGAATGACAATCACAAGTTTTTAAGGATGTAGAGAGATTGGAACCCTCGTACATTGCTGGTTGGATTGTAAAATGGTGGAGCTACTTTGTAAAACAGTCTGGTAGCTCCTCAAAAAATTAAATACAGAGTTACTATATGATCCAACAATTCCACCACTAGGTATATCCCCAAGAAAATTGAAAACCTATGTCCACACAAAAATCTGCACACAAATGTTCATTGAAGTGTTATTCATTAGAGCAAAAAGTGGAAACAACTCAAATGTCCGCCTACTGATGAATGGATAAACAGTGTGTGATATAGCCATATAATGAAACATTATTCAGCTATAAAAAAGTATTAGCAAATCAGATTTAATAATGTATAAAAAGAACTATATAAATCACAACCAAGTGGAATTTATCGCAGGTTTGCAAGGCTGGTTCAACATTTGAAAATCAGTTAATGTGCTTCATCACATCAATAGTCTAAATAAGAAAAAATCATATGATTATATCATTAGGTGCAGAAAAAGCATTTGACAAAATTCAATACCTATTCATGATAAAAATTCTTAGTAAAGTAGGAATATAGGGAAACATCCTGAACTTGAGAAAGACTATTTACAAAAACCCTACAGCTAACATCATACTTCCTGGTGAGAAACTTGAAACGTTCCCACTAAGATCAGGTGCAAGCCAAAGGTATTCCCCCTCATCACTCCTTTTCAATATTATAGTGGAAGTTTTAGCTAATGCAATAAAACAAGAAAGGGAAATAGAAGATATACAGATTGGAAAGGAAGATAAAATCTATCTTTGTTTGCAGATGACATGATCTACAATATAGAAAACCTGAAAGGATAAAAAAAAAAAACCCTGGAACTAATAAGCAATTATAACATGCTTGCAGGATACAAGGTTAACATACAAGTCAATTGCTTTCCTGTGTACCAGCAACGAACAAGTGGAATTTAAAAGTAAAATACATTACCATTTACATTAGCATCCCGCAAAATGAAATACTTAGGTATAAATTTAACAAAATGTATACAAGATCTATATGAGGAAAACCACAAAACTCTGATGAATGAAATCAAAGAACTAAATAAACAGATATTCCATATTCATGGATAGGAAGACTAAATATTGTCAAGATAATTCTTCCCAGCTTGATCTGTTGCCTCAATCAAAATTCCAGAAAGTTATTTTGTGGATATTAACAACTGGATTTTAAAGTTTATATGGAGAAGCAAAAGACCTAGAATAGCTAACACAATATTGAAGGAGAACAAAGTTGGAGGAATGACACTACCCAACTTCAAACTTAATATAAAGCTACAGTAATCAAGACATGGTGGTACTGGTGAAAAAATGGACAAATAGATCAGTGGGACAGAATAGAGAGCATAGAAATAGACCCCTGTAGATACAGTCAGTTGAACTTTGACAAAGGAGCAAAGCAATACAATGGAGCAAAGATGGTCTTTTTCAACAAATGGTGCTGGAACAACTGGGCATCCACATGCAATGAAATCTAGACACAGACTTTACACCCTTCACAAAAATTGACTCAAGTGGATCAGATCAACATGTAAAATTCAAAACTATAAAACTCCCAGAGGCTAATGATAAAGGAGAAAACCCTAGATGAACTTGAGTATGGCAATGGCTTTATTTATTTATTTATTCATTCATTCATGCATGCATGCTGCACAGGGTCTTAGTTGTGACGTGTAGGATCTTTAGTTGTGGCATGCGAACTTGTAGTTGCAGCATGAATGTGGGATCTAGATCCCCGACCAGGGATCGAACCCTGGCCCCTGCATTGGGAGCACGGAGTCTTACCCACTGGACCACCAGGGAAGTCCCTGGCAATGGCTTTTAAGATATAGCACCAATGTCATGATCCATGAAAGAAAGAATTGGTGAGCTGGACTTCATTACGTTTAAAAGTTTCTGCTCTGCAATAGACAATGTCAAGAGATTGAGAAGACAAGCCACAGACTGGGAGAAAGTATTTGCAAAAGACACACTGATAAAGGAATGTTATCCAAGATACATGAAGAACTCTTAAGACCCAACAGTCAGAAAACAACCTGATTAATATATGGGCCAAAGACCTTAACAGACACCTCACCAAAGAAGATATATAGATGGCAAATAAGCATAGGAAAAGATGCTCCACATCATAGGTCATCAGGGACATGCAAAATAAAACAACAACAAAACACCACTACACACCCACCAGAATGGCCAAAATCTGAACACTGACAACACCAAATGCTGACGAGGATGTGGAGCAACAGAACTCTCATTTGTTGCTTGTGGAAATGCAAAATTGTACAGTCACTTTGGGATATAGTTCTACAGTTTCTTACAAAACTAAACGCATTCTTACCATATGACCCAGCAATTGTGCTCCTTCTATTTACCCAGTGGAGTGAAGGCTATGTCCACACAAAAAGCTACATATGGATGTTTATAGAAACTTTTTTTCATAAGAGCCAAAACTTGGAAGCAATCAAGATGTCCTTCAGTAGATGAATGAATAAATGAACTTTGGTACGTCCAGACAATGGAATATTATTCAGCACTAAAAAGAAATAAACTATCAAGCCATAAAAAGCCACAGAGGAACCTTAAATTCATATTATAATGTGAAAAGAGCCTATCTGAAAAAGCTACATATTATATGATTCCAAGTATTTGGTATTCTGGAAAAGGTAAAACTGTGGAGACAGTAAAAGTATCAGTGGTTGCTGGGAGATGGATGAGTATAGAGGCACAGAGAATTTTTTAGGGCAGTAAGAATACTCTGTAAGATGCCACAGTGATAGATAAATGTCATGATATATTTGTCCAAACCCATAGAATATATAGAAACAAGAGTGACCTGTAATGTAACTGTGGACTTTGGGTGATTGATACATCAATGTAGGTTCATCAGTTAAAACAAATGTTCCACACTGGTGCGGGATGTTGATAATGGGAGAGACTGTGCATGTCTTTGGGGGCAGGAGGTATATGGGAAGCCTCAGTACCTTCCCCTCAATTTTGTTGTGAACCTAAAACTGCTCTAAAAAAAATAATCTTAAAAAAACAAAGGATGAAGTACTGATACATACTTACAACATGGGTGGATCTTGAAAATATGCTGAATGAAGGAAGCTAGACACAAAAGGCCACACATATTGTTATGATTCCATTTATATGAAATGCCCAGAATAGGCAAATCCATAGAGACAGAAGTAGATTTGTGGTTGCCTAGGGCTGGTGGGATTGGGGGGTTGGGAAGTGATGCTAATAGTATGGGTTTCTTTTTGCTGGGACCAAAATCTTCTAAAATTGATTATGGTGATGATTGCACAACTCTCTGAATATAATAAAAACCACTGAATTGTACACTTGAAAGAGTCAGTTGTATATATATCTCATTAAAGCTGTTATTAAAGAAAAGTTCCTTTGCTCAGCCTGGCTTGGCGAGGTCCTTCGTAAAGCTGTTGAATATGATTAAATGGTGTTTAGCAGATAAAATGCATATAGAAGGTACTCCAAACATACATGAGATGTCTAAACACCGTTTACCGATTTTTTTGTGAGCATCCACCGTGTGGATACAGGCACAATAGGGTCACTTTGGGAGATGGAGACCATACAACTAATAATTCTGGGCTCAAAAAAGCTCACTGCTATGAGGTTAAAGCTTTTACTCATGAGTTTAAAATTCCTTCCTTCACTTTTGTTTGCTTTATTAATCTCTCTGTATGTGTGTGCATGGGTATCTCCTTGTATCTAACCCACCATCCTCCTAAATCTCTCTCATGTATTCACCTCTCTATTCCACCATCAATCTACTGCAGGCTTCCAATATCACTTGCTAGATTGCTATAGTGGTCTCTGACTGGTTTCCCCACACCTCTGGTTGCTTTAGTCCTTTATCAGATGAATCTTTTCAAAATTCTGATTGGTTCAAAATCTTCCAGTGGTTTCTCAATACTCAGGATAAAAACCAAACTGCTTTAGGGACTCATAGGTTTCTCATAGTCCAGTCCTTCCAGCCTCTCCAGTTGCATCATGTGCCCCATTCCCTATTGCTCTGTCTTCCAGCCACGTTGACCCCTTTTCATTTCCATGTTTTCTCCTACACGGGATGTTTGCATGTGCTGCTTCCCTTTCCTCATTATTGAGTGAGACTCTGCTCTGTCTTCAGATGGAAGCTCACTTTTTTCAGAGAATCCTTCTCTGACATCACCATCTGGGTCAAATACCCCAATTATAAGGTATCCGTGACATCGTGTCTCCCCCATATTTGAATGAATTACTTAATGCCCAGCATTGAATTTTTGTTACTAATGAGGATTGGTTGTATTCTGTTTCCTGTATGTTTTAGTTCTCCTGGAGTTAACAAGTAGGATATGAATTAGATTCATGGTAGACAGGATTCTAGATGATTTGGTTAGACTGTCAGCCTGGATGTCAAATTTGATATTTGTCTTGATGGAAGATTCTATATTATAGTCAGATGTGACCCACTGACCCACTGTCTAGTAGTTCTAGACAACTTAATGCCACTACAGTAAACTAGAAGATACCCAGAAAAGAGTATAGAGTATTTTTCAATGAATGAAGAGAGGAAGAGGTAGCTTGTGTATTTCAGCTGTGGCTGAAATTATTGCTCACAGTTTATAAAATGATGAAGTCTGTGCATAAAGACTTCTTAATTAAGTCTCAAAACACTAATATTAATGGCAATGAAGGAAAAATGAAAAACGCATATTTTTAGGGCATATCTCAAAGAAGAGAGATAACTGCTTTACAAAGTGGCTCTTCACCCTAGGAGGTGTGTTTCTCTACAGGCTAAAGGGTTTAGATGATGTCATGGAGAGCTAATCATAATGGTGGCAGGAGGGCAGAGGATGTCTGGCATATGTATTCGTTATCCATGACTGTGTTTACTCTCAAACTTAGTGACTTAAGCGACAAATTTTTTGTTTGTTTGTTTTATTTTTCTTTGTTTTTATTTTTTTTTAACATCTTTATTGGAGTATAAATTGCTTTACAATGGTGTGTTAGTTTCTGCTTTACAACAAAGTGAATCAGCTGTACATATACATATATCCCCATATCTCCTCCCTCTTGTGTCTCCCTCCAACCCTCCCTATCCCACCCCTCTAGGTGGTCACAAAGCACCGAGCCGATCTCCCTTCTGAGGGTCAGGAATCTGTGCAGAGCTTCCTGGGTCCCCTGGTTCTGGGTCTCTCACAAAGCTGCGGTCCTCTCGAGATTCAGGCAGGGCAGATCTGCTTCCGGAAGCTCACTTGGTGTTGGCAGCTAGACTTTGGGACTGAGGACCTAGTCCTCCTCGGCAGTTGGCCAGAGGCTTCCTTTGACATATGGGCCCTCCCTAGGGCAGCTCACACCGTGGCAGCTGGCTTCCATCAGGGTGAGCAAGCCCAAGAGCAAGAAAGGGCATGTACGGCAGAAGCCAGTCTTGTTGTAGCCTGTTCTCAAAAACGACATCCCATAGTTTGCTGTATTTTATTCATTAGAATCAAGTTACTAAATCTTTCTTGTGTTCAAGGGGAAAGGATTACACAAAGGGATAAATTTAAGAAGGTGAGGATCACTGAGGGCCACCTTAGAAGCTGCCTTCTGCAGGGTGTGTACATAGCCTTTTGAAATTGACCCCAGAAAGGGTCAGTTTGTGTGTGTTTGGGGGGTATAGACTTTATTACTGTCAAAAACCAAACCAGGAATTAGATGATGACTTGGTCTAAATGATGATGGTACTAAGAGTTATTTATGCCTTGATGTTTTTGAATTGTGAGCCATTTTAAACTAAGTTGTTCCTTCCTCTACCATATTAGATAATACTAAATGGATTAAGTTTTCTTTTCAGGTAGGCCCTGAAAGCTAACTTGATAGCTTCTTTGCAGTGCGAATTTTGCTGAAATGAGGCAAACAAGTCTGCTATTTATATGGACTTTGAAAGTTCTCTCTGATGCCGGAAATCTCGCTGTTTAAATGAAAGGAGTTGCCTTTCCAAAAGAATTAATACTGCTGAGTAGATTTCATATTAATCTCTGCAAAATATATTTAAATATTGAAAATAAGTCTATTTTAAGAACTTCAGTTCTTCAGTTTTTTAGGACCACTGTGCAGAATTGAAGAAAGTGGGTTCTCTTTGGGGATTGAGGAAGGAAATCCAGCTGGAGCTGTTATGAAGGTCAGGGAATGGGAGAGGGAATCTTGGCAAGAAATGGAGAGGGAGTTTGCAAATTGCAGTTGAGCAAATAGTTATGAATGGGGTTGCTATTGTGTTTCCCAAGGAAAGTTCCTGAAATATGATATTCGTTTTTTAAGGAAAGAGAAAATGCATATAGATCTTTTGCTGTGCTTACTTTTTCTGTCTTACCTCTGAAAATAAACAAAGCGAAAAAGCCTTCCCTTGGTGATGGGCTTGTTTAGAAATATTATCTTCAAAGAGCTCTTTATGTGAGCCAAGCTGTTCTTTGTATTAGCGAGTCTGGGACAGTTTTGTATGTGCCCTGGAAAGGAAACAAAACACGGGTGTGATTCCTTTTGTGTCAATGCTTACAACTCAGATACCAAAAGGACACCTCATTGATTAGATCAAGCCTCAAGCTCTGGCCTTACCCAGTAGTGAGTTAGAGAATCAGCTTTGAAAGGAGAAATGTTACAAATGTTTAAGCAAGGGAGAGCCTGGTGTGTAGGATTGCTTAACTCTGAATATTTATGATTACATACTTTAAGAAAAAGAATCTATGGACTGCAGAATGCTTTAGAGAATCCTCTGGATTTCCTCTGCACTTTTGGACCTCACTGTCTTTATTCCTAGGGATGCTGCCCATGGCTGTGTTCATATACAATGCTAATAGAAATTTGGAATTGGGAGGGAAATATCTTTCTTGGTAATCAACTTACTGAGAGACATGATGCTGCTGTATACAGAACATTAATGAAGTTTTAAGGAATTCCTAACTGCATTTTCAAACCATAAATAGCTTTCATGTTTCTATGGTAATTCTTCATTTCCCCCTTCTTCCTTGTTCTCTCCCTGACTCTGCCCTCACTTCTGCCATCCAGGGGGACAAGATGAAGGGCGGGATTGCTCCGTGCAGCTGCTGGGGCAGGGGGCGCAGCTGAGTTGAGAGCAGGGGCCCTTCTCAGGGTCTGGCTCCTCCAAGGGGAGGGCCTGCCGCCGAGGACTGGTCTGTTTGGGGCTGCCTTCTAACCGGCTGGCCTCGGGAGTCATGGGCCAGAGAGACACAGGACCTTTTTTGGCAGGCCAGGGCTCAACCCAGCAAGGCACATCCCAACGGTAGGGAGAGGGAGTAACCCGTGAGAAGAAGGTTATGGGCGTAGCCTGGGTGAGGGTGAGGCTCAGTAGGCTGTCTCAGTGGAACCAGAGGAGATAGGGTACCAGCCAGCCCTGCCTGCCGGGGTGTGGTGCTTGTGGCTGGAGCCTCAGGGGCTGCCATCCAGCTGGGCAGTGACCTGGGATTGTGGAGCGGGAGTGGGAGGCACAGACATGAAGGTTATAAAGGGAGAAGCCATAGGGTTTGACAAGGGACTGGATTTAGGGAACAGAGGACACTGGGAGGTCAAATGCCTTGGGGCAGATCTAGACTCAGCGGGATTATCAGCCAAGCCTGGGGGGTTGGGACACAGGGTTGGGAGACTTTTGTTTTTAATTTCACAGATTTTGAGTTCTAACCTTGGGTTTATGGTGGATAAGTGCCAGTCAGGTGTGATCTGACAGATGAAAGCATAACTTCTCAGAGCGCTGATATTTTTAAATACAAATAATCAATATGAATCTTTTCTAGCCAAGGAGAAGTTGAGCACCTGACATTTGATCCCAGAGTTCACATTTGTTTCTCAGGCTTTTTGAAGCTGGAGAGCTGGGAGGTGTTTGGAATTTTCCATGGTCTCCAACATTCTTTACTACAGGGGTTATCACGCTGAGTGTCCAGTCACCAGGCGTGGTGCCCGGAGCAATCAACTTACACAGGCTTATCCCCATTTTATAGGTGGAGAAACTGAGTCCTGGAAAAACTTAAGTAATTTTTCTAAGGTCACGGTTAACTGGTAACATAAACTGTATTCCAACTCAGTCTGTCTGACTTCAAAACCTGTGTGCTTAAAGGCTAACACTGTCTGACTTCTTTATTTCTTCATGTGTTTTGATCATATCTTAAGTTCAAAACCTTGGTTTGGGTTGTCTTGGTTTCTAGGTTCTATGTGGACTAGCTTTGTTCTCATTCTTTTTTTTTTTCGTTTTTGGTCATGCCGCACAGCATTGTTCTTACTCTTGATCAGTTCTCAGTTCTTGAGTTTTGGTAGAATTAGCAAAATATAGCCATACATTGTCTTTCTGTTTCTCTTTTTCTGTCTCTTTTTTTCCTTTTTCTGTTGCTTACTTGTTTGTTTTGTTTTAACTGTGACTTCTACTAACAGTTTGTTCTGGGAGGAATTTACCTTGTATTCTCCCTCCCTCCCTCGCTTTCTTCTCTCCGTCTCTTTTCTATCAGTCTTCTTAAAGTTTTAGTAGGAATTTGCACTTTTCAGTGATGTAGATTTTATTCTCTTCTCACTCAAGATAGTTTTGGTGCATCTTTCTTCTGGGTTGTGACTGGATTCTACATGCAACTCATCGCTTGTCTTTTTGGTTCTGCCACTGTTATGACTGGTTTGAAAGAATGCTTTGCTTTTTTGTTGAAACATCAAAAGGTATGAAGAGCAAACACTGCTGAGGTCTCTTCCTTCCTGTATGAATCTCGCCACCAGATGCTGCCTCATGCTGTGACGCTTAAAAGTCATAGAACAGTGTCATCATTCAAGGCATAGAGGGACTCCAAGCAAGGCTGGTGGAGGAAAATATTGGTACAAGCTTGTTACACAGTGATTTTTTTTCTTGTCTCTCATTTGTAGGATGGTCTTTCACTGGCTTTTTGGTCTGAACATTTTTGTTTTCCTCTAAGAGTGCAAATCCTTACTTTGTATATGGGGACATTGAGGCACAGAGAAGTTCATCAACTTCATTCAATGGTAGAGTTAGTGGCAGATTTGGGATTAGGATAAAGGTCGCCTGGCTGTTGATAACTCTTTTCTCCCATGGTTCTAAGTCATGCTGATCAGAAAAATTATTAGTAGAAAGCTCAGTGGTGAAAATACACAGAAATAAAAATGAATATTAAGCTTATTGTTTGGTAAATTCATTTTGTTTGCTTTTAGTGAAACATTGAATTATTAGGGTGGGGGAGTTAGCCATTTGTACATTTTTGTCATATATCTTTCATTTTTGCTAAGAAATTTGAACCTATTTAGGTGCTAGAATAAGAATTCAAGAATTCACAGTTCTTGTCATTTCCATACTTTCCTCATTCAATCTTGCTTGGCTTAAATGTTCATTGATTTTTTTTTTTCTTCAAATAATTTGTAATACCCAGCTGTTCCTGTCTCTGGTATTTCACAGGGCAAAAGTTGAGGCAGCTCCATCATCTGAGTGAGAGGATGACTTTGGACAGTGATTCTCAAATTCAGTTACCACCTGCATAAGGGTCACAGGGGTGCGTGTGTAAATGCAGGCTTCTGGGGTTTGCTCCAGACCCTGCAAATCCATCTCTAGGGCCCTGGAGGCTGCATTTTAACAAATCACTCAGGTAACCTATAATGGAAAAGGATCTGAAAAAGAATATATGTACATATAGATGTGTGTATATATAACTGAATCACTTTGTGGTACACCTGAAACATTGTAAATCAACTATCCTTCAATAAATAAATAAACAAACAAATAAATAAAAATTCTCCACCACAGATTAAAAAAACCACATCACTCAGGTAAAGGTTGATGCACACTGAGGTTTGAGAGTTACACTCTCATCTCTGACTGATGCCACCTCAGCAGCTCCAGCTTTCCCACCCCTGCTCAGATGAAAAGAACATGGACATCTCTTCCTCTGTGATGAGATGGGAAGAGGAAGAGTATTGAGGGTAGTCATCTGCTGATATAAGAAGGAGAAGGATAGGAGAATGGAGAAATGAAAACAGCTGCTATAGAGAAAGTGATCATGCATCAGCCAGGGTTGGATAGAAAGCTTGGGCAGTTTTGAAGAGCCAACTAAAGTTCTCAGTTTTCCTCATAGAGCCAATCAGCATGTTCCTGTGAATTTTTCCAAGCTGAGAGAAGATGAACGGGGTAACTAGGCTCAGGGATTGGCACGTTGGTTCTGAGAAAGTCATAGAAACAGGGACCCCAGGGACTTCCTTGGCGGTCCGGTGGTTAGGACTCCGTGCTTCTGTTGCAGGGGGCATGGGTTCGATCCCTGGTCAGGGAACTAAGATCCTGCATGCTATGAGGTATGCCCCCCCCAAAAAAAAGAAAGAAAGAAACAGGGACCCCAGGGTGTTCATGTGAGCATCATTGACATTGGGTGGCCTTGAGGTCCCAATGCAACAAGGAGGCTCGTGAAGCCAGTATGGGTAAGATGGAGGGCAGTAGCAAGAGTCAAGGAACTAGCTCTGATGAGGGTGAAGGTCAGGACCTAAAAGAATAAGGAAGTGGAGAAGTAGGTAAACAGAAAGCTACAGCCAGAGGTTTGGAAGCCTAGATCTTAAAGGTGGAGTATTCCTGGGTAGTGATAAGCTCCAAGGTGTGGTGGGGCTTGTGTGCAGTGTGAGTAGAATGGAGGTGAAATCTTTAGGTGGAGGAGGAAATCTCTGAACTGTGCTTTTGGGTATTCCCAAGATCGTCCACCTTTTTTTTTTTTTAATTAATTAATTTGTTTTTATTTTTGTCTGTGTTGGGGTCTTCGTTTCAGTGCGCAGGCTTCTCATTGCGGTGGCTTCTCTTGCTGTGGAGCACGGGCTCTAGGTACGTAGGCTTCAGTAGTTGTGGCACACGGGCTCAGTAGTTGTGGCTCGCGGGCTCTAGAGCACAGGCTCAGTAGTTGTGGCGCACAGGCTTAGTTTCTCCGCGGCATTTGGGATCTTCCCAGACCAGGGCTCGAACCTGTGTCTCCTGCAATGGCAGGCGGATTCTTAACCACTGTGCCCACCAGGGAAGCCCTCATCCACCTTCTTGAAGCCTTCAAACAGAGGTGGGCATGGGAGGTACCCAGTGATTATGGCAAGAAAGGAAAGTTGTGGATCAGGATGGAGAAGAGTGACACGGTTGGGGCATGAGACAGGAGTGAGGTACAGGGAGAGATCTTGGAACGGAGGTGATAGGACATGGCCTGGAAGAAAGTTCAATGGGAATGGTGATAAATGACCCTCCCTTCTTTGGTCCTGCGAGTTAAGGAAATTTGGGGAACCATCATCCCTGGTTTATGAGAGGTGGTATTGTGAAGGAAAAGCCAGATTGCCATTAAAACAAGTAGGTGGGGAAAGTGTAAACAAAAAGTTGAGACTAGAGGAGAATTACATTTTTATAACAGGTCAAGAGTTCCAGAGACACATCTGAAGGAATGTGTATAAATTAGATTAGAATAGATTGGGGGGGGGTGTATAAAGAGGACTGCTTCGTAGGACTCAGTGAGACAAATGACTTACCTGAAACAGTGCTTATGGGTCAGCGTTTCTCTTGGCATTAAGCAGGAGACTGAAACCAACACAAAAACAAGTTCAGCTTTATTTAACTATGGTAGGGGCCCATTAGAGATCCTCTGTTGCTGATTTATTAATAATTCACTACTTGTGACATACACTTTAAGAAATGACTTTAACACCTTGTGACCCGGAGTAAAACAGTTTTATATCATGACCCCAGATACCCATGTGAGATGATGTGCAGAAGTGTGCATGTCTGTCTAACTAAACAACAGAGATTCACAGAACAACACTTAACTATCGGTATATACAACACACCCTGACATTTACTGTTCTGTTCTAATTCATTTTTTCAGAAAATGCTGATTGTGATCCACTGTGTTTGTCTCATGACACGAGCGGGGTTCACCCTGCAGCTGGACCAACATGCTTACACTTATCTTGAGCCTGGTTTGGTAACTATGAGGTTTGGTAACTATGGGCATCTCTTGGATGAAGAACACTGATCTTCTTTGTGTAGATCACACCTACAGCTTATTGTATTAATATGATTAGGGAGAAGCCGGGAAGTCATGTTTGATGAAGGTCTTTCCTGCTTAAAATCTTTCCTGGCTCTGTAGTACCCATGGAGTCGATGGGTACCTCCTGAGGCTGGCTCAGTGGCCCACACTTGTCTGACCCTTTGGAGACCTTCCCGTGGTGAGTCCTTCCCTCCTGGGTTTTGCCTTGGGTCCTTGTTCTGCTCCCATTGAACTCATTATAGTTGATGGTGACTTTTACCACCTGTTGTCCTTTGCTAGCCATCAGGAAGCTCCTTGAGGAAGATGTTCTTACTCCCAGTAGCCCTAGTGCTTTGTACAGGGCCTGGCACAGAGCGGGTGAGGTTGGTTTACCTGTGTGAATGATGTAGTCATTTCAGGAGTCCCACGTTGGGATTCCTATCCAGTGTGATTTGGCATAGAGGAGCCTTGTGAGGGGCACTGATTCTCTCCGTTAAATAGCTCTTGCTGGTAATTGATGATTTTCACTTCTGAATTGTATGGGTCCCTTTGGGGAACACAGACTAGCTGACCGTGCTTGGGCATTTTATTGTGGAGATGGTGGTCCCCACATGGTGGCACTCATGTGCGATATACACTATTATCCACAGATGTTCAGTGGTGCACGTGCCACACCGCTCACAGTTCTGGATTCTCTAGGACTGGGTGCTGCTCACCCTTCCATTTCCATGGGGCAGTTTTTCTAGTGGCTGCTGTGCACGTCAGATAATGGAATAGGAGTTTTAAAGGCCCTCTGTGTAGATAGAGCCCCCCGCCCCCACTCCTAACAATGCATTCTGCACAAATGGATTGAAATAGGCTTTTTGTGGATCAGCACTGCCTACAGTCTAAAACACACCAACAGGGCAGACTCGAGGATGAATTAGCAAAGGTTCAGCAAACATAAATGATAGATGGGGAGGCTCGGAAGTCCAGCAGCTGTGTCAGACAATAACATAAATTCATTTATGTGGTGTGGAGCTGTGTGTTGGTTTTGAGAAACTGATAGATGAAATAAGGACTAGTTGGAGCGTTATTGTCTTATTCCTGATGTGCCTGCCAGGCTGGATATAGGCAGAACAAAGGGGAAGCAGGCTCAGTTGGGGCTGGGAGGGGGAGGGGTGCAGGAGTGGCAGGGTTTCTAGTAGCCACATTAAAAAATCGACAGAGGGCTTCCCTGGTGGCGCAGTGGTTGAGAGTCCGCCTGCCAATGCAGGGGACACGGGTTTGTGCCCCGGTCCGGGAGGATCCCACATGCCGCGGAGCGGCTGGGCCCGTAAGGCATGGCGGCCGAGCCTGTGCTCCGCAACGGGAGAGGCCACAACATTGAGAGGCCCGCGTACCGCAAAAAAAAAAAAAAAAAAAAAAAAAAAAATCGACAGAAACAGGTGAAACTAACTTTACTATATTTTATTTAACCCAAGTATATATAAAATATCATTTCAATATATTAATCAATGTACAACCAATACTGAAGTATATTATTGTCTTTTTTTTTTTTTTTCCCACATCTCAGTTCAGACTAGCTGCACATTACATGTTCAGTGGATACATGGCCTGGGGGCCACCGCATTGGACAGGACAGGCTCTATTCGCTTGGTGCTTTAGCCCACGGAGCTGGGGGCTCTGAAGGAACTTCTGACTATGCCAAGCGAAGATGAACAAGGGTGCAGAGATGTGTTTTGTGTACACTGGAAGCAAAGTAAAGGTTTCAGAGGGTAGAAACGGAGAATTCACCAGTGAAGCAGACTTGACATTTTTCTCCCTTAATTTCCTTCCCAAATTCACATTTATTTTTTTAATTGAACTATAGTTGCTGTAAAATATAAGTTACAGGTGTACAATATAGTGATTCACAATTTTTAATGGTTATATTCCATTTATAGTTATTACAAAATATTGGCTATATTCCCTGTGTTGTACAGTATATCCTTGTAACTTATTTTATACATAAATGGATTGTACTTCTTAATCCCCTACCCCTCTCTTGCCTCTCCCCCCTTCCCCATCCCCACTGGTGACCGCTAGTTTGTTCTCTTTCGTTGTATTTTTTAGGTTCCACATGTAAGTGAGATCATACAGTATTTGTCTTCCTCTGTCTGACTTATTTCACTCAGCATAATATCCTCCAAGTCCCTCCATGTTATTGCAAGCCCATATTCACATTTAGAACAGAAACGAACTTGCTAAGATACTTATAGGAATACCAAGTGGCATGCAATGAATTCTCCCTTTCTTGTGTTTTTAGCCCCAGTGCACCTGCCTCACCTTTGCCCAGGACGAGTGGATAATACCATGACACCTGTGGTGGGGAGAGGTTGTGGAGGGAGAAGGGTGATTTCATCTTCTGCCTCTGATGGTCTCTTATTTTGTCCATGATGTTAAGATGGATGCTGATAAGGTGGTGATTGGAAAGTCACCTGTGGGTCAGCAGGCCTCTCTGGGGGAAGCAAATCCATGGTACTTTTGTCCTGGTCTCTTACTTAATGAAGGACTTAATGATGGACTGTAACAAAATTGGCCACCTTATTTTTAGACTCAAGAGTTAAATTAAGACCTGTCCACAGTGCTTAATATTACACGGGTGGTGATGGAGGGAGGAGGTGGAGAGTAAAACAAGCACTCGGAAGAAGGAAATAGGCCCAATATGGACACTTTAGTACCTGGGACTAGAAACAAAGTCTCTACTGTTGCAAAGGCCAGGAAGGATGCTCTCTCTCTATCCAGGCCAACATTTTCTGAATTTTTTTTTTAACAGGACAATTCATTGTGTACAGCTGCGGAAGCAACAGAAAATGCAGTCTCTTAGCTGTCAGAGCAGCATTATCTAAATAAAATTAGCAGGCTCAGTGTTTAATTTGGCCTTGACTGAAAGTCAGGTGTGGCGGTGACATGCTGACTTTGTTCTTTTCAAACAGTGTATAAACCAGAGTTGATTGCTTTTCCCTAGTCCTGGTTCTCGTAGCATCTGAGTGACCTTGAGCAAAGCACAGTCTCAATGTCTCAGCTTCCTTATTTGTGAAATGGGTCCAGGATACCGGTCACACCTACATCATAGTGTTACAAAGGGAAAAGCAGGCTGAAAGTCAAGCACTGTATTGGTGTAAATCATAAAGTGTTGGAACATGGAACAAAATACTGCTTAAACGCCATTGTTTATTACAAAAACATTTTCAGGAGTAGGAACAGCTGTGAATCAGGCATACCAACTTAGTCAAAGAATGTGTGCCTTCAGCTGCTTTTTATTGGTGGTGTTTGCACATTTATTTCCTGTCTAGCATAAATAGAGGTGGAGTAGGTTTATGTGGGGAAGAATGAATATGTCTGGACAGCCTCGCCGTGGAATCTTCCTTCTGTAAACAGTATATTCAGTATAACATACAGGCCCCTCTTTTATATCAGAGGGAGACTAGGAAATTGCTTTTTAAACCTGGAAATGCACATCTGGTGAATGACACCTTTTCACAGTAAAGCACCCATTGAGGAAAATACTTTGACCAATGTTGGCAGAGCAAATCCAGTTTTTAAACATCATCCTTAGCAGAAATATCATCTCCTTCAGCTGGAAAAATAAGGTGGTTAGAAAGTGTTGAGCCTTTCACCTGCCACCTTGGGCAGGGCTGGGAGTTAGCCGCCATCTCTTATAGGTAACGGGCAGCAGAGAAACTGGACTTCTTCAGGTCAGGTGCATATGAAAGGCTGCATGTTTTCTCCTTGTCACCCGGAGCACTGCAGCAGGACGGTACCTCTTCTGAAATCAAGCTCATTTAGGCTCACCTCCGCTCGCCCACTCCCCTGTAGATCAATGATACGTGTGCACCTCTCTTCCCGGGCCCCGGTCTTAATATCCTGTCCCCTTATGCTTGTCCTAATGCCTCTTCTCCCCACCCCCGACCCCTACCCCACACCAGCCAAGCAGAATTGAGGGGTTGAACAGAGGACTCCAAATAGGTAACTCCTTAGCCCCTCAGAGGCCCACCGGGAGGAGCCACAGGATGGACAAGGATCAAGGGGAAAATAATAAAAGCTCTTCTATTCTCCTGAGAAACCTTCTAGAACTAGGTGTGGTGGTTATGTCCTTAAAGTAACTGAGGGCTGCAGTGTAGATAGAGGGGAGAAGCCTGCCTGACTCTGGGGTGTTAGGGGTGCAAGTTCTTTGAGGGCAGAGGCTGTCTCACTGGTCATGGTTACTTCTCCTGTCGCTCCATTGGACACCTGGTTTCCAGCAGGTTCTTGTCAAAGGTGTGGTGGTTAAAATGACTCCCAGCTCGGACTCCAGATGTTCTGTTGGTTGCTTTCTTGGTTTAAAACCTAAGTTTCAGCTAAGCCTCAAAAGAAGCAAACTAAAACTTCAAACAACCCAAAATGGAACATGTAATTTCATGTGCTATAAAGGCTTAAGGGGGTTGCGTCACCCAGGTGCCAACATTGTCCTTGGTTTATAGGAATAATCTAGCCCAGCTGCCATTACAGATATGGGAGGGGCAGGTGTGAAGGTCGCTCTGGAAATCCCCTCAGGTGGGGAGGGGTGTCTAGAGCGCTAACTGGTCTCTGTCCATTTGTTTGATGCTTTCCTTCCCAGTTCTGAGCTCTGCACGTTCATTCCCTTCCAGAGCATTCCCCCATGTCCGGGTACGGGCAGGCATCAGAAGAGGGAGGGAATTCTCTTCTGCCCCACCCTGTGAAGCAGTGGCTCAATGTGTCAGGCTTATAAAGTACTCTTCATTTTTTTTTGCAATACGCGGGCCTCTCACTGTTGTGGCCTCTCCCGTTGCGAAGCACAGGCTCCGGACGCGTGGGCTCAGCAGCCATGGCTCACGGGCCCAGCCGCTCCGTGGCACATGGGATCTTCCCAGGGCACAAACCCATGTCCCCTGCATCAGCAGGCTGACTCCCAACCACTGTGCCACCAGGGAAGCCCCAAAGTACTCTTAATTTTTAAAAATTGTTTTGATCTCTGCTTTCGCTTTAGCCTTCTAAGGTAGGGTGCTGATGGTCAAAGGGGCAAGAAAACCAAAGTAACTTTCAGAGCCCAGTTCAGAACCCAGTTCTCCAGATGATGATGTTTCCTATGTAAGTATCTCTTTGTAGAACATTTTGAGCTCTTTTGATATGTAAAGATTTATTAAATAACATACACACGTAGACACGTACAGCAAAACCCTATCTGTAATAACTTTGAAATGCTTTTACGTTAGTGATAGGTTCTGATTCCCTGTGGTGTGGTAATGAAAGACTCTTCTTTTTGCTACATTTTAGTTGCATTGGGGAGTAAGCAAATATTCGAGTTTTCCCTGTTTTTTAGTGAAAGCTGCCTAGTATTAGCATTTGCATGGGTTAGTTCTTAAAGCCCTTAGTAGGGTCCTAGTGTTTGGGGTTTGTATAGAAATCAATTCTCTGTGTAGTACAAGCGCCCACTGGGGGTTGAACGTGTTTCTAGTCATAGGAGAAATGGGCAGAGTTGGGTGTCAGAGCAGCTCTGGGCGGTCCCTTAACACTGAGCACTTACCTGTCCTCTTCGGCCAGGCGCTCCTGCTCGGCCCTGGACGTGTCTCCGGTGAGACAGCAAGTGTATACTATCGGGCACCTCCTGTTCTCTGTAGCTTCTGGATTGGGGCGTGCGAGAGGCTGATCTTTTCCAGTTGCGTTTTAGATATTCGACATACTTAAAGTACATTTTAACCTTGAATCTTAATTTTGAGTTTCTCACAGCCTAGCAGGAAGATTGTCCGTGATTCTCCCAGGATATACACTTTTTCTGGTTTTAATCTTTGGTGACACAGTATTTTTGTGACAATTTGGTCCTTAATATTTAGACTTACCTTTTTTTCTCCCCTTAAAAATCTAGCCAAGGCCAAATTAGTGAGGGTTGCTGTGGTAACTTTGGAGAAGTTGAGAATGTGTACTAATGCAAAGACCGATATGCTTGAAGGGTACATTGCTTTTAAATGTAGAGGAAGAATTAGCTTTGGAATAAAGATATTCAGCTGAATCTTCATGGAAAAAGTTGACACAAACTAAAAATACAAAAGGTCTGTGGTTTGAATAGCTTATCATGGGAATTTTTAGCCATCTTTTAAATAAAATAAATCTCATGGTTATGACATGTTCGTCCGATACAGCATCAATTTAGATTCTGCTCAGGTCCCTAAAACATGGATTTACAATTCTGCCCAATTTATCCCCCTCCCTCCGTAGGATTTTACCCATAAAAGACTAGCTTACCTTAGTTATGTTTCAGGCTTATATCAATATACTGCTTTATGTTGAGATAAACTCATATTTTCCCCCCTGAAACATCAATTTCAGCCCCTGTGGCTCAATTTTCAGAATATTAGATGCTTCTGTTTATCTTTGACTAGCTTTTGCTGAACACCTATCAAGTGATTAGGTGGAATTTTCCTAAATGAATATTTGCCAAATATCTGAAATTTTGATGGGTTACTGGTCTTGCAGCACAGAGAAGTATTACAATTCAGTTATTTTTGTTTTTAAACAGGCATTCCCTTAGTAGAATGAATGTTATCACAGCCTCAAAAGTGACAAACACCCATTTAAAAGAAGCTGATGATATATTTGAATATCATATAAAAGATGACTGAATTTAAACTTCCTCCAAAGTTTACTATTTGGCCAGTGTAACCACCCTTACAAGCTGTTATAAGTGATAAGTGAGCTGTTGCCTGCTGTTAATTGTTTTTCCTTCTCATACCTGTCTTAAGCACATTTTCTCACTATCAGGCTAATAATCATTTAACCTGGAAGCTGTCTGGAATATAAGATTTTTAATTAGTCACCAGATTTTTATCTTACTGATAAAACACTGTTCCAGGCACCATGAATACAGTGGTGCTATTCTTATTTACCATGACTGGTATGTGTGTGTGTGTCTGTGTGTCTGTGTGTCTGTGTGTATTGGTATATAGTATTGTCAGGTGGAAGGCGGGGCAGTTAATCTGTCTCGAAGACAAAGGTTTAACTTTTTAATATCATTTATTAATTAGGGTGGTCTTTTATTTATATACGTGTATGTAAATCTGAATGTGAGGATGTTGTACATGGGCCGTTGAAGGGTTAGAATTGCTAGACTCTATCACGTGGCAGTTTCCCACCTCCCACTTCTCCACGCCCACTCCGGCCGCCCACATGGCACCGCGTGTGGCACTCAGGCAAGTGGGTGCTCTTTCTGTGCAGCGGGGTTGGAGAGTGGAGGACCGGATCTCTCCCTTCTGTAGTGTCAGAAAGAATCTCGTGTTCTTAGTATACTCTGTATACGATTGCAGACTAGTTGAAGGGAAATCCAGTGAAAATCTTGATTTCCTCCTCCTCTTTGTGAGTTTTGTTGAGGTAAGCCAGGAGATAAGGAAGCAACTTAGAATGGGGATGGGGCAGTGAGGATATTTTTACGGTTATATTTTTTGCAGTTATATGGTATGTACCTGTGATGGCTGGAAACCTTACAGCTATCTTGGCTGGAAACTGTGTCCTTGATTCTGAGTAGCGTCATGCTCATCTGAAAACTAGAGTATTGTTACTGAACAAGGGGACAAAGAGATATTAGGTAGGCAGTTAGCTCTGCCTGACTGCGCTGTACCTCCAGGCAGATGCTGGGTGTTCTGTGCGTAGCACACACAGCCCATCTCACTGTGAACAGTTGACCAGATTATTTAAATGAAGGGAAGGTAGGGCTTCCCTGGTGGCGCAGTGGTTGAGGGTCCGCCTACTGATACAGGGGACACGGGCTCGTGCCCGGGTCCGGGAAGATCCCATATGCCGCGGGGCGGCTGGGCCCGTGAGCCATGGCCGCTGAGCCTGCGCGTCCGGAGCCTGTGCTCCGCAACGGGAGAGGCCGTGGCAGTGAGAGGCCCGCGTACCGCCAAAAAAAAAAAAAAAAAGAAGGGAAGGTCAAAGGTGCTAAGTTAGCATGTAAAGCGAGGCCTAAACTAGTCTGAAGACTAACAAGAGCAGCGTGTTTTCATTGAAAAGTGTGTGTTTTTGAAATCTGACTAGTACTCGGTCGTTTAAAAATTAATGGCCAGTAAGCGTAGGGACATACTTGGTGAGCCATTCACATAACTGAGAAAGAGACAAGCCAGTGAGATACTCATTAAGCAACTCCCTTGCATGTTACAGTCACCCTCACAGCTGGCTTCCTTATAATGGAAAAACGGAGCATGCCCAGACTCTTGGATGTAATAACTGCTGGTTGTAAAGAGCTTTATGGTTCATTTAGTCCTCAGAGAACCCCGTGGGGTAATACAAGTGACTCTTGAGTTAGTTTATGTTCTTACAACAAAAGAGGGATCATCTAGCTCCCCAGCACTGGTTTCTATGCCTGACTTTGTTCTCTGTTAAGGTATCACCAATCCAGCCTTCTCATATGTCTGTCAAATATGTCAGTCAAAACAGTCATCAGCTGGAAATACAGACATGAGTGTGCCATGTGATCCCTGAGCCGTCAGCATTCACTTGGCTGCTGATCTGTGAAACAAGCCTAAAATTTGCCTTCATGGAGATATTGGGAAGGTAAAGAGAGAATTTAGGGAAGACGTGTGCTAGAGATGACAATAATTTACAACTATTTATTAACTTCACTGTGTATCTTTGGGGTGAATTTTACTTTAAACTTGTTTAAAAAATTTTTTGAATAATGTTGTAAATCATTGTAATGTTGTAAATAATGTTATAAACCAGTATGGGTGCACAGTAGGCTGAATAATGGCTCTCAAAGATATCAGGTCCTAATTCCTGGAACCTATACATGTCCTGATATTCAGAAGAAGGGTCTTGGCTGTGACTAAACATGATTAAATTAAGGGTGTTGAGACGAGAGATTTTCCTGGATTATTTGGGTCAGCCCTAAATGCAATCACAAGTATCCTATAAGGGAGACAGAAAGAGGAGATGGCAGCCATGCACGGAGGAGGGGACTCAGGTGATGTGGTCATAAGAATCTTGGTTATTCATAGTTCCCTTCTTTTCCAGAATTAAATGTATTTGACTTGGAGCTCTCAGAAAGTTCAGGATTGTCCCTTGTGTATGAGGGCTGGGAATGGGGAACACCTGGGTTGGGGTTCTGGCGGGGGGCACGTTTGCCAGTCACTGGGTCCGTCTGTTCCCTACTCTGTCCTGTTGAGGGGGCTGCATCATGTGACTTCCTCGAGAACAGAAAACCCGAAGCTGAACTGAAACAGTGGTTTAGAAAACATGTTCAAACACTCCATCACATGGAACGTGTCCAACACTTTCAGACTTCAAAATGATGGCGCCATACTGGGGAGTCCCGAGTCGAGAGGGGTGAAAACTGTACCAGGAATTCAGGGTTCGGTGGAGTTACAAGGAGGCAGGAGTCCAGCCTCACATCGGGGGTCACCCTTCTCTAGCCACACGCCCTTGAATGATGACCAAACCTCTAATCCGTTTCCTAACTGAGGTGGGGAATAACGCCCATGTCACAGGACTGCTGTGAGGACTGGAAGTAACCATGGGTATGAAGACTGTGCTCACAGTTTGCACACGGTTTCCCCAGGGACTTGGTGTCTAATGCTTCTCAGTTCCTAATCCCATTTAAATTGTTACAAATGTGAGGTGAAAGGAAGGAGAAATTGTTGTGAGTAATGAGTTGACTCTTCAGTATCAAGCTATCCATGAGGCTAGTCACTGGTGTCTATCAATCACAGCTAAGGTCAACCCTTTACTCTTCTATAGACGGAGCATTCTTTTTAAGAATTAATGACTGATAACCTCTGGGGTGTGGGGAGGGAAGGGAGGGAATCTAAAGGAGTGCCTATCTCTTAAGATTGGCCTAAGGTGGTAGAGTAGGATCTAACTTAATAATCGCCCTACAAAGGAATCTCTGATTCTGAATCACAATAAACTAAAAGGTCAGCTTTCTGGAAGAAAATTTTGCTGGTCTGAAAACATTCCAATTTAGGGAAAGGGAAGAGAAACAGATTCAGTAATTCATCTTTCTGGGATTCATCCTATTTGTATAAAAGTCATTCTGGGGAACAGTGTGATGAGGTTTTACCTCCATAAGGGAGGTGTGAAGGGACAAGGTACAGGTTGCCTCAGAGGAAGAGGTTGTAGGTTTGCCCTTTCCCTGTTGTGTCAGACTAATCCGTCAGCCTATATTAGTAAGATTAGCCATCTGTTAGCTTCAAAAGCAGAGGCAGAAGTCTCTGCTTCCAGGTTCTCTTTTCTTCAATAAATTTATTCATTTAATTTATTTATTTTTGGCTGTGTTGGGTCTTCGTTGCTGTGCGTGGGCTTTCTCTAATTGCGGCGAGCGGGGTTTATACTCTTTGTTGCAGTGCGCGGGTGGGCTTCTCACTGCGGTGGCTTCCCTTGTGGAGCACGGGCTGTAGGCATGCAGGCTTCAGTAGTTGCGGCATACAGGCTCAATAGTTGTGGCTCGCAGGCTCTAGAGCGCAGACTCAGTAGTTGTGGCGCATGGGCTTAGATGCTCTGCGGCATGTGGGATCTTCCCGGACCAGGAATCGAACCTGTTTCCCCTGCATTGGCAGGTGGATTCTCAACCACTGTGCCACCAGGGAAGCCCCTCCAGATTCTCTTGGTGTGTGGGTTTGGGAAGGACAGCCGGGAACTAATAAATAGCGCATACCTCACAAGGCCAGGCACTCAGCTAGGCTTTTACAGCCACTGTGACATCCAGTCCCAGCAGTCCTGTGACGTAGGCGTCATTCCACACTTCAGTTAGGAACTGATGTTAAGAGGTTCTGTAATCGTTCAGGGTCACATGACTAGACAAGAGTGACCCCTGAGACGTGAGGCCGTGCTTCCATCTCCTTGCTCTTCCACGGTGTCCTAAGCTCCTTTACAGCTTGGGCCTGACTGATACAGCTTCATCCCCGCTCCATCTTTGCCTCTTAGTGGCAGACTTGCAAGAAACCCACGTCTGAACAGTTTGACCTCTGGATAAGCTGTCCTGGAGAAGAAAGGCGCCTTCGTTCCAAACATCATACACAGTCCTCCCTGGGAGTGGCACCTGCTTCTGTGTTTGCTGGTTTAAACTGTACAGTTTTATCTACTAGCCCTCACTCTTGTTTTCTGCCACTTTCCAGGTCAGGAAGTAACTTTTAGTAGGAAAATGTCTTTTGCCAGTTGAGATGTCCTTTCACCTTTCTCTCTGGCCTCTTCTGTGTACAATTTCTGAAGATAACACTCTGCCTTGAGAAAATTTGGTTGAGCCCGTTAGGGGTTGAATCAAGCTACTGTTTCCAGAAGGATTATTTCTCAGCCCTATATCTCATGGCTCTTATCACCCCCGCTCCCATCCACATGCACACAGTCCACAGACGCACCACACATATACCCAATGCTCTGCCACGCCACCTTCAAGATGAGTCACGGTGGAACGAGACTTGGTTAACCGGGCTGCAGGGACACTTCTTAGCTCTTCACATCCCATGTGAAGGCAGCTTTGTTGGCATCCCACCTTGGTCTTTCAACTGTGCGCCTCAAACTTGAGAGGGCTGCTTGGAAGTAACAATGCACTCTAAGCAGTGTTTTTCATTGAAATGTAAATTCCCTTACACCCATTCTCTCTCTTGTAGAATTCCCAGGAAGAAAACAGGTTTTATGTTACAAGCGTTGAGGAGAAAAATTTTCTCCTCACATCTCTTTTTTTAAATATATAAGAAGATTGAAGATGATTGATTTAGGCAGCTCTGGTCCGCTATAAAGTTTTGCATCTCTAACAACAATATAAAATATTGTCAGGAATTTTACCGTTATGGGATTGTTAGTAATTTAAGGGAGGAAAGATGACTTTGTATCTGGCTTTAATTCCTGAATTAATAAGCTACCGTCACCCTGGAATGCCAATTTTCTTTTCAGTATCCACCTGTGAACTACATGAAAACATCGATCAAATAGTGATTTAACTCTTAAAATAACATAAATGCTGTGGGACTTAATGTCCTGCATTTGGAGTGCTTTTAGGGAGCATTAGGATTTGTAAGCAGTGAGGTGGACATGAAAGGTTCACTAATAACTGCATAAGACGTCAAAGCACCGCTCAAGTGACCAAAAATCTGGCCTCAAGCATAAAAAAGGCTGTAGGATAAAAGCTGTTTTGTTGTTATTGTTATAATAGCCAACAGGCACTGTATATATTTTATGTCCTTTTAAAACTTTCCTACTGGATACTACTTTACTCCTCTTCTGACTTTCAAACCGGCCATTCCGTTTTAAAAATAGTATCGGATCTGTGTGGCAGAAAATATTTAAGATGCATGGATTACATTAAGAAGGCTCTGGGGGCCTCCCTGGTGGCGCAGTGGTTGAGAGTCCGCCTGCCGATGCAGGGGATACGGGTTCGTGCCCCGGTCTGGGAGGATCCCACATGCCGCGGAGCGGCTGGGCCCGTGAGCCATGGCCGCTGGGCCTGCGCGTCCGGAGCCTTTGCTCCGCAGCGGGAGAGGCCACAACAGTGAGAGGCCCGCATACCGCAAAAAGAAAAAAAAAAAATAAAAAATAAAAAAAATAAAAAAAGAAGGCTCTGGGACCAAGGACTGAACAGCCTGGGGCATTTTTCTTTAAATATGTTAGAAGTATATTCCTTAGCAGCCCTGAAAGGAAAAAATCCAGTAAAAGGAATATGACATTTAGAATACATAGCATTTGAGATTTTTATCTTTTACGCTTTCAGACCTTGGGTTTCTCCATTGGAAAGTTTTGATGGCATTATCACATATTTATGTAGTAGTGAGTATGGCGTGATTAGTATGTGCTTTAAAATGGTCTCACTTCCTTTACTTGCGCCAAGTTTGCCTTCTCTCTCGTGTGTTGTTCTTTCCGTGTAGCATGTCATATTTGTATAGACATGAGGAAACCATTCATGTTGTTTTGCTGCTTCCCTGAATGGTCAGCACTGAATCTGTATGTGTGTTTTAATTGTTTGCTAAATCTCGAAAAGTTTTGTTAGATGGTATATAATGGGAGAGACTAGGAAAGATGAGGGTTTTTTTCATATTTCCTTTGTGAAAAAGTTTGAAACAATACAGTTTCTGTGAGTTGTGTGAAATGTTACCGTTTTCTAGAGCTTTTCATCTCTTTGACAGGATGTGCGTGATCGTGTCTTACAATGTCGCTCATCTTTCCTTAACTGGGCTCCTTGTTTCCTGACAGGCACTTGAGCCTGGATGAGTCCGTCATTTATTCCGTCCCTTTCCTACTCTCTCCATGCCTCCTACCTTCAGGCGAAGTGAGCCAGCTCCTGGTGTTCTCTGCCTAAGCTGTGTGCCTCTGAATGCACTCTTCCCTGTGCTTGGAATATCCCTCCTGTGCCTTCTTATAACACTAACTCTGACATGTCCCTTAGGACATTTGAGCTGGGCCCTGGCCTCCAGAAGTTCACCCTGGTTTTCCCTTCCCACCTCCTCTTCGACCCCTAGAACACCTGATGCACTTTTTTTTTCTTTTAATTAATAGTAATCTTTTATTTATTTATATTTGGCTGTGTTGGGTCTTCGTCTCTGTGCGAGGGCTTTCTCTAGTTGCGACGAGCGGGGGCTACTCTTCATCGCGGTGCGCGGGCCTGTCACTATCGCGGCCTCTCTTGTTGCGGAGCACAGGCTCCAGACGCGCAGGCTCAGTAGTTGCGGCTCACGGGCCCAGTTGCCCCGCGGCTTGTGGGATCTTCCCAGACAAGGGCTCGAACCCGTGTCCCCTGCATTAGCAGGCAGGTTCTCAACCACTGCGCCACCAGGGAAGCCCCCGATGCACTTTTGTCATCCTCCCTGACCTGGGCAGTCGCTGTCAGCTTGTCCCCGGCCATCCTTCCCCACTCCCGTGGCCCCGCAAACACACGCAGAGCAAAGTCTGCAATAAGACGCAGCCCCATTCATCCCCTTAGTAACAACCTCACAAGAGCAGGTTGTTGATAAATACCCACCGTGGGAATCTGTTGAGGCTGCGAAAAGGGATTCAGAGAAATCTGAAATGTGTTTGGGAGTAAGGCCTTTGCTGTGCTGTGAGCATCGGGCCTCTAAAGTCAGGGGTCAGGGTAGTGTGACCCTGGAGACTGTGTTCAGGCTTGCTCTCACCTGCGTGTGAGGCTTGGGAGTGGCTCCTGCCTCCTGTCTTGTCCCCAGGGGCAGGGTGGGAGCTGTCACCTTGTGGCAGAGGTCTGAGTGTGAAAGGGTGGTACTGGGATATTGCCTTGGATGAATAGGACTTTTTTAAGCTGGGGGGTGGGGGAGGAGAGGGAGGTGCACAAGGAAAAGATTAGCATTGAGAAAGGGCAAGGTATTTGGGCCAAAGGTTGCAGCAGAGATTTCCTGTTCTGGAATTAGTAGTGGGAGGGAAGGTGGCAAGGTTTGCAAGAAGGCAGTTCTAGAGAGCCTTGACTGCTAGGCTGACACGTTTCCGGGTTATCCTGCTGCACAGAGGTGTGTGTGTGAAGGTTTTGGATTTTGCAGTTTTAGTGATGAAAGGGGAGGGAGACTGTGGGCAGGGAAGGAGGCTCTTAAAATAGTCTAGGCAGGAGGCATCCCAGCCCAAGAAAACACCCGTCCACTCTCCACTCAGTCCACAAAACTGAGTCCTGTGTGGCGGGCAATGGGGATTCAAAGGTAAGTAAAGTAGGGTCCCTTCCCATGAAAAGGGTGTAAAAACCAAACCGTCTTAGTTGTCACGTGGGTAGTGAGAAAATGGCAGCCTAAAGGAGAATGCATGGGAGGTGATTCGGTTTCAGTTAACCGACAGGAGCTGCAGCCAGGCTGCAGGATGCTAAGATCACCAATGGCAGACTTGCCCTTTGTTCACTACAAAATAAAAATAATACCCTCTGTGTGCTGCCGTAGTATCTTCTGCCAGAAGTCTTCCTGGTGGTATCAGCTGTGGTCCCTTTTAGCTGGTCTCTCCTCTTCTTCATCTCTTGCCACCCCCCCCATTACTATGTTCTCAACCTGGCAGCCACGATGATCCTTTGCACTTACAAGTCAGATCCTGTTATTCTCTGCCCCCCAAACCCACAGTGGCTCCCATCTCACTCAGATAAAAGCCAGAGCCCTTACAGTTGTCCACATGGCAGCCCATCCATTACCCCTCTGGTCTCATCGCCGCCTACGCTGCTCATTCCCCTCTGGCCACACTGGCTTCCTTGCCGCCCAGATGCTCCCCTTGAGGCCTTGCCCCTGCATGTCTCCAAGGCTAACCTCTCACCCTCTTGAAGTCTGCTCAGAGGTCACCTGACCATCCCACTGAAAGGTGCAGCCTATCCCCAAACCCCACCCTTGGCTCTCTCCATCCCCCTGACCCTACCCTACCTTCTTCTGTCCATGACACGAATTGCCTTCAAAGACGATACATCATTTATTATTGTTTTTATTATTCATTGTTTCTTGTCAGACCCTTCTCCACTCTTCTCCCCCTGCCCCCCTTTAAGGCAGGGATCTTCATCTGTTTTGTTAACTGATATATCGCAAATGCTTAGAACAGTGCCTGGTACAAAGTAGAAGCTAGTAAATATTTGTAGAATGCATTGTGCTCTATCTGCTGTTACTCATAGGCCTAGTTAACTTTCTTTTTCCTATTAAATGGGCTTTGGCTATGGGGAGGAATAGTTGACGCTGTCACAGCCTAAATTCTCTAGGTGTTTTACCCAATTTTTGTTTGTCTTCAAATGACCCATTTTCTCTGAGATTTGTAGAGCAAAGTTTTATGAAATACATACAATAATTCGAGAAGAAAATTTGAAAGCATCTTTTCAGATAAAAGACATTTACTCCACAAAATCACGTTGTACCACAGAGGATTTGTGATCGGCAAGGCTGAAATGAACTTCACTAGAAAAATCCAGCAGTGCTAGCAAATAAGCTCCTCCATTCCTCTGGCGTACGTTCCCTGGTTGCATTTCAGTGATTCCTGACACCAGTGATGAGTTCTCCCTCATACGTTTTAGAGAATATTTCAGTTACCCCTACAATTGTGTATGCCCCTTAACATTCATTTCATTACCTCTTTTTTTTTTTTAAACCTCTTAATTCTGGAACTAAACACACACACACACACACACACACACACACACATATACAAATGAAAAATAAATACATGCTAGCATACATGATGGGGAAATAATAATTGCATAAAAGGACCACAAGAGTTGTAGGGTTTTTGTTTTGTTTTGTTTTGGTCACCTAACCTGTTTTTCTCCTATGCACACACATATTGACACACTCATACATACTTACTCTCCTCCTCCATCCAAAAAAAACCTATTGAAAGGGGGCTTCCCTGGTGGTGCAGTGGTTGAGAATCTGCCTGCCAGTGCAGGGGACACGGGTTCGAGCCCTGGTCTGGGAAGATCCCACATGCCGCGGAGCAACTAGCCCCGTGAGCCACAATTACTGAGCCTGCGCGTCTGGAGCCTGTGCTCCGCAACAAGAGAGGCCGCGATAGAGAGAGGCCCGCGCACCGTGATGAGGAGTGGCCCCCACTTGCCGCAACTAGAGAAAGCCCTCGCACAGAAACGAAGAGTCAACACAGCCAAAAATAAATAAATAAAAATTCAAATATTCACAGCTTTAAAAAAAAAAAACCTATTGAAGGAAATTCAAGAAATCATAATAGAGAACTTGGAGATGTGCAAAACTTTGGAAAGCTTTTAATTAGATAGTCTGACAGTTAACTTCCAAAGGTGAGTTGAGACCTCTTTAGATTGCCAGCTGGAAAGGTTCCATGAAGATGGTAAAAGTGGGGTTTTTTTCCCTCATAAATTGGAGTGTTTCTTGTTTCTAAGTGCTGTTTTTATACCTTTTTATTGTATAACTCATTTCTCAAAGGGATAATGTATATCCAGGGGCAAAGATTGGTTTTGGGGAGGTCAAAAAATCTTTTTATATATAAAGAACAGATATACACGCAGTATGTAAATAAATATGCAGTCTAGCTATGGTATTAAAATTTCATGGGAGGGCAATGAGGAGGAAAAATCTATAAAACTTCTGGGGGTAGGTGCAGCAATGAAAATATGGTTGTTGTTACACTGGGCTAACCTATCCTCAGAGGCACCAGCCTAGGGCCTGAATGTTCTGTTCCGGACTTCGTGCTTTTGCATGGGGAGAAAAAAAGTTGTTTTCATAGTTGAGTAGTGAGCTGTGTCCAAGGGCCTGAGTCTGTTAGGCGGAGCACACGCTGATCCATTTGATCTGTCAGGCGCTTTATGGTTGAAGGGACTGAATTGCTCAGGTTACCTTGCATCCTGGAGGACTGAGGGGAGGATTTGCTGAGGTCCCAAGGACTAGTAAGCAGGAGCAGAGTTGGGGATGTGAAAGGTATTGGAAATGTGTGGCGTGAGTTACGTTCCCTAGGAGCAGCACGTTCTTTGTTTTTCACTCTAGGCCTTAATTCAGCTCCCTTTGATCTCTTATGATTCTTCCCCTTTTGGTTTCTTCTTCTTACTCACTGGTGTTCTCCCCATTGCCATTTCAGAGTCCTGGGAGAGAGTCTAGACAACTAAATCCTGCATCCTCATTTGAGCAGAGCTGAAGGCAGCCCTGGGGCAGCTGCTGTGTCAGCCGTTGTTAGGTACTGGAGGGTGTCACACATGATTCGGCCACAGCTGCCTGTGCCTGAGGAATTTCCTGAGGCCACTTCTCTGAGGGCTGTGGTGAGAATTCCCTGTGAACACAGCTTCTGGAGGGTGAGGTAGGCATCCTAAGGCTTCGCCTGCCTGATACTAGGCTTAAGTAACTGGCGTTGAGTGTTTAACCTAAGTGATCATCACTAAAGATTTTCCACTGGGGTTCCTTTCAGCATCTACTTGGACACAGAACTTTAAAGCTTGTCTTCTGAAAGCTTGTCTAATGGCTTAACATCAAGAAAGGAAAACTTTGCCCAGACTTTCAGTCTCAGAGATGACACTGACAGCTCAAATGGTCTCTCTCGTGAGATGGATGGTTGTGTGAACCTTGAGGGAAGAGGCCATTGTCTTCACCTCTGTTTTTTCAGCACTTAGTACAGTGTCTGACACATGGGAATTTTCCAGTAAACTGCGTGACCTGTCAGGTGGTCTTGCACATGGAAGAGATGATTGATAAATTTGAAAATTCAAACATCACCAAAGAGCAAATGCCATAAGCTTCTGTTTTATCTCAGGTCAGGAGAGTCCTTATCTTAAACTTTAGTTCTGCACCTTGATATTTATGTGGTTGCTTTTTTTAATTTTTATTTTTTTAGCGGTACACGGGCCTCTCACCGCTGTGGCCTCTCCCGTTGCGGAGCACAGGCTCCAGACGCGCAGGCTCAGCGGCCATGGCTCACGGGCCCAGCTGCTCCGCGGCATGTGGGATCCTCCCGGACCGGGGCACGAACCCGCGTCCCCCGCATCGGCAGGCGGACTCCCGACCACCGCGTCTCCAGGGAAGCCCCGTGGGGTTGCTTTTTAAGAAAATGTTGTTGTCGTTGTTGTTTTAATTTCTGAGCGTCAATTATGAAAGAAAAGATAGAGTGGAGGGAAAATTGCCACATAGAAGACAAATATTAATCTCCTTAATATATAATATAAAGAGCCTTTTTCAAATAAGTAAATAAGGAAAGAACATTCATTGGAGCATTCTTTTTGGCCTACTTTAATAGATATTTCACATTCTAAAAAAAGTAAGCATATGAAACATTTTAAAATTCATTAATCAAAGAAAGGCAAATTATAAAAGCATCCTGTTTTACCTATCAGACTGACAAGAATTAAAACATTCATCACCACTGCTAGGGTTAAGGGAAACAGACAATCATACCTCTTATGTAGGAGTCTAAATAATATATAATCTTTTGGGAGGATGTTTTGGCGACAAATATTTTTATGAGTCAGCAAATTCCTTCACAAGAATGTTTATTGCCACATTGTTTACAAAAGTGAGAAATTATAAGCAACCTGCATGACTTGGAATAAGTGACTGATTAAGTGTTGTAAACAGAAATGATGGATTTTTGGATTTTGGGTCATTAAAAATTAAGTTTGTGAAGTCTAATGATATTGTGTAACTGAAATAGAATCATACCAAATAATATCTTTGGCATATGTGTTGTATTCAGAAAAATGTATATGAATTTTCTTAATTATATTTATTGCTATATCAAAAGTTATAGTTCTTTATACTTTTCAAAAGTTATTGAACTTTTATAAGTCAGTATCACTTCCATAATCGGAAAAAATATTTAATAATACAAAGCATAGTATATGGAAGTGTTAGCAAGTCTTAGTTACTTAATAGACTATGCATCACTAAAATGCCTTACTGATGACTTTTCTTTTAAAGGTCCTGACCAGTGATTAAACGAGGAAAGGCAGTTTGATAAAATGCCCTTAATGTTAACATACACTGTTTTACAGGTTATTAAAACATAAACAAATAGAGGCAGCATGGAACATTAGAAGAAGCAAGGACTTCTCAGTTAGATTGTCCTGGGTTGAGATCATGGCCATATAGCTGCAGGACCTTGGGTGTTGGACCTGAAGTTTTCTCACCTATGAAATGAGTATCTTAACTGTCCCTGTCCTCCTCGGACTGCTGTGGGGAACAGTGAGGGTAGTGTGTATGAAGCACTTAGCACCGCGTGTGACTCAGTGCACGGTTGGCACTTGTTAGGAGGAGAAACCTCTCAGGAGGGGGATAGTGTTTGCTTTAAGAGAACCAGATTTGAAAACCACTAATTAGAAAGTGCTTACTCACTCTAGAAAGAATGACTATTGTAATGGTGTATTAGTTTTCTATTATCTAAAGTTAACGGCTTAAAATAGCACTCATTTATCATCTAACAGTTTCTGTGGGTCTGAAGTCCAGCTATGGCTTAACTGGGTCCTCTACTTAGGGTTTCTGGAGGCTGCATCAAGATGGTGACTGAGGCCGGGTTCTCATAGGGACGCTCAACTAGGGAAGCATCTACTTCCCTGCTCATGTGGTTGTTGGCAGCATTCAGTCTCCTGGGGATGTGGGATTCATGGCAGCTTGCTTCTTTAAAGCCAGCAGAGGGGAGAGAAAGGAAGATAAGCACAAATATGCTAGCAAGATGCACTCTTTTTTTTTTTTTTTTTTGGCTGCGTCGTGTCTTAGCTGCGCACACAGGCTCTTCATTGAGGCATGCGGGATCTTTCGTTGTGACGCGCCAGCTCTTCGCTCATCACTGCGGCGCTCGGGCTTCTCTCTAGTTGTGGCATGCAGGTTTTCTCTCTCTAGCTGTGGCATGTGGGCTCCAGAGCGCATGGGCTCTGTAGTTTGCAGCACACGGGCTCTCTCGTTGAGGCGCGCAAGCTCAGCTGTGGTGGCATGCGGGCTTAGTTGATGTGCGGCATGTGGCATCTTAGTTCCCCAACCAGGGATCTAACCCGCGTCCTGTGCATCGGAAGGCAGATTCTTTAACACTGGACCACCAGGCAAGTCCCAAGATGCAGTCTTTTTTTTTTTTTTTTTTTTTGGCGGTACGTGGGCCTCTCACTGTTGTGGCCTCTCCCGCCACGGAGCACAGGTTCCGGACGCGCAGGCTCAGCGGCCATGGCTCACGGGCCCAGCCGCTCCGCGGCATGTGGGATCCTCCCGGACCGGGGCACGAACCCGCGTCCCCTGCATCGGCAGGCGGACCCTCAACCACTGCGCCACCAGGGAAGCCCCAAGATGCAGTCTTTTATAATGCAGTGTAATCACGGGGATGACAGTATGTCACCTTTGCCTTATTCTATTGGTTAGAAGCAAATCACAGGTCCTGCTTGCGCTCATGGGGAGATTACTCTAAAGTATGAACACCAGGAGGGGGGATCACGTGGAGGGGTCTGTTGGCTATGAATGGTATTCACATTCATGTGTGTTGTGTTTCAAACTCAGAAACAAATGTACTAGTTTAGGAAATGGTTTGGTTCAGGAAGATACTGGCTTCTATCTTAATAACATTGATTGGAAAGCAAGATGAGGTTACACTGTGCTTGTTTAAGATGAACTGTTAAAGGCCAATAGTGCTGCCTTCTGCAGTTTGGAGCTTGAGGACACGGCTCTCTTCCTTGTAAACCTGGTTATCTGAGATCTTCCAACCTGGGAAACTTTTCGGGGACTCAAGACTCACTATTTTGTAAGTAATGGGTAATGGAAATATCACTTCAAAGGTGATTTTTTTTCATCTCTTCTAAAATGTAGTACTTCTTTCTTTTATTGTTTGTGCAGTCTTCATAAGAAGTACTCATTTCAGTGAAAATAAACATCGCTTTGTCTCACCCACATTCATTGTTGAGCTTTCAAGTTTCGTTTGTTCTTAGATTGAAAAAAGCCATTTGTTTTGCTTTAACTTGGCATTTTCATATGAGAAGCGTGTCGCTCTGTTCTCTGCTGGGCCCCCCTCCTTATACTACCTCAGAGTTTCTATGATTAGTCAGCTCTCCTCTATATAGAAAAATGTCGATGAATAATGCTGAGAATTTTATGGGTATCATAAAAGCCCTGGGCTTCCCTGGTGGCGCAGTGGTTGAGAGTCCGCCTGCCAATGCAGGGGACATGGGTTCGTGCCCCGGTCCGGGAGGATCCCACATGCCATGGAGCGGCTGGGCCCGTGAGCCGTGGCCGCTGAGCCTGCGCATCCGGAGCCTGTGCTCCACAACGGGAGAGGCCACAGCAGTGAGAGGCCCGTGTACCGCCAAAAAAAAAAAAAAAAGCCCTAATGCCAGTGAGATTGCTGTTAGAGATGAGTATACTCAAATGCAAGATTGTAATGTTTTGGAGGTACACTCGTAATCCCGAAGACAAGGAAGGGTGATTGATCACACCCTTGACCAAGAGATAAGAAGCTCTGATGAATATCGGAACTTTTTTCTTGCTGTGAGCAGACATTCCAACCCCCATATGACAGTACTTCTAGTGGCTGCAAGTTGGAGACTCTGGAATATTTTATAACTTCTACTTACTCAGCATATCCTGAGTTGCTGACTGACCAACCTTAGCGAGGCATTGTTAAGTCATGGGCCATCTCACAGTGTGGACCTCCTGTATGAGGAAAAACCAAACCTCGCAACTCTTACCAAAGAGACCATGTAGTCCTAACCATACACATTCTGGTTGTACGTGGTGTACGTATTTGAATTCAGAATGGAGAGATGCTTCAGCATTCTCATGGGCCAGCTGTTTGCCAGAAGGACCGTGGATTGGATAAACAGGTATCTATACATTCCTATTTCTCTTAATGCCACATATTTGCTTAATAACTTTTCGGAGTGTTTTCGTATCTCTTCTTGATTGAATGAATGCATCCAAGTTGTGGAGATGAAGCAAATGGTCGATCCATTTGACAGATGAGGAAACTAAGGCCCAAGGACTTGATTTGCCAGGATGGTGTTACAGGAAGAGCCAAGGCTTCCTTGTTCCAAACCTCAGACACCTTTTATTAACCAACAGTGGTAAAGAGCACAGTTTGAATCCCAGCTCTTCCACATTCTGACTTTGTAACCTTGGGCTATTACTAAACTTCAAAGCCTCCGTTTTCTCATGAAGGTAGGACCACCATCTCATAGGTTTTTTTTAGGGTTAAATGACAATTTATGCATTGTCCTGAAACCTAGTAAGCACTCAGTAAGTGGCAGTTATTGATATTTATGTTGGATTTGACACACTCCTCTTATTCTCACAATTTTGATGTTTGTTGGGCTTACCTGGTGTACCTCCTTCAAGCCCCCTGGATCTGGGTATTTGAAATCAGTGAAAGAGAGAACGTTGGTGAATTCTGAAGGTTACACTGGGAGTTGCTTGATCTCTGGGGTCCTAGGTCATACCCCCAAACAGGAGAGTTGCTGTGATATGGGATGAGAAGCTCTGAAGGCAAGATGATGAGCGGAGAAGAGCAGAAAAAGAGGATGGTGGCTTTTTTTTTATTATTAGGTTGAAATATAATGGATATAATAACATATTAGCTTCAAGTGTACAACTTAGTGATTTCATATTTTTATACATTATACTCCATTTAAAGTTACTACACAATAATGGCTATATTCCCTGTGCTGTGCAATATATCCTTGTTGCTTATGTCCTTTATACATAGTAGTCTTATACATAACTAGGGGGGTGGCTTTTGGGCAAACTCCAGGATTTGCTGTTTAGATATATTAGCAATTTGTTTAAAGAAAAATGGAGTAGGAATGGGTTTTAGTGTGGCATCAAAAAAAAAGATGTGAATTCTGACCATGTGCCAGGGAACTTAGATTCTAATTTGCCACTAGTATGGGTAGCACGGTCATTATTGTGCTAACACAAGAAGACATCTCTCCTTACCCACTCTCAAACTCCATCTCGTGACACCGACAGATATCCCACTGTGATGAAGGCCGTAGCCTTTTCTGTGTATGCACAGGAACATTTCTCTTGGAACTTAAGCATCTGGGCCCTCACCTTGGCCCTCTGTCTTTGAATCAGAGAGAAGCTTTACCCCTTGATTTCTAAGCAGATGTACTCTTAAACCACATTAAAAGCGTCATTGCCCTGTATCTGGATCTTCTCTTATTTTCCTCATTCAGAAACAAAACAACCCCTTTAAGAGGAAAGATCCCTTTCCCTTCTTGCATGAGATCTGAGACATGTTGCAGAAAATAAAATTCTCTTGAGCTCTTTTAAATTTTAATACCATAGTATGTTATCTGTGCTGTCTTTTAAAAGCATGGCATCACACATGTACACACGCTCACCGGCATTTGATGAAAGGCTACAATTTCAAGATAAGACAGTATCAAGATATACAAAACAGTCTGCTTTCTAATGTCACTGAACTCATGGACAAGTTGATTAAACTTTCTAAGTTACCTGTAACATGGGAATAAGAAGAGCTGCCTCACAGAATTGTTACTGAGACATTAAACTTACAGTAACAACTCGAATGTTAATTTCCTTAAAAAAAAAAAAAAAAAAAAAAAGCCAGGCGCCCTTGCTTTACTTTCTTCTGTTGCATGCCCCCACTTCCTAAATGTGGTCAGCTTCTAATTAATTGAAGGTGACTGCAGATGCTGGTTAGAGTGGCTGCATTCGCTCACCTGGTGAGCAGTGGCCTGAGAAATGACGTGCCTTCTTCAAGTAGCTCGACTGTGTCTCTAGCCGAGGACTTGTCAGTGTAGCATTGTCATAACAAAACATTTTTTCTTATTATAGAAAGCTTAGAAAATGTAGACATGGATACAAAAGAAATTTCATTTACAACCTTACCTTATAGAAATAATACATTTTGATGTCTTCACCGCCTCTTTTTTTTTTAACTAGGTATTTTTGTGTGAAACACATCTTGCCCACAAAAGTACATAGAACATACGTGCACAGCTTAAGGAATATTAAATATGTGGGTGCCCATCACCCAGTTGAAGAGCTAGGACACTGCCAGTAACTTTGAACCCCTCTGTGCCTGAATCTTGATTTATTTCATTTTCCAAAATCAAGTAAATTCTATTCATGTAGTTTCATATTGTGTTCTTGTTCCTGCTTTATCGTAAGCATTTTCCTACGTTGTTATCATTTTAGGTTGCTTTCTTCTCTTTGGAGCTTAAAGTTATCAGAGATCACGGACTAGCCTTACCCTAATGATAATTGCTGCTGGCTAATATATGCCAGGCACCCTGCCTTAAATATTCATCTTATTTAATTTTACAGCACCCTATGAGCTGCCGTAGTTCCTCATTTTACTGATGGGGGAAACTGAGTTTCAGAATGTTTAAGTAAATCCCAAGGTAATAGAATCAATGGAACTGAGCCCAAGTCTCTTGCCAAGTTCCTTGCCATTTCCAGCCCTGCCAGGCTGCCTTCTGGGCTCTATATTGGAAGTGCAATGCACATTTAAGGAATTGGTCATTAAGCGTAGTATTTCTGCCTGATTCTAAGCAGGAATAACACAGATGGCTAGGCTCTAGATTTTAGATGGTGTGGTGCCAGAAAAAAAAAATAGAAACCAGGGCAAACTTCAACAAGAAAGGTGGATAAAAGAGGAGAACTTCTTGATAATCTGAGCGGTAGTGCATGTAAAAGGTCTGCTTTTCTTTGGAGGTGCCTGTGGTGTTGGGTTGTCTGGTCATCGCCCCTCCTCCCATGCCACCCCCCACACTGCAGCGGAGCTTTTATGTGCTGAGTAGCCCTCCTGCTGCGTTTTCTCCAGCGTGTATCTGTAATTATGGTGTGACCTGTGAGGGAGCTCGCCTCCTTTGCTTTGCCCATGGAGACGTCGCCCTGTCAAGTCTCAAAGGATGCAGTGGTTGCTATGGTTGCTGTGGCAGCGACAGTGTCGAGCTTGAAGTCTCAGAGTCGACTCGAAAGTCGGGCTGCTTCTGGGTAGAAAGAGCAGAGGCTCCATTTGGCAGAGATCCAGTTGCTTATTATACTCTGTAGGTGCAGCCGCTGTGCCATCCTTGGTTGTATGCCGCGAACTCTTAAGATGTGTATAGAAATAGAACGTGAATAAAAGGCTGTGTGTGTGTGTAGGCAAAAAAGCATTCTTCCCAGTAAATTACTTAATTCTTGGCTTGGCAGTGTGGCTCTTGCTACATTTAGTGAGGCAGCTGTGGTTCAGCTCAACAAAGGGGTCATTTATGTAAACATCGCCTTCAGGTTTGCTACAGTGTCTTTTTGAGGTATGGAAATTCACTGCCTGGGACCAGTGAACAGCAAAACACTATTAGGATTTTTTCAAGTGGCCGTTAATGCCGACAGCCACCATCACTTGCTGAGAACAACAAAGAATTGGGGGAAGGCAGTCACCACTTGTATATATGTTTGAATTCTCACACTGTAGGTGTCCAACCTAAGTGATGCTGTAATCAGGTTTAGTTCAGTTAATCATGCTTGAATTAAAACAGGCTTTTTCAAAACTTTGATTGAAACATAAAAATAGTTTATTAGGCCCTGACTTCGTGTCTAAGTAGGAAGTAATTTGTTTTATTTTAAAAAGTTGGAGAATTTCAGAACACTTTCTTAGGAGAGATTACTCAAATAGGATAAACCTAATGTGAAGTTCAGATTGACTTCTATTGCTTACTTTGTGAAACTTTTTTATTTTCTTATTTAAAAGTTTTTCCTTAATTTTATTGTGGTACAGGTTAACTTTTGATGCCATACCTTCCTATGTTGGCATGGAGTCTTAGTAAGTGAGGAGCGTCTCAAGGGTTGCTTTTGTTTCTAGCTAGACTGGTATTCTTTCATGGGGGGGGGCAGGCATTCTTCTGTTGATTGGTGCTTGTTGGAGATAATTGCCTAGAATCTTGCGTCCCACAGGTGTGATTCAATTGCCAGGTTCTTTCTAAGTGCCCTCCCAACGCTGCTGAATCCCTGAACGATCGGGGCTGGCACTGACTTCGGCAGTGGCCTTGACGTTTAGAGCGTGGTGTGCCGACAGAGGAGCGTGCCTCACCAAAACCACGTCAGCATAATGTTCAGGCGTCAGGCTGAGTGCGTTCCTCCCAGCCCGTCCTCCCCATCCTTCCCTCCCCTCAGCCTGTGCCACTGTCTTCCGTTGGACAAGTCTTATCCTGGTGATGGGGGCAGGCTCAGCTGCGTGCCTTCGAAGTGTGCAAGGGCGAGGGAACTAGTTACTGTATCTCTCCACTGCTTGGGTCACCCACTCCTGAGGTCCTTTTTGCCGTCCTAATCTTCGTTACTACTACTGTTCTACTGCCAGTCTGCCCCCATTTGCACGCTACTCTGTGTAGTCAACATTTAAATATTGAAAGTCTCAAGCCTCAGTGCTAGGCTTGCCTCTTTCCTCAACCTGTACTTTCTCTTTGTGGTATAAATGGTTGTGGGTGAGATTTCCTGATGACTCTCGAATGTAAATCTCCAGCCCAGGCCACTTCTCAGACCCGGATCTGTCACTGAACAGTCAGCACTCTGGGCCTCCGGGTACTGTTTCAAATGTTCGGATCGAAACCCATGGCTTTGTAACAGCCCCCAACTAAAACCTTCCAGCAACAAAGTCACAGGTTTGGTCTCCTCCGTGTCAGCTTCACATGGAAAACCACCATCGTCCACTCCACTGCACAGCCGGGAGTCCCCACCTCTCTGTCTCCCTCACCCTTATCTCTTCAGTAGTGTCCACGTTCTATCAGTTCTGACTCATAAATCCCTATCCTTAATATGGCTCTAAAGACCCATTGTGATCTGTTTCTTGCCCCCCTCACTCATCTCCAGCATACCCTCCCCCCGCCCCTCCAGCCATACTGGTCTGGCTCTGTCCCGTGGGTGGACCCATCCCACCTTAGAGACCTCACACAAGCCCCCAGTCGCTAAAGTGCCCTCTTCCTGGCTACTGCCCACCATCCTTCTGATTGCATGTTAAGGGCCGGGTCCTTAGAGGAACCTTCTCTTGACACTCACCTGAGGCCCGCCTCCACAGTGTGAGTTCTTAGGGTCTGCGTGGCTCCCTCAAAAGAGATTTAGTCCCATAAGAATAAGGACCGTGTCCTTGCTTAAGGCATATGCTCAGTGCCTAGAGCAGGGCCTGGCTAAAGGTAAGCACTTGACAAGTACTTGGTTAGGGAATGAATGAATGACCGCCCCTGTGCCAAACAATTTACATACGTCATCTCATTTTGTCCTCAAAACAGTGCTCAAATAGCTTAAGGAGCTTGCCAAGGCCACTCTGGAAGCAAGACACAGTGGGGAGTCACCCAAGTACAAGCTCTTTGTGCTCCCATCACTGGCTTTCTTGAGGAGGAAATGGTAGGTACCGCTGTTAGATTTTATTAATAACAGATTTGTGATGATAAAAGGACAAAGTAGCAGGGCTTTTTCTCATAGGGAAACTGAGGGGAGTGGGTTGAAGAGATGTGCTGATTTCCTTAGGGCAGTTTGTTGGTTTTTGTTTTTGTTTTTGTTTTGGCGACACTGCACAGCTTGTGGGATCTTAGTTCCCTGACCAGGGATTGAACCTGGGCCCCTGGCAGTGAAAGCCCTGAGTCCTAACCACTGGACCACCAGGGAATTCCCAGGGTAGTTTGCCTCTCTCTCTCTCTGGGGCAATGGAGTATTATCTCTTCTCCTTTCTGTATACAGACTTCTTCCTTCACGAGCTAAAGTCTTGCTTCCTTGCGCACATGGCGGATGATACTGCCTCATAAACACCGTGTGTGCAAGTTCTTCCAAGTTAAAATATTTAATAAAGCTAGATTGACAGCTCTTAGCGTTAACCCCAGGTTCCCATGAAAGAGCATCAGATTAGCCCAGGTGTCCGTCCTATTTGATTTTTGTTGTTGTAAGAGGTGAGAAACATAGGGCCACGGAGGCCCACCATCATGTGGTGGCAGGCAGACATCTCCCGAGAAGGAGCTGCAGAAGCTGATGCCGGAAGGTCCCTCTGACTGGACTATGTCCCGAAGGGAAGGCAACATGGAAGTCATGGAGAGGCGTTGAGAAGCTGCTGCTGTGAGCTAAGGGTGCAGAATGGTCAGGGCTGGCGTGAGAGCAGCAGTACAGAAGTACAGGTATCTGAGCAACAGTATAAAGGCAGGTCAAGGCTTGGGGTTTGTCTACATGTGGGTATGAGAGAAAGGGAGCCAGATTTGTGGCTTGAACCAGGTGAAGAGGATGTTATCTTTCACTGAGAAGGCACAAAAGAAGAATAACAAGTTTAAGAGATAGAAAAAAAAAATAGAAAAAAAAATTCCACTTAAATAATAAGCTTGTGAAACTGTAGAATTGGATCAGCATATTTTGCTGTCAGACCTCTAAGTGACATTCCAAGTTCATCTTCAGTTGCTTCCTGAGGTGGTCCGTCCTCCAGAGTCACACTGGTTTATTCCTGATCTCTGGACTTGTAACTTTTGGTCAAAGTGCTTTCAGTTTCTTTCCTCTGTACCATTTTAGTTTTTAGCTTTTTAGACCCTGTGTAGTCACTCGAAATATTTATGGACCACCTGTTATGTTCCAAGCACTGTGCTGGACCCAATTTTGTTTCCATCTCTTGTAAACATTTCCTCACCCTTGCCCCTCTGTTCAGCAGCCCTCACACTTTTGCCAGGACCTGTCATTAGTTATGTAATGTGGTCTTGACTATGTGCAGATCCTTATTATTCAGTTAAACATGAAGTGAGCACAGCACAAGCAATGTACTAGGCTGGGAAGTTTAAGAATAGACACATTCAGTGCCTTGAGGTCTGTTTATACTACCAGCAACCAGACAGGAGTGGGCAGATTACTGGTGTGAAGTCAGCAAGTATCCAAAGTTTTCTGTGATCTGCTAAAGTGCTACAGGTTTTCAGGTTCCTGGACATGTCTGAGGTCTTCATATATTCTTGTCCCTAAGGAAATAAACTAAGAGACCTAGTGTTTGGGCAGGAGGAAGGACTGGTTTATTTCCTCTTTCTCAGTCACTTTTTCACCTTACCCCTTATCTAAGTACATCTAATTGACTGCTGGTAAATTTCTTGTTCCCAACATGTGAAAGCATTTAGCACTTAGCGATTTAAAATTGCTACTATCAAAAAAAAAAAAAGCTACTATCTTTCCCCAGAAAGTAGTGGCAGGTATTTAGCTCAAGCATGAAGTTAGTGGAAAAAACATTGACCATCAAGCACACATCTATCTGCCCTATTTGGATTTGACCCAGTAGTTAAGACCTCTGGATTCTACAATAGACACAAACAGTGGTCTCCAGAATGAAAAGTGAAGAGAAAATATTAGAACATCTCTTTAAAATTTATTGCTTCTTAAAAGTTTCTTTTAGACAAAAACATAGACAATATTTTGGAACTGATAAATGATTATAGCAAAGCTGTAGCATACAAGGTTAATATACGAAAGTCAATTGCTTTCCTTATATATCAGCAATGAACAAGTGGGATTTGAAATTAAAAACACAGTATCATTTACATTAGCATCCCCTCAAATGAAGTACTTAGGTATAAATCTAACAATATGTCCAAGATCTATATGAGGAAAACTACAAAACTCTGATGAACTAAATCAAAGAACTAAATAAATGGAGAGAGCTTGCACGTTCATGGACAGGGAGACTCAATATCGTCAAGATGTCAGTTCTTCCCAACTTGATCTACATAGAGTCAGTGCAATCCAAATCAAGTCCAAGAAAGTTATTTTGTGGGTATCGTCAGCCGAATTCTAAAGTTTATACGGAGAAGCAAAAGACCTAGAATAGCCAAAACACAATATTGAAGGAGAACAAAGTTGGAGGACTGACACTACCCAACTTCACACTTACTGTAAAGCTACAGTAATCAAGACAGTGTGGCACTGGTGAAAGAACAGACAGATAAATCAATGGAACCAGAGCAGAGAGCCCAGAAATAGACCCCCATAAATATAGTCAACTGATCTCTGATAAAAGAGCAATGCAATACAATGGAGCAAACATGGTTTTTTCTATAAATGTTGCTGGGACAACTGAACATCCACATGCAAAAAATGAATCTAGACACAGACCTTACACCCCTCACAAAAATTAACTCCAGTGCATCACACTTATATGTAAAATGATAAAACTCCTAGAAAATAACAGGAAAAAATCTAGATGACCTTGGGTCTGGTGATGACATTTTAGATACAGCACCAAAGGCATGATTCATGGAAAAAATAATAAGCTGGACTTCATTAAAATTAAAAGTTTCTACTCTGCGAAAGACAATGGCAAAAGAGTGAGAAAACAAGCCGTAGACTGGGGGAAAATGTTTGCAAAAGACATACCTGATAAAGGACTGTCATCCAAAATATATAAAGAACTCTTTAGACCCAGCAATAAGAAAAAAATGCCATAAACAGGCCAAAGACCTTAACAAACACCTCATCAAAGAAGATATATAGAAAGCAAATAAAGATATGAACAGATATTCCACATTATATGTCATCAGGGAATTACACATTAAAACAAGGAGATAACACTACACACATATTAGAAGGGCCCAAATCGAGAACACGGACAACACTAAATGCTGGCAGGGATGTGGAGCAACAGGAACTATCATTCATTGCTGGTGGGACGTCAAAATGGTTCAGCCACTTTAGAAGACACTTTGACAGTTTCTTACAAAACTAAACGTACATTTAGCATACAATCCAGCTGTTCCACTCCTTGGTATATTTACCTAAAGGAGTTAACAGCTTATGTCTACACAGAAACTTTCACGCAGATATTTACAGAGCTTTATTCATAACTGCCAAGACTTGGAAGCAACCAAGATGTCAGTAGGTGAATGTGTAAATGAAGTGTAGTACTTCCAAACAGTGGAATATTTTTTAATGCTGAAAAGAAATTAGCTATCAAGCTATGAAAATACATGGAAGAAAAAAAGAAAAAGACATGGAAGAAACTTAAAACTTACATATTACTAAGTGAAGGAAACCAGTCTGAAAAGGCTACATACTGTACGATTCCAACTATATGACATTCTGGTGAAGGCAAAATTCTGGAGGCACTGAAAAGATCAGTGTGATTGCCAGGAGTTAGGGCAGGTAAGGAGAGGTGAATAGATGGAGCACAGAGGATTTTTAGGGCGGTGAAAATACTTTATATGATACTATAGTGGTGGGTGCATGTCATTATACATTTATCCAAACCCATAGAATGTACAATACCTAGAATGAACCCTAATGTAAACTGTGGATTTTTGGTGATAGTGATGTGCCAACGTAAGGTTATTGATTGTAACAAATGTACCACTCTGGTGGGGGAATGTTTGTACTGGGGGAGACTGCACGTGTTGGAACAGGGGAGATATATATAGGAAATCTCTGTGTCTTCTGTGCTGCTCTAAAAATAGTCTTTTTTTTTAAAATCAAGACAATATTAGTATACAGCAACAAGAGCAAACACTTATATTGTTCTTTCTGTGTGGCAGGCACTGTTCTGAGCTCTTTACATATATTAGTTAATCCTAATAAAAGCCTTATGATCTCCATTTTACAGATATGGAAACAGGTGGAGAGATGTTTAATTACTTGCTAAAGCAGCTGTTAAGCGGTATGCAGTCAAACCCAGGGGCCAGAGCTGTGCTCTAAATCACTTTGCTAAGCTGTAGTGTACATATATAATTTGTAAGTAAGGGTACTAAGGATACTTTTACTAGTAAGAGTATATGATCAGGAAAGTTTAGAGACCATTGTTTGAGGAGGTCAGATGCAGAATGAATAGTGACCTTTCTTCATTGCTACTGACAAGCATCACCAAACAGTGGGGTTTGCCTGTGAACAGGATTTGGGAAGGGGGTAGGCTCTTCTTTTTTAGAGGAAGGGTCTTAACCATTACTGGATTATTAGGAGACAAAGAGAGGTAGGGAGGAGAATGGAGAAAAAAACAGGTTCGATTATACATGTAAGATATTATCAAAATAAACCTTGGATGTGTCTGGTGTTTGAGAAATCACACAAAGGTCCAAACTGACCTGGAGAAGGAATGAAGGAAGAATGGCAGAGCACACAAGGGAAGGGGTACCCTGAGCACCAGTTTGTATTAGGATGGAAACAGGGCAGGGATTGAAGAAAGGGAAGACTGCATTGTGTGCCGATGCAGGGTGGACTTCAGAGCTCCTCCAAAAGCTACAGACCAAGTCCTAGAACTGAAGAAAGATCAAGTGGGATACATACAAATTCACAGGAAAGAAACTAAAAGCTTCTTAGTTACATGGACAAAGAACAGGCCAGTTCACAGCAAATTAATAAGCTTCCAACATGCTTAGATCTACAAAATGACGTCAAGCCAGTAAGATGCCTTTTGTACCTGTTAATTTAATAAAACAAAACACAAACGGAAAGCCTCCACCTGCACCTCTGCTTTAAGTGTCCCGATCCCCTTGCAGTTGTGGGGAACTCTTTTGATAAACAGTTTAGTTGCGTGTGTATATACACATGTGTATTTTAAAATATATGTAAAACGCCTTAATGTTTCTCTTTTTTTTTTTTTGATGTGGACCTTTTTTTTAAAAGTCTTTATTGAATTTGTTACAATATTGCTTCTGTTTTATGTTCTGTTTTTTTGGCCGTGTGGCATGTGGGATCTTAGCTCCCTGACCAGGGATGGAACCAGCACCCCCTGCCTTGGAAGTCGAAGAGTTAACCCACTGGACCACCAAGGAAGTCCCAGTGTTTCTCTTTAAACTCTCCTTACACTCTTTTACAGAAAGCAGTCTCAGATTGAATAAATGCCACATGCCTGTCTTAACATCATTTATTATAGTGAAGGTTTAGAAATGATACAAATGTTGACCATATTTAAAATAGCCAGGCAGATATTACAAATGATGCTTAGAAGGACTATATAATAACACCAGAAAATGTGTATGATTATAAGGCTGAGTGAGAAAAACAAGACACAATTGCACCTTATCGACTACCTCTATTATAGTACTTGTCACCTGCTGTTGAAATTCCTTGTCCTTACTTGACTGTCTTTGTACTTAGACTTGGGAATGCTCAGGGCAGAGATGGGCTAATTCATACTACAGTACGTGAGAATTGTATCTATAGTGCTTTGCCCAGGTAGATACTCAATGCACAACAAATAATAAGCTTTCTCCCCATTAAGAGCTGCTAACAATTTTTCCTATCTTAAAATTATGGAAAACGGTATTTAGAGAGCTCCATGTTTACACTGAAGAGACTTAAAGTATTCATTATGTATCTTTACCTGATTGAATGTTAAATGAAATCATTGATAAAAAATTTTTTCCCAATGTAGTGTTGGTAACTGTAATAAAGTGTCTGCCTTAAGTGAATGTATAGAGATGATTGGCGTATGGTTCTTTTATAGAAATGCTTAGGGCAAGAGCATAATACATTTCAGATCATCTCTAGGGTACTTTGGGGTTGCATTCTTCTAATTCTCATTCCCATTGTCTGTCAGAGTTAGAAAGACAAATTATTTGAAGACAAATTTTAGTGGAACTTGACCATTAGCCATTAGATAAAATTTGCTATTATAGCAGAGGGTCTTGAATCCTATCCCGAGATAGTTGCTGGGTTACCCACAACATAGAGAGCTTAAGACAGGTTCAAAGTATGGAACTCACACTTTGTACAAGGCTTTTATATCATCAAACGGAAACTTACAAACCCCTAGGCAACCCTGGGGCTTCCAGGTTCCCCATCTCTCCTCCCTGCCGAGCAAACACATGCTAATCTTTCTGCTGTAGAAGCTAACCTTCCATTCCATGAAATCGAAATCTTTTCATTGCTTTCTTTATTGGTGACCTTTAAGAGATAACTTGGGCTTCTTGGTGTCAGTCTCTAAAAGAAACCAAACTCTAAGGTATGTGATATCATCTATTGAATTGGGCAGGAAAAAAGCTCATTAGAACTGCAGTGGGACTTAGGCGCTTCTCAGATGTTATAACCTGGACTGAGGGTATGGTCATTCACAGATTTTTAGACTCACCAAGAATCTTTAAATCATAATTTTCATTAAAAAATGTTTTTCCTAATGATTGCAGTGTTTTGCCTTTAATAGCTATTTACTATGTATATGAGTTTTATAAAATGTTACCTTTGAACTCTCATAGCCTTGGCTAGTTCTGATGCTCCTTCATTGGTAGAAAATTTACAGAGATCATGAAACAATTAATAGTTACTGTTTATTGAATGCTTCCTCTGTGTCAGGCACTGTGTTAAATATTTTAGATATATTATCTCAGTCCTTTTAGCAGTCTTTTGAGGAACATGGTATTGTTCCCAAAATATATTTTTAAGAACCCCTGGGTTACCAGAGATTAGCTTGCTCAAGGTCAGAGCAGAAAGGGAAAGCTCTGCTACCCGGGTCTGTCTGCCATCAAAGCATCACTCTTAATAGGGATGATGGTCTGGAACAAGGTAAAATCTAGCATATTAAGACACTTACATTGGTAGGTATGTGTAATGTGGGAATTCTAGGAATCCTTATAAAATAGATTTGTGATACTCAAGTTCACTTATTTTCCATCTTTCAAATAAGCCACCGAAGGATTATCTGCACAGTAGAAGTTAGTGGAAGCTGTTGAGCTGGTTGGTGTCGAAAAAAGCTAAGCCTGAAAAGGCTGCATATTCCAGCTAGACGGCATTCTGGAAAAGGCAGAACTATGGAGACAGTGAGATCAGTGTTGCCAGGGGCTCGGGGGAGGGAGGGAGGATTTTTAGGGCAGTGAAACTATTCTGCATGATACTGTTAGGAGAGGATATGTGTCATTATACATTTATCAAAACCCGTAAAATGTACAACACCAAGAGTGAACCCTAGTGTAAACTGTTGACTTTAGTTGATAATAATGTCACCGTGTTGGCTCATCAAATATAATAAATGTGGCACTGTAAGGCAAAATGTTAATAATAGGGGAAACTAGGAAGTGGGGTGGGAAATCTCTGTTCTGTTCCCTTAATTTTTCTGTAAACCTAAAACCACTCCCCAAAATAGTCTTCTTCTTATTTTTTTTTTAAAGCTAATCCTCAAGCCTTTCCCTCCAGTCTCAGGATTTTCTTCATTTTTAAAATTACTGACCTAAGTCCTAAAAGATCAGTCATATTTGAAGTTCCACTGTCCCTCACCCTGCACCTGATCTTTTTGCTAGCTCTGAGGATGAACTTTTCCATATATACTTTCTTTTTGTCCAACTGCCAGTCTGCTAGCTGCTTACATGTGGTCTACCCACTCTCAGCCTGTCCTACATGCTGCCATCAGATGAATCTTCCTGAAATGCAGCCCTGACTGTATCCCTTCCCTAGCCTCAAACCTTTTTCTGTGCCCCTCTCCCACTTCAGTTTCCCCATCATCTGCATCAGGTGGCCTGTACGCCATGAAATCTTGTTAGAAGCCATTGTTTGGGTTTTGTTGTTGCTGTTTTTTACATCTTTATTGGAGTATAATTGCTTTACAATGGTGTGTTAGTTTCTGCTTTATAACAAAGTGAATCAGTTATACATATACGTATGTTCCCATATCTCTTCCCTCTTGTGTCTCCCTCCCTCCCACCCTCCCTATCCCACCCCTCTAGGTGGTCACAAAGCACTGAGCTGATCTCCCTGTGCTATGCGGCTGTTTCCCACTAGCTATCTATTTTACCTTTGGTAGTGTATATATGTCCATGCCATTCTCTCGCTTTGTCACAGCTTCATTGCTTGTTTTTTGAAATCAAAAGTGATCTCTGGCAGCACCTTGTTTATAATGTTTTGTTGACAGTTGTTCTAATGATCTGGTACTAAACATTGTGTTGTACCTGCCTCTCTCCCCACCCAAATGGACCACATTATTTGATGGTAAAGACGATGTTTTGCCTCCACCATTGTTTGTGAGTCACTGCAGTGCTTTGAGTATAGTAGGCCCTGGAAGAATGCATTCAGCTGAATTCAGTGTATCTGTGTTCCCAGTCTCTTTATCCAGAGCCCCGCTGTTAGGTGAAATGAAAGAGAAACCCATTGCCCATTTGACAGGCAGTGTGATACACAGTGCAACAGCGGAGATGTTTCTGACATGAGAGTGTTGTATGTATTAAGTGTGTTAGATCACTGACACACTTATTTGGGGTTTATAGCCACTTCTTTGGCTGCCGTACTGTGTCTTAAATGAAGAGCTTCAATTGGCGTTCATGATTTTTAACCAGCACATTTTGAACCAATCAAAAATTTACCCACATGCCTTTCCAAAAGAAATCCTTGTTCTATAATAAATGAGTGCCTTTGCTATCTTTCCTATTAGAAGATTGAAAATGATATTTAAACAATGCTTTGATAACTGTTTGCATTCTTTGAGAATTGAGGAGTCTTGTGACTATTTGCCAAGTAACTCTTCTAAAATTAAAAAAAGAGTTTTTTACCTTTTATGGCTTACGTCCAGTAAAAGATTTTCAACTGAGTGAAAATGAATAGTCTATGTCTCATAGGTCTTTTTCTTTATCCCAAGTAAAAGGTAGTGTGAGCTAGAAAGACTTAGTAGCTCAGTTATTGCCTCAACATTTAAGAGTTCAGCTTGAAGAAAATAGCTTGAGGGCAGAGATGAGAAGCAGATAAAGAAGTAGGCACTTATAGGACCAGATTTGTTTGTTACTTGCTTTCAAAGTTGTTTAAGCAAAACACATTTCAGCAAGCTGAATTTCAACTTGAGAGCTGTCCAGATGTTAGATGGCAGGTCTCCAGAGAGTGAATGTGCTGTGCTTTTAGAAAAATAGAGCCTTTTTTTGTCTTGTTTTCTTTCTTTTTTTTTTATTTAAATAAAGGTCAAGAGAGATATCAGCAGGAAAGTCAGAACAAGAAGTGGATTTAGAGATAGAAGTATTCTCACTGAGGAACAAGAGGGGGTAATCTTTTCTAAGAGAGATACCGTTTAATAAAAGTATGTAGGAAATGGGCTTAAGATTTTAGTTGACTGTTAATATAAATCAATAATGCAATTTGGCTGCCCAAAAAGTTACTAAAATATTAGGTTGTCTTAATAGATGTTTTATTGTTTTGAGGAAAGATAGGGTTAGGTTGTTAGGCTTTCAGGTGTTACCTACTTTTTAAGCTTTTGCATTTGTTTGACTCACAAAAATCATAACTTTAACAAAAAAGTAACTTAAGATATTTGTCTCTCTTCAAATTTCAGGTCTGTACTGGATTATAGTTGAATTAAAAGTTATTTCTTAATTCTCTAGGATGATAGAAACATTCATTGTAGAAACGGTTATTAGGGGAAGGGAGGACATATGTGAGATGGAAAGTTGTCCAAAGCATTCTTAGTGCTTTAAAACAGAGCAGAAAATAGCCATAGAAGATGTTAAGTGAGTGTTTGACATCTGTGAATTAGATCTTAGAACATTTTCAAATGGACTTACTTTGCTAGTGGTAGTACTCTATAGAGAAGAAAATTATGTGGTCCCTTTTGTTTGCCTGGTTGCTTTCCCAAGAAGAGTTGCTGTCTTACCTTGAAATTTTGTTTCCAGTGCCAGAAAACATTGTATTTTAAAAATAGGCAAAGATGCTTCCACTTGTAAATGCTTGTTTTTTTCTTTAAAAGAAGAAGAAAAACATACAGAAGGCAAGATAGTGGCTCCCTTTTCTGTGAATGTGGGATTCCTGAGCAGCTGAAGAGAGAGGGAACAGTTGATAAGACAGCTGGTCAAGAAAATGGTAGCCAAAGACCAAGTAATGGTGATCAGTCGTAATTTCAGTGGTCTGTTTAATCTACCAAGGAAGATAAAGTAAGTTTTTTCCCCTGAGGCAGGTTAATGCTTGAAGGATATAGGAAATACATTAGGAATCTCATATGCCTTTATTCCAGAGTGTTTTTTTATTTTATATATCGCTGGAAGCATGCACAGATATGTGTCATCCATGAGATGTGATTTCAGGGAGGTGGGTACACACTCACATATTCCTTTTGAACTTGCTCACTGTTGCCCCAAATTTAGTTCCCTCTAACTGGAGTCAACTCTTCATTTCATAATTATTTGATACAAGGTAAAACTTGCAAACAACAGTAATCAATTTACTTGGATTTACTCGGTTATAAGGAGGACAACTTAAAGCAGAGGTTTTCATTTCTTTTTACTTCACTGGAGGTGTTGAGGATTGGGGAAGCGAGTTGGGTTGCAATAACCAGAAGTTAGATCTATCGTTTACTAAATTGTGTGATCATAGAATTGTCCCTCAACTGGAAAGTGAGCTGTTGTAAGGGTTAAATTGGAAACCCATCTAAAGTTTCTAGTTCATAGTGGGAACTCACTAAAATGGTAGTGCTACACAAGCGGAAGCAATGATATAAATAGAGTTTGGCATTTCGACTTGGACATACGTTCACACAGGGTGATTCTGCCTGCTAATGCTTAGTAGTCATTGGACAGAGGTTATTTGGCCAAACTCATCTTGAATTTGTCAGCTACCTGTCAGAAACTATTGATGGAGTTGGGGGAACCACAGAAAAGATTCACTTAGAATATTTCCATCTGATTCTCAGTTTTTAGGAGAATAATAAAAGTTCTTTGGGAGAGTTTTTAAATTTTACCTTTGAATTTAGTTAACCAAATGACATTTGGGTCCAGTGTTAATTTTAGTAGATTAAAATGATTGAGTTTCAGCTTCTTGGTTTACACATGTTTAAAACTTTGTGAAGCAGGAAATTCCTGTTAGAAATTTAATATTTTAAAACTAGGATCTACTCGCATACCAGAGGACATAAGATAATGAGTCTACTATCCCAAGAAACCTGTTTATTATATCTTAAATTTACATATATTAAAATTCACTTTTTCGGTGTAAAGTTCTATAAGTTTTAATAATTGTATATGTTTGTGTAGCCACCACCACAATAAGGGTACAGAACAGTTAGTTACATTATTCCAAAAGTCTCCCTTGTGCTGCTCCTTTGGAATCAAACCCTCCCCCTACTCCTAACCATTTACAGCCACTGACTCATAGTTTTGCTTTTTCCAGGATACCATATGAATGAAATCATTAAGTAGTCTATGGAGACTGGCTTTCTTTTACTTTCTTTTAATTGGCATACTATATATATATATATATATTTTTTTTTTTTTTTTTTTTTCAGTACACGGGCCTCTCTCACTGTTGTGGCCTGTCCCGTTGTGGAGCACAGGCTCCGGACACGCAGGCTCAGCGGCCATGGCTCACGGGCCCAGCCACTCCGCGGCATGTGGGATCTTCCCGGACTGGGGCACGAACCCGTGTCCCCTGCATCGGCAGGTGGACTCTCAACCACTGCGCCGCCAGGGAAGCCCTGGCATACTGTGTTTGAAATTCATTCATGTTGTTGTGTGTAATGATAGTTCATACCTTTTTATTACTGAGGAGTACTCCGTGGTAGGAAGGTACCACAATTTGGAGAACACGTGGGATGTTTTTGGTTGTTGGTATTATGTATAGAGCTGCTGTGAGTGGTAGCGTATTGGTGTGGTTAACTGTTCTGCATTTTTCTGCTGCCTGATCTTATCAGGTGCTCTTTGGTGAAGTATCTGCTCAAATCTTTTGCCCATGTTAAAAATTAGGCTTCTTCTTGTTGAGTTTTGTGACGTCTTTATACATTTTGATACCAGTCATTTGTTGGACATGATTAACAAAATTTTTTGAGTCGGTAGCATATCTTTTCACTCTCTTTAACAGAGTCATTCATAGAGTAAAAGTTTTTCATTTTGATGAAGTCCAGTTTATCAATTTTTTTTTCATTTTATGGTTTGTGTTTTTGGTGACCTACCTAAAAACTTTTTTTTTAATTTATATATTTTATTTATTTATTATTTTTGGCTGTGTTGGGTCTTCATTGCTGTGTGTGGGCTTTCTCTAGTTGCAGCAAGCAGGGGCAGCTCTTCATTGAGGTGTGTGGGCTTCTCATTGCGGTGGCTTCTCTTGTTTCGGAGCATGGGCTCTAGGCGTGCAGGCCTCAGTGGTTGTGGCACTTGGGCTCAGTAGTTGTGGCTCACGGGCTCTAGAGCACAGGCTCAGTAGTTGTGGCGCACGGGCTTAGTTGCTCCGTGGCATGTGGGATCTTCCCGGACCAGGGCTGGAACCCACGTCCCCTGCAATGGCAGGTGGATTCTTAACCACTGCACCATCAGGGAAGCCCCCTAAAAACTCTTTGCTTGGGGCTTCCCTGGTGGCGCAGCGGTTGACAGTCCGCCTGCCGATGTTTGCAGGGGACGCGGGTTCGTGCCCCGGTCCGGGAAGATCCCACGTGCCGCAGAGCGGCTGGGCCCGTGAGCCATGACCGCTGATCCTGCGCGTCCGGAGCCTGCGCGTCCGGAGCCTGTGCTCCGCAGTGGGAGAGGCCACAGCAGTGAGAGGCCCGCGTACCGCAAAAAAAAAAAAAAGAACAACAAAAAAACTCTTTGCTTAACCCAAGGTCACAAAGATTCTCTCTGTGTTCTTTTCCCTAATAGTTTTGTACTTTGATGTTTTACATTTAGGTCTGTGATACATTTTAAGTTAACTTTTGCATAAGATATGAAGTACAGGTTGAAGCTCATCTGTTTGCTTATGGATTTCCAATTGTTCCAGCATCATTTGTTGAAAAGGCTACTCTTTACCCATTGAATTGTCTTTGTACTTCTGTCAAAACTCAGTTGATCACATTTGCATGCTTATATCCAGGACTATACTCAGTTCCATTGATCTGTGTGTCTCTCCTTTTGCCAATACTACAGTAAGTCTTGACATTGCGTGGTCTGAGTCCCCTAGCCGGCATTTTTTTTTTTTCCCCAAAATTGTTTTAGCTATTTGAACCCCTTTGCCTTTCCATATGAAGTTTATTATTGACTTGTCTATACCTCAAAAAAATTATGGAATTTTGATTGGGATTGTGTTAGATCTATAGATCAATTTGAGAATTGACATCTTAACTATATTAAGTCTTCCAGTCTATGAACATGATAGGTCTCTCTCCATTTATCTAGGTCATCTTTGGGTTCTTTCATCAGTGTTTTGCAGTTCGTACCTATTTTTAAAGTAGAAGCATTCATTGATTCTGATGGCTTTTTTTAAAGGCATTTCTTATCTTTCTTACTAATAAAAAAATTTTTTTTTAAATTTGACTTTCCTTTGCTGCAGAAGGAACACCAGGAAACTCAATCATTATTCCAGATTTCCATCTTATTTAGTGCTGGACCTGGGCCCTTAATGATAGAATGTCCCCCTTGCCAGGGCAGAGACCGCGTGTACCATTCACATGGATCAAGCCTGCTTCTTATAAGTTACAGCAGAGCAGTGTCCTTGTGTAACTATGTTCTCTTTCTCTCCTCTTCATTTAAAGTTACAGTTTCTATTTTTGGGGAAAAGCAGGCAAAATCTAATTTGTAATGGTTAGGACTAGTTGTCCACTTAAACAATAGAAAACTGAGTCATAAATTCTGTCTTCATAAAACTCCTCCATACTTTTGGAAAATGACTCATTTTTAGGCAGAGTCTGCCATAGATAGTTGCCAGAAAGTGATCTAACTTGGATAAGCTTGATGCTTTGTACAAGCTTCAGGGCCCCTTTAGAGAGAGCATTAAGAACTAGAGACCGTCATATGCACGTCTGTGTGCCAGGGTTGTCAGTCCATCAACACAAGTCAATGGAGCATTAGGAATGTTCTAGTTCACTTTTTCTCAAACATTGCTTCAGAATCACCTGGAGAGCTTATTAAAATAGAGATTGTTGTGTCCCACCCCCAGAGTTTCTGATTCTGCTCTGGGATGGGCTGGAGAATTTACATTTCTAACAAGTTCTAGGAGTTGCGAAGGCTGCTGGTTTGGAGACCGATTTGAAAACCATTCCTCTGGTTTATCTGTCTGAGTCACTAAAAAGAATTGATAATTTAAAAAAATGCAGCCGACTGAATCTCTCTAAGATCTTCCATGTTTACAATGAAATCGTTCTCCCATGTGATGGCATGGATTTGTTCTCAGGCATCTTGGGTTATTAATGGGAACAGGAACTCCTCCACTTAGCTTCGTCTGTCACAAACACAGAGGCGAGAAAGAAGGCTGCGTCCTGGTGCGTTTTGCTCTCTTCTTTTATCAACCCAGGATGGGATAGAGCCCTAGAAATTTAACAACTTAATACCTTAAGATTCGGTCTCAGGTGCTCTTGCCTGTAGGAAGTGTAAGATGTTTGAATTTGTTTCTTTGACTTCGTCAAAGAATGTTATGCTAAATTTTGTAGGTTGGAAGCAAACTTAGTTTGGATATAGGGAGAAGAATTCAGCAGTATTCAAAGGAATTTGCAAGGTAAACCTGTGATTCATTCTAAAATGTTTATCATTGCCTGAAAGGTTGACTACTACGTGCCTTGATAGAGCGTCGATAGTAGGGTAGAGTGGAAAAAGCAGTCATTAACCAAGGAAATCTGTGTTCCTATGTGCCTTAGACATCAATAAACTTAGACATCAATAAAAATAAATCTGTGTTCCTATGTGCCTTGGATAAGTCATTTAACTTATTTGAGTCTTTGGTCAGGAAACAGGAATTTGGGGAGCAAGTGATCTCTTAAGTTCCTTTCTGGCCTTGAGATTGTATGTTTTTATTGTTTCTATTTACTTCCAACTAAAGAAATGATGCCTTTTTTTCCTTGTACCACCATCCATTCCCATTATAAGTTGAATGCCTGTCTGAGAACTGTAATACCCTGACATAAAAAGGAGAGGAAATGTAATTAGCAAACTCATGAATTTCCTTTCAGTATTAATTTTCAAAGGAGGAGATTATTTGAACCATACTCTGTGCTCTGTTCATTAGAGTTCTTGCCATATCAAATTTTTGCTATTTTGTGTTGAAATAGAGAATTTGCACATCTTTCTAAAAAGCATACACTTTTGTCTGCAGATGTCAAATAGACCAGGCGCAGCTGAATGAGAGGTGAAAGTGTAGCTTGCTGCAAGTATAATACATAGGGGAGTTTCTAATCACTTTCTGTCCAATCAGCTCTGCAATAATAGCTCAGCTTTCATCATGGAGCCCTGAATAGAATGGAAGAATCACCAGCAATCTATTCTGGAACCTACTTTTCTAAAGTGCTTTGAAGAGAAAAATGTTCATCTAGTAAGTAGTGAAGAGCTCCTGATTAGTAATTGCATTTCTTTTAATTGGCTTAAATTGGTATGATTAGGAGGAAACAAAGGTGGGGCAAAGACTCAGGATTTTAGAGACTTTGTTACATACATCCTGATTCAGATAGTTATACCTTCAGTGGGCCTATTTACCTGCTTTTTGAGGCAAACAAGATTAGATAGATCCCGAGTGCCCTTTGCCCAGTGATTTTTTTTTACCTATAGATTTAAGTAATCTTCAACTCAAGCAGGAACCTGCACACCACACCATCTCTTTAGGAGTCTGTAGATTGGGGCACCTGCTCTGAGGTGGGTGTGAGCCTCGTTGGGTCATTTACTCTGGGGGGTGGGGGGGAGGCTATAAGGCATAGGGTAGCCGGCCTGCTCTCAGATGCACCTTGGAGTCCAGCAGAATTCTGGTCTTGATAAAGTGGGGAATTAAATAGCCTTTGGAGTTGGATGAAACACAGCACCTTAGCTGAAAGCCTGACTCCCAGCCTGTACCCAACTTTGTTATTATCTATGCTATGTGTCCTAAACATTTTTTTCAAAACTCACAAAGTTGGGCTAATTGGTAAAGCCATCTGACAGTCTCTTCATAACAAATCTAGAGTCCCTGCAAGGGCTCCTTGTTGGTGCCGTTCTCCAAAGGCATCCTGTTTTGGGGAATTGATTAATACCGATCCAATGACGTACAAACCACAACTCTGTGATTATGGAAAAGCAGAACTGAAGGCAGTGTTGACCAGTCAAGCCCACATGTCCGGGCAGAATGGAGGCCACCATTTCGCACTCTGCTTTTAACACAGAACCACAAAGAATCTCTTTGTTAAGAATCAGAAAACACAGTTAAACAAGCTAGAGGAAGAAATGATATCATGGCCCAGTTGAATCAACTAAGAATCAACTAAGAAATATTTTTTTATTAAAGATTCTTTACCCTTGTAACTGCGGCATTCACATTCTTGTGTGTGTTGAGTGGAAGATTCATTTGAAAAGAAAGTTAACATAAACGGCCTCATTGAAGCGGTAGGGACA